>NC_035446.2:80846095-81558332 GCF_002127325.2 Helianthus annuus
TGAATATATATATATATATATATATATATTATATTATATTATACAGAATAAATGTAGTCCTGAGGTTACCTTCAACACACATATAAAGAGACATCTAGATAATGGAACATGAGAAATAATTATTTTTGTGATATACTTATATAATTAATGAATGTCTTGTATAACTTAGTATTATTAAGTGTATATATGTTTTAGCTTTCACATTATATGACGCAACTATCTCTAACCACTAAATTTATGTTAAAAAAATATAAACTAGGTTTAAAGAAGTTCTCCGCGTTGCGGCGAATTTATTTTGTTATTTAGTCTGTTTTTACATGTGTTTTGAAATCACTACAAGCGTGTTGCGAACAGAACTGCTGACAAGAATAAAAAGAAAAGTAGAAAAAAACACTAAAAGATAACCATAAGAAAATAAATCAAAAAATTTGTATGGTAACGATGTTGTTCGTATGAAACACGTGGTCAGAGATGAGCAAATTGTTCTGGGTACCGGTACCAAATTTGCCAAACCGAAAGATCTTCGGTACCAATTCGGTACCGCCTTTTGGCGTTCCTGGTACCGGTTCACAACCGTTTTTTACCTTCATATATCGGTACCGTAACCGGTGTTCTGTATCGGTTGGCACCGAGCCCATCCCTACCCCTGAAACTAAAGAAAGAAAAAATTAAAGTTGAATAAAATCAACAAAAAAAGTTGTATGATACCGTTGTTCGTACGGTAACCGTGATCAATGATGAGCAAATAGTACCGGGTAGCAGCACTGAATTTCCCGAACCAAAATATTTCCAGTGTCAATTTGGCACCAACTTTTGGCGTTTTCTGTATTAGTGCCGGTTTTTACCTTCATGTATTGATAACGAACAGGACCGTCTTTGTATTTTCGATACCAGTGAAAAAAAAGAAAGAACGAAAGAAATAACAAAACACAAAAAAATAATAAAAAAAACAAAAAAAACCATGTTAGGAATTTTTAGTGTACATAAAGAAAGAAAGAAAGAAAGAACAGACAAAACCCAAAATACTGTTCCTCTGAGTGTTAGAAATTAATAGATACTAGAAGATTCACCTGCGCGCGTTGGGCCGCAGCCAATGAAGTTGACATGTTGTTGATCAGATTCACATTTACAATGTGTTAAATATGTTTTTGTCGTTGAAGTTTGTATTACTATCTTATACAAATAATTAATTCATCAAATAAGGTCAATACTGTGAAAACCCGAACTTCCGAGGTTAGTGTCGCCTAATCTATTGACCTTAACTTTCCCTTTTCTCTTTTCAATGTGAAACGTAGTAGGGCGTTATAACTTCGTTACATGTAAGTAGGTTATTCTTTACGCACAACACTCATAACCCTAATAAATCCCCTAAACGAAAAACGTAAAACATGGTGGTATATGTTACATATCATAGGACTAAATGGGTTGATCTTTGTATCGATAATATGGTTGGGCCATGTCTATACTATAAGTCCGAACCCGTCCCTTGACCATCAAACTTGACTACTTTGCCAATGGGTTTCGGCAGCCCATTCACTTGGGCTTAAGCCCATTCTCTCGGCCAAATAGTGAACCGCCTAATTTGTATGATATGTGTACGTGACATGTGAAAGTGTATCACAAGATCCAAAACAAAACCCTACCTCCTTCCATACTTTACGCACAACAGGAGAAACCCCCCCCCCCCCCCCCGTAACCTTCTCCTCTACTTGTAATTCTTCGATAGGTATGTTCTTTCCATCATATGATTGATATTAGTGGGATTGTATTGATCATGCATGATATATGAATAAGTGTTGTATGTTTAGGTTAGAAACATGATCATAGGGATGGTTGCAAATTTTATCAGATCTGGTTTTATGATAATAAACAGAACGAATTAATCTATGTTTAGGTGTATACGTGTAGATTGATTTTAATTGTGGGCATGAGTATTGGGTGGGTAATCGGTTGTGATGAGATTTGAGTTAGGGTATTATATAAATACTTGATTAACCATGATCATAAAGAAGTCTAAATACTTAAACGAATACACAGTTAGTGGATGATGTATACATGAAAGTGCTGAATGGTTTTAAACCTATGTGGGGTGTGCGTGATGATGATGTCAGAGATAGTTGGTTTAATATTAAGTATGATTATATGTGATATTATATGTGTTACTATGTGTCATGAACATATGATAAAGAACCTTGAATATACTTGTGTAATTCTTGGAATGATTTCTATAATTGATAAGGAAATTAGGAAAGAGCCAAATGTTAATGATATAAAGAAACAATAGGGTTGTAAGTTTAGTCTCTTCGACGAAACTGAAGTTTCAACGCACTAGGGCCTCAGCGAAACCTTGAAGTTTCGTCACACAGGGGCTTTGACGAAACCTTTGTGTTTCGTCAAGTATAGTTGTGCTCTTATACAGTTTGATACCTGGTTCCGTCTGTACATGTTATTGGTATGTGTTGTGGTTTCTGCATGAGATGTTAACTATTGTGTTGATATGTTGTTTTGAGTTGGGCTGGAATATTTAACTAGGTTGCATAGAATAGGAATTATTGTATTACAATGGATCGAACTACATAGTTTCTTTGTTGATTTTACTTGGACTTGATATGAGACTTGGGCCTATAGTGTTGTTGGTCCATGAACTGTAACTGGGTCATATATATATAACACTATGCACATCAGAAGGGGGTTGGTTTGGGTAGTCATAGCTGGTCGTACACCGTTGACCCGTCACGCACACATAAGTTATCTGGGCCGGACCTAGATGGGCCGAGTTTCGTTATAAAAAAACATATATATCAGATAGACGATATTAGTGATGTATATAAATATATGACCCAAACCCTTAGTGCCATATTGTTATGTGATTAACTTTATGGTGTGCGATACGATAACGCAAATTATGATTGTGAAGCTGTTACGAACCAATACGTGTGTACTTAAATGTGAATTGAGCTACTTGTGATAAGGTGTGATGTGAACTTGTACTGTGGTGGTAAGTAGGGCCAGATACTTGCTAAGACTTGCGAAATGATATGTGTTCTGCTTATTTGTAATTTATGCGATAAATGCAAATAATACATGATCACGTGTACACGAAACTAACTGTTATCGATAACCACAATAGGAGCTAATTGATCAATTTGGAACACGTAATGTATTCTACCGAGCACTCTAAGGTGAGTTTACTGCTCTTTTCAAGCATGCATCCCGGGGAGGGATATCGGGTAACGTTCCGGGGAGGAACGTCAGGTTAATGGGATACTTGTTATTACACTCATTGTCTATCACATAAGACCCCATACATCTACCGATAGTTGCCGGGGAGGCAACAAGGTTATTAGTTGATAGCGCTATTAGGTTTGGCACCCTCACACCATACCGGGGAGGATGGGCGTGAACTAATTTCCTTAAAGCATGACCAATGTTTTGATAGAGACATTGGGGTTGGGCAAATACATCTTGTAGCCATCTGCGGTAATCGAGTTAATAACAACATCAAATCAAATTATTGAACTATTGAACGGTTGAACTGTTTTATATGCATACCTGGTAACTAAATGCGTTAACAAAACTTTGAACTCACCAGCGTCGTTTGACACACTTGTTTGCATGCTTGTAGGTCATTAGATGTCTTGGATTGGAACTTGATGTCTGGAGTAGTTGGAGTGGTCATGGGTCGACTGAAGGGATTCATGTGATTGAACTATTGATATCATACATTGGTTTTTGAAACAGTTTAATATTGGTTTACTATTTGCTTCCGTTGAACATGTTGGTTTCCATTTAAACTCGTTGACAGTATTTTACATTAATAATTAAGGATTTTATTTTGCAACTTGTACGCGTTCAATGTAATTAATGGCTCGTTATTGGTACGTCACACGCCTAATAGGGACTTTCCCTAGGTGGTATTTTGGGGGTGTGACAGTTTGGTATCAGAGCCACAGGTTATAGTGAACTTGGTTTTAAAACGTTTTTATAAAACCAGACTATAACCGAACAGATCCAAAATTGACCATGACACTCAGCTCCAGATTGCAAGGTTCGTCTCTCGTATACTCATTGTACTGCATAACTAGTGAACACTTACATATGATATTGCATGTGATTGCACGTTTAGCACAATAGTATGAATTCATGTATTACTTGCATGTGTTATATGACTGATAGGGTACTATTTTCCTAAACATCCATGACTCACGTTTTGTGATGTTCTTTGCTTACTACTCACGTTTGAGGAACCATTTGACATGAGTTAAGAGGAGCTGAGATGAGCTTGCAAATCACAATATTATTGTGGGTGCACACATAATAATAATGTGGGGTGCATGTGAGTCCCAGTGAGACTTAACGAGTGAAAAAGGGGTTCTGTTCCATTATTTGATTGATATGAAACACAACAGTCTATAAGAGTCGTAACAGTGATTGTCTCTTACTTGAACGTGACCTTTTCACTCCTCTCTGAATCCTTTCGAATCTCGATGCTATCGAGTATTACCTGAACACCTATCTGAACGCCTAGCGAACTGTGTAGAATGTTAGGTGCTTGTACGGGCATCCCTAAGTTGGATGTTGCAATGACAATGATTGGTCTATACCTTTCTCACTTTTCTTCATTTGCTGGAACTCTATGTTTGACGTCTTAGACTCCGAAGTGTGATCACTTCTGCAACACTCTTGCAGCATACCGCGTATCACTCAATCGACTTGCTAGATCGATGGACAAAAGGGTATGCGTAGTATTTTACCGACCTTACTATTTGGACAACCCTGATTACCGGCAACAAACACCAGCAAATTGACTTCAATTGAATTCTTAATTCTAGTCAGCGACTTGTGGGAGTCAACTCTTACGAATCAATCGGGACATAAGCGACGGCAACAGATTATAGTGTGAAATATGTGGCTACCAGCACAGTGAGTAGCGCGTGGCACTGAATGTGAAAAGATGGACTTTAATGGTGAGAGATTGTAGGGCTCCGTTTCAAGCAACGACATTGGAGGCAACAGTCGCGGCAACATCAAGGTACTCGTAATCGTAGTCTACAACGTGGAAACGAAGGTGACATTGACAGGGATTGACTGTTGCTAAGTCAAGACGTCAACAACCATGTGAATAATGATAGTAATGGGAATGCTCACAACCGTAACAACAACACTGGAAATGATGCTCGTGGAAGGACATTTAGGATTGGCGTAAGTGACGCCAGGCATAACATCAACATGGTAGCTTGTATGGGTAGCTGTTTGGTTCGTCTCTATTCTACTTGACCCTGATACTTCTTGAAACCAAACCTGATGTGGAATCGGCTGATGGCAAGTCAAATGAAATCTCATATGTTCGTTAGGGTGTAAACACGACCTTGTGGGACGAGTGTTCGATGTCGACCTTCCTTCTACTATCCTCGATGGTTACAACGCAGTAGTTAGTGTGAATTGGTTATACAGGAATCACGCAGATATACACAGTGAGGAGAAAACTTTGTGTGGAGAATTGTTATTTGTTCTAAAGCATCAGAGTAGTGCAAAACTTAGCGCCATTTCAGCTGTGAAGGCCAGAAGTGTCTACGGAGGGATTACTCCGTTGTGTTAGCAACCGTTACTGATGATAGGGCTGAGGGAAAAGAGGATCGAGGATCCACCAATTGTTTGTGATCCCTCTCGGTTTGTTACCTGAGGAACTTTTGGGCTTACTTCCACAACTGTTAGGCAGGATCTCAGTTTAATCTCACGCTAGAAGCAGCCTTGATCCCTCGTACTTCATACTGTCTTGCACCAGGAGGGTTGCAAGAACTGTCTAGTCAATTTCAGGAGCTACCGGGTGGGAGTTTTAGCGATCTAGCTCCTTGTTCTGGGGAGCCCGAGCTCTATTGTGTAAATGAAGGACAAGTCCTTTCGTACGCGTACAGACTACCCCAAGGTGGCAATCATAGACCGTCACCCTCTATCTCGCATTGACAACCTGTTTGACCCGCTGCAATGATAAAGCTTATATTCGGAAACCGACTTAAGATCAGACTGTCACTTGATGAAAGACCCAGGGGAGGATGACTTCTAACACGGCGTTACAGGCATAGTACGGCCACTACGATTTTCTGTTCTCGTTGTTTAAAGTTACCCAACACACTAGCAGCCTTAGGGATCACATGAGTAGTATGTGCCAACCCCATCTTGCTAGATTCCGCCAATCGTGTTTATCTAGGATGTTTTGAATCACTTCGAGGAGAAAGGAGCACCATGAATGGCACTTGTATGTCATCGTAGAGCTTCTAGGGGAGGAGCATCTACGTGCGAAGTCTACCTAAGTGTGACTTCAGGATTCGGGAAGTACACATTTTTAGTCATATAAACAACGAAGTGGGAATACACATGGATCTCGCTAAGCTCCATTTTGATAGAAACTGATCAACATCAAAGATCCCTTCGAGGATACAGAGTTTCTTTGTCTCACTAGATACTATCACAGCTTAATTACAGGATTTTCGAAGGTCGCGCAGCTTAAATCTCTTTAGCACAGCAGGGTGCTGTGTTCATGAAAGACAAAACAGGAGTACGTCTTTTCAGCTTTCGAATCCCAACTTTGCAATGCACTGAGCATCGTCTTTATCCGAGGGTGCGGGTGATTTAGTAGTGTACCATGATGGTCCGAATCAGAGTCCTAGTTACACACCGACGCAACACGAGAGAGTGATGACTTACGTAATCGAGAGAGTCATTACTAAACTCCCGCGCACAAAGAAAGGTCACGATGCCATCTGGGTAGTCGTTGATCGTCTTACTAAGTCAGCGCATTTCTTGCCAATCCGTGAGGATTTTTCGGCTGACAAACTTGCTCAAAACTATGTAGGTGAAATTGTAGCTCGACATGGTGTTCCTTTGAACATCATTTCTGACAGAGATGCTCGTTTCACTTCTCATTTTTGGAGAACCACGCAATCTGCTATGGGGTCTCAACTTAATCTGAGCATAGCTTATCATCCACAAACGGATGGTCAATCTGAAAGAACAATCCAGACACTGGAGGATATGCTTAGAGCTTGTGTGATCGATTTTGGTGGTAGTTGGGATTCACATCTTCCGTTGATTGAATTCTCCTACAACAACAGTTATCACTCCAGCATCAACATGGCTCCTTTCGAGGATCTCTATGGTCGAAAATGTCGTTCACCAGTCTGCTGGAATGAGGTTGGCGAGGCTCAGCTTACTGGACCTGCCCTCATTTTAGAGACAACAGATAAGGTTAAGAAGGTTCGTGATTACCTTCAGACAGCTAGAAGCCGTCAAAAGAGTTACGCGGACCTAAAATGCAAGCCCTTGGATTTTCAAGTCGGTGACCATGTATTACTTAAGGTCTCACCTTGGAAAGGTGTGATCAGATTTGGAAAGAAAGGAAAACTTGCACCTAGATACGTTGGACCATTCAAGATCGTCGAAAGAATCGGTAAGGTAGCCTACAGACTTGAGTTACCTCCTGAACTTGGAAATGTTCATCCAACCTTTCACGTGTCCAATCTCAAGAGGTGTTTAGCTGATGAAAACCTCCACATACCGCTTGACGAAATTCGTGTTGATGAAACACTGAAATTTTTTGAGAAACCGGTAGAAATCATGGAACGTGAAGTCAAGTGGCTCAAACGCAAGCGCATTCCTTTGGTCAAGGTTCGCTGGGAATCTAAAAGTGGACCCGAGTTTACTTGGGAACGCGAAGATCAAATGAAGGCGAAATATCCGCACCTTTTTCCACGAGTTTCCTCTAAATAAATTTCGGGACGAAATTTCCACAAATAGGGGAGACTGTAACATTTGTGCTTGTAATCATTGTGAACAGTTCAATTATCAATAAAATAATGTTATTCGATCCCAATGTTTGTTTGGTTGTGTTTTACATTTTTCGTGTTTTGGCTTTTGTTCAATTTCAAACTCTACATCGCTTTCTTGAGAATTATACGCAAACTGGTGCGTAAACGTACTCAGTTTAATGCGACAAATACTCCGGAACATCAACATATACTCAACATACCTTAAATAACCTTTACATAACTTAGAAATAAGTTTTGAAGGCTTTGGTATGGCAAAAACAAGTTAATTCGCTTACAGGGACTAAACTTGACAAACTGCGAAAGTATGCCAATTTGAACTGTAACAAATATTCCAGAACATGTCCATAAGTTAAACATACCATAAATATCCTTTACATAGCTTAGAAATAGGCTTTGAGGGGTTTGGTATGCTAAAACAAACTTTTGGATCATTCAGGGACTAAAAGTGTCAAAAAGTGCACAAGTTTGCACTTTCGCACATAACTTACGTTCTGAATACATCCGGACATCCAAAAATTTATGTAAGTATCCTAATATTATGCCTTAGTGTTTGGCATGAGAAAAATCCATTCGTCACGTCATTTGGATCGTCTTTCGCGCTTATGCGCATTCCGTCGTAATTAAGCGAACATCGCGATCGTACGACCAAACGAATCGACATCCGGAATAGTTTTGAGCATATTTCAAGTCCCCTACACTTTAACTTCATCTTAGAGCCTTGAAATGAGGTTAACGGGGCTTAAACGTGCCAAAAATGGGCCAAATTGCGTGTTTCTGAAGTGCAGGGACCAAAACTGAAAATTCTGATCTGTGACCCTCAGGCGGGGCGCGTAAGATTTGCCCAAATCCTTACGCGGGCCGCGTGGGACTATCAGACCAGATTCAATGTTTCAATCCACTTGCAGTTGGCCTTTCGTTCGTTCAAGGGGCAATGCCCTTTCACCCAATCAATGGCCAAGGGCCATTTTCAGTAACCACAACATTTTGACAAGTGGACGCTTAGGATCGTGGAACGGCAATCAAGAAACGATCCTAACGGCTCTGCTTTTCCTATAAATACCCCCCCCTTGATGCAAAACCCACACAAATCTGATAAAAATGCTCTAAGTTGATGCCATTGCTTCATACCTGAGCTCTTTGATCTAGATTAGCATTCGGGGACCCTCCGTAAGTATTCTTTCGTTCTTTTATTCGCTTTTCAAGTCCGAAAGTCAACGTTTTGTTGACTTTCTGCATTGACCAGCCTATGGTCAACAAGAATTTCGTGGAACTTCATAACGTGAGCGTGATCACGATGGTTATAGTCCGTAGTGACTATACCTACTGATTACCACGTTATCTAGGCTCAGTGACGAGTCGTAGTTTCGGCCAGAATGCGCATTCTTGCGTATTTTGTAACCAAACTACTCGTGAACATCAAAGTCGTTTGTTTTGATGCCAAACCTGTTTTCTAAACTTAGTTAAGCATGTTCTAACATGCTTAGCTCGTCACTTTTAGTATAGTGCTTATATAGGGTTGTAAGGTAAGCGATCTAAACCATCGCTTATACTTTCGAACCCGACCCATTTGGTCGATCATTAGGATCCGACCAAACACATTAGGTGACCATAGCTATAACCTTCCGAGGTTATACTTTGTGGTCGCGATGTTAGGCGTTCCGAACGCGTTCTACGCAAACGACGCGTTAGGGTAGCATAAGCTACCTAAACGGGTCGTAATGGGCCGTAAGCACTTAGGTTAGGTTTCATTTTAGTATGTAGGCTTTGTTAAACCATACTACACGAGTCTCCATGCTCGCTTGGTTTACGAACCCGCATACTATCCGATCCTTCCGATTTAGGTCCGGTATATTAACATAACTACCTATTAGGTGCCGTTTGATATCCCGTGATCTATAGCATTATCTGGTTATTATACAAGGAATTATAGTACACGATTTCATTACATTTCATGCTATGTACACGATTTCATTACATTATCTGGTTATTAAAAACAATCTCAGGTGAGTACATAGAACCCCATCTTTTACTGTTTTCTAAACTGTTTTGGGGTGAAACACATGTGCCTATCTGTTACATTCATGCCTTCCATGTTTTCACATCATATGCCTGCTATGTTGTTAGTACATTATAGTACACGATTTCATTACATTTCATGCTATGTATGCCCATTGTGTGCGTACTTAGTACATTGATTAACATCACATTTCTGTTGCATATGTTTACTCAGCATATGGACACATTGATTTACATGAACATTTCTGTTGCATATGTTTACTCAGCATATGGACACATTGATTTACATGAACATTTTTGTTGCATATGTTTACTCAGCATATGGACACATTGATTTACATGAACATTTCTGCTTTGTATGTTTACTTAGCATACTTAGTACAATTGTTTACATCACATGCCTTCATTTTGTTATGACATTTGGTTTGTTTAACATGGGACAATACATTCATTAACATTAGCTACGCCATTCGTTAGTAGGTAGTGGTACCATAGGAATTGACAACTCCCGTTCCTGACATCCTGGGTTTTGATAGGATTGTAAGGAATGACCGAATTCGATATACATAACGTAGATAAACCTTTAATTTGTTTAAGGGTTTATCGCCACAGTCTCAAGGCTTGGATGTATGCATATTTCACAATACCACATAATTGTTAATATCTATAGAGCATGCATTTTTCCACAGAACATAATGTTGATTTAAACCACGTTTTACTTCAATGACTTGCTTTGTGCATTTTACATATGGTTTAAGTTGATACATTTTGCTTACCGTACATGATACATCTTGGGATACACATTACATGATTTACATTGAACATAAACACGTTGACATTGACATACACATTTGGTGGTATACATTGAACATAGACATTTGACATGATTTACACAATAAACACTTGACAATTGAGTTATACAAGAACAATCTTACATGGTGGATGGTTTGGGTAAATGGTTTGAGTAACGTGGAGTATGTAATATGATGCAAACATGGTGGATACGCCGCTGGTACTTCCTATATATAAATGTTTGTGTAATATTACATATCTTAGCGTTATCTAAATCATTTCAGTTTAGACATATAACATTTATACAAATAACATACTTTTCATAAAGCATTGTCTTACAAAACAACTTATCTTATTCAACTCATTTTACTAAGTTATTCATTTAACCTTACGTTTATCTATACATATCATCTGATATTATCGTTTTTCAAATGGTTTACAAAGCGAGACAAATTACAAGGTTCACGACTGACTGTTATTAAACATTTCTTTAAAACTCAAGTCATGAATCCCACTTTCACAAAACCTATGTATCTCACAGGCATTTTTATGCTGACGTACCTATTTTCACATGTGTTTTCAGGAGCTGTTCCATAAGATGTTGATCACGTTACTAGGGCGGACCTGTGCCTTAGAGACTGAAAATGAAGATAGAACTAGTATAACTATGTTTTGAATTCTGTACTTCCTTTTAAGACAATGTAACACCCGTGTTGATAAATAAAATGTAACTTTAATTTCCATGGTTGTATAACAATTAATTCTGTCCACAACACTCCCCGACGTTTTCCGCCGCGGTTGCATGTTATACGCGGTTGGGGTGTGACAGAAGAGTTGGTATCAGAGCCATTGGTTATAGGGAATTAGGTTATTAGTAATGCTTTGACCTAGACTATAACTTTCTAGGACCCTAACACAAGTTATCTTGTGTTTAGAGTTTAAAACATGCACATCACTATCCTTAGGTGATAACCACAACGAGAACTTCGGTTCCGAATCCGCTTTGAAAATTAATCATCTGTTCCAGGATGATTGATTACTAGGTTTTGAACCCTCTGTTGTAAGGTTTTGAACCCCTTTGAATTTTCAAAAGTCTCGTCAAGGTTTTCGGGTTTTGAATAGTGTGAACACGTGCGAACTGGAAGAGTGAATGCCTGTACCCTGGGTTTTCTGTCTAAGGCTAGAGTGTTCGTACAAATCCACATAATCGGACAAGTCACTGTTACCTGGGAACTCTTGGGGTGAGTGTTCACTTATAGGCGAGCATGTCTTCGCGATACACTAATTCTGACCCATTTACTTTGACTAGACATTTCATGTCGCTTGTTTGCTTTGCGATGCATAACCGCCATCTTTGCTTTTGTTGATTTTGCTTCATCTCATTCTCTTCATCCAAACATCTCACTCGTTTCATTTCATGTTTTTCTCTTCTAGAATGCCTCCTCGACGCGACAACCAGATAGCTACTGCCGAGCTGGCAGAAATTATTGCACAGCAGATGGCTGCTCAATTCCCGAATCTCTTTGCACAATGGAACCAAGCCAACAACAACAACAATGGTACGTGCAAATACAAGGATTTTAACTCGGCTAAGCCACTCAAGTTTAGTGGTTCTGAGGGAGCAACTGGGCTTCTTCAGTGGTTCGAGAGCATCGAGAACACTTTTCGTCATGTGTAGTGTCCTGACAATCGCAAGGTCGAGTTTTCTTCGAGTGTGTTTCAGAAGAGGGCTCTTACGTGGTGGAACAGGGTTATGAGAGATCAAGGTGCAGAAGTTGCTCTAGCTTAGCACACATCAAGTTTTTGGCGCCGTTGCCGGGGACTCTTGGCAATCGCGTTCATTAGCTTTGATAGATTTCAGTGACAAATACGTGCTACGTGTTTTATTTTGTTTTGTGTCTTTTATTTTCATCTTGAGTCGTAGTAGCTTCTGTCTGCTTTTCTTGTGTTCAGGTTTTTGCTTGTAGTGGATGCCACATCTGCGCTCGCACGGGCCACCACCACCAGTCAAGCAGTCATCATCTCAGTTGGGCCAAGGCCCTCAGGTTGCTTCTTCATCCTCTTCTCGTTTTCCCAATTTCGATTCCACCCCGTTACCCACCCCACCGCCTACACCACCACCTTCACCAAACCGTTCACCTAAGGATTCCCCACCCAAAAGCCCTACTTCTAGTACCTCTAGTAACCCAGTGACCGTAGAACCAATGGCCAACCCTAGGCAAACCGTCCACCAGCAGGCCACTCAGGATTTTACCGGCCTTGCTTCACCCATCACCGTCCCACCCATAGTCAATGACAACTCATGGCAGATCCCATCTTATGCCATGCAAGCCATCACCAATACCATCCAATTCCATGTCCGGGACGATGAGGACGCCCCGGCCCACATCAACCGTTTCTCCCGCATGCTAGCTACCTTTAACCTTCACGGTGCACCCAACGATGCCACTTACCTATAGCTTTTCCCATTCTCATTGGCCGGCCGTGCGGCTACTTGGTTGGACTCTCAACCAACCGGTACCTTTACCACTTGGGCAGGGCTTCGTCAAGCCTTTTTGAACAAGTATTTCCCGCCCGCTAAAGCCGCACGTCTTAGGGACCAAATCCACTCTTTCCGCATGGAGCCCGACGAGCCTTACTACCTTGCTTGGGAGCGTTTCCAAAACCTTTGTGCTCGTTGCTCCCAGCATGGTCTTTCTGATTGGGCTTTATGTGAAAAATTTTATAACGGTCTCACCCAAGAGACTCGTGAGAGGTTCGACACTAATGCGGGGGGGGGGGGGGGCACATGATGGGTATTCTTACAGTAGCCGAGTGTAGAGAGCGTTTTGAGGCATTTGCTCAGTCTCAATCCCAAGCACGATCCGATCAGAGGTATCAAAGTGGTAATTCAAATACCACTACTAGAGCACCCGCCCAAGGGGTGAACCATGTCACCATGGACCCTAGTTTAGCCTCTGTTTTGGAAAACATCACTCGAGAGCTTTAGGAGATTAGAGCTAAAGTTGATAAGTGTGAGTTTTGTCGAGGTGGTCATGACACGAGTGCATGTCCTTTACTAGTTGGTGAGGAGCAATGTCATTATTTAGGAGGAGGTTTTGGTAGAGGTCAGTCTAGTGGTAATAATAATAATAATTTTGGGTCGGGTTGGCGAAATAATAATAATTTTAATAATAATAACAATTTTCGCTCAAATGGACCTCCTGGTTTTCAAATAGCTCAAAATCCAAATAGAGGTCTAGGTTCGCTTTTCAGTGGGGGTTTAAATGGGCAAGTCAAGGATGGGGGTCAAATAATCAGGTTCAAACAGGTCAAGGTTCAAGTTTCGATTTGGGGGGTAGCATGGAAAGAATGGAGTCCATGATGAGTCAACTAATTGTTAGGGATCAAAATACCCAAAAGAAACTTAGTGAACATGATCTTATGCTTAAGAATCACCAAGTTGCGGTCCAAGACCTTTCTAGGGTTGTAAGTGATATGTCTAGGAAGTTAGATGAAAGATTACCCGGTCAGTTTGCAGCTAACACCCAACCTAACCCGAATGCTCATGTAAAAGCCATTACCACTCGTAGTGGCAGAACCGTAGGGAACCCGAGCGTAGAAGAGAGAGAGGTTGATGAGGATGGAGACATTATAGATGAAGTGATAGAGATGGAGGCTCCCGGCAAAGTGCAAAAGAGGCTAAGCCCAGCAAGTACCGCACAGCCCGGTGAATCTCAAAGTGAGAAGAAAGTTGAGAAAAAGCCCATAGATGTTAGACCTTCACCTTATGTGAATCATGCGTATGTTCCGTTTCCCTCGCGCCTTAAGAATCAAAAAAATACTCAAGGGAATACGGGCAGTTCTTAGATATCTTCAAGCAATTGAAGATAAATCTTCCGTTTATAGAGGCACTCCAGTCCATGACAAAATATGCAAAATTTTTGAAGGACCTTCTTAGGAATAAGGAGAAATTAGGTGAGTTATCTAATGTCCTGTTGCATGGAGGGTGTTCGGCCGTCGTTTCAAATAGGTTGCCCGAAAAGCTTACCGATCCCGGTGTGTTCACTATTCCTTGATGCCCTTTTCGCTTTACGAGAAGCTAGATTTAGGCGAGCTTTCACCTACTCGAATGACATTGTCCTTAGCTGATAGGTCCGTGAAACACCCGAGGGGAATAGTTGAGAATTTGCTTGTCAAGGTGGACAAGTTCGTTTTTCCGGCTGACTTCGTCATTCTCGACATGGAAGCCGATGAAAACGTACCGTTAATCTTAGGACGCCCGTTCTTGAACACCGCTAAAGCTCTCATAGATGTCTTTTTAGGCACCATCACAGTTAGAGCGGGCGAGGAATCGGTAGTTTATAAGGTTATGAATTCGAGAGGGCCTGGTGATAGAGTGCAGGCAATTTCGTTAGCGGGGGAGTGTGAGAATGACGAGAGAGATGAGAAGAAGGATGTGAGTGATGCGGGTTCAGAGAAAGTGACAGAATTTAAGTGTGGGGACCCACCAGATAGAAAGTTAGAGGAATTGGAGGAGAGAGTGGAGCGTTTAGAATCTCGGATTAAGACACTGAGCAAACCTCAGTGTGGAGATAGATTTCAATACGGGGAATGTAGATTCAACACGCCAGATGGAGAATTGAGAAGTTTTGAAAGAGATAAGGGTTTTCGGGTTGATTTGGGCGATACACATAGTGGTGCTACAGCCCGAGAGAGTATGTTTGGAGGTGAGCTGCATCTCCATGATCCTCCATAAGTATGTGAGAAGTTGCAACTTGTTTGTAGAGTTTGTATAGTTTGTATTTTCGTTTATATTCCCTTTTTTTTAGAATAGTTAGTATCGTTTTTGTTAGTTTTTTCGGGTCTTTGTTTGTGGTTTGAGTCGTTTGCAGGAGGACATCGCTAAAGATTTGCAGGGAGTAATGAGAAAAGAGGTCCAGGTAAGTGTCTTTTGACATTTAGAAACATTGTTGAGGGGTTTTGGATGGGTTGGGTAACTTTCACAAATTTTTCTAAGGCATGGAAGTGAAAACTGGATGAAACATTCTGCCAAAATCGACCCGTCGCGCAACGTCTAGCCCCCTCGCGTCACGCGAGGGGTGAAGGTTCAAAAATTAAATTGTTTCGACCCGCCGCGTAACGCGAGCCCCTCATCGCGTCGCGCGAGGCCTTCTTGAACCGGTTCAATTGTGTTTTGGCCTTTGTTTTGTATTTTGAGTCCTTTAGTTTGTATATTGAGTCTAAATTAGTGGTTTGGGTTGTTTTTAGAATCGGTGCTGCGTTGGGTTCTGTTTTGCTTTGATTGTGCAGGTTCTGGATTGTACCACCCGTACTCAATTTCCATTCGGGTGATTTCGGAACCGCCATATTGATAAACTCAAGCAGGCTAGGCAACGATCGCGAATGAAATGCTATACGATCGTTCGTGGGATTCAAGATTCATACGGCTGGCACTGACTTTTGTCCTAACCAGCTAAGTTGTTTCCCTTTTTGTTGTTGTTGTATATTTTTTTTATTTATTTTTCGTTTGCAGTTTTATTTTTAGGTAGTTGTCGAGTCGTATTTTCGTTCTTGCATTAGGGACAATGCAATCTCTAAGTGTGGGGATGGGATACTTGTAAATAATTGAGTCATTAAAAATTTGAAAAAATAAAAAAAAATTAAAAAATTGAAAAGTCCAAAAAAAAATTGGAAAAACAGAAAATGTCTTTCGAATAAAAGAAGTTTGCATTGTTTTTAAACGGAAAATGATAGTAAAAACAAATTTTTGCTCGGGTTCAAATAATAATAATATGAGATTATAATAAACTAAGTTTGCGTCTAGTTTGGGATATGTGGATAGGCCCGGGTTTTGGTTCTAAGTCCCTTTGAGTTAATATACCTTAATTGTCGGTCTGCTAGTGGGTTCTCGCCTGGGAAATATGGGAAGCTAAAACTGGCAAAAATAGTATAAGGGATGCCGTTATAAGCTAAGATAGTTAGAGTTTTTGATCATGTCTCGCTGAAAAAAGAAAAAAAAAATAGAATAAAAGTGAGCTAGAAACTAAATGAGAGTAACACAGGCCCATGTAATCCGAGTTGGGGATAGCGACTCTATAGCCGGAATGCCTCTGGGATGTGTGAAATCGACTTGCCGAATAAAAGTACCGAAACCTATGTAATCTGTGATTGGGGATAGTGACTCTAGAGTCGGAATACCGCTGGGTTAGGGAAAGCATTGTCTAGTCTCACGAATGGAAAAAAGAAAGCAAGTTAGAAAAGAAAAAAAAATTGAAAAAAATATAGATTTGATTTCAAACTCTCTTTATCTTGGTATAAAACGGTTAGGAATTGGTCAAATGATCGTTCTTTTAGTCCTATAAGCTTGAGTTGGGAGTAGGTGGACTGTAGATTCTAGCGTGAGACCTTAGGTAGACTGACCGCACTTAAACTAAATTTACATGATAAGGGTTTAGGATTGGATTCGGGTTTAAAGGGATAAGTATATTCGCAATCGCGGCTAACGCAAATCTTGGTTTTAATTAATTATACCTATACTTTTGACCCGAGTAATTGTTTGTTTCTGATTCCGTTGCATAATTCTTTTTCGAGGACGAAAAAAGAGTAAGTGTGGGGATGTTTGATGTACTGAAAAGTACATATGTTTATAGTGTATAGTTTGGTCAGTTTTCAGTCGTTTTGTGTCTGTTTTAGGTTAGAACTATGATACTGTTGACGTTAAGCTTTGATTTCAGGTCCCGTAGCTTAAAGTGTTGAAAAAAGAGGAAAAACGAGCAGTTCGGAAGAAAAACGGGATTCGTACGCGCGTCGGAGAAGTTGGAAATCAGAAAATAATAAAAAAATCAAGAAATCAAACCTTGAGGCGCCGCGTGACGCCATGCCTCCCTCGCGTCACGCGAGGGTCCTTATTTTGACCGATTTTGACTTCTGAGTTAGGGTTTGACTTTGAATAACCAAGAAACTGAACAGAAAACCCGAGTTACGAATTTTGTAGACTTGGAAGCATTCGGAGAGCATTCTTTGGAGACAATTGGAGATTCGAAGGCAAGGGAATCATTGGTACGAGTCGAGATTGAAGAATCGAAGAATCAATCGGGTTTTCTAATCCCTTGTTTTATCGATTACTTTCGTTGAACTTTGTTACAATGAATTCTGTTTTAGACATCTTTATTTTGTTTTCATTTATTAAGATGCTTGGCTAACTTCATAAACCACCTAGACTATGATGATTGGATTAATATAAAGATTTTACCTTTTTCGTTATTTGCACGATGTTTATGGGTGATTGTGTTTAGTAAAAAGTTTGATTTAATGATTTGATGTGTATGCGTGCTTTGATTCGGTTTATTATTGTTATTTGCTTCGTATGATTCTTAGTGACGGTCTATATCACAACATAGAGTCATGCTAGGGTTTAGATCTTGGTGAGTGTCTATATCACGTAATAGATCTTAATTCTTTAGGGAAAATCGGCCAATCATCTCTAGAAGTAACTAATAATAATCTGCTAGGTCTTAGTGCTCTACTAGTCCTAATAACTGGGAAGTGAGGGGCTATTGGTTGGTCTTACCCGGCGAATTGCTTTAGATAGGCCTTGGGAAAGGTTATGTCTTGGTTTACCTGTCGGTCTTATTAGTCTATCAAGTTAAATCTATTATTTCAAGCTACCCTAGATCTAGGATTGGGAAAAAATAGGTCAACATTAGGGTACCTACACAATAATTAGACGACTGGAAGAAACCTAATAACCGGTAGGATTAACGGCCTAGGTAGTGTCACAGGTTTCTCCTTGAGAAGGGTCGAGGGGCCTCGTTGATTCTTAATAGGTTTAGTATCATACGATCCCGGTTCCATAACTCGTGCAATTAACTTAATCGGTAATCTCTTAAAAACAATCCATGATTCTTGTCTAGGTGGTCCAGTTCTCATATAAGAAAAGTCCTCAGTCTTCGTTCGTCTCTAGTCTAGTTCTAGTTATTTTAATAGTTTAATATAGATTTCCTTAGTTTTCAGTAACCCCCCCCCAAACAATTAAAACAAGTTAAGTCGTGTCTGTCAGCGTCTAGTCAGAGTCTAATTGCGTGATACATAGAGTCCTGTGGTTCGATACTCGGACTTGCTTAGGCTATACTACATTGACCGGTACACTTGCCGGTTGTGTGGTTTAGGTTTTAGAGAGTCTGTTTTTATAAATTTAAAGCTTTGTAGTGTCTAGCTTAGGGAGTCTAATTTAGTTAATTTTTATAGTCTGTTTAGCACACATCATGAACTGAGAGCTCTCATGATGAGGGAGTTTTGTCCTCGTCTTGAACAACGAGCGTTGGAGAAAGAATTTGATGTTTTGAAGCAAGATAGTGGCGAGCACAAGGCTTATACTGATAGGTTTGAGGAGTTGAGTCTGCTTTGCCCGACTATGGTTACCCTACTCGACAAGGCTATCGAAAGGTACATCGACGGCCTGCCTGACTCGGTACAAGACATCCTTACTAGTAGCAACCCTACCACACTCCATCAGGCGATCGAGTTATCAGCGACGTTGACTGAGTCGCAGATTCGAAAGAATAAATTGCACAGGAAGGGTGACAAGGGCAAGAAGCAGTCGGCTGACAAGGAAGATAGCAAGAAAGGTCAAAACAAGAATGGAAAGGATTCTGGTTCATCAAAAAGGTCAAAGAAGCGTAAGGCTTCCCAAAACTATGCTGTCACTGCCCAAGCTAACCAGGCAGCTCCCAACCAGCCTCCAGCAAAGAAACCCTATTCAGGAAGTGCACCTTTGTGCAATCAATGCAACAGTCACCATCAGCCGCAATATTAGTGCCGTTTCTGTACCAATTATGGAAAGTCAGGTCATCTTGCTGATGTTTGTCGGTTTGCTCAGAATCGCGCAGTTCAGAACCCTGCTCAACAAGTTGCTCAGCAACAGGATCAGGCTGCACGGCCAAACTACCCACCAGGTGCTTGTTATAACTGTGGGGATCTGACCCACTACAGAAATCGGTGTCCAAGACTAGCCAACCAGAAGCAGAATGCAAACCAGAACCAGGCTCAGGCTCGAGGTCGAGTCTTCAACATGAATGCACAAGAGGCACAAGCAGACAACGAAGTGGTGAACGGTACGTTCTTTATTAATAATCAGCCAGCATCTGTTCTTTTTGATTCGGGTGTCGAAAAGAGCTTTGTGCCATTGTCTTTTGAGACAATGCTTAGCGTGTCTAGAATGAAACTAGGTAAACCTTTGACAGTAGAGGTTGCCAGTGGTGAACCCATTGTTCTTAATTCTGTTCTACGCAACTGCCAGTTGAACCTTAACGACCATATTTTTCCTATTGACCTCACGCCAATGCAACTTGGAAGCTTCGACATTATTGTGGGAATGGATTGGTTATCTAAGCATCGCGCATAGATAGTTTGTTCTGAGAAGATTGTTCGTGTGCCGCTGTCGACAGGCGAGATCCTACAGGTTCGTGGTGAGAAGCCTGCCGGTGGTCTCAAACTTATGTCTTGTTTTAAAGCACGGAAGTATCTTCGGAAGAACTATGTGGCTTTCTTAGCACATGTTACAGCAGATAAAGGCAAGGGTAAGACTATTTCAGATATTCCTATCGTTCGGGATTATTCTGAAGTTTTCCCTGAAGAGTTACCTGGTCTACCTCCAGCACGCCAAGTCGAGTTCCGTATTGATCTCGTACCTGGTGCAAATCCCATTGCCAGAGCTCCATACCGTCTTGCACCGTCTGAGATGCAAGAATTATCTAAACAGCTTCAGGAGCTCTCCGACAAAGGTTTTATCCGTCCTAGCTTTTCACCTTGGGGTGCTCCCGTTCTCTTTGTAAAGAAGAAGGATGGATCTTTTAGGATGTGTATCGATTATCGTGAGCTTAACAAGCTTACCATCAAGAATCGATATCCCCTACCTCGCATTGATGATCTCTTTGATCAATTGCAAGGCACTTCTTATTTTTCAAAGATTGATCTTCGATCTGGATATCATCAGCTCCGTGTGCATGAAGAAGATATTCCCAAGACAGCGTTCCGTACTCGTTATGGGCATTATGAGTTCACAGTCATGCCATTCGGTTTGACTAATGCTCCTGCTCTTTTCATGGACTTAATGAATAGGGTTTGTAAACCTTATTTGGATCAGTTCGTCATTGTTTTTATTGACGACATCTTGATATACTCTAAGACGCGAGCTGATCATGAACAACATCTCCGTCTTACTTTGGAACTCCTAAAGAAAGAGCAACTTTTCGCCAAATTCTCCAAGTGTGAATTCTGGCTTAAAGAGGTTCAATTCTTAGGACATATTGTCAATGAACAAGGTATTCATGTAGATCCCTCCAAGATCAGTGCGATTAGGGATTGGGATACACCTACTACTCCTACTGAAGTTCGTTCTTTTCTTGGTCTAGCGGGTTATTACCGCCGCTTCATTGAAAACTTCTCAAAGATTGCAGTTCCTCTAACTGCTCTAACTCAGAAGAACAAGCCATTTGATTGGGGAGTCAAACAAGAGGAAGCGTTTCTGACTTTGAAACAAAAACTTTGCGATGCGCCTGTCCTAGCATTGCCTGAGGGCAATGATGATTTCGTCGTTTATTGCGACGCATCTAAATTAGGTCTTGGCTGCGTCTTGATGCAAAGAAACAAAGTCATAGCATACGCATCTAGGCAGTTGAAGATACATGAGAAAAACTACACCACTCATGTTCTTGAGTTGGGTGCAGTTGTCTTCGCTCTCAAAATCTGGAGACACTATTTGTACGGTACAAAATGTGTGGTTTTCACGGACCACAAAAGTCTTCAACATATCTTTAATTAAAAGGAACTCAACATGAGGCAAAGACGTTGGGTTGAACTTCTAAACGACTACGACTGCGAGATTCGCTACCATCCTGGTAAGGCGAATGTCGTAGCCGATGCTTTGAGTCGCAAGGAACGTACTAAGCTTCATTGTGTTCGTGTCCAATCCGTTATCCAAGCTCAAACCGATATCCAAGCACGCATTTCTCAGGCTCAACAATCTTGTGTTTCACAAGGTTTGATGGATAAGGAATTTCCTTATCACATAACACCTGCTCTTGAACTGAAGGACAATGGATCATATTACTTCATGGACCGTTTGTGGGTCCCAAGCCAAGATAATCTTCGTACCTTACTTATGGATGAAGCCCATAAGTCTCGTTATTCTATTCATCCTGGCTCAGATAAGATGTATAAGGATCTTCGTATTCAGTATTGGTGGCCTGGTATGAAGAAAGACATTGCCTTATATGTATCAAAATGCCTTACTTGTCTGAAGGTAAAGGCTGAACATCAGCGTCCTTCTGGTTTATTGGAACAACCAGAGATCCCAGTTTGGAAATGGGAAAACATTACTATGGATCTCATTACTAAACTCCCGCGCACAAAGAAAGGTCACGATGCCATCTGGGTAGTCGTTGATCGTCTTACTAAGTCAGCACATTTCTTGCCAATCCGTGAGGATTTTTCGGCTGACAAACTTGCTCAAATCTATGTAGATGAAATTGTAGCTCGACATGGTGTTTCTTTGAACATCATTTCTGACAGAGATGCTCGTTTCACTTCTCATTTTTGGAGAACCATGCAATCTGCTATGGGGTCTCAACTTAATCTGAGCACAGCTTATCATCCACAAACGGATGGTCAATCTGAAAGAACAATCCAGACACTGGAGGATATGCTTAGAGCTTGTGTGATCGATTTTGGTGGTAGTTGGGATTCACATCTTCTGTTGATTGAATTCTCCTACAACAACAGTTATCACTCCAGCATCAACATGGCTTCTTTCGAGGCTCTCTATGGTCGAAAATGTCGTTCACCAGTCTGCTGGAATGAGGTTGGCGAGGCTCAGCTTACTGGACATGCCCTCATTTTAGAGACAACAGATAAGGTTAAGAAGGTTCGTGATAACCTTCAGACAGCTAGAAGCCGTCAAAAGAGTTACGCGGACCTAAAACGCAAGCCCTTGGATTTTCAAGTCGGTGACCGTGTATTACTTAAGGTCTCACCTTGGAAAGGTGTGATCAGATTTGGAAAGAAAGGAAAACTTGCACCTAGATACGTTGGACCATTCAAGATCGTCGAAAGAATCGGTAAGGTAGCCTACAGACTTGAGTTACCTCCTGAACTTGGAAATGTTCATCCAACCTTTCACGTGTCCAATCTCAAGAGGTGTTTAGCTGATGAAAACCTCCACATACCGCTTGACGAAATTCGTGTTGATGAAACACTGAAATTTGTTGAGAAACCGGTAGAAATCATGGAACGTGAAGTCAAGTGGCTCAAACGCAAGCGCATTCCTTTGGTCAAGGTTCGCTGGGAATCTAAACGTGGACCCGAGTTTACTTGGGAACGCGAAGATCAAATGAAGGCGAAATATCCGCACCTTTTTTCACGAGTTTCCTCTAAATAAATTTCGGGACGAAATTTCCACAAGTAGGGGAGACTGTAACATTTGTGCTTGTAATCATTGTGAACATTTCAATTATCAATAAAATAATGTTATTCGATCCCAATGTTTGTTTGGTTGTGTTTTACATTTTTCGTGTTTTGACTTTTGTTCAATTTCAAACTCTACATCACTTTCTTGAGAATTATACGCAAACTGGTGCGTAAACGTACTCAGTTTAATGCGACAAATACTCCGGAACATCAACATATACTCAACATACCTTAAATAACCTTTACATAACTTAGAAATAAGTTTTGAAGGCTTTGGTATGGCAAAAACAAGTTAATTCGCTTACAGGGACTAAACTTGACAAACTACGAAAGTATGCCAATTTGAACTGTAACAAACATTCCGGAACATGTCCATAAGTTAAACATACCATAAATATCCTTTACATAGCTTAGAAATAGGCTTTGAGGGGTTTGGTATGCTAAAACAAACTTTTGGATCATTCAGGGACTAAAAGTGTCAAAAAGTGCACAAGTTTGCACTTTCGCACATAACTTACGTTCTGAAGACATCCGGACATCCAAAAATTTATGTAAGTATCCTAATATTATGCCTTAGTGTTTGGCATGAGAAAAATCCATTCGTCACGTCGTTTGGATCGTCTTTCGCGCTTATGCGCATTCCGTCGTAATTAAGCGAACATCGCGATCGTACGACCAAACGAACCGACATCCGGAATATTTTTGAGCATATTTCAAGTCCCCTACACTTTAACTTCATCTTAGAGCCTTGAAATGAGGTTAACGGGGCTTAAACGTGCCAAAAATGGGCCAAATTGCGTGTTTCTGAAGTGCAGGGACCAAAACTGAAAATTCTGATCTGTGACCCTCAGGCGGGGCGCGTAAGATTTGCCCAAATCCTTACGCGGGCCGCGTGGGACTATCAGACCAGATTCAATGTTTCAATCCACTTGCAGTTGGCCTTTCGTTCGTTCAAGGGGCAATGCCCTTTCACCCAATCAAGGGCCAAGGGCCATTTTTAGTAACCACAACATTTTGACAAGTGGACGCTTAGGATCGTGGCACGACAACCAAGAAACGATCCTAACGGCTCTACTTTTCCTATAAATACCCCCCCTTGATGCAAAACCCACACAAATCTGATCAAAATGCTCTAAGTTGATGCCATTGCTTCATACCTGAGCTCTTTGATCTAGATTAGCATTCGGGGACCCTCCGTAAGCATTCTTTCGTTCTTTTATTCGCTTTTCAAGTCCGAAAGTCAACATTTTGTTGACTTTCTGCATTGACCAGCCTATGGTCAACAAGAAGTTCGTGGAACTTCATAACGTGAGCGTGATCACGATGGTTATAGTCCGTAGTGACTATACCTACTGATTACCACGTTATCTAGGCTCAGTGACGAGTCGTAGTTTCGGCCAGAATGCGCATTCTTGCGTATTTTGTAACCAAACTACTCGTGAACATCAAAGCCGTTTGTTTTGATGCCAAACCTGTTTTCTAAACTTAGTTAAGCATGTTCTAACATGCTTAGCTCGTCACTTTTAGTATAGTGCTTATATAGGGTCGTAAGGTAAGCGATCTAAACCATCGCTTATACTTTCGAACCCGACCCATTTGGTCGATCATTAGGATCCGACCAAACACATTAGGTGACCAGAGCTATAACCTTCCGAGGTTATACTTTGTGGTCGCGATGTTAGGCGTTCCGAACGCGTTCTACGCAAACGACGCGTTAGGGTAGCATAAGCTACCTAAACGGGTCGTAATGGGCCGTAAGCACTTAGGTTAGGTTTCATTTTAGTATGTAGGCTTTGTTAAACCATACTACACGAGTCTCCATACTCGCTTGTTTTACGAACCCGCATACTATCCGATCCTTCCGATTTAGGTCCGGTATATTAACATAGCTACCTATTAGGTGCCGTTTGATATCCCGTGATCTCTAGCCTTATCTGGTTATTATACAAGGAATTCAAAGCAATCTCAGGTGAGTACATAGAACCCCATCTTTTACTATTTTCTAAACTGTTTTGGGGTGAAACACATGTGCCTATATGTTACATTCATGCCTTCCATGTTTTCACATCATATGCCTGCTATGTTGTTAGTACACTATAGTACACGATTTCATTACATTTCATGCTATGTATGCCCATTGTGTGCGTACTTAGTACATTGATTTACATCACATTTCTGTTGCATATGTTTACTCAGCATATGGACACATTGATTTACATGAACATTTCTGTTGCATATGTTTACTCAGCATATGGACACATTGATTTACATGAACATTTTTGTTGCATATGTTTACTCAGCATATGGACACATTGATTTACATGAACATTTCTGCTTTGTATGTTTACTTAGCATATTTAGTACAATTGTTTACATCACATGCCTTCATTTTGTTATGACATTTGGTTTGTTTAACATGGGACAATACATTCATTAACATTAGCTACGCCGTTCGTTAGTAGGTAGTGGTACCATAGGAATTGACAACTCCCGTTCCTTAAATCCTGGGTTTTGATAGGATTGTAAGGAATGACCGAATTCGATATACATAACGTAGATAAACCTTTAATTTGTTTAAGGGTTTATCGCCACAGTCTCAAGGCTTGGATATATGCATATTTCACAATACCACATAAATGTTAATATCAATAGAGCATGCATTTTACCACAGAACATAACGTTGATTTAAACCATGTTTTACTTCAACGACTTGCTTTGTGCATTTTACATATGGTTTAAGTTGATACACTTCGCTTACCGTATATGATACATCTTGGGATACACATTACATGATTTACATTGAACATAAACACGTTGACATTGACATACACATTTGGTGGTATACATTGAACATAGACATTTGACATGATTTACACAATAAACACTTGACAATTGAGTTATACAAGAACAATCTTACATGGTGGATGGTTTGGGTAAATGGTTTGAGTAACGTGGAGTATGTAATATGATGCAAACATGGTTGATACGCCGCTGGTACTTCCTATATATAAATGTTTGTATTATATTACATATCTTAGCGTTATCTAAATCATTTCAGTTTAGACATATAACATTTATACAAATAACATACTTTTCATAAAGCATTGTCTTACAAAACAACTTATCTTATTCAACTCATTTTACTAAGTTATTCATTTAACCTTACGTTTATCTATACATATCATCTGATATTATCGTTTTTCAAATGGTTTACAAAGCGAGACAAATTACAAGGTTCATGACTGACTGTTATTAATCATTTCTTTAAAACTCAAGTCATGAATCCCACTTTCACAAAACCTATGTATCTCACAGGCATTTTTATGCTGACGTACCTATTTTCACATGTGGTTTCAGGAGCTGTTCCATAAGATGTTGATCACGTTACTAGGGCGGACCTGTGCCTTAGAGACTAAAAATGAAGATAGAACTAGTATAACTATGTTTTGAATTATGTACTTCCTTTTAAGACAATGTAACACCCGTGTTGATAAATAAAATGTAACTTTAATTTCCATGGTTGTATAACAATTAATTCTGTCCACAACACTCCCCGACGTTTTCCGCCGCGGTTGCATGTTATACGCGGTCGGGGTGTGACACTATACAGCAACCTTTGGGAACTGGTGCAGGCGAAGCACACGGGCCTCGATATCCTATGCATCTGAGTTTTGATAGGATGTATTAAAATCTGAAGACCATGTACATGTGACCGAGACTGAAGGCCCACGCATGGGAACGAAGTTTGACATGTGGGAAAGTCAAGGTGGAATTTTAGCAACCAGAAACGCATATATGGAAATGAGAACAGTCTGCCATGGATTTTGTCACTAGTCTACTTACTACTCGAAATGGAAACATTATCACCTGGGTGATCATTGATGGACTCAAGTTACTAGTACACTTTCTTGCAATCAAGAAAACTGACGAGTCTTCACAGTTGTCATTGTTTCTCTGAGAAAGGCGGCTTTTAGGCACGAGGTGCCAACTCCTGTTATCTCTGAATTTGATCTATGCATGATCTATGTCAGACAATACACAACACCCTTGGCTCACGTCAAGACCAGAGCATTGCTTATTGCCCTTGGGCAACGATCAGAGAAAACGAACTCTCTTGGCACTCGAAGACATGCTGCGAGCATGTGTGTGACTGGCTTTGGTGCATACTGGAAGGACTTTTACCTATGGTTGAGTGCTACTGTGGCAGTTATCATCTTGGTAATCAGACAGCTCTGTTGAGGCTTTACATAGACAATAATGCCAACCTTCTTGTTAGACTGTGATGGTTGACAACTTAATTACTGGTCCAGGACTGGTACTCGAAACTCTTGGGAAGGTTGTTTGGATCGGGAGTCGATTGGCGACAACGCGTGACCGTCAGGAAAGCTGATAAACTTAGGAAATGCTGGAAGATCACAGTAGGCGATCTTATCGTGTTGAAAGTCTCACCCTAGGAGGGTGTGGAATGCTTGGGAAGCATGGCGAGCTTAACTTACGTCACGATGGACCATTCAACAGTCTGGGAGGAATTGGTAGCATAACCTACAAACTCGAGTTACCTAACGAATCGGGTAACATACGCGATGTCATTTACGTTTCGGATCTAAGGCAGTGGTTGTCTGATGAAACACGTGCGATACCTTTACTGGAGGAATTTATCGAACACACGGACCAGGAAGTCAAGGTTCGTTAACATAGTCGTATCCCGATCGTGAGAGTTCGTTGGAACTCAAGGCGTGGACCGGAGTTCACGTGGGAACATGAGGACCAGATGAAGCTTAGGTATCCTCAACTTTTTCCTAATGATCAATCTAAGATCTACTAGTTAATTTGGGTACGAAATTCCTCTTGAAGTTGGGGATGATGTGGCACCTGAGCAAAACATGTAACAATCTTGATTTCTCACTTCATTCTTTGTGCTTACTTGTCAAACGAAATTTCTTTCAAGTTGGGGATGATGTGTCACACCCCGACCACGAAGAACATACAAATCGTGGCGGAAACATTGGGGAGTGTTGTAACAGAATCAGTTGTTTCAAATCCATGGCAATTGAAGTTTCGTTTTATTAATCAAACATGAAAGTTTACATTGCTTTAAACAAGAACCAAATAAACATAACATAAACTAACTAGTTCTTGTCTCGTTTTAAGTTACTAAGGCACAGGTCCGCCTATGTATGTCTTGATAAATACTACGCATCGTCTCCTGAAAACACATGTGAAAATAGGTACGTCAGCATAAAAATGCCTGTGAGATACATTGGTTTTGTGAAAGCGGAATTCATGACTTATGCTTGAGAAAATGTTTAGTCATGAACCTCGTATTTTGCTTTGTCTTGTAAATCATTTGAAAAACGGTAAGATCAAATGATATGTATAAATAAGAGAACACTGTATGGTTTAAACGGGTAACCATGTAAATGAGTTTGTATAAGATAAGTCGTTTGTAAAACAATGTCTCGTGAAAAGTGTGTTATTTGTATAAAATGTCATATGTCTCGAATTGAAATGATTCAAGTAACGCTACGATATGTAATACCATACAAACACTTATATATAGGAAGTACCAGCGGCGTATCCACCATGCTTGTATTATATTACACATACCTCGTTACTTAATCACTTACTCAAACCAAACCATCAAGATGAAATGTTTAACAACGGTAGAAATGTTTATGTATAGTCAAATGTCTATTGTCAACTGTAAATCATGTCAACGGATACAACTGGTTCACACGGTTCAAAGGTTACGAATGGTTCATATAATCAAAGGGTTAAGACGGTTCACATAGTCAAACGGTTACAACGGTTCAAAATGTAGTATAATGTGTTCATATGTTGGATGAGCATATGCAACAGAAATGCAATGTGAAACAATGTACTACGTATGCACACAATGGGCGTACGTAGCATGAGATGTGATGTAAAGCAATGTACTAAGTACACACACAATGGGCATACATAGCATGTAATATAAAGCAATGTACTAAGTACGCACACAATGGGCATACATAGCATATACACAATGAAATCATGTACTATATATGTACTATCGAACATAGCAAGCATATGATGTGAAAATGGGAAAGCATGAAAGTAACAAGTAGGCACATGTGTTTCACCCCAAAACAGTTTGGAAAACGGTAAAAGAGGGGTTCAATGTACTCACCTGAGATTGCTTTGAATTCCTTGTATAATAACCAGATAATGCTAAAGATCACGGGATACCAAACAGCACCTAATATAGGTAACTATGTTAATATACCGGACCTAAATCGGAGGATTGGATAGTATGCAAGTTCGTAAACCAAACGAGTATGGAGACTCGTGTAATATGGTTTAACAAAGCCTACATACTAAAATGAAACCTAACCTAAGTGCTTACGGTCCATTACGACCCGTTTAGGTAGCTTATGCTACCTTAGCGCGTCGTTCGCGTAGAACGCGTATGGAACGCCTAACATTGCGACCACAAAGTATAACCTCGGAAGGTTATAGCTATGGTCACCTAATATGTTTGGTCGGATCCTAATGATCGACCAAATGGGTCGGGTTCGAAAGTATAAGCGATGGTTTAGATCGCTTACCTTACGACCCTATATAAGCACTATACTAATAGTGACGAGCTAAGCATGTTAGAACATGCTTAACTAAGTTTAGAAAACAGGTTTGGCATCAAAACAAACGGCTTTGATGCTCACGAGTAGTTTGGTTACAAAATACGCAAGAATGCGCATTTTGGCCGAAACTACGACTCGTCACTGAGCCTAGATAACGTGGTAATCAGTAGGTATGGTCACTACGGACCATAACCATCGTGATCACGCTCACGTTATGAAGTTCCAACGAACTTCGCATCGACCATAAGCTGGTCAACGCAGAAAGTCAACTAAACGTCGACTTTCGGACTCGAAAAGCGAATAAAAGAGCGAAAGAAGACTTACGGAGGGTCCCCAAATGCTAATCTAGATCAAAGAACTCAGGTATGAAGCAATGGCTCCAACTTAGAGTTTTAGATCTGATTCTTGTGGGTTTTTACACAAAGGGGGGGGGGTATTTATAGGAAAAGTGGAACCGTTAGGATCGTTTTATCGAATATCGTGCCACGATCTTGTGCGTACATGTGTTACATGGCTAATTCACTGAATATGGCCCTTGGTCTTTCATTGGGTGAAAAGGCATTTGAACCTTTCGCAATCTGAAGAGCCAATCAGCATTAAATGTGGGTTCTGCTGTTTTGGGGACTCCTTACGGACAGTATGGGCTTTGGCTGTGACACCCCAGGAAAACTAGTGAACAATATAGCTTACGTTAGTGAGTGCATACCAAATTTCGGGACGAAATTTCTTTTTAGTTGGGGATACTGTGACAACACGCAATTCGAACCTATTTTGTGTAACGATACATGCTTATGTGAACTATTATAATTATTGAATGTTATGTTGCATATGTTATGTGTAATACGTTAGGATTATGTGATTTTGTGTGATTATGCTACTTGAGCCCAAACCGCACAACACTCCCACTCGCACAAGCCCACCTACTTGGGGCCGTGCCTTATGAAATCGGACCAGAAAGGGGCAGCCGTGATGGGCCGGCCCACTTCTCTTCTACACAAACAAACAACCACCTTTGGGGGTTGTTTTCTCACTTGTTGCAAATCATAACACACAAGTTCACAAACCCTAGTGCTCTCCTCTCTCCTTCTCAACCCGGCGGCAACAACTCTTGACAATCGAAGATCTTGTTCATCATTCGGATCACTCTCTCTCTCCTTGTTTGATTCTATACGGTTAGTGTTTTGTTTATGCTTACTCGACTAAATGATGATTATGAATTCATGCCTAAGCTAAACCGATTAGAATTGCATGTTAATAAGTTAGTACCGATGTGATATTACTATGTTGCCATGCTTTGTTTTCGAAGTGATTGCTGTGATGAATAAGGTTGAATGAATCTAATCGGTCTAGCATGAGTGTTAATCGGATGGATGCTAATGATTCATGATGCATGCTATATGTTTTAAGTGTTATGATAATGTTCTTGTTGAATGTGAATCGGATTAGGGTTCATGCGAAAGTTGAAATAAAAACTGTTTTGATCATTGATGGTTAGAATAGAAGTTGTTAACTGATTGAGGTAATCATGGAAACCTTGAAACGGATTAAATTGATTGTAACCGAATGACATGAAATCCGGAAATAATTAACCAGTCGCACAAGGCTCAGGATCGCACAAGATCAGATCCTACATGATCTGATCTGATCTGATCGTACAAGGGGCCTCAATCGCACAAGCTGGCTGTTATTTGTTATTTGGGCCTTAAAGCCCAAAGGCCAATCGCACAACCCGTAACGGATCGCACAAGCCCCGTAATTGAGATTTAGTTGGGCCGTAGTGATGTTGGATGATTATCGTTTTGTTATTGGGCCGAGCAAGCCCAAGTCACTCGCACAAAGCCTATCAATCGCACAAGGCTAACCGGACCGCACAAGTTCGCTTATGAGTTATATATTTGGGCCGCATATGTTATTGGATCACTTATACTATCTGGGCCGGGATTTATGTGGATCGCACAACATGTTGTGGATCGCACAACATGTTGTGGATCGCACAACATGTTGGGCTAATTACTATTGGGTTGAATCTAAATTGCACAAGTATAAACGTTATATGCTTTTGACTGTTTATGTGCAATACGTGTTTACCATGATCTTCACATGTTTACATTGTGTTAATTTATGTGAAACCAACGTGCATTACTTGAAGTCAAAACCTGACCTGTATGGTAACCCTGTTAGGACGTGATTGACCACTTTTAATTCAAGTAACCTTGGTGTAATCTGCCGAGCAAACCAAGGTGAGTTCACTGCATTTCTCAAGCATGCGTCCCGGTGGTTTGGGACAACTGGTAAACATTTGGAAGGGAAACTCTGGGTAAACAATTAAATTGGGTCTCGGTTATTGTACATGGGATCGATCATTACCAATGCTCGGTTAGGAGCATTGGGGTTGTTAAGGGGCACACTCCCCGGATACATATGGGCACACTCCCTAGGGTATCTAGCATGAGCAACATCGTATCGCAACGTTGAATCGCATTAACATACATCTGGTAACAAACACGTTAACAAAACCTTGAACTCACCAGCGTAGTCTGACACACTTGTTTGCATGCTTGTAGGTCGTTAACTTTGGAACATGGACTTGCTATCTGGGAGTGCTGGAGTGGTCATGGATCGAGGCTTTCGTATTATCTTATATTGATACATTGGTTTAAGTGTTATTACGAAACATTTGCTAAATAATTTATTATATGCTTCCGCTACACAACTTTTGGGAATTGATATCATGTTGACATCTTATTTTGGTAATTAATGTCATGACTTATTTAAATATTTATCATTGGTTCAATGTGATTGGTGGCTCGAACTCTGATGCGTAACACGCCTCGCGGGGTTTCCGCAAGTGGAATTTTGGGGGTGTTACAGTTGGTATCAGAGCCACTGGTTATAGTGAACTAGGTTTTAAAATGTTTTTGTAAAACCAGACTATAACCGAACACCTTCGAAAATCGATCATGACACTCAGCTCCAGATTGCAAGGTTCGTCTCTCTCACTTTATACATTACTTGCTTAGCAGTCACACACTCACAACATATATGAAATGAAACATTAAACAACATAGTGACTTGATAGTGTGACACTACTCATCGACTCATGTGAATCATAGACTGAGAATAACATCTGTTGTGTTGTTTGAACGGGGGAAACTTTGAGCGCAAGCTAAGAGGCACTGAGATAAGCATGCAAGTTGCCTTATTATTATGGGTGCACACTTAATAATAACGCAGGGTGCATGCAAGTCCCAGTGAGGCTTATCGAGCGTGAGAAGGGTTCTGCCTTATTATGTGTGAACTTGGTAGTACGTAGATACGAACATGATACTTGATTTCCATCTCGTTTCGATTTCCTGAATCGGTTCATCTCCATATATAGAATCATGAGTGGACGAGGACACGGACGTGGCAACATCAACATGACTCAGGCTGAGTTGACTGACCTAATTAACGCCCGTGTGGCTGAGGCTTTAGCAGCCTATCAAGCTGGTACGGAATGTACCAAGTACTTTTCCTCTTATACCGCGTACACGTCCTTTCACTTCTATAATGTGTTTCCTTTCGTCCATTAGGTCAGCAAGTGCAACCTCAACCTAACCAGCCTACGTGTACGTTCAAAATGTTTATGGACTGTAAGCCACAGACCTTCACCGGGACTGAAGGGGCTGTGGGACTTCTAAGATGGTTCGAGAAAGCAGAGTCTGTGTTCGCTATTTGTAACTGTCCCGCTGGGGACAGGGTGAAATATGCTGCGAGTACCTTGGCGGATGGTGCCCTAACGTGGTGGAATGCTCAAGTCCAACTGTTGGGCATCGAGGCAGTGAATGCTACAACTTGGGATGACTTTAAAGAGCTGATTCGGGAAGAGTATTGTCCTCGGGACGAGGTCCAGAAGTTGGAAAACGAGTATTACGACTTGAAGATGGTGGGATCGGAAGTCGAAGCGTATGTGAAGCGATCGTATGAATTGGCTGACATGTGTCCGAACTTGTCACGGCCCATGTCTCGAAGGATTGAGTTGTTTATCAAGGGGTTGCCTCCGCGTGTGAAGAGTTTGGTCACTGCAGCCCATCTCAATGACTTGACACAGATTGTCCGTTTGACCCACAAGATTGTGGATCAAGAAGTAGAGAGTAACTCGTTACCCCCGCGCATTTCAGCCACTACTGCTGCGGCACCCACTACTACTACATCTGCTAATGATAACAAACGGAAGTGGAGCGACTACGACAAAGCATCCAGTGCTGGTCAGACTCAGAAAAGGCCAGACAACAACAACAACCGCAACATCAGCCAGACGTCTTCTGTCAATCAAGGCCAAGGGAGTAGTCAAAGTCAGGGTCAGTATGCGGGGAGGAAGCCATGGTGTAACAAGTGTGGCTATCATCATTTCGGGCCGTGTGGTCAAATGTGTAACAGGTGTGGCAAAGCGGGCCATGAGGCCAGGGATTGTAGGGCCCCACAACCCAAACACCAGCAGCAACAGAACCAGCAAAACCAGAGACAACAGGGACAACCACCCCAGCAGAACCAGGGTTTCAGGAAGGGGTGCTATCAGTGTGGGGATGAGGGTCACTTTAAGCGGGATTGCCCTCAGCTAAACCAGAATGCTAACGACAACAACCGTCCGAACAACAACAATGTTGGGAACAATAACAACAACGACAAGAATGGGGGAAATGGTGCTCGAGGCAGAGTGTTCCAGCTTGGAGCAGGGGATGCCAGGAATGACGGCAACGTTGTAACTGGTACGTTTCCTGTTAACAATCGTATTGCTTCTGTGTTATTTGATTCTGGTGCCGATTGGAGTTATGTGTCCCTAGAGTTTAGTCAACGACTAGGGATAACCCCAACACCTTTAGAAGTTAAACAAGTAGTAGAACTAGCAGATGGTAAGACGATAGAAGCCTCGAATGTCCTTTTCGGGTGCAAACTAGATCTCGTGGGTCAAGTGTTTGATATTGATCTCCTTCCCGTTACGCTCGGTAGTTTTGACATAGTAGTAGGCATGGATTGGTTGTCTAAGCACCAAGCAGAAATTTTGTGTAAGGAGAAGGTTGTGCGTATTCCTCTCCCTGATGGGGAGTCATTATTAGTTCAAGGGCATCGTAGTGGGACGATGGTTGGTATTATCACGGCCATGCGTGCACAGCGGTATCTACAAAAGCGGTATCCTGCAATGTTAGCGTTAGTTACCAACGCTCAGTCTGAAGAGAGAAGGATCGAGGATCTACAAGTGGTGCGAGAATTTGCTGGTGTGTTCCCAGAGGAGCTACCAGGGTTACCTCCTCACCGTCAAGTAGAATTTCAGATTGATCTTGCTCCGGGAGCGGCTCCAATTGCTCGAGCTCCCTACCGGCTAGCACCTGGAGAGTTACAGGAATTATCTAATCAGCTACAAGAACTGTTGGATAGGGGTTTTATTCGACCCAGTTCTTCGCCTTGGGGAGCCCCAGTTCTGTTTGTGAAGAAGAAAGACGGGTCATTCCGTATGTGTATCGATTATCGAGAACTCAACAGGGTGACCATTAAGAACCGTTATCCGTTACCACGCATCGACGACTTGTTTGACCAGTTGCAAGGGTCAAGTTTCTATTCAAAGATCGACTTAAGGTCGGGTTATCATCAGGTACGGGTTAGGGAGGATGATGTTCCCAAGACTGCTTTTCGGACGCGCTACGGACACTATGAGTTTTTGGTCATGCCGTTTGGATTGACAAATGCACCAGCGGTTTTCATGGATCTCATGAACCGCGTATGTAACCCATATCTCGACGAGTTTGTTATTGTGTTTATTGACGACATCTTAGTCTATTCCAAGAACAAGGAAGAACACGAGTGTCACCTACGTCTCATCTTGGAACTTTTGAGAAGGGAACAACTGTATGCGAAGTTTTCTAAGTGCGATTTTTGGATTTGAGAAGTACATTTTCTTGGCCACGTTGTCAATGAAAAAGGGATACACGTGGATCCTGCGAAGGTAGATGCGGTTAAGAATTGGGCGGCGCCAAAGACTCCCTCTGAGGTGCGCCAATTTCTTGGTCTTGCTGGATATTATCGAAGGTTTATTAAAGATTTCTCGAAAATCGCTCAACCTCTCACCTCGTTGACACAGAAGAACACGGTATACTCTTGGGGAACGAAGCAGGAAGAGGCCTTCCAGTTGTTAAAGCAGAAACTTTGCAGTGCACCGATCTTGTCGTTACCAGAGGGTACCGAAGATTTTGTGGTTTATTGTTATGCTTCGATTCAGGGTCTCGGTTGCGTGTTGATGCAACGCGAGAAGGTGATAGCTTATGCTTCTCGCCAGTTGAAGGTGCACGAGAAGAACTATACGATGCACGACTTGGAATTAGGAGCTGTGGTATTTGCGTTGAAGATCTGGAGGCACTATCTGTACCGTACCAAATGCACCATCTACACCGACCATAGGAGTCTTCAGCATATCTTTGACCAGAAGGAATTGAACATGCGACAACGACGATGGGTTGAGCTATTAAATGATTATGAATGTGCCATCAAATATCACCCGGGCAAGGCGAACGTCGTAGCTGACGCCCTCAGCAGAAAGGATAATGCATCTAGGCGCGTGCGAGCACTACAACTTACAATCCAGTCCAATCTTCCTTCCCAGATATGAGACGCTCAGGTAGAAGCGTTGAAACCAGAGAACGTCCAAGCTGAAGCTTTGCGTGGCTCGAGACAACGACTAGAACGAAGAGGAGACGGTGCTTACTACGTAACCGGACGCATCTGGGTCCCACTCTATGGCAGCTTACGAGAACTTGTAATGGAGGAAGCACATAAATCACGCTACTCTGTACATCCTGGATCGGATAAGATGTACCACGACCTGAAAACTTCATACTGGTGGCCTAGCATGAAGGCTCACATAGCAACCTACGTCAGCAAATGTCTGACTTGTGCTAAAGTCAAAGCAGAACATCAAAAGCCCTCGGGCCTACTTCAGCAGCCAGAGATACCCACATGGAAGTGGGAACAGATCGCCATGGATTTCGTTACGGGGTTACCAAGGACTCAGGCCGGAAACGACACTATATGGGTGATTGTGGATCGACTCACAAAGTCAGTACATTTTCTGGCAATCAAGGAAACAGACAAATTCTCTCAGCTGGCAGCAGTGTATCTTAAGGAGGTGGTTTCTAGGCATGGGGTGCCAACTTCTATCATTTCAGACCGAGATCCGTGTTTCACTTCGGAGTTATGGCAGTCAATGCATAAATCGTTCGGTTCCCAACTCGACATGAGTACCGCTTATCACCCGCAGACGGATGGTCAAAGCGAGCGCACCATCCAGACACTTGAAGACATGTTGCGGGCGTGTGTGATTGACTTTGGGAAAGGGTGGGAGAAACACTTGCCATTGATAGAGTTCTCCTACAACAACAGCTACCATACAAGCATTAAGGCAGCTCCGTTCGAAGCACTGTACGGACGGAAATGTCGTTCACCTCTCTGCTGGCTTGAGGTGGGTGATAGTCAGATCACAGGCCCTGAGTTTGTGCTTGAGGCATCAGAAAGCATTGTGCAGATCCGAAACCGTATGGCCGCAGCTCGCGACCGCCAGAAAAGCTACGCTGACAAGCGTAGTAAACCGTTGGAATTTGAAGTTAATGATCGCGTTATGTTAAAGGTTTCACCCTGGAAGGGTGTGGTGCGTTTTGGGAAACGCGGCAAACTAAACCCTCGTTATGTAGGACCATTCAAAGTTTTAGAACGGATTGGAAAGGTGGCCTACAGGTTGGAACTACCCGCTGAGTTGGGTAATGTTCATGATGTGTTTCACGTATCGCAGTTAAAGAAGTGTTTGGCTGATGAAACACTAATTGTACCATTTCAAGAGCTGAAGATAGATGACAAATTGCAGTTTGTCGAAGAACCGATTGAGATTATGTATCGGGAAGTTAAAGTTCGTAAACACAGCCGCATACCGATTGTGAGAGTTCGTTGGAACTCAAGACATGGTCCAGAGTTCACGTGGGAACGCGAGGACCAGATGAAACTTAAGTATCCACATTTGTTCCCCAAAGATCAGGCAAAACCCAGCAAACTTAACGTTGATGCAACTAGTGAATTTCGGGACGAAATTCCCATTCAAGTGGGGGATGATGTGACACCCCAGGAAAACTAGTGAACAATATAGCTTACGTTAGTGAGTGCATACCAAATTTCGGGACGAAATTTCTTTTTAGTTGGGGATACTGTGACAACACGCAATTCGAACCTATTTTGTGTAACGATACATGCTTATGTGAACTATTATAATTGTTGAACGTTATGTTGCATATGTTATGTGTAATACGTTAGGATTATGTGATTTTGTGTGATTATGCTACTTGAGCCCAAACCGCACAACACTCCCACTCGCACAAGCCCACCTACTTGGGGCCGTGCCTTATGAAATCGGACCAGAAGGGGGCAGCCGTGATGGGCCGGCCCACTTCTCTTCTACGCAAACAAACAACCACCTTTGGGGGTTGTTTTCTCACTTGTTGCAAATCATAACACACAAGTTCACAAACCCTAGTGCTCTCCTCTCTCCTTCTCAACCCGGCGGCAACAACTCTTGACAATCGAAGATCTAATTCATCATTCGGATCACCTTCTCTCTCCTTGTTTGATTCTAACCGGTTAGTGTTTTGTTTATGCTTACTCGACTAAATGATGATTATGAATTCATGCCTAAGATAAACCGATTAGAATTGCATGTTAATAAGTTAGTACCGATGTGATATTACTATGTTGCCATGCTTTGTTTTCGAAGTGATTGCTGTGATGAATAAGGTTGAATGAATCTAGTCGGTCTAGCATGAGTGTTAATCGGATGGATGCTAATGATTCATGATGCATGCTATATGTTTTAAGTGTTATGATAATGTTCTTGTTGAATGTGAATCGGATTAGGGTTCATGCGAAAGTTGAAATAAAAACTGTTTTGATCATTGATAGTTAGAATAGAAGTTGTTAATTGATTGAGGTAATCATGGAAACCTTGAAACGGATTAAATTGATTGTAACCGAATGACATGAAATCCGGAAATAATTAACCAGTCGCACAAGGCTCAGGATCGCACAAGATCAGATCCTACACGATCTGATCTGATCTGATCGTACAAGGGGCCTCAATCGCACAAGCTGGCTGTTATTTGTTATTTGGGCCTCAAAGCCCAAAGGCCAATCGCACAACCCGTAACGGATCGCACAAGCCCCGTAATTGAGATTTAGTTGGGCCGTAGTGATGTTGGATGATTATCGTTTTGTTATTGGGCCGAGCAAGCCCAAGTCACTCGCACAAAGCCTATCAATCGCACAAGGCTAACCGGACCGCACAAGTTCGCTTATGAGTTATATATTTGGGCCGCATATGTTATTGGATCACTTATACTATCTGGGCCGGGATTTATTTGGATCGCACAACATGTTGTGGGTTGAATCTAAATTGCACAAGTATAAATGTTATATGCTTTTGACTGTTTATGTGCAATACGTGTTTACCATGATCTTCACATGTTTACATTGTGTTAATTTATGTGAAACCAACGTGCATTACTTGAAGTCAAAACCTGACCTGTATGGTAACCCTGTTAGGACGTGATTGACCACTTTTAATTCAAGTAACCTTGGTGTAATCTGCCGAGCAAACCAAGGTGAGTTCACTGCATTTCTCAAGCATGCGACCTGGTGGTTTGGGACAACTGGTAAACATTTGGAAGGGAAACTCTGGGTAAACAATTAAATTGGGTCTCGGTTATTGTACATGGGATCGATCATTACCAATGCTCGGTTAGGAGCATTGGGGTTGTTAAGGGGCACACTCCCCGGATACATATGGGCACACTCCCTAGGGTATCTAGCATGAGCAACATCGTATCACAACGTTGAATCGCATTAACATACATCTGGTAACAAACACGTTAACAAAACCTTGAACTCACCAGCGTAGTCTGACACACTTGTTTGCATGCTTGTAGGTCGTTAACTTTGGAACATGGACTTGCTATCTGGGAGTGCTGGAGTGGTCATGGATCGAGGCTTTCGTATTATCTTATATTGATACATTGGTTTAAGTGTTATTACGAAACATTTGCTAAATAATTTATTATATGCTTCCGCTACACAACTTTTGGGAATTGATATCATGTTGACATCTTATTTTGGTAATTAATGTCATGACTTATTTAAATATTTATCATTGGTTCAATGTGATTGGTGGCTCGAACTCTGATGCGTAACACACCTCGCGGGGTTTCCGCAGGTGGAATTTTGGGGGTGTTACATTGGCTTACGGTCCGTAAGCCCCTAGTTTGGCAGATTTACAACTTTGGTCCCTACAGCACCAAAACTTGGTATTTGATGCGTTTTTGGCACGTTTAAGTCCCGTTAACCTCATTTCAAAGCTCTAAAATGATGTTAAAGTATAGGGAACTGCAAATGTGCTCAAAAATATGTCGGATGTCGGTTCGTTTGGCCGTACGGTCGCGATGTTCGGTTAATTACGACGGAATGCGCATAAGCGCGAAAGACGATCCAAATTGCGCGACGAACGGATTTTTCTCATGCCATACACTAAGGCATAATATAAGGATGCTTACATAAATTTTTGGATGTCCGGATGTATTCAGAACGTAAGTTATGCGCAAAAGTGCAAACTTGTGCACTTTTTGACACTTTTAGCCCCTGAATGATCCCAAAAGTTTGTTTTAGCATACCAAAATCCCTCAAAGCCTATTTCTAAGCTATGTAAAGGATATTTATGGTATGTTTAACTTATGGACATGTTCCGGAATGTTTGTTACAGTTCAAATTGGCATACTTTCGCAGTTTGTCAAGTTTAGTCCCTGTAAGCGAATTAACTTGTTTTTGCCATACCAAAGCCTTCAAAACTTATTTCTAAGTTATGTAAAGGTTATCTAAGGTATGTTAAGTATATGTTGGTGTTCCGGAGTATTTGTCGCATTAAACTGAGTACGTTTACGCACCAGTTTGCGTATAATTCTCCAGAAAGCGTTGTAGAGTTTGAAATTGAACAAGAATTGATATGTGCATAAGATACACATATTTATGCAAGATCCCAAGTATGAAATACAATATTTCATCGGCTTGGCATTTGTTTGATGGTCGCGGTGACACAGGTGTCACAGTCTCCCCTACTTTAGGAAATTTCGTCCCGAAATTTATTCGTAGGAGTCTATTTGTGACGCTGCCAAATAACCATCATCGATATACAAGGCAATATCCTGTCATTTCCTTAACGGTCATTTTTCAGAAATGAAAATGAACAGGCGGAGTCATTTTCCTCAACGAGTATTCCTCAGAAATGGAAATGACGGAATAAGCAAACGGATGTTCATTTCCTTAACGGACAAATCTTTAGAAACGAAAATGAACTAACAGAGTCATCTTCAACGGTTGCTTCCTCAGAGTTGGAAATGAAGGATTTACACAACGGATATTCATTTCCTCAACGGATAAATCTTCAGAAACGAAAATGAACTAACGGAGTCATCTTCAACGGTTGCTTCCTCAGAGTTGGAAATGAAGGATTACACAACGGATATTCATTTCCTCAACGGATAAATCTTCAGAAACGAAAATGAACTAACGGAGTCATCTTCAACGGTTGCTTCCTCAGAGTTGGAAATGAAGGATTACACAACGGATATTCATTTCCTCAATGGATAAATCGTCAGAAACGAAAATGAGCTAACGGAGTCATCTTCAACGGTTGCTTCATCAGAAATGGAAAAGAAGGATTTCACAACGGATATTCATTTCCTCAATGGTTAAATCATCAGAAACGAAAATGAGCTAACGGAGTCATCTTCAACGGTTGCTTCATCAGAAATGGAAATGAAGGATTTCACAACGGATATTCATTTCCTCAACGGGTATTCTTCAGAAACGAAAATGAATTAACGAAGTCATTTTCAACGGTTGCTTCCTCAGAGTTGGAGATGAAGGATTTCACAATGGATATTCATTTCCTCAATGGGTATTCTTCAGAAACCAAAATGAATTAACGGAGTCATTTTCAACGGTTGCTTCCTCAGAGTTGGAAATGAAGGATTTCACAACGGATATTCATTTCCTCAACGGGTATTCTTCAGAAACGAAAATGAATTAACGGAGTCATTTTCAACGGTTGCTTCCTCAGAGTTGGAAATAAATAAGGTTAACTCTATACACATGACAGAACTTGTTGTGATTTCTGTGCACTAAATTCCATAATTATGTATGCATCCATAATTACGTAATCCCTTGCACAGTCCGCACAGTTTGTTTTGTAATGTTTTCGGGAAGGATATCAAACTTGTGATGAGGGTGACTAGACTTCCATCTGGTCCTTTTAAGTAGATTGGCAGGGGATTTTCTTAGTTAGGCCACCAAAGAGTCCTTTCAGCTATATCATCACATGATATCCCTAACCAGATTTTTGGATCAATCTATTTCACTGGACCACTCAAGGGGTCTAATTATGAAGTAGTGCTTTATAATCCATGGGACTTAACTATAACATAGAAGTCCATTGAGGATTTTAAGTAATACCTTTGGGTATCCTACTATGAATCTCTTGTACAAGGATATGTAACATTCTACGAAGGTTTGGATAACATAATTCGGATCACACAACAACACATAAGAGAACACATAAGCACATAGTCACATAGTTGTTTAACTTGATTATAATTTGGTATTAACTTGTTATTGATTGAATACGGATATGGAAACCAATCGACGGGTCTCAATGTTCACTGGAATCTATCTGAGAAAATAGAAAGATCTCCCAAAATTCGATTTTTGATTATAAGGAATGTTGGTGCACTACATCTGTTGATTTCGTCTTGTATCGAGTCATAGTCTTAGAACGTTAGATCTGGGTACGAAATACGAGAAATAGTGAAATTGTATAGTCTTAGACTTATTGGATCGCTTATTTGGTCAAGTAGATTTAGGGTCGTTCGAACGGTCATGAGTGGTCCGCTCGAGTGTCACATGTTGGATCGCTCCAAATGTCATGTTGGGCCGCTTATTGGGCCTGTCCAATAAGCGGTCCCAGTGTCCTATATATACCCTAAGGGCGATCTCATTTGTAACGTTTGCAAAATCTCGTACCGAAGTGCTGCCGGATCGAGAACTGATTGTATTTACCGTCAAATCAATACAAAAGGAGTTTAAAGTGTATATCAAGCTATTCCTACGTTGATTACTTGTATTCCGCACCTGTAATTGACGAAAACACCTCTGATCGACTCATTCGGGTCGCCAAACGATCCTACAAGTGGTATCAGAGCATCAGGAGGAGGAGTTCTACAGGAAATAACTGGAAATAGTCAAAAATTCTGTCTTCTACTCATTCTTTTTCAGATTCAGACATTTTCAACGGTCGAAATTTGCTCAAAATCTCAGGGATTGTGCGCAACTAACTAGAGATAAACCCTTGAAAGTTTGGTGTCAAAATTCGAAGGAAAAGTGGGTAAAAATGAAGTCCGATTGGTGTTCGCTTTTCTTGACTGTTCTGGATCGCTCGTAATCAGTTGATCTGAACCGCTCATTCGGTCGGTTTGACCTTGGATCGCTCCAAATTAACAATTGTGAACCGCTCGTTCAGACGTTATCTGGATCGCTCATTTGGTCGAGTGTGAATCGCTTATTCGAACAAATCTTTGGACCGCTCCAAATCTTGAACCGCTCGAACTGACAGTGTTGTGAACCGCTCAAAAGGATATTGATTGGACCGCTCTTGTGTCCATCTAGTTATTGGACCACTTTTGTAATCAGTCTCACCCGGATCGCTCATTTGTCATCCTATTGGATCGCCTTTGTGGCATTTGACATCTCTTGTCTGCTTTTGTGTACAATTTGAAATATTTTTCGAAAATTTGAAAATGGACGAGGATTTTTATAACGCGTTTGCTACTCCAAGTACCTCGTTCAACGTTATTCAAACCACAATGCTAGAGAATGAAACCGGGACGATGCAGAAACCTCCCAAGTTAATGAACATTGAAGAATATAAAGGTTGGGAAGGTCGGTTTGAGAATTGGGTGCAAGCGAATTATCTTGACGCTTGGGAATGCGTGGAAACAAAGTATGTTCGACCATTGAACGATGATGAAGAACCCGTTCCGATCAAAGATCTTACTCTGATGCACGGAAAAAGTACAAAGACGAGAAAATGATGCTTAGTCTTCTACAACTTGCCGTGAAAGAAGATATAATGGTTCTTCTACAGCATAATGGAACATCATACTCGATTTGGAAGGCGTTAAGATCGAAGTTTAGAGGAAGTGAAGAAATGGTAAAGAGTAAAAAATCACTGCTAAAGAAAGAGTTCGATTTATTCCGAGGATTGAAAAATGAGAGCACGAGAGAGATTATTGAACGTTATTGTAATCTGCTTGCGAATATGAAAAGATTAAGTATTGAAAAGAGTAATGAAGAGTTGATCGACAAACTTGCTGATGCGTTGCCATACGAGAGTTGGGGCACATACTTGATGATGCTCAGAAACAAGAAGGGTTTTAGCAATCTGACGCTCAGTAAATTCATCGAAAAGATCGAAGCACAAGAGATGGAACAGAGAAAAGTGATTAGAATGAAAGATTTCGATGGTGAACAAGATATCGGGTTATATTATAAAGCTGGGGTAAATGAAAAATCATCGAATTCATCTCCAAAGATTGTGACTGGTATGAGTGCAAAGAGTTTATCTGAAAGTCCATCATCTGGATCAAGCAGCAAAACCAGCTTTACTTCATTTCCATCATTTGATCCAAACATCTCAGCAACTAAGAATGGGAGAAAATTACAATGCAACATAGTGTTAAATCTTGAGAATGATCAAGATTATTCTGAAGATATTGCCAAAAACCAAATGTCTTTATTAGGAATGGTTTTGGAATCTTACACTTGTTTTGTTGCAAGTCGTATCGGCAATCCAATGCTAACCAAAGAAGACTACGATCAGATAGATGCAGAAGAGATAGAGCTGATGGATATAAAGTGGTGTTTGGCTAGTGTTTTACGGAGAGCTGAGAAGTTCAAACAAATCACGGGGAGAGATGATCTTCGTGATGCAAATGTTTCTACTTTAGGTTTTGATAAATCTAAAGTCACTTGTTTTCGGTGCAGGGAAAAAGGACACTTCAAGAGGGAGTGCACAAACCGAGAAGCAAGTGGAGCTCAAAATCCGTTCAACAACAACAATGATTACTATCGCAAAGCCATTTATCACCAAGTTGGTCAATCATCTCAACAACAAAAACATCAAGCTCAGACTACACACGGAAGAGATGTGATTGAAGATACAGGAAAGAGAGCTTGTGTGGTTAATCCAAATCAGAAGCAATCATTTACATGGGATAATTACATTCCAGAAAATGGAAAAGCTTGTTTGATTGATCAAGAAGATGAAAAGCTTGCAGAAGGTTTTAGTTGGGCAAATTTTACATGGGATGATTATATTCCTAAGCAAACCACAGCTTATACTGCAAAGATTATAGATGATAGTGATGATGATACAGAGTATTGGGCTAGAAAATACAGAGAAGATATGAAGTTGGTGGCTGAAAGTGATAGCGAAGACGAAAAGGTCAAAAAGGAGAAGAAAAAGAAGAAGATCAAAACGACGGTGAGTAGTGATGATGAAGAAGTGCCGGTGGTAAGAAGGCAAAAGATGACAGAAGTGCCTAGGTTCAAAGTTGAAGAACAAGTTGATGCGAAAGAGGTTCCGGTGAAGTGTGAAAACTGTGAGATTGTGAAGAAACAGAATAGCACTTTGATTTACAACTTAAATAGCTTAAAGGAGTCATACGATGTCCGGAACAAGATAATGAGTCAGTACAATCAAACTAGTGAAGAGCAAGCTGTTGCTGTGAAGACTCTTCAGGGAGCGTTTATGACAAAACAAAAAGTTGTAAACAATTATATTGAAAAATGTGCTGCTTTAGAACAGAAGCTTGAGCTGCAACGAATCGAAACTGAGAGAGTTAATCGTTTATTAAAAAGTTACTCATGTACTTTTTATGTGATTGACAGGATCTATCCTACAGTTGAAAGCATGAAAGTCTGGGAACAAGATGAGATAACTAAAGAAAAAGCAGCTGAAGTTAATGTTGAAGAAAAGATTGTTGACAAAAGGAAGAGTGACAAGAAGAAAGATACTGAAAAGGCTTCATCTGGTAAGAAGAAAAGTGTTAGTTATAACAGATGTCCACCCCCGCTGGAAAATGGATATTTGCCTAGACATCCTAACGATGAAAGAGTCAAAAAGGCCACAAATCTACAGTGGGAGTCTGAGTCGTTGGTCAATCTTCCAGAAAGCATTGATATTGTGTTTACATCATCTGACACTGATCAACAGTCTCAATTAATGAAGAAAGTCGTGGATCATGTGTTAGATAGTGATGACAGTGAAGAGTCAAAGCCGGAGTCAGAGTCAAAATCTGAGTCAAAAACTCCGAGTCAAACAGAAAAACAGGAAAAATTAGTATATGATAGAAAATTCTTGTTATCAAAATCTAATTTGGATGATGGGTTGTTTAAAGTTGCTTATACTTTGAATAATTCGGACAAATTATATTCTGATGAAGAATTTTCTATAAAAGGTGTTAAAACTGAACTAATTAAAAAGGTTTTTATACTCTCAGAAATCAATATTTCTGAAATCAAAGGCTTATGTTTTAATGATAAATCTAAACCTTACACCTCAAGAGTACAACAAAGATTAAACAAGAAAAAGAAATACGGTTCTGGTTCAGATTTCCAAAAGAGATCAAACCATAGCGGTAATTTCAAAAAGAAAGGTCTTGGTTTTACTCCGACAGAAAAACAGAAAAATGAAAAATATGTTCGTGATTTTAAATCCAAAATGTCGTTTGTTTCAGGTACGTCAACTAATGAAGAAGAAAAGACAAGTTTCTGGAGAGAAAAGAACAGTGAGTTTCTGAAAAAGAAACAAGCTGAACAAAAGAAGGACTCGAGAACCTGTTTCAAATGCAACAACGTTGGACATATCGCCAAAGATTGTACTCAGGCGATACAATCTAAACAGGGAGTTTTTCGCAAAATCTCAGAAAAGGTGTTTGCGTTCGAATCACCACTTGATAGAACAAAACTGTTTAAAGATTCTGTTTTTGAAATTGGTGAGAGTTCGAACAAGTTTTATCAGAAGAGAGCTAAATCTGACAACCAAAAATGGGTTGTTAAAAAGGCTGGTGAAAGCTCTAGCGATGATTCTGATGGATCAAAATCAGAGGAGCTATCTTCAGGCGATGAAACTGATTCCACAAAGTCAGTTGAGCCACAAGTTGTTTCAAAAAGTGAAGCTATTTTAAAAGATGAAAAATCAGTTCCGATTGCTAATGATGATGAGTTTCCATCACTTCGGGCTGAAAATTATAAAAAGAAAATTGGTAAAGTCGAGATTTCTAACCAATTTTATCATGATGAACAGGAATTTGATGCTGAAAAGGTCTTTAACTCCAAAGTAAAGAATATCTTTGGAAAAATGATTGATCGCAAAGTCAAAGGAGTTAAAGAATTTTATGAAAAGAAAACAATGAAGGAAAAGGTTGAACCATCCCTGGTTTGTGACTGGGATGGTACATATTATGAACAGTAAGTCTCAGGACTTGCCGGAGCTCCCAGGTTGGTAAGCGTGGAGCATGAATCAGCATCTTTCTTGAAGTTTTATTTGGTAACGTCATTTATACAAGTGGTAAACGAGGTTTTGTTTTTGTTTGGTGATTATTTCTTACAAGTGGTACAGAGGTTTCTGAACTGCAAATGGTAAATCAAGGACATTAATTTGTACTTGAATTTTCCTACAAGTGATTGAAAAACAAGATGATGAACCACACCCCGAATACTTGATAATCTACAAGTGGTAAATTACAAGTGGTAAAATCAATCCAACATATTTTCCGGATAAACCGTTTTGATTAAAACAAACTTAAGTGTTTTGAAATCTAAATGGGAAAATAGTTTGTTGATAGGGGGAGTTCTGATTGTTTATGCCAAGCGAATGGCGAATTGAGGTGATTTGATATCAGTTGTCATGTTCTGTATAGTTTGTTTTCAATTTTCATTAGATGTATTTGAATTTTAGGGGGAGTAAGAATTTCTAGAAAATCCAAAAACATCAGAAAATTTGAAAAAGACAAAAACATGATAAAACTAAAAAAAAATGAGTTTCATTGCATAAAAGAGGAAATGATAGTACATCAGTGGACTATCACAATATGCTAAAGATTTGTATTGTATAAAAGTATCTAAGTAGTCTTGTTAAAGATGTGTCGATAGATTTTTACAGATAGGTTTTTACAGAATTAGTAGATCAGTTTGGGATATAAATCTAAATTTAACTTGCGTTTGCGTGGGGAACATCTCCAGGATATATAGGTAACCCCCGAAATCTCGTTTGAAAGATTTCATATTCAGATATTCTATATTTTTCTACTACTTGATGTCTGGGGTATTATTCCGGGACTTCTGCTGAACGGTGGTTCTGACCTAGTCCTTGGATAATGCTTTGCCTGAAATGCTTGAAACATAGCATTAAAGCCCTCAGATTAATTAGACAATAAAATTGATAATCATCTGTTGTAGCTATAAAATCCTCTAAAGGGGACACACTGCAAAGTCGAAACTGATATCTCTCTGCTGAACGGAAGTTCTGACCTGAGATTCCTCAGTTTTCGCATTCCCTAAATTATATACAGACATCATTTTAGTACAATTATCTGTAAATCTGAAGCTTGAAATTCTGGATACGGGAGTATATACTGTGGTGGGAACACGTGTAAATGTTTAAGTCCTAAAACACTAATCACATATCCTGAACAGATTGAAAGTTGTGTAAAAACTTGTGTGGATCAATATATCGGTAATCTTTGCAAACTATTTAGTACTTAATATGTAATTTCAGCTTAACGGTACTAGTGCTTAGTCAAAAACTGATATGATCCTCTTGACGAACTCACAAAAATATTGTCTGTAAATATTTCATTTCTGCATTTTTTTTTATTAAAAAATCCAAAAAGATTTAGTGTGTTTTAGCATAAATTTTGAAAAAGCCAAAAGATTTTCGACAACTGATATTGGAAAACTGATTTTCAAAATTCCGAGTGCTAAACATGGTGAGTAATATTTGAGGGGGAGTGTTTGTGTGAAATCAAATGTTTTCTTAAATTTATCCTTTCAAGTGGTTCATCACAATCTGTGTTTATTTTTGAAGGAAAGTGTGCAGGGTTATATGTTTGAAATATATGTGTGAAAGAAATTTACTTTGAGGTAGAGTTTATACAGGAAAGCCAGAAAAAGATCCTGAAGATGTTGCTGAAGATCAAAGGAATGCCAGCAAATCGAGAGGGGGAGTCTGAAGCTAGAGAGAGAGAAGCCCAAAGACTGATCAAGACTGATAGCATTGGTGTGACTCGATAATCGACTCCATCAACATCTGAGGGGGAGTTTGTTGGTGCACTACATCTGTTGATTTCGTCTTGTATCGAGTCATAGTCTTAGAACGTTAGATCTGGGTACGAAATACAAAAAATAGTGAAATCGTATAGTCTTAGACTTATTGGATCGCTTATTTGGTCAAGTAGATTTAGGGTCGCTCGAACGGTCATGAGTGGTCCGCTCGAGTGTCACATGTTGGATCGCTCCAAATGTCATGTTGGGCCGCTTATTGGGCCTGTCCAATAAGCGGTCCCAATGTCCTATATATACCCTAAGGGCGATCTCATTTGTAACGTTTGCAAAATCTCGTACCGAAGTGCTGCCGGATCGAGAACTGATTGTCTTTACCGTCAAATCAATACAAAAGGAGTTTAAAGTGTATATCAAGCTATTCCTACGTTGATTACTTGTATTCCGCACATGTAATTGACGAAAACACCTCTGATCGACTCATTCGGGTCGCCAAACGATCCTACATGGAATCACCATATTCGAATTAAGGTATACAACAATTAAAGACTTACGGGAAATCCTTAGGTACCCTATTAAGGATTTATAGTGGTACTTTGGGTATTCGTCTTGTGTTGTAACCTGCGCTTTGTACTTCTTTTCCTTAGAATAAACGGGTACTTAGGAATTTCGTGGAAGACGCAAGCGATTATAGAATGGGAGAATTTTGGGGGTAGTTTGTTCTTCAAGGAATACGGTTTCTTGATTGTCGGTATTGTAATGGATATGTCGTTTATACATGCAACCACAGCAATACATTGTAATGTAAATAAAAGATTCATTTATAAACAACGATAACAACTGTTTCTTGGACTTTTGACAACAAAAGAAAAATAATACATAAGACGTGATTATTTCCAAACGATGTTGTCTTCTAGTCAGTCAGATGCTTATCCTTGTGCTGGATTTGCATTAGCAAGCTTTGGGCAATTTCTTCGGAAATGACCCATCTCGCCACAGTTGAAACAAGAGCCTGGTAGAAAACGACCTTGAGCAGGGTTGTTGCCAGCTTGGTTTGGTGCAGCTGCAGCTGAGCAGACTCTTGTTGTGTGGCCTATAAGCCCACAAGTTTGGCATTTGCGGCACTGTACATTGGCATGATGATGGAGGCCACATTGGTTGCACAAAGGTGCAGTTCCATTGTACGGTTTCCTAGCAGGGGGTTGAGCTGGTTGGTTGGGGACGGCTTGATCATTGTGAGCGACCACGGCGAAGTTCTGAGAAGCCTTTCACTTCTTTGACTTCTTAGGAGATTCAGTCTGTTCATCCATGGTCTTTGATTCCTCGATTGGGTTCGATTCCCCGACCGGTTTCTTGTCACCTTTTCGGAAAAGTTTACCTTTCCTGATCATTGATTCTGTCAAGGTTGCAGATAGCTCAATGGCCTGTCTAACTGTAGTAGGGTTGCTACCAGTCACAATGTCTTGTATCGAGTCAGGGAGGCCTTCAATGTACTTTTCGATTGCTTTATCCAAAGGTGTTACCATATCCGGGCATAACAAACTTAGCTCCTCATAACGGTCCGTGTAGGCTCGATGCTCACCGCTAACTTGTTTAAGATCGTCGAACTCTTTTTCCAAAGCCCTGATCTCGTGACGAGGACAAAATTCCTTCATCATCAGAGCTCGACGCTCTTGCCATGTTTGAGCTAGTGCCACATCGGCACCCCTATCTCTCATCACACCATTCTACCATGTCAAAGCTCGTTTCTCAAAGACGCTAGATGCGAATTCTACCTTTCGCTCGTTTGGACATTGAACATGTCTGAAGGTGTTCTCTAAACTCTCGAACCATTACAGAAGTGCAGTCGCTCCTTGAGACCCAGAAAACTTTGATGGCTTAGCCGAGTTGAATGTCTTGAAGTTGCAGGGGGCATGATTGTTGTTGTTGGCTTGGTTCCATTGAGCAAAGAGGTTTGGGATTGAGCAGCCATTTGCTACGCAATAATCTCTGCTAGTTCGGCAGTTGCTATCTGGTTTTCGCGTCGAGGAGGCATTCTAAAAGAGAAACAAGAAAGAAGACAAATGAAATGGCATTGGGTAAGAATAGGATGTTACAATTACCTTCCATAATCGTGGTTGATGGTCATCTGTTTGAATCCACGAAGCAAACAAACAACACCAAGGCTGAATCATAGTAAATAGATCCTCATAGTGTATTGCGAAGACATGCTCGCCTATAAGTGGACACTCACCCCAAGAGTTCCCAGGTAAGAGTGACTGGTCCGATTATGTGGATTTGTACGAACACTCTAACCTTAGACAGAAAACCCAGGGTACAGGCATCCACTCTTCCAGTTTGCACGTGTTCACACTATTTAGGACCCAAAACTTTGACGAGAGTTTTGAAAATTCAACGGGGTTCAAAACCATATAACCGAGGGTTCAAAACCTTACAATAGAGGGTTCAAAACCTAGTAATCAATCATCCTAGAACAGATGATTAGTTTTCGAAGCGGTTTTGAAATTTATGTTCTTATTGTGATCGTCGCTTAAGGATAGGTGACGGTATTGTTTTATGACTAAACGCAAGTAAACTCGCGTTAGGGTCCTAGGAAGGTTATAGACTAGGTCGAAGTATTACTAATAACCTAATTCCCTATAACCATTGGCTCTGATACCAACTTTTCTGTCACACCCCGACCACGAAGAACATACAAATCGTGGCGGAAACATCGGGGAGTGTTGTAACAGAATCAATTGTTTCAAATCCATGGCAATTGAAGTTTCGTTTTATTAATCAAACATGAAAGTTTACATTGCTTTAAACAAGAATCAAAGAATACATAACATAAACTAACTAGTTCTTGTCTCGTTTTAAGTTACTAAGGCACATGTCCGCCTATGTATGTCTTGATAAATACTACGCATCGTCTCCTGAAAACACATGTGAAAATAGGTACGTCAGCATAAAAATGCCTGTGAGATACATTGGTTTTGTGAAAGCGGAATTCATGACTTATGCTTGAGAAAATGTTTAGTCATGAACCTCGTATTTTGCTTTGTCTTGTAAATCATTTGAAAAACGGTAAGATCAAATGATATGTATAAATAAGAGAACACTGTATGGTTTAAACGGGTAACCATGTAAATGAGTTTGTATAAGATAAGTCGTCTGTAAAACAATGTCTCGTGAAAAGTGTGTTATTTGTATAAAATGTCATATGTCTTGAATTGAAATGATTCAAGTAACGCTACGATATGTAATACCGTACAAACACTTATATATAGGAAGTACCAACGGGGTATCCACCATGCTTGTATTATATTACACATACCTCGTTACTTAATCACTTACTCAAACCAAACCATCAAGATGAAATGTTTAACAACGGTAGAAATGTTTATGTATAGTCAAATGTCTATTGTCAACTGTAAATCATGTCAACGGATACAACTGGTTCACACGGTTCAAAGGTTACGAACGATTCATATAATCAAAGGGTTAAGACGGTTCACATAGTCAAACGGTTACAACGGTTCAACATGTAGTATAATGTGTTCATATGTTGGATGAGCATATGCAACAGAAATGCAATGTGAAACAATGTACTACGTATGCACACAATGGGCGTACGTAGCATGAGATGTGATGTAAAGCAATGTACTAAGTATGCACACAATGGGCATACATAGCATGTAATATAAAGCAATGTACTAAGTACGCACACAATGGGCATACATAGCATAAACACAATGAAATCATGTACTATATATGTACTATCGAACATAGCAAGCATATGATGTGAAAACGGGAAAGCATGAAAGTAACAAGTAGGCACATGTGTTTCACCCCAAAACAGTTTGGAAAACGGTAAAAGAGGGGTTCAATGTACTCACCTGAGATTGCTTTGAATTCCTTGTATAATAACCAGATAATGCTAAAGATCACGGGATATCAAACAGCACCTAATATAGGTAACTATGTTAATATACCGGACCTAAATCGGAGAATTGGATAGTATGCGAGTTCGTAAACCAAACGAGCATGGAGACTCGTGTAATATGGTTTAACAAAGCCTACATACTAAAATGAAACCTAACCTAAGTGCTTACGGTCCATTACGACCCGTTTAGGTAGCTTATGCTACCTTAGAGCGTCGTTCGCGTAGAACGCGTATTGAACGCCTAACATTGCGACCACAAAGTATAACCTCGGAAGGTTATAGCTATGGTCACCTAATATGTTTGGTCGGATCCTAATGATCGACCAAATGGGTCGGGTTCGAAAGTATAAGCGATGGTTTAGATCGCTTACCTTACGACCCTATATAAGCACTATACTAATAGTGACGAGCTAAGCATGTTAGAACATGCTTAACTAAGTTTAGAAAACAGGTTTGGCATCAAAACAAACGGCTTTGATGCTCACGAGTAGTTTGGTTACAAAATACGCAAGAATGCGCATTTTGGCCGAAACTACGACTCGTCACTGAGCCTAGATAACGTGGTAATCAGTAGGTATGGTCACTACGGACCATAACCATCGTGATCACGCTCACGTTATGAAGTTCCAACGAACTTCGCATCGACCATAAGCTGGTCAACGCAGAAAGTCAACTAAACGTCGACTTTCGGACTCGAAAAGCGAATAAAAGAGCGAAAGAAGACTTACGGAGGGTCCCCGAATGCTAATCTAGATCAAAGAACTCAGGTATGAAGCAATGGCTCCAACTTAGAGTTTTAGATCTGATTCTTGTGGGTTTTTACACAAAAGGGGGGGGGGGTATTTATAGGAAAAGTGGAACCGTTAGGATCGTTTTATAGAATATCGTGCCACGATCTTGTGCGTACATGTGTTACATGGCTAGATTCACTGAATATGGCCCTTGGCCTTTCATTGGGTGAAAAGGCATTTGAACCTTTCGCAATCTGAAGAGCCAATCAGCATTAAATGTGGGTTCTGTTGTTCTGGGGACTCCTTACGGACCGTATGGGCTTTGGCTTACGGTCCGTAAGCCCCTAGTTTGGCATATTTACAACTTTGGTCCCTACAACACCAAAACTTGGTACTTGATGCGTTTTTGGCACGTTTAAGTCCCGTTAACCTCATTTCAAAGCTCTAAAATGATGTTAAAGTATAGGAACTGAAAATGTGCTCAAAAATATGTCGGATGTCGGTTCGTTTGGCCGTACGGTCGCGATGTTCGGTTAATTACGACGGAATGCGCATAAGCGCGAAAGACGATCCAAATTGCGTGACGAACGGATTTTTCTCATGCCATACACTAAGGATGTATTCAGAACGTAAGTTATGCGCAAAAGTGCAAACTTGTGCACTTTTTGACACTTTTAGCCCCTGAATGATCCCAAAAGTTTGTTTTAGCATACCAAAATCCCTCAAAGCCTATTTCTAAGCTATGTAAAGGATATTTATGGTATGTTTAACTTATGGACATGTTCCGGAATGTTTGTTACAGTTCAAATTGGCATACTTTCGCAGTTTGTCAAGTTTAGTCCCTGTAAGCGAATTAACTTGTTTTTGCCATACCAAAGCCTTCAAAACTTATTTCTAAGTTATGTAAAGGTTATTTAAGGTATGTTAAGTATATGTTGGTGTTCCGGAGTATTTGTCGCATTAAACTGAGTACGTTTACGCACCAGTTTGCGTATAATTCTCCAGAAAGCGTTGTAGAGTTTGAAATTGAACAAGAATTGATATGTGCATAAGATACACATATTTATGCAAGATCCCAAGTATGAAATACAATATTTCATCGGCTTGGCATTTGTTTGATGGTCGCGGTGACACAGGTGTCACATGATGTGACACCCCGAACTTCCGAGGTTAGTGTCGCCTAATCTTGTGACCTTAACTTTCCGTTTTCTCTTCTCAATGTGAAACGTAGTAGGGCGTTATATCTTCGTTACATGTAAGTAGGTTATTCTTTACGCACAACACTCGTAACCCTAATAAATCCCATAAACATAAAACGTAAAACATGGTGGTATATGTTACATATCATTTGACTAAATGGGTTGATCTTTGTATCGATAATATGGTTGGGCCGTGTCTATACTATAAGTCCGAACCCGTCCGTTGACCATTAAACTTGACTACTTTGCCAATGGGTTTCGACAGCCCATTCACTTGGGCTTAAGCCCATTCTTGTGACAACCCGTAACTTCGAGGTAAAATTGTTTATATCGCTTTTATTAAACGAATCATACGCTTTTATTAATTAACTAATTAATCCACATCGCGTTGAACCAACCCGAACCGTTTGAACCGAAGTACATGTCTCGCTTGTTGACTCAACCCACTCCCGTAACTCAAAACTTATGAGGCCCGAACAATAGCATTATTATTATACATTAAATTAAGTTGATTAATTATATTTTATTATTAGTTGATTTGATTATATGTCTACTATTAGTTGCAAAAAAAAATGTATATGATATAAACTAGACTTGTACACAGCAAGTTAATTGATGCAGCCTATCTATTTGATTCTAAATGGCCGCTCAAATTTCAGCCCATATCTCTTATATTTTTTTGTTGCCATGATGCTTAATCCCCACCTTTTATTACGGCCCAACCCCCCCATCTAATCCCAAAACCATCACAAACATGAAACTTATTTAATTTAGGTATTTTACATGTTATCACATTCTAACTTCCTAAAAAAAATAATAATAATAATAAATACAAACCCTAAATCACCCACACACAAACTTGCGACTTCTCCTGCCTCTTCTTCACTGTTGACGCCAACAAGGGGCTCTAGGATCTTCCAGCTCTCGATTCTTTTAGGCAACCGAACTCTCTTGATCGCTAGGTTAGTAAGTGTTGAATTTTTAATAAGGTTTTGTTGTTAAATCTATTGAATACGTTGCTGCGTTTAATCAGTTAATTGTTTATTGTTGCGTTTAGTCGAGTAAGTGTGGTATACATGGCTGTATTTTTGTATGCTTGATGATCGTGATTTGGTTATAGGGTAGGATGCATGAATATCACGTATGATATTGGTATGATTAGTTTGGTTTGCATAGAGTTTAGAATGTGTGTAATAAGCTTGATGATCTTAGAGTTTAGTATGCTAATTCTGATATGAAACCACCATTAATCTGATGTAGATACCTTGTATTATGTTTACACAAGTTTGTTATGCGTTTACGACACCTAGAAACTTGTTAGGATGTATGAAAAAGTGACTAAATTAAGTAGATACCAGTTCAGCGATTTTCTGCAGAAAATACGCTGACTTGCGTAGCCTGTTCTGGGACTTTAAATTATCGAAACCTTAAGTTTTCAGAGTCTAAAACCAATTATCCGGAAATAGCTTTCAAACAGAAGTGGTTTCGTAATTTTTGGACAGGTCTAAGTATTTTTAACAAATTAAATCGCAAAACTGCTCTAAGCTGTCATTTTCTGCAGAAAACGCACCTCACGTTTCGTGTCATAAATTGGTATGTGTTTACTGTTTAGACTTGAAACTTTTACTGTAGATGCTCTTAAGTGTCGGTGCAAACTTTTGGAATTTTGTCAATCGGACTTACGATGAATTTTAATTTATTTTTCCGTGCACTGTAGTCAGAAAGTGACGAATCTGATTGCAGCCCGGTAAATGAATCTTATAAAATAATTGGTGATGAATTGGATCCCGAGATTTTGACACAATAATATATGGATCGTTTAACACATTCTTTATTTTTTTGGGAATTTTGTTGCACACGAACTATTCCGGATAACAATCCGAAAACTGCCGAAAATGCACTATATTGCTGAATTTCATTGAAGAGTATTTTTGAACCTTTCGTGACACTTGTGTCGTCGCTAAACTATGTTGTGATAATTAGCATTGTATGATTAAATGTGCTACATGTTAGATACGTGTAAGGATTCCGTGCTTTATTTGAAATCACTAATAAACTAAATGGTAATCATACTAGGACATGATTGACCAACCCTGACCGTAAGCTATTTTAAGAGTTCAACCGAGCAATCAAAGGTGAGTTCACACAGCCAAGGCATGGGGTTCCCAGGGTGGGAATGGGGATGTTGATGATTTATTCGTACATACCTAATTAATAGAACCTAATGATATGGTCCTCGGGTGAGAAAGAGAAATGATAAGATACGGCTAGACTAGTATACCGATTGAACTGATCTTCGCATACACGCCAAGGGTTGGCCGCGATATTATGACTAATCATTCGCACACATGCCTTGGGAAGGCCGCGAACTATAGATACTAAAACTTCGCAAGTAATGCCAGGGTGGCCGCGATACAAATATACATAGTCTAGAATACTTCGGAATTTTCCCTAGTCATCGCACACATGCCTAGAAGGCCGCGATATGAACTAATACGATACATGACTTAACGAACGAACACAAGGCTTACTTTACTATTACTATTACTGAACTGTTTACTGTGAACTCGCTCAACTTTGTTGTTGACTCGTTGTTACATGCCTTGCAGGTCGTTAGGTATTTCAGGAGCTTGCACGAGGGGGCGTGGACGTTGTGGGACATGGACTGTTGAGTTCCATGTTAAACTTATGAACTTTTAACTTATGTTTTGGGTTTTTAACTTTATGCTTCCGCTGATAACTTGTGTTTGATTAACTTGTTTTTGAACACCAATCATATTGTGTGGTTAGACTTTTATTTATTTATTTATTTACATTGTTCAATATGATTGGTGGCTGGATCCTGGTCAGTCACGCCTCCAAGCGGTGATACTCCGCGTGTGGATTTTGGGGGTGTGACAGATTGGTATCAGAGCCATTGGTTATAGTGAACTTGGTTTTAAAAAGGGAAAAGCTTTTTGAAAAAAAACCAGACTATAACCTGTTTAGTGCTCAACGCTCCACAACGACGCTTTGCTCCACGTGCAAGACTCAACACTCTAGGAGGTATGATTTATGTTTGTATTGCCGACTTACTAGATTACTTTTGCATGGTGTGCTGTTTATGGTATGTTTAGGTAGGGTAGTAGCATGTTGTCTATTAGCCCTAATGCCTTCTTTGTGATACTCAACTGTTTACTCGAAACTTGGCAAGTAGTGATCAAATTCTTTTTCTTGTTTTCTCGTTACCTCGCTACGACAACCGTTTTATGCGTTCTACCTATTCATGTAATTGTCTCGACATGACGTCACCGTTACAGCTAGGATTCAGATCTGACCCTCCGTATATTCAGTTTGCACGTCGACATTCACATAGACTCAAACCAACCCAAACGAACTCGGGTTTAGGAGAACTATACGCACGCATCCATGTTGACGAACCCAATCATCTCCCCCTGTCGTCGTCACCAGAAACGAAGCAGTCACAATCACACGCATTGGTCGTTTTGCAACTCGAAACCCTACCAACCAAAATTTGTTTTGGACAAGTGATATACTTCCGCGACCGTGATGCAACGAACTTCCCTTTTGTGTCGTGCCGCCATACATCACTACTAGAATTGCTTCTAGACAACAGATTACTTGGTTGAATTCTTCGGTTATTGTTGGACCCCTGTTTTCACTCGATTCTTCGTGTGAACCTCACTAATTTACTGTTTCTTCGATCAGCCCAGCAACTGATATAATGAAACGCTAACAACCATACCATGATTTCCACCGATCACAAGATTACCCCCCCCCCCAAGCGTTGTAAGGTATCTATAGATCGAGTTCGTCGGAACTCACTTCAAGCCATTGTTTTAGTACAATTTTCGGGATGAAAATTCTTTCAAGTAGGGGATGATGTGACACCCCGTGAAAACGCTCAACAAAACTAGCTTCCTCAGTGACTGTTTGCTAAATTTCGGGACGAAATTTCTTTCAACTTGGGGATGATGTGACAACCCGTAACTTCGAGGTAAAATTGTTTATATCGCTTTTATTAAACGAATCATACGCTTTTATTAATTAACTAATTAATCCACATCGCGTTGAACCAACCCGAACCGTTTGAACCGAAGTACATGTCTCGCTTGTTGACTCAACCCACTCCCGTAACTCAAAACTTATGAGGCCCGAACAATAGCATTATTATTATACATTAAGTTAAGTTGATTAATTATATTTTATTATTAGTTGATTTGATTATATGTCTACTATTAGTTGCAAAAAAAAATGTATATGATATAAACTAGACTTGTACACAGCAAGTTAATTGATGCAGCCTATCTATTTGATTCTAAATGGCCGCTCAAATTTCAGCCCATATCTCTTATATTTTTTTGTTGCCATGATGCTTAATCCCCACCTTTTATTACGGCCCAACCCCCCCATCTAATCCCAAAACCATCACAAACATGAAACTTATTTAATTTAGGTATTTTACATGTTATCACATTCTAACTTCCTAAAAAAAATAATAATAATAATAAATACAAACCCTAAATCACCCACACACAAACTTGCGACTTCTCCTGCCTCTTCTTCACTGTTGACGCCAACAAGGGGCTCTAGGATCTTCCAGCTCTCGATTCTTTTAGGCAACCGAACTCTCTTGATCGCTAGGTTAGTAAGTGTTGAATTTTTAATAAGGTTTTGTTGTTAAATCTATTGAATACGTTGCTGCGTTTAATCAGTTAATTGTTTATTGTTGCGTTTAGTCGAGTAAGTGTGGTATACATGGCTGTATTTTTGTATGCTTGATGATCGTGATTTGGTTATAGGGTAGGATGCATGAATATCACGTATGATATTGGTATGATTAGTTTGGTTTGCATAGAGTTTAGAATGTGTGTAATAAGCTTGATGATCTTAGAGTTTAGTATGCTAATTCTGATATGAAACCACCATTAATCTGATGTAGATACCTTGTATTATGTTTACACAAGTTTGTTATGCGTTTACGACACCTAGAAACTTGTTAGGATGTATGAAAAAGTGACTAAATTAAGTAGATACCAGTTCAGCGATTTTCTGCAGAAAATACGCTGACTTGCGTAGCCTGTTCTGGGACTTTAAATTATCGAAACCTTAAGTTTTCAGAGTCTAAAACCAATTATCCGGAAATAGCTTTCAAACAGAAGTGGTTTCGTAATTTTTGGACAGGTCTAAGTATTTTTAACAAATTAAATCGCAAAACTGCTCTAAGCTGTCATTTTCTGCAGAAAACGCACCTCACGTTTCGTGTCATAAATTGGTATGTGTTTACTGTTTAGACTTGAAACTTTTACTGTAGATGCTCTTAAGTGTCGGTGCAAACTTCCAATTGGAATTTTGTCAATCGGACTTACGATGAATTTTAATTTATTTTTCCGTGCACTGTAGTCAGAAAGTGACGAATCTGATTGCAGCCCGGTAAATGAATCTTATAAAATAATTGGTGATGAATTGGATCCCGAGATTTTGACACAATAATATATGGATCGTTTAACACATTCTTTATTTTTTTGGGAATTTTGTTGCACACGAACTATTCCGGATAACAATCCGAAAACTGCCGAAAATGCACTATATTGCTGAATTTCATTGAAGAGTATTTTTGAACCTTTCGTGACACTTGTGTCGTCGCTAAACTATGTTGTGATAATTAGCATTGTATGATTAAATGTGCTACATGTTAGATACGTGTAAGGATTCCGTGCTTTATTTGAAATCACTAATAAACTAAATGGTAATCATACTAGGACATGATTGACCAACCCTGACCGTAAGCTATTTTAAGAGTTCAACCGAGCAATCAAAGGTGAGTTCACACAGCCAAGGCATGGGGTTCCCAGGGTGGGAATGGGGATGTTGATGATTTATTCGTACATACCTAATTAATAGAACCTAATGATATGGTCCTCGGGTGAGAAAGAGAAATGATAAGATACGGCTAGACTAGTATACCGATTGAACTGATCTTCGCATACACGCCAAGGGTTGGCCGCGATATTATGACTAATCATTCGCACACATGCCTTGGGAAGGCCGCGAACTATAGATACTAAAACTTCGCAAGTAATGCCAGGGTGGCCGCGATACAAATATACATAGTCTAGAATACTTCGGAATTTTCCCTAGTCATCGCACACATGCCTAGAAGGCCGCGATATGAACTAATACGATACATGACTTAACGAACGAACACAAGGCTTACTTTACTATTACTATTACTGAACTGTTTACTGTGAACTCGCTCAACTTTGTTGTTGACTCGTTGTTACATGCCTTGCAGGTCGTTAGGTATTTCAGGAGCTTGCACGAGGGGGCGTGGACGTTGTGGGACATGGACTGTTGAGTTCCATGTTAAACTTATGAACTTTTAACTTATGTTTTGGGTTTTTAACTTTATGCTTCCGCTGATAACTTGTGTTTGATTAACTTGTTTTTTAACACCAATCATATTGTGTGGTTAGACTTTTATTTATTTATTTATTTACATTGTTCAATATGATTGGTGGCTGGATCCTGGTCAGTCACGCCTCCAAGCGGTGATACTCCGCGTGTGGATTTTGGGGGTGTGACAATTCTCTCGTCCAAATAGTGAACCGCCTAACTTGTATGATATGTGTACCTGACATGTCAAAGTGTATCACAAGATCCAAAACAAAACAAAACCGTACCTCCTTCCATACTTTACGTACAGCAGGAGAACCCCCCCCCCTCGTAACCTTCTCCTCTACTTGTAATTCTTCGATAGGTATGTTCTTTCCATCATATGATTGATATTAGTGGGATTGTATTGATTATGCATGATATATGAATAAGTGTTGTATGTTTAGGTTAGAAACATGATCATAGGGATGGTTGCAAATTGTATCAGATCTGATTTTATGATAATAAACAGAACGAATTAATCTATGTTTAGGTGTATACGTATAGATTGATTTTAATTGTGGGCATGAGTATTGGGTGGGTAATCGGTTGTAATGAGATTTGAGTTAGGGTATCATATAAATACTTGATTAACCATGATCATAAAGAAGTCTAGATACTTACACGAATACACAATTAGTGGATGATGTATACATGAAAGTGCTGAATGGTTTTAAACCTATGTGGGGTGTGCATGATGATGATGTCAGAGAAAGTTATTTTAAAATTGAGTATGATTATATGTGTTACTATGTGTCATGAACATATGATAAGGAACCTTTAATATACTTGTGTAATTCTTGGAATGATTTCTATAATTGATAAGGAAATTAGGAAAGAACCAAATGTTAATGATACAAAGAAACAGTAGGGTCGCACTAGGGCCTCGGCGAAACCTTGAAGTTTCGTCACACAGGGGCTTTGACGAAACCTTTGTGTTTCGTCACGTATAGTTGTGCTCTTATACAGTTTGATACCTGGTTCCGTCTATACATGTTATTGGTATGTGTTGTGGTTTCTGCATGAGATGTTAAGTATTGTGTTGATATGTTGTTTTGTGTTGGGCCGGAATATTTAACTGGGTTGCATAGAACAGGAATTATTATATCACAATGGACTGAACTACATAGTTTCTTTATTGATTTTACTTGGACTTGATATGAGACTTGGGCCTATAGTGTTGTTGGGCCACGAACTGTAACCGGGTCATATATATATATATATATATATATATAACACTATGCACATCGGAAGGGGGTTGGTTTGGGTAGTAATAGCTGGCTGTACACCTTTGACCCGTCACGCACACATAAGTTATCTGGGCCGGACCTAGATGGGCCAAGTTTCGTTATAAAAAAAACATATATAGCAGTCAGACGACATTTGTGATGTATACAAATATATGACCCAAACCCTTAGTGCCATATTATTATGTGATTAACTTTATGGTGTGCCATACGATTACGCAAATTGTGATTGTGAAGCTGTTACGAACCAATACGTGTGTACTTAAATGTGAACAGGGCTACTTGTGATAAGGTGTCATGTGAACTTGTACTGTAGTGATAAGTAGGACTAGATACTTGCTAAGACTTGCGAAATGATGTGTGTTCTGCTTATTTGTAATTTATGCGATAAATGTAAAGAATACATGATCACCAAAATTTTATTAAAAAAATGAAAATTTTAAAGTTTAACATACATAGAGAAAAACAAGAAAGAAAGAAAGAAAGAAATAACAAAACACAAAAAAAAAGAACAAAAACAAAAAAAACCATGTTAGGAATTTTTAGTGTACATAAAGAAATAAAGAAAGAAAGAAAAGACAAAACCCAAAATACTGTTCCTCTGAGTGTTAGGAAATAATAGATACTAGAAGATTCACCCGCGCACGTTGCGCCGCGGCCAATGAAATTGACATGTTGTTGATCAGATTCACATTTACAATGTGTTAAATATGTTTTTGTCGGTGAAGTCTGTATTACTATCTTATACAAATAATTAATTCATCAAATAAGCTCAATACAATTAATGGTATCATAATTACCACATTACATGACTTGTATCCATATAAATAACCTATCGTATTAAGCTCCCCGCGTGGCGGCGGGGGCATAAAACGGTGACAAATAGCACCAATTCCACACTATAGCCAACGACCACCAACATTGAAGTACGGGGACTAGATGTGACAAAACAGAAGTTGATAACTAAGTCCCAACCAACTCCCTAAAGGAATCGATGTGTCCCTTGGATACACCCTGTTGGTGCAGTCATCTGTCGTCTTCGTCTTATGTCGTATCTCGGCGTCGGTGCGGATCTGATCAAGCATGACATTACATAGGTGACATCACAAGTGACATCACCTAGGTGACATCACATGAGATGTCATGAAATAGAAAATTGAATGTTAGCCTCACATAAAACAAACGTCATTTTGGTCCAATTAGAAGTGACCATATGAAGGCCCAATCAGGTGGTTTCATTTGAAAGCCCAACAGTTTTGTGAAAGAAGCCCATTTGGTTGTTGACCGTTTGAAAGATGTAACTGTTTGAATCATGAAGTGGTCGTTTGAATGTAGTGGTCGTTTGAAGTTGTTATGTTAATTTCAAACGGTCAGGGTTAGTCTATAAATAGGGTTCAAACTAGATTCATTTGTAACGATTGGTAAAAGTACTTCCTGCCGGTCAGGGTTAGTCTATAAATGGGTTTGAAAAGTGATCTTGTCGTTTGAAAAATATTTGTTCGTTTGAAAAATACTTCCTGCCGTTTGAAAAGATCACTACTGTTTGAAACACGATTTCAATTTGAAATTGGTTAAGTTGTTCACGTGATATAATAATGTCACATTGAACGGTCAAATAAAATCAAAGCTTTAGAAATATTTGCGGCACATGTGCAGTCAATTTTCGTATTGAGGTCCAATTATTTTACAACATTAATTCTTTATAAATACATAACCATGTGATCTTGTTGGCATATGATCATATGATTAAAATCTTGAGGTCCAATGAGCATTTAGGGTTGATCAAACATTGTCGGCCATTGCTTAAATACTTAAAGCTTTGCATGTTATCTCATTAAAACATCACATAGTGATTTGCGACTACATATAAAAAAAATTATCAACGGCCCAATCAGATCATTTAACCGACCCACTTTGATATTTGGTCTAATTAAAATCAAGCATTAACCGGCCCATGTGATTCATCTTCGGTGCATTAAAAAATTTCCAAAGTTTGTCAGGTCACGATTAATTAGAAGGTTCAAAGAATTTAGTATATATATAATCTGCTCTTGGCCTAAGTCATTTGAAACATATCTTGATCTAATCAATTAGTGGTTGTGTCGGTTCATTAAAGTTCACAAGAGATGTTTTAATTCGAATTCTTTCTGGGTGTGCAGTCCAATGGATAAGTGTTAAAAGGCGGCCCTATAAGTTGATGGTTTGGTGGATGTTTGGTCAAATGATATAATTGTATTAATAAAGGTTGTATGTTTGGTGAATATTGAAGGTGACCCAAAGCAGATCCAAGAAAATTACGGCCCAATCCTTGAATGTTGTGAAAAGTTGTGGTATTGGGTCATGTTGTCGGCTAGATAAAGAAACTCATGTGACTTGGATTAGTGTCTGATACACAAATTTGGTTTCGGCTCATTTACTCAGTTTGCACAATTTGAAGTTTTGTCAGTCTGCGAGTCTTCGACACGAGTGCGAGATCGATTCAATCGTCACATTTTTTTCTTATCCGTTTAAACTGATTGTTTGATTGCTTGGTTTCAGGTATTTTTTGCAAGGAAATACAGTATTTTACGAGGTGATCCAGCTGATTCGAGGTGATTTGTGTATTAGCTCGTTTAAAGAACTGTTTTGTGATTTCTTTTAAAGAAATATGGATACCGAGTTTTACAACGCATTTGCAACACCATCTAGTCCAGCTGCGTTTGCTCAGGCCATGAATTTAGAGAACGAGACGGGAACCACCCAGAAACCCCCGAGATTGATGAGCATTGAAGAATATTATGGGTGGAAAGATTGTTTTGAGAACTGGGTTCAGGCAAATCATCTCAGATCGTGGGAGTGTATATTGAAGAAGTATGTGTTGCCTCGAACAGAATTGCAAGTTATCAAAGAGTTATCCGAATTCACGGATCAGGAACGGGTGATGTACAAAGCCAAGAAGATGATGATCAGTTTGTTGCAGCAAGCTATCAAAGAAGATATATTCATTCTGCTACAGCACGACAAAACTGCAAAGTCGATATGGGATGCTCTTAAAGTTAAATTTGAGGGAAGCGAGAACATGATAAAGAGCAAGAAAGCGTTGCTTAAGAAAGAGTTTGATCTGTTCAGCAGCTTACCGGGAGAGGATACAAAGAAGCTGATTGAGAGATACTGTCACTTGATGCGATCATTGTCGATGTTGGGTGTTGATAAAGATCGTGAAGAGTGGGTGGATAAGCTGGCTGATGCGTTACCTCAGAAGGAGTGGGGAACGTATTTGATGATATTGAAGAATACGAGTGTTTATAACGGGCTGACAATATCACAGTTTATCGAAAAAATCGAAAGTCAGGATCTGGAACAACAAAAGATTGCTAGGATGAATAGTCCGAGTGGTCAACAAGATGTGAAAATGTACTACAAGGGTAGTATTCCAACCACCGAGTCTGAGAGAAGTCCGAAAATTCAAACTGCATTCAGTGCTGGGGATTCATCAGATAAAGCTGATCAGTGTTTAAACAAGAGTAGCAGCGGGTTTTCATCATTTCCGAGTGTCAATCCTAAAGAAACAAATACAAGCTTTCAGTCTCAGGGTACAAAGACTGGAAATGGATACGTGATTCAATGCAACATAGCTCTCAATCTTCCAGAAGGTCAAAGCTTTTCAGAAGACACTGCAAAAGACCAGATGGCACTTCTTGGTTCTGTATTGTTATCCTATGAAGGGCTTGTTGCTGGTCGGATCGGAAATCCTATGCTCACCAAAGAGGATTACGATCAGATAGACGCCGAAGAAATGGAACTCATAGATATCAAATGGTGTCTTGCAAGTGTTCTTCGACGTGCTGAGAAGTTCAAAACCATTACCGGGAGAAATGACTTTCTAGAAGCTCATGTTTCTACTTTAGGTTTTGATAAATCTAAAGTTACTTGTTTTCGATGCAGGGAGAAAGGCCATTTCAAACGGGAGTGCAAGGGAAGAGAAGCTAGCGGAGCACAGAATCCATTCGGAAAAGATGACTACTACCGCAAAGCTATCTATCAACAAGTTGGTCAATCTCAAGAACCACAGACGGCTCATGGGAGGAAGATTGAAGATCCCAAAATAGCATCTTTGGTAGATTTCAGCTGGAGTGATTATATATCATCTGATGGCAAAGCAGCACGTATAATCGATCAAGATGATGAGAAACTACCGGAAGGTTTTAGTTGGGATATGTTTGTTGATGATAAGGGAGAGTTCAAAGCATTCATTGCCAAGATTGTCCGAGAGCCAGATTTGTTTGCTACATGGATGAAATCTATTGGTGTGAATGTATCTAGTGAGAATGAAAGATCTGTTACATCTGATGAAATTTCAGAAAATTCTGATGAACTTTTAGAAAGATCTGGAGATATTTCTGAAGGTTCAGATGAAGAATTGCAGAGTTCAGATGAAAGTGTACAGAATGAAACTATTCCAGAAAAAGAAGTGGTTTTTGATAAAACACCGTCTGATTCTGGTGTATCAGATGATGATTCTGAAAAATCGGTTCAGTATGATCAATCACCAGATCACAGTAGCAGTGATGATGAGGAGGTGAAACATAAATGTTGCTAAATCTCATCTTTCTCCTGAAAGTTTTCATTTCTATTTTGCAGAACGGATGGAGAAACTAAAGGAGAAAAGAGCTACTAGAGAACAAAATAAGGAATCTGAAGATGATGTTCAGAATGTTGAAAGTGTTGCTTAAAAGATTACCGAGGTTGAGAAAGAAGAAGAAAAGGTAATCGAAGTAGAAAATGTGATTGATGTTGTTAAGACAATTGAAGTTGAGAAGATTGTCGAAGTCGTCAAGCCTTGTGAAAAGTGATTGGAAGCTTGCAAAGATTGTGCAGCAAAAGACGACATTATAGCTGAGTATGAGAAGAAGAAAGAGCAGTTACTATTCAATCTCAACTATGTGAAAGAATCGTACGATGTCTTGAACAAAACCGTAACTGGTCTTCAAAAGACAAACTCAGAACGAGAACAAGCACTGACGATGATGAATGCAGTCATGATGTCAAAGCAGAAGGCGATAAACTTCTACATCGAAGAAAGTGCCAAATGGAAGCAAGAGTTGGAAACCGAGAAGATCGAAAATGAGAGGATTAGACGTTTACTTCAAAGCTATTCTAGTTCTGATTATCTCATTGATCGTATTTACCCAACTGTTGCAGGTATGGAAGCTTTTCAAGATGAGAAGCCGAAGAAGAAGAAAGATTGTGGTAAGAAACCGACTGTTAGCTATAACAAGTGTCCGCCTCCGATTTGGGAAGGGTATTCTCCTAGAAAACCAAACGAGGAGCAACTTGCAAAAGCAGTCAATATAAAGTTAAAAACCGACACAACTGACGTTTTACCAGATAACATTGATGTCACGTTTACCTCGTCCGATACCGATCATGAATCTGAGTTAATTAAAAAGGTGGTCGATTAGGTGTTGGATACTGATGAGAAGTCCGAGTCAAAATCTGAGTCTGGAGGGTCAAATTCGTCAGTCAACAGTCAAAATTCGTCGGTTAAACGGTCTTACAGTATAGAATTTTCATTATCGAAAGCAAATTTGGATGATGAAACATTTGAAGTTGCATACACTTTAAATGATTCGGACAAATTATACTATGACAAAGAATTTCCAATAAGAAGTGTTCGTTTTGACATGATCAAAAAGGTTTTCAAAATGAATCAATATTTCTGAAATAAAAGATTTAAATCTTACTGAAAAACCTAAAAAGTACACTTCAAGAGTTCAACAACGTCTAAACAAGAAAAAGTGTTACAATTCTGGTTCTGGTTTTCAAAAGAAACCTAATCAAAATCGTAGCTACAAAAAGAAAGGATTAGGCTTTATTCCACCAAAAAACCATAAAAATGATAAAAATTTTAAAACAAAAACAGAATTTGTGTCAGGTGGAAGCTCAGAAGATGAACAGAAGAAACAATTCTGGAGACAGTCAAACCAAGAGTTTCTTGCTGAAAGAAAGAAGAATGGAACTGAAGTGTTTTATCAAAAAGAGACTCGAACCTGTTACAAGTGCAATGAAGCTGGTCACATTGCATGGAACTGTTCGACAAATGCAAAAACAAAACAGGGAGTTTCTCAGAAATTAAAAAACAAAGTTGTTGATGTTGAACCACCAACCAATAAACTTAAAATTTTTGAAAATTCAAAATATGAGGTTGGTGAGTGTTCGAAGAAAAAGTTATACAAAAAGAAAGAGAATGACAACCAAGTGTGGGTTGCTAAAAAGTTTGATGTGAATGTCGGCGATGAATCTGGTTCCACAAAGCCAGAAGAGCCACAGGTTGAGGAGAAAATTTCAGTGAATGATGAAGAGTTTCCATCGCTGAAGTTTGAGGAAGTTAAAAAGAAAGTTGGAAAAATTGAGATTTCAAATCAGTTTTATAATGAGAAAAAAGATTTTGATGTCGAGAAAACATTCAACGGGAATGTTAAAAAGATTTTTGGGAAAATGTTGAGTGGGAGCGCAAAGGGGGTTAAAGATTTTTACGCGACTAAAAAGGCAACATACAACCCTACTGCTCAAGAGCTGAAATCCATCAAGTCTGAAAAGACTTGGATGGAAGTTTGTTTTCCTTGATAGTCTTAGGACTACGCCGGAGATCCCAAGTTTATATCGTGGATCAGGAATCGGCATCATTCTAGTGTTTGAAAAGTTTGTTTGAAAGATTTTGAATAGTGTTTGAATGTTTGCAGGTGAAAGGACTATGCCGGAGCTTCCGGGTTGGTAATTGAGAAGCAGGAATCCGCATCTTTCTGTCTAATTCGACAAGTTGTAAATAGATTTCTGTAGATGTGTCATTCCTACAGTAAAACCTACAAATGGTTTGTGTTGGATTTACTTACAAGTGGTATTTGTTGTTTATACTTTGAAGAGATTATGTTTACAAGTGATACAGAGGTTTCTGCATTGCAAATGGTAAATCAGGGACATTAAGTTGTACTTGATTTACTATTTATATCAGATTGATAAACACGATGATGAACCATATCCCCATGCTTCATAGGTGGTAAATTTAAACATGGTAAACACAAACTCATTTTCCGGAAAAATCATTTTGATTAAAACAAACTTAAATGTTTTGAAATCTAAATGAGAAAATGGTTTGTTGAAAGGGGGAGTTCTGATTGTTTATGCCGAGTGAATTGAGATTTGATGTGATTCGTTATCAGTTGTCAAGTTTCTGTACAGTTTGTATTGTTTTCTATGTTTTCAAGTGAGTCAAGAGTCTAGTAGTTTTCAAATTTCCTTTGAAATGTGTTTTCATTTTAGGGGGGAGTAGAAAATTTCAGAAAATCCAAAAACATTAGAAAATTCGAAAAAGCTAAAAACATGATAAAATTAAAAAATGAGTTTCGTTATGAAAAGAGGAAATGATAGTACATCAGTGGACTGTCACAACATGCTAAAGATTTGAAACGTTAAAATGTGATAAACAATTGTTCTAGATGTGTCAGTAGATTTTTCACAAAATTTGTTACACATTTAGTAAGTTGTGACGAGATATAAATCTAAATTTCAAACTTGCTTATTCTGTGGGTTAACACAAACTTGGATATATAGGTAACCCCTGAAATCTTGTTTGAAAGGTCCCTTATTCTGAGATACTATATCTTTATGCTCAGTGATATCTGGGGTATTATCCCGGGACTTCTGTTGTATGGAAATACTGACCTAGTCCCCGGATAATACTTTCTGCAAATGCTTGAAAAAGCACCGCCCTCAGCAAATCGATGAAACAATAAAATTGATAGTCATTGCTGTTGTAAAAAAGATCCTCTAAAGGGGATCCACCAAAAGTCGAGCCGTCATCTCTCTGCTGAACGGAAGTTCTGACCTGAGCTCTCACGGTTTCGCATCTAACCCCTTACAGATATAATCTGTGGTATATTTCCCTGTAAGACTGAATATTGGGATCTGGATACGAGAGTATATTCAAGTAGTGAGACACACGGATAAGTTTAAGTTCTTAAAACATTAATATCGTATCTCTGATCAATTGAACTTTGTGTGAAAATTTCAGTGGACCGATATACTGACAATCTAGATAAATTGTTTAGAACTGAAAATGTAGTATAGCTTAACGGTGTTGGTGACATGTCTCAAAAACTGATATAATCCTCTTACACGAACTCATAAAAATATGTTTGTAAATATTATATTGCCTGTATTTCATTTCTTTTCATTGAAAAATCCAAAAAAAGATTTTGTGTGTGTTTTAGCATAAACTTTTGAAAAACTCAAAAAGATTTTCGACAACTGGTATTAAAAAGCAGATTTTCAAAATTCCGAGTGCTAAACATGATGACATTGTTGTGAGGGGGAGTGCTTCTAATTGTCAAAATATTTTTTTTAAATCAACAAATGGTTCATTATATGTGAATGATCTGAAAGAGAGTTAGTGTTGGTGCATGCAAATTGTTAAATTTAGAAAATTTACTTCTGGGTTAAGAATGTGTAGGTGTAACCAAGTTTTGGATTCAGTGGACATAGCTAAAGCCAGGCATCAAGTTTGAACATGTGAAGGCCAGACAACGATCCTGAAGATGTTGCTGAAGAACAAAGAAATACCAGCAAATCGAGAGGGGGAGTCTGAAGACTGAGACTGAAGCCCAAAGATAGATCAAGACTGAAGATTGTGAAGACTCGACACTTAAGACTCGTCAACATCTGAGGGGGAGTCTGTTGGTGCAGTCATCTGTCGTCTTCGTCTTATGTCGTGTCTCGGCCTCGGTGCGGATTTGATCAAGCATGACATCACATGTGACATCACAAGTGACATCACCTAGGTGACATCACATGAGATGTCATGAAATAGAAAATTGAATGTTAGCCTCACATAAAACAAACGTCATTTTGGTCCAATTAGAAGTGACCATATGAAGGCCCAATCAGGTGGTTCCATTTGAAAGCCCAACAGTTTTGTGAAAGAAGCCCATTTGGTTGTTGACCGTTTGAAAGATGTAACCGTTTGAATCATGAAGTGGTCGTTTGAATGTAGTGGTCGTTTGAAGGTTGGCCGTTTGAAGTTGTTATGTTAATTTCAAACGGTCAGGGTTAGTCTATAAATAGGGTTCAAACGAGATTCATTTGTAACGATTGGTAAAAGTGATACCAAAGTGCTGCCGGTATTTTCTCTTGCTGTAAACATTGTCAATTGAAGATAGAAGAGTATTAAAGTGTATTTCAAGCTATTTTTCGAGTGCGTTTCATAGTTTCCGCCTCTGAAACGTACGAGAGCTCTTCCGAACGATTCATTTAGGTCGAATCCGATCCTACACACCCTTTGATCGAGGGCTTCAAAGGAAAAGAAAGGGGATCACCTCTTCAAGTACAATCACATCCACAAGATCAAGAGACGCACCCGTTCGTGAAGAGACACGTCTCTACAATCGCACCTTTTAGTTACTTATAAATAGGGCTTTAGATTTCAATTGTAAAACATACATGTATTCAAAGATTCAAGTTATATTCAAATTTGATTCACGTTCTAGAGATCAAAGATCAATTGGGCCAACAAACCCGCTAAGTCTGCAAACATGGTAAACAACGTAACCCCGCTAATAGAGTAAACCCTCTATTAGGTTAAACACACTAAAGGATAACCATGTTATTTGGGGTAAACTCGCCAAATAGCTAAACCCGCTAAAGGTTAAGCCCGTTGATAATGCTGAAACCCTAAGTGATAAACCTGTTAATTCTGATGAAACTGTAGAATTTAGTAACCTCAAACGAATTCGAAAACTGATTAATACAACTCAGAACAGTTCGAGAATGTAACATCTGTGCATCAACGGCCATCGAACAAATACCAAATCAATGAAATATTGTATTTCTTACTTGGGATTTGTATAAATATGTGTATCATTTGCACATATCAATTCTCGTTCGATTTCAAGCTCTAAATCGCTTTCTGGAAAGTTATACGCGAACTGATGCGTAAACGTAATCAGTTTAGCGCAACAAACACTCCGGAATAGTGACATAGGCTTAACATACCTTAAATAACCTTTACATAACTTAGAAATAAGTCTTGGATGGTTTGGTGAGCCGAAATCAAGTCTATTCGCTTACAGGGACTAAATTCGACAAACTGCGAAAGTATGTCAATTTGAACTGTAACGAACATTCCGGAACTTGATCATAAGTTAAACATACCCTAAATAACCTTTACATAGCTTAGAAATAGGCTTTGAAGGGTTCGGTATGCTAAAACAAACTTTATGCTCATTCAGGGACTAAAAGCGTCAGAAAGTGCATAAGTTTGCATTTTCGCCCATAACTTACGTTCTGAATACATCCGGATATCCAAAAATTTACGTAAGCATTAAAATATTTTATTTTAGTGTTTGGCATAAGAGAAATCCATTCGTCGCGCAATTTGGATCGTCTTTCGCGCTTATGCGCATTCCGTCGTAATTAAGCGAACATCGCGATCGTACGACCAAACGAACCGACATCTGGAATATTTTTGAGCATGTTTTGAGTTCCCTACACTTTAACTTCATTTTTGAACCTTGAAATGAGGTTAACGGGGCTTAAACGTGCCAAAAATGGGCCAAAATGCATGTTTCTGAAGTGCAGGGACTAAAATGCAATTTCTGAATACTTTGCCGTGCGGCCCGCGTGAGCCCATGTACAAATCTTAAGCGGGCCGCCTGAGATGCCCAGTAACAGAAAAACCATTTTTATAAAACAGCAGCTGGTATTCGTTGAACTTGGACATGTTTTTGATCAATCTAGGGGCTGATTTTAATGGTTTTTAGTCACCCCTTGTATTGTAAAACAATGGGCACAAGTGGAGGGCCATGATTGAAGCTCGATTATCGAGAAACGATCCTAACGGTTGTGCCTTTCCTATAAATAGACAACCCATTTGCCCATCTTCCTCACATTTGATCTGAGTTTTCTCTAAGTGGTTGTGTTTGTGCACTTCCTACCTGAGATTACTTGGAATCAAACCTTGCGGGGACCTTCTGTAAGTATTCTTTCGCGTTTTTCGTTCGTTTTAGCGTTTAAGTCAAACTGTGTTTGACTTTCTGCTTTGACCAGTTTATGGTCAACGTGAAGTTCGTTTGAACTTCATAACGTGAGCGTAATCACGATGGTTATAGTCCCTAGTGACTATACCTACTCATTACCACGTTATCTAGGCTCAGTGACGAGTCGTAGTTTCGGCCAAAATGCGTTTTCTCGCGTATTTTGTAACCAAACTAGTCTAGGATATCAAAACCGTTTGTTTTGATATCCAAACCTGTTTTCTAACTTAAGTAAACATGTTTCGACATGTTTAGCTCGTCACTTGTTAGTTCAGTGCTTGTAAAGATTCGTAAGTCAAGCGGACTAAACACCCGCTTAGACTTTCGAACTCGACCCGTTTGGCCGACCTTTAGGATCCGACCAAGCATGTTTAGTGACCATAGTTGCATAGGGAATAACCTTCCGAGGTTATACCTTATGGTCACCGAGTTTAAGTAGTCGTATGATGGGTAGATTATATGCCTTAGGTAAATTACCAAAATGCCCTTTTCATGCATAATTGGACTCTAAGCATATGTAACCTAACTTTTATCACCAAAATTGATTATACAACTTACTTAAACATGTTTAGGCATATAATACTTGACATAGGACTAGTTAGACTTCTTGAACGCGCGTTTGCGCACACGACGCGTTAAAGTAGCGTAAGCTACCTTAATGGGTCGTACCGGTCGAAAGCACTTAGGTTAGGTTTCAATTTAGTATGCAGGCATTGTTAAATCATGTTATATGAGTTCCAATAACTCATTTGGTTTACAAGACCTCATCCTATCCAATCCTCCGACTTAGGTCCGGTTTATTTATATAGTTATTAGGTTGCCGATTGATTCCGTGCTAACTCTAGCTTTGCTTGGTTGTTGTTCAAAGACCGCTAAGCATTCTCAGACGAGTACATAGTTCCCCTATTTTACTGCTTTTAAATGTTTTGGGGTGGTCCATATGTGTTAAATGATTTCAATGTTTAAACGATGTTTTCCAAAAATGATTAAGATGGTTTATATTAAAACTAATAACGATTTTGATAATATGAACAAGCTTGTTGGTTGTAATTACATAACGAATAATATCCATTAATTTTGGCCAAACCAACCAGTATTAGGTTATGGTACCATAGGATCTGACAAATCCCGTTATCAGACTGCACCCATGGTTATGTGTGGGTTAAGTGGGTAATGACCGAATTTGTTGATTGTTAACTTACCCTTTGGTGGTTAGTTAATGCGAGATGATAGTTAACTTACCCTTTGGTGGTTAGTTAATGCGAGATTGGCGATATGCGAGTCACGAAGGTTTGGATATTATTAGCGAGATGACCAAAAGTAGTTTTCACAATTAGAACGAGAATGATTTAAACGACTGAAACGATTTTTGACGAATTAAACGAATTGGATAAACGATTGAGTTTTGGTTAGTGTTTAGATAACGGGACGGGTGTAATGTGATGAAAGCATGGTGGATACGCCGTTGGTACTTCCTATATATAAGTGTCTTCATCATATTACATACCGTGGCGTTATTTAGTTCACTTGGGTAAAAGATTTTAAGACAATGTCACACAAACAAGGTTTTTGAAATGATATAAACCATACGAGTTTTGTAAACATGTTTTACAAGATTTTTTTACAAATTGATTTAACTAAATGTTTTGGGTTAAGAATCATGGCTATGAGATTTAATAACAAACTATAACCAATTTGATTTGAGTTGGTTATTTATGTTGTAATACACTTTTCAAAACAAGGTAAGTATTTTGACTCTTTGAGTCTAACGAGGTACTACAACATATAAACTAGCCATGAATCCGATACTCTCATAAAACCTATATACTCGCCAGCATTTCTTTGCTGACTTTGTTTTCACATATGTTTCAGGTATTGTTGAATGATGTTGATTGATAGGATGCATACTCACATAGGACAGGACGAGGCCTTAGTGACTTAATAACAATGATAGACTATGTTTAACTTGTTTATTAGATTTCAAGACAATGTAAATGTTTAATGTTTAATAAAACGAAACTTTAAATTTCCGTGTGTTTTGAAACAATGATTCTGTTACATCACTCCCCGATGTTTCCGCCACGTTTTGTTGTTTTATCGTGGTCGGGGTGTGACAGAAAAGTTGGTATCAGAGCTCATGGTTATAGGGAATTAGGTTATTAGTAATGCTTTTGACCTAGTCTATAACCTTCCTAGGACCCTAACACAAGATTCTTGTGTTTAGATCTTAAAACAATACCGTCACTTATCCTTAGGTGATAACCATAACGAGAACACAATAATAAATCCGCTTCGAAAATTAATCATCTGTTCTAGGATGATCGATTGCTAGGTTTTGAACCCTCTGTTATATGGTTTTGAACCCTTCTAATTTGATTCATCATTGGCCTTGTGCCTTCTGAGTTTCTAAAATATCGTCAAAGTTTGGGTCTAAATAATGTGAACACATGCAAACTAGAAGAGTGAATGCCTGTACCCTGAGTTTTCTGTCTAAGGCTAGAGTGTTCGTACAAATCCGCAGTATCGGACCAGTCACTCTTACCTGGGAACTCTTGGGGTGAGTGTTCACTTATAGGCAAGCATGTCTTCAGTGATACATTAATATGACCCATTTACTTTGATTAATCACTGTCTCATTTGTTTGCCTTAGGCAACAAACAAATGATCGCAATTTTTATGCGTTGTCTTTCTGTTTTGATTACCCGATATCATTTCATTCATTTTTTCCTATGTCTTCCTTTTCTCTAAAAGGTCACTTCATCGCAACTACGCTCAGATGTCCAAACAGGCTACTAAAGTTGCCCAACGAATAGGCGAAGTAATCCTGAAGACTGCTGAATTAGCTGTTGCCATGTCCCGTCTCCATGATGAAACCACCCGAGAAGCAACAAAGGAAGCAGAAGCCAAGCCTTCGAAAAGGTCAAAGAAGCGTAAGACCTCAAAGAATCCTCCAGCCGTTGCACCAAATCAAGCAGGACCTGGTCAGGTGGCAACACCACCAGCCAAGAAGCGGTACTTGGGAACTGCTCCTTTCTGCAATCGATGCAATGGCCATCATTCGAATCAAGCACCTTGTTTCAAATGTACTCACTGCGGGCGATGGGGACATTTGGTTAACATGTGCCGCTTTATCATCCAAAACAAAGCTGTTGCAGGTCCTACTGTTGCTCGAGCACCATACGAAGGAACGACACCTTTGTGCCATCAGTGTAACCTCCATCACCATGCCAGTGTCAAATGCCAAATATGCTTCAAGTGTGGACTTGTAGGTCATTTGGCAAGAGACTGTCGTTCAGTCGCTAGGTTAAACCAAACTATTCAGAACCCTGTTCAACTTCAAGCAAATCCAGCACAAGCTCGTTTTCCTCTGGGAACTTGCTACTTCTATGACGAGACGAGTCATTTTAGGGACGAATACCCAAAGTTTGTCAATGCAAATCTGACCCACGAATGAGCATTGGGCTGATTAGAAGAAGCTGATGCTTGAAATAATTAGAAACTTATGCTTTTGTTTCTTTTGTTGAACTCTGAAATAACCTGTTTGGTTTATAAATAAATCATTATTTACAATTCTGATGTACAAGTGTAGTTACATGTGTGTATGGCATACCCCTATAATACCTACACCAAGGAACTATGTTCTTTACAAACTACTCTTGTAAGTTGTTCCATCCATGTGATCGCTCATGATTTCCTTGAAAAATTCTAAGTACTCGTTTCAAGAAAACGAAGTACCGAATATAAGTGACAATTTGAGTAATCACTTTAAATCCTTGGTTAGATAACTAAGAGTATTTTTCGATCTTATACCCAACCTCCAAATTCTGCTTCCTATGTCGCCTTGGCATAGCTAGCACCTCAACTTCTTGAGGATTCTACCTCGTGCGTTAACTTAAGCACGTGTAGTGCAAGGTTTCGAAGCGTCTCCTGCTATTCGAATTCCAAATTCCATATAGGATCTTATTATCTTCACAATTAGATCCTTGTGGATGATTATCGCTCAAATCGGAACCCTTGATTGGATTCTTTGTACGCCTTAATACGTACATTACAATTCAATAAGGACAAGCCGAATTCCTATCAAGATCTCTCTATCTTCATAGTTAGATTTTTGAAGATGTTAAAGTGCCAAATGAAATCCACGGATTGGATTCCTGGTATGCTTTAAATACCCGTGTCCAAAGATAACAAAATCAAAGGTCAAGTTAAACGATTATGTGATTATGTGTTTCTTTTATGTTTTGTGTAATCCGAGTCATTCGTTATCCAAATCCTCGTAGGACCTTCCATATCTTCATATGAGGGATTCATAGTAGGATATCTAAAGGTACTACCTTAAATCCTTAATGGGCTTCTACATGGTAGTTAAGACCCTTGGATTTTATAGTACCATTCCATAATTTGAAAAAGAGACCCTTTGGGTGGTCTAGTAAAAAGATTGATTCAAATCTGGTTAGGAATGACATGTGATGATATAGCTGAAAAGACTCCTTGGTGGTCTATTTTAAAAGATCATTTACTGATCTAAAGGACTCTATGGTGGTCTAAGCACACTCATCACAGGTTTGTTTATTGGGTTTTCCCCCACACATTATAGAATGCACTGTGTGGACTATGCAAGGAATTGCGTAATTATGGATGCATACATAATTACGAAATTCAGTGCACAAAAACCACAGTAAGATTTATCATGTGTAAGAACCGATAGTGACAACAATAACGGAACGTGAACAATGTAGTGGAGGTACGGTGGACGCACCAATGACGCTTCATATACTTGTATATAAGTGTCCCTCTTACATTGCAAGCATAATGTTATTAAAGTTACTAGAAGTTCATAACCCTAACCGGTGCTGTCTTATCTTTCCGACTTCATGTTTCGAAATGCCTAACTTGTCTCAAAGTCAAGGCTGAATATCAACGACCTTCTTGTTTGCTTATACAACCAGAGATACCGGTTTAGAAGTGGGAGAACGTTGATATGGATCTCATCACTAAATTACCGCGTACATCTAAAGGTCACAATGCTATATGGGTTGTTATCGATCGATTAACGAAGACAGCTCATTTTATTCCGACTCGCGAAGATCTATCTGCTGATAAACTTGCAAAGATTTATGTTGATGAGATTGTATCTCGACATGGTGTTCCTTTGGACATCATATCTGATCGTGATGCTCAATTTTCATCTTGTTTTTGGAAGGCCATGTAATCTGTTGTGGGAACCCAACTAAATCTAAGCACTGCTCATCATCCCCAAAATAGATTCGTTTGGTTAAGATTCGCTGGGAATCTAAGCGTGGCCCAGAATTTACTTGGGAACGTGAGGACCAAATGAAGGCGAAACATCCGCATTTTTTTTCACAAGTTTCCTCTAGTTAAAATTTCGGGACGAAATTTCCTGAAGTAGGGGAGACTGTAACATATGTGCCTCCACGACCATCGAACAAATACCAAATCAATGAAATATTGTATTTCTTACTTGGGATTTGTATAAATATGTGTATCATTTGCACATATCAATTCTCGTTCGATTTCAAGCTCTAAATCGCTTTCTAGAAAGTTATACGCGAACTGATGCGTAAACGTAATCAGTTTAGCGCAACAAACACTCCAGAATAGTGACATAGGCTTAACATACCTTAAATAACCTTTACATAACTTAGAAATAAGTTTTGGATGGTTTGGTATGCCGAAATCAAGTCTATTCGCTTACAGGGACTAAATTCAACAAACTGTGAAAGTATGTCAATTTGAACTGTAACGAACATTCCGGAACTTGATCATAAGTTAAACATACCCTAAATAACCTTTACATAGCTTAGAAATAGGCTTTGAAGGGTTCGGTATGCTAAAACAAACTTTATGCTCATTCAGGGACTAAAAGCGTCAAAAAGTGCATAAGTTTGCATTTTCGCGCATAACTTACGTTATGAATACATCCAGACATCTAAAAATTTATGTAAGCATTAAAATATTTTATTTTAGTGTTTGGCATAAGAGAAATCCATTCGTCGCGCAATTTGGATCGTCTTTCGCGCTTATGCGCATTCCGTCGTAATTAAGCAAACATCGCGATCGTACGACCAAACGAACCGACATCCGGAATATTTTTGAGCATGTTTTGAGTTCCCTACACTTTAACTTCATTTTTAAGCCTTGAAATGAGGTTAACGGGGCTTAAACGTGCCAAAAATGGGCCAAAATGCATGTTTCTGAAGTGCAGGGACTAAAATGCAATTTCTGAATACTTAGCCATGCGGCCCGCGTGAGCCCATGTACAAATCTTAAGCGGGCCACCTGAGATGCCCAGTAACAGAAAAACCATTTTCTAAAACAGCAGCTGGTATTCGTTGAACTTGGACATGTTTTTGATCAATCTAGGGGCTGATTTTGATGGTTTTTAGTCACCCCTTGTATTGTAAAACAATGGGCACAAGTGGAGGGCCAAGATTGAAGCTCGATTATCAAGAAACGATCCTAACGGTTGTGCCTTTCCTATAAATACCCAACCCATTTGCCCATCTTTCTCACATTTGATCTGAGTTTTCTCTAAGTGGTTGGGTTTGTGCACTTCCTACCTGAGATTACTTGGAATCAAACCTTGCGGGGACCTTCTGTAAGTATTCTTTCGTGTTTTTCATTCGTTTTAGCGTTTAAGTCAAACTGTGTTTGACTTTCTGCTTTGACCAGTTTATGGTCAACGCGAAGTTCGTTTGAACTTCATAACGTGAGCGTAATCACGATGGTTATAGTCCCTAGTGACTATACCTGCTGATTACCACGTTATCTAGGCTCAGTGACGAGTCGTAGTTTCGGCCAAAATGCGTTTTCTCGCGTATTTTGTAACCAAACTACTTTAGGATATCAAAACCGTTTGTTTTGATATCCAAACCTGTTTTCTAACTTAACTAAACATGTTTCGACATGTTTAGCTCGTCACTTGTTCGTTCAGTGCTTGTAAGGATTCGTAAGTCAAGCGGACTAAACACCCGCTTAGACTTTTGAACTCGACCCATGTTTAGTGACCATAGTTGCATAGGGAATAACCTTCCGAGGTTATACCTTATGGTCACCGAGTTTAAGTAGTCGTATGATGGGTAGATTATATGCCTTAGGTAAATTACCAAAATGCCCTTTTCATGCATAATTGGACTTTAAGCATATGTAACCTAACTTTTGTCACCAAAATTGATTATGCAACTTATTTAAACATGTTTAGGCATATAATACTTGACATAGGACTAGTTAGACTTCTTGAACGCGCGTTTGCGCACACGACGCGTTAAAGTAGCGTAAGCTACCTTAATGGGTGGTACCGGTCGAAAGCACTTAGGTTAGGTTTCAATTTAGTATGTAGGCATTGTTAAATCATGTCATATGAGTTCCAATAACTCATTTGGTTTACAAGACCTCATCCTATCCGATCCTCCGACTTAGGTCCGGTTTATTTATATAGTTATTAGGTTGCCGATTGATTCCGTGCTCCCTCTAGCTTTGCTTGGTTGTTGTTCAAAAACCACTAAGCATTCTCAGGCGAGTACATAGTTCCCCTATTTTACTGCTTTTAAATGTTTTGGGGTGATCCATATGTGTTAAATGATTTCAATGGTTAAACGATGTTTTCCAAAAACGATTAAGATGGTTTATATTAAAACTAATAACGATTTTGATAATATGAAGAAGCTTGTTGGTTGTAATTACATAACGAATAATATCCATTAATTTTGGCCAAACCGACCAGTATTAGGTTATGGTACCATAGGATCTGACAAATCCCGTTATCAGACTGCACCCATGGTTATGTGTGGGTTAGGTGGGTAATGACCGAATCTGTTGATTGTTAACTTACCCTTTGGTGGTTAGTTAATGCGAGATGATAGTTAACTTACCCTTTGTTGGTTAGTTAATGCGAGATTGGCGATAGGCGAGTCACGAAGGTTTGGATATTATTAGCGAGATGTCCAAAAGTAGTTTTCACAATTAAAACGAGAATGATTTAAACGACTGAAACGATTTTTGACGAATTAAACGAATTGGATAAACGATTGAGTTTTGGTTAGTGTTTAGATAACGGGACGGGTGTAATGTGATGAAAGCATGGTGGATACGCCGTTGGTACTTCCTATATATAAGTGTCTTCATCATATTACATACCGTGGCGTTATTTAGTTCACTTGGGTAAAAGATTTTAAGACAATGTCACACAAACAAGGTTTTTGAAATGATATAAACCATACGAGTTTTGTAAACATGTTTTACAAGATTTTTTTACAAATTGATTTAACTAAATGTTTTGGGTTAAGAATCATGGCTATGAGATTTAATAACAAACTATAACCAATTTGATTTGAGTTGGTTATTTATGTTGTAATACACTTTTCAAAACAAGGTAAGTATTTTGACTCTTTGAGTCTAACGAGGTACTACAACATATAAACTAGCCATGAATCCGACACTCTCATAAAACCTATATACTCGCCAGCATTTCTTTGCTGACTTTGTTTTCACATATGTTTCAGGTATTGTTGAATGATGTTGATTGATAGGATGCATACTCACATAGGACGGGACGAGGCCTTAGTGACTTAATAACAATGATAGACTATGTTTAACTTGTTTGTTAGATTTCAAGACGATGTAAATGTTTAATGTTTAATAAAACGAAACTTCAAATTTCCTTTTGTTTTGAAACAATGATTCTGTTACATCACTCCTCGATGTTTCCGCCACGTTTTGTTGTTTTATCGTGGTCGGGGTGTGACAGAGAATCCCAAAGAACATATTATCAAACAAGAACAACCTAAGAAACACTTGTTTAATACATGAAACAAAAGAAAAAAAAAACACTTATTTTTGTAGAAGACCAATCTTAAACCACACAATATAGAGCCTATTGCTTTGATACAAATTGTAGGTCCCTTAGATGGATCCTAACCAGACTCATAATCAACTATGAGTGTCGAATCCTATTAGTAGATCAAACGATAACAGTAAACAAGTTTATCAAACAAGCAAATACGAGATCATTGTAAACTAGTCTTCTATTTATTATCTAGAAACAAGTTTACAATCAATTCAAGACTCTCAAGAACATAAAACCACTCACACACTCTCTGACTAGCGATTATGGACCCTAGCCAAAACCCGACATGCAAACATGTTTATATATCACACACATTGGCAGACTGGGCTTGGCCCATACATTAGATCGCTAAACCCGCTATACAAGTTAAGCCTGCTAAGGCCACTTACCTGCTAAACCCGCTAAACATGTTAACACTGCTAACCAGCTAAACCTGCTCGTTAGCTAAAGCTGCTAGTTACTAAACCCGCTAACTAGCTAACCATGCTAATCTGCTCAGACCACTAGCTAACTAAGCCTTCAAGTTGTCTAAACTTACCAATGTTCACAAGATATCCAAAGACCTTTTCACAAAGTTGTTGTGATACGATATGCACCAACAACAGTTTTGGATGTTAAGACTTATTTTGTCTTGAATGTTTCCATTGCTTATTTATGAAATTCTTGTTTAAGAACAATGTCCCAAAGATTAAAATATTGAGACCCTAAGTTTGGGGTATTTCCAGTCCGGTCAAGTATTTTTTTTTAATATTAATTAAATATCAATGTGCTTTTGGTCTGACGATGCCATGATGTTGGATAAGGTTTTTTACCTTTCTAAGTTGTAATGGTTCAATTCCTGTGGTGGACAAAAAGGTTGTAATTTAATATATAGATGTAGAGAGAAGTGAGTATTTTCGTTCTACAAAATATCTTGAAGAGATACAAATAAATAAATTAACTCTACACATGCATTCATTAACTATTTATAGCTTTATTGTAACAAAACTAAATGATCATTGACCAGTTGAAATAAACATTTTGATTTATTGAAAAGCAAATATAACTCACTTAGTATAGAAAATCATATTCAAAATTATTATATGTTTTTTTAATAATGATATATGATAGGTAATATTTAATCGTCTGATTTCTTATCACTATTTGTATGAATTATAAAACAAAGCATTTTACATGGTTCATGACTAACTTTTGTTAAACATTTTCTTTAAACTTACAAGTCATGAATCCTAAATCAATAAAACCTATGTATCTCACAGGCATTTTTATGCTGACATACCTATTTTCACATGTGTTTTTGGGAGATGATGCATAGGATTGATCAAGATATACTTAGGCAGACTTGGGCCTTAGTGACAATAAAAGATGCAAGATTAGTTAATTATGTTATGTTTCTTTGTTTTTAAGATATTGTAACCTCTTTCAATTCAATAAAACAAAACTTCAAATTCCATGTGTTATGAAACAATGATTCTGTTACAACACTCCCCGACGATTCCGTCGCGATTTGTTGTTTTACGCGGTCGGGGTGTGACAGAAGAGTTGGTATCAGAGCTCATGGTTATAGGGAATTAGATTATTAGTAATGCTTTGACCAAGTCTATAACCTTCCTAGGACCCTAACACAAGATCCTTGTGTTTAGATCTTAAAACAATACCGTCACTTATCCTTAGGTGACAACCACAACCAGAACACAAATTTCTAATCCGCTTTGAAAACCAATCATCTGTTCTAGGATGATTTATTATAAGGTTTTGAACCCTCTAAATTTTCAAAATCTCATCAAAGTTGGGTATATAATGTGAACACATGCAATCTGGAAGAGTGGATGCCTGTACTCTGAGTTTTCTGTCTAAGGCTAGAGTGTTCGTACAAATCCACATAATCGGACCAGTTACTCTTTCATGGGAACTGTTGGGGTGAGTGTCCACTTATAGGCTAAAGCATGTATTCGCGATACATTAATATGACCCGATAACTTTGATTAGTCATCGTCTCATTTGTTTGCCCTAGGTAACAAACAAATGATCGCAATTTTTATGCGTTGTCATTCTGTTTTGATTATCTGATAACATTTCACTTGTTTCATCCTATGCCTTTCATTTCTTCTAGAATGTCTCTTCATTGCAACGACGCTCAGATATCCGAGCAGACTACCAAATTTGCCCAGCGAATAGGTGAAGTAGTCCTGAAGACTCTTAAATTAGCTGCTGCCATGGCTCGTCTCACGGATGAAGCTACTCAAGAGACACCAAAGGAAATAGAAGCCAATCCTCCACCAAAACCAAAGAAACGTAAAGCTTCAAAGAAACCCGCAGCGGTTGTACCAAAACAAGCAGGACCTAGTCAGGTGGTAGCACCACCAGCCAAGAAGCCTTACAACAGAACTGTAACCTCGTGCAACCAATGTAACCTTCATCATCATGCCAGTGTGAAGTGCCACAAATGCCTAATTTGTGGATTTATAGGTTATACAGCTAGGGTTTGCCGAGATGCTCCATGGTGCAATCGATGCAACCGTCATCATCAAAATCACATACCCTGCTTCAAATGTACCCACTGTGGACGATGGGGACATTTGGTTGGCATGTGTTGCTTTGCTACCCAAAACAAGGTTGTTGCAAATCTGACCCACGGATGAGCAGTTGGCTGATTAGAAGATGCTGCTACTTTGAATAGTTTGTATCTGTTGCTCTTCTTTTACGGGAACTATGGAACAATGTGTTTAGTTTATAAATAAATCATTGTTCGCAATTCTGATGTACAAGTGTAGTTACATGTGTGTATGGCATTTCCTTATGATATCTACATCATTGGACGTACCGATATCCATGCTTGGATTCCTGGTGTGCTCCCCTAGCTCTGCTACTGAGCTTTTATCCTCGTGCCTGATTCTTCTTAGGGCAGTATCTTCTGAAATGCTTCTTGCTCCCACAGTTAAGACAACCTTGAGCACGTTTTTGTCTGTCACTTGTCCTGCTTGGATAATCATCACTGTCGGTGTTCCCTTCGTGATTCTTGCTTCCTTCTTGGCCTCCATCCTTACTTTCAGTATATCTTGCCTACAAGTTTCCTTAGGATGCCCTCTCTTGACACAGTTATCACATTTCCCATATTTACATCGCCCGACATGATATCGTAGACAATTGTCGCACTTAGGGAGAATACCCATGTAGTCCTTTCCCTTTTTGGCCTTTTTCTTGTTACTTGCCTGAGTAATCTTCTTGAAATTTGCGATCTTTCTCTTATTATCCCCAGATGACTCTATAGGAGTCTCCTTTTTCTCGTCCGTAGTGGAAAATTTTCCTAGTCTAATTGCTTCTTCAGTGAGCGCCACGCTTGTGTTGATAGCCTCGGTGATCGTTGAAGGTTTAGATGTTGTTACCAGGCTTAGAATCTGAAGTGCCAATCCCCCTATGAAACGTTCAATCTTCCTAGGTTCCGGTTCCACCAAACGCGAAGCAACTTGCGATAATTCGCCAAATCTCTGCACATATTCTGCTATCTTTGGACCTTCCATTTTCAAGTTCCACAATTCCGTTTCCAACTTCTGGACTTCTGCCCTCGAGCAATATCTTTTTCGCATTAGTTCTTTCAGTTCGTCCCACGTCAAAGCATATGCGGCGGTCTCGCCCATTGTCTGAACATGAAGGTTCCACCATGACAGAGCCGCATCTACAAATAGCCCAGCTATGTACGTGACCTGGTGCCCTGGGGCACATTTTCTTAATCTTAAGACAGAATCCGTTTTCTCAACCCAGTGTACGAAGGCTAAGGCACCCCCAGTGCCGTCAAATTCCCGAGGTTTGTGGTCCAAGAACTGCTTGTAGGTGCAGCCTTCGCTGTGTTCAGAGCGAAGGGCCTCGAGCTGTGCAATGGCCCGTGAGATGCGCACTTGTAGTTCTGCCGCTGTCGTTGGCGGAAGGTTGTTGGCATCGACGTTCCCTTGTGCCGACATCTTCTCAGAAGAAGATTAGTTAGGTCAGGTTATATTTGTTCAGGGGACGCGTTTAGTTGTTTAGTGGTCATACGTACATACACATAATAGGTTATCATACCAACCAGTCAAGCAATAACATAATCATAGCATAACCAAGCAATTTGGTAATTATGTTTAATGAGAGCATAGCAAGTAAGCACGTACCGTTAAAATTATAGCACACACATATAGATCAATAACGTGCTTAACGAAGACATAGCGTCTGAGCTTTCGCTGGTCAATGGCCACAAAGTATTGCCGCATGTTTTATTATTCTCCGACCACAATTGTATCGTCTTTCAAAATGTATCACATCAAGGGTGAAATAGGGTCACCCTACCCCTTCCCAAAAAGTATATCAGTGTCTCAAAATTATATAGTGTGAAGTGGTCTTTAAAAGTCTCCACAATCCCGACTTATCATTAGTGTCTTTATCCCAAATGTAATGCAATCCGCAACATCCAGAAGTTAATTATATTGGTGACTGAGGTGGAGGGGGAAAGAAAAGTAAACTGTTAACATGCGTGAACTCCTCCTCGAGCTTGTATATACGTCGAAGTAATTAGCCGATCTGCCGCTCGGCAGTAAAGAAGCGAGCCTTAATAACCAAGAAGGTGTAATAGCAGTAGGTGAGTGTGCCAAAGGAGACAGTGATGAATGTGGAGGATCAACGTATACTGGCAATAGACAGGGTGGAGGACGTGGTGTCAGCTCAAGCTCCAACGTTCTGCGACTCATATCCTCAAACTGTAGCTGTGTAGTCCCCATAGTGTGAGGGTCTAACAGTAGCATAGTGTATTATAGGGACCATCGAAATGGCTCGTCCAGCGCTGTAGGGTTGAAAGTAGCAACGGTGCGGTCTGTGAGGTTTTAGAAATGTTGCAGCAGCAATAGGGATCGTTATGCGGCTGCCATCCTGGAGTACCTTTCTGTGGTGTGGGTAGGTCCTAAGAGGAAGCGATAGGCATGCTGATGCAATGGACGTCGGTCTCCACAGGAGAGAAGGAGCAATCATCATCGGTCGTGGGTGCAAAAACAAATGTCTCAACCAATAAGGGGATCATCAGGTGCAGGTACTGGGTCAGATATAAGAGATGCAATGTCTGTTAAACCAAAAGGAAACAGGGTTATAATCAATCAAGAGTGCAGGATCAGCCGGTGCAACATAAAGTTGTCCCACAAAGGTGCAGATGCTAGCTCAGGGGCAGTCTCCGGGTCATGTGACGGTGTGGCGCCTCGAGCAAGTGATAGTGCAGTAGTCATAATGGCGTCGTCGTCTGTGTCAGTAGTAGAAGGTTGCAATCCGGCCATCTATAAGGCTGTAAATGACACAGACTCAGAGGAGTCTAAAATTGTGTGTATTCCAGGCGCAGAGGATAGCCTGATAACAGAGGTCTCAAATGTGAAATTTGTAATAACGTTCTCGTCTAACTTTCCATCACCATGGAAGTCGTCAAGAGGACCATCAATAGTCATGTCGACGTCATCGGCTATTCGTCGAGTAGCCTACCTTCGGAAGGAATGTCCACAGGGGGCGTATTGTCGAGGTTCGAAACCATGGTGTGTTCACCATCGGGGTGACCAGTGATGAAGTGATCATGGACTGGAACAAGAGTAGTAGGAGGATTCTTATCAGAGAAGCCTTCAGCAGGGATAAATCATCCCCAAATTCTGGTAGCGCGGACTGTTGTAAGTCGTCCTTGCCCTTGGTCAGCATATCGAGATCACTCTCCGTGTCCGACGTAAATATCTCCGGCGCAAGTGCAGTCTCATTATTTGTGGTGGTGGCCATAGGGTCATCAATGCTTGGCAACCCGCTTTGATCAAGGAGACATGTGTACCGGTACATGGTAGTCATAGTATGTATTTCCATAGTAATTACTATTAGTTAGCGTATGCAAACAGTTTCCACATATGCACGTTTATCAATAATCAGCAATTAAGCATGTATGTGATAACAATGTAAGCAAGTAATCATCCTAGTCTTCCCTAGACTATCCCACCGAGTCTCTTAGACTGAACTCCCTGGTCTCTAAGACCAACTTCCCCAGTCTCTAGGTCTAAATCCCTGGTCTCTAAGACCAAACCTCCCAGTCTCTAAGACTAAATTTTCCCCAGCCTCTAAGACTGAACCTCCCCAATCTCTCAGATTGAACCCCTCAGTCTCTAAGACTGAACCTCCCCAATCTCTCAGATTGAACCCCTTAGTCTCTAAGACTGAACCTCCCTCAGCCTCTAAGGCTGAATTATAAACATATATTTTGGAATGTGTATTTGTGCCTTTTGTTTGTAAAAATGTTTGTTCCCTGGATCTGGGCGTTTTGTGTATGCAATGAAAAACATGTTTGTAAAAGCGTTTTCGTGAGAGCCCTATTGATCGTAGTCTAGACTCAAGAATGAATCCTAGTTCGTTACGATCGAAGCTCTGATACCAAGCTGTCACACCCTGACTTTTGCGGAAGCGTGATTATTGGTGTGACTTCTTAATACCATTGCATATGATCATAACAACACTATATGATAAAACCAGTAGATGTACATCCATTAATTTTAAGTTTTTAAAAGTAGTACAACATAATTGTCTGAAACGACGAGACCAATTTCAAGTTACAAACCATAACATGTTTTAAGGAGTTCAAAAAGACTCAACAAAAGATTTTAAAACAACCCCGAGTTTAGGACCACGTATCTCGTCCAGGATTAAGATACGCCTCCTAAGCCCTAATGACTTGGATGACATCTTTATTCACAACGCAGCTTAAAAACTCCAACGCCTGCCAGATCCATTTACTAATTCCCTGAAATACATGTAGTTTGAAAAATCAACAAAAGTTGAGCGAGTTCATGTGTAAGTAAGTATGTATAAACCTTTGTAAAAATGTCTGTATGTATGAAAATCCCTGGTATGTAGCAATAAGGAAAAAAACCATCATTCGGTTGCAAAGCCAATGATAAGTGTGAAGTGATGCAGGAAGACTCAACCCTAGCGGATTTGTGCGCCGGGCACTTAGTCATCTCATGGTCCACTCAGCGGACTCGGGAGTGGGGCTCGCTACACCCAAATAGATCTATCACTAATGTCCCTCGGTCCTACAACGAGGATTAATGGCCTTAAGTGTCATGCCCACCACTCACATGTTCGCGTAATAAAAACCCTCCTTAAGCTAACCATACCATGTAAATAAATGTCTGTAATGTCTGTAAATGTCTGTAGCATGTATTTCACCCCCGAGGTGTAATACTGAAATTAGTTAAGAGAAAAGGGGGACATGAACTCACTGTATTGCGTCTTCGGTACTCGTAACCCAAATCTTTTGGGCAAACACGACTTCCTACAATGTTCTAACGTCTATTAGACGAACGGGTCATGCCTTGTCTTAGTATTTATGTCTTTGAGTTACGTTTCTTATATTATTTCGAGTGATAATTATTTGTCAAATTAATTCGTATTTCAACTTAATCATATGTCGTGTTGGAATATTTGTTCGTTCCATATTCTAGTATTAATACTTCTAAAGTATCTTATATACGTGTTTCCTTCCCAAGGATGGGATGCCGGAAACATATTTAACCATATTCATGTATGAAACCAACCTCCGATACTTTGTATTTTGTGATAATTATTATGACGAGTTTTATTTTTGAAAAACTTAGTCGAAAATATACTAGTAAACTCTTGTCTAGAAAATATTTACTAAGTGTTAGGATTTTCGGAAAATTTCGCCATAGTCTCCTCTGTAAATAGGGGTGTCCAAGCTTAAATAGCATATCATTTTCTTTTACATATATTCAATAGTTCATTTTTCAATAACCAAACCGACATATCGACAAACGAAACGTTACATACTTTATTTCAGCTTCATTACTCAAAACCGGACTGTTTTCGAGGATTTTTATAAAATAGTTACCCTTTTCTAAAAATTACTAAATTTTTACAGAATGTCACCTATGTTCCAAATTTTATTTTGTAAAAATATCAAAGTCCAGTTCGGTACCCATATTTTATAGAAAATCATTTTCTCAACTGAATTCAGATTTGTTACTTTCTGAATGCAGTTTACGGAAATATTCACTAAAAATTAACTGTAAGTCCGTTTGACGAAATTCCAGTTGGAGGGTCGTCAATGGTGTCTATCTAGTGTAAAAATTTCCTGAGTTGATTTTACTCAGGTTTTAAGTTATGACTCCGAAAATAACACACTTTTTCTGCAGTAAAAATGCAGCTTGAGCTGCTGTCCAAAAATAGTCCTTTAAAAATAGTAAACGGTCTCGAAAAATTACGATTCCAGTTCCATTTGTTTCGTTATTCCAAAATACTCATTTTGGGCTTCAGAAAATCCGTTTTTCGATTTAAAATGATCCCGTTACAGCCTGTTGAAGTTGGCTGGAAATCCAACTTCAGCAAGCTGTTTACATTGTAGAAGTGACTAAAAGTGCATAAACGAAGATCCTAACCATGGTTTATTGATGAACAAATGTTAAAACTTCAATCATACTTTAACCAACCCTAAACCATTCAGATTTCAACCTCACACAACCTTTTTATATGTGGTTTTTAGGCAGAAACTTAGGTTCATATTTTAGTGTTTAAACTCTTGTGTGTGATGAACATTCAACAAATCGTAACAAGAATCAAGGTGGAACAAGAGTATGAAGGGGCTTACTACTAGCACAAGGCTAGGGTTGTAATCTTGGTGTAAGGATGATGAAGAATGATGGTGAGAAAAGCTTGAACAAGGCTTCTTGAGAGCACTTCAACTTCACACTTCTATGGAGGATCTTCACCTTTGAATGAGAGCTTGTTGGAGAAGAAAAATGGAGATGTGAAGATGGAGGGTGGTGATTTAGGTTATGAGAGAGGGGGGGGGGGGGGGTATGAACCGAACTTAAGAGAGAGGGAGGAGGAGATTGGGTGAAATCTTTGTAATGATGGAATTCCTTGGAAACTTACACTTCTAGATCATAGGGTAATCATACCCAATAACTTTGGCCAATAGAACAAGGATTACAAGAATAAAAATCTTAACAAAATATTCTCAATTAATTAGGGCAGATTTTCGGTTGGGGGGGGGGGGGTAAAGTGTAAATTTTTGGTAACTAGTGGGTAATAAGTTAGAAGGTTAAGGGTATTTCCGAGTATAGCGGGTGCATGTCATGTTTACATGGTGTATAGGGATTTTTGTGACCATAAATATTTTAAAATGATAAAATAATATTTCTGACAATATTTTCGTGTCCCGGGTAATGTCCGGTTGTTCGGTTTCGCATCGTTTCGTTAAAGCGTTTAATTGTCCCGTAAAGCGTCTTTTGTGCGTCTTTTTGTCCTCACTTCCCTACACTTCATACTGGTGTAGTGTTTTATCCCTGGCCCATACTGGCCTGAAAATAGTATCTGTCTAAGTGTTGGCATTGTCAGTATGTGTCTGAATTATCCGCTCACTGCGCTAACTGTGCTTTGTGCATCAGGTCTGTCACTAAGAGTCTGTATGAAATAAATGGAGTGACTGTATGTAAAGAATGCACATGTATGTATATGGCATAAATTAGTAAGCAGTTTAAAGCATTAGATGTAATCAAGCACAGTCATTAAGCACATAATTAGAGTTAATTAATTTGTACAGCACCTGCAATTGTGAGGGTTGTCACATTCTCCCCCCGTTAAGAAAATTTCGTCCTCGAAATTTGTACTACCTTAACTCCTAAGGGTTTCATTATGCATGTATGTATATGAATAGTACCGAGGTAGATAACCACTGATGCGTGTGTAGTGTAATATAATTTAGATGTATATTTAAGCCCTTTTTACACTTTTAGCCAAGTTTTAAATTTATAAAACACGATATTTACTAACACTAAACACACATATGGGCAAGTGCACCCATCGTGGACGTAGTATAGTGTTGGTAAGATACCGAGGTCGTCCAAGGACACAAGAGCTTTTAATACCAGTTTATCCTCAGCGTCTAATCAAATCAAAAAGTGAGAAAAATGTTTTAAACTAAGAAAAATAAAAACTAACTAAATGCTGAAAAATAAAATAAAATAAAAACAGATAGACACGATGAATCACTTGGATCCGACATGTGTGTTAGTATAACCTTTGATTATTTTTGCACTTTTCCACTTGTTTAAGAGATTATCTTAGTTATTGTAGTAGGCCCCTCTTTTGAAGGCGACGTTACCCTCAACCCAGTAGTTTGAGTCAGCAAGGATACAATCCTAAAGGGTCGGATTATTGAAAGATAATGAATTAAGTTATTAATGCAAATTGTGGTAGGCCCCGCTTTCGGCGGTGACGTTACCCTCGGCTAAGTAGTCTGAGTCAGCAGGGATACAGTCCTAAATAGCCGGGTTATAGTATTAATAGTAGTTAACTTATGAGGGGGTCAAAGAGTTTGGATCCCCGCCATCCAATACCTATGGGCATTGAAGGAGATCCTACTAAAATTGACCCAGGTCCCAAGCAGGACTTCTAAACGCTGAACAAGGGCAAGACCCTTACCAAACCGTTCCCTTAACCCCCGACCAGGTAGCCAACATATCTCCATATAGACCGTGGAGATATGAATGGTGAAAATCTTTTATTTTATATAGACAGTAAAATAATGCCAAGACACCACGGACAAACGATAAGGAAAGATCACCTTCAACATAAGTAACTAGTTATTAAAGTCATTAATACAAAACCAAATAAAAAGTGCAAAAGATTAAAAATAAAAAGTATTATACTAAACACTTGTCTTCACCAAGTGATGTAAGAGACTTAGGCAAACATGGCCTTGATTGTCAAGAACTCTTACGATCAATCTTGGATCCCGAGACGACTTACACACTCTATGATGGACAATGAATGATGGTGGTGGATGATGGTGTTATGGTGGTGGTGGGTGGTGGATGAAGTGTGAGAGAGGTGGTGTGCCAAGGGATGAGATGGAATGAAACCAAGCACCCCTATTTATAGGCTGAACAGAAGGCTGGGCACGGCCCCGTGTCCGCTGGACACGCCCCCGTGCCCGTCTGACACTCTCTCTCTTCATTAATTGTAATTCGCAATTACAATTAATGCGCCTGCTGTACTTTCACCACGCCCCCGTGCCCGCTGGACACGGCCCCGTGGTGGGCAATGGAAGCTTCTACTAGTTTGTCTTTTCTGCTGCTTCCTGGGCACGGCCCCGTGTTCGCTGGACACGGGGCGTGTTCAGTCTTCTGTTTTCTCTTCTTTGCCTTGGGGTTGCCGTTGAGGGTCCGGGCAGTCTACTTTTATTCCTTTTCTTGTATTTATGCTAGAATTAGTTGTCTTTTTGCTTCTTTTGCGATTTTGAGCTCATTTCATCCTGAAAATACAAAAGGAAGACAAAAACACTCTTTTTCCAACATTAGTACTTAAAAAGGGTTAGTTTTATGCCTTAATTGATGTGATTTATATGTTGCATTTTACACACATCAAATACCCCCACACTTGAACTTTTGCTTGTCCTCAAGCAAAACTCTTTAAATGTGGCTTACACTCCCAAATGGAATAGGTAGAAGAGAAAGTTTTTAGCTTGTCCTAGAGTGTCGGGAATCCAAGGTCTTTGTAAGTTTTATTTTTATTTATTTACAATCCTATTCGTTATGATTTATTTTGAACGTTTCATAAGATAAATTACTTATTCGGGCATAGCATGCCTTATTAAAATTCCGTTTATATACAAGTTCACATACCTCGCGGGGGATCACTCAACACTCGGCCGAAGGTATAGATTTTTTTAGTGAATCACTCGTGAGCGGCATGGAACTTACGCCTTCCATAGGCTTGCCAAGCAATCAATCCTCCTCCTTTTTAACTTTTTACCTTTGTAAATATCAAGAGGACTTTTGGGGTGAAGGGTTAGGCTTGGGTTAAAGGTGGTTGGTTGGGTTAGTTATAAAAGGGCGAAAATCGTAAAAAGCGTCTGTTTCCGTAACATACCTTGTTTTTAGTGACTTTTTATTTTGAAGTATTTCTCCAAACAAGCTTTTATATAGCTTTTGTTTGTTTTTGACTTCATCATCATTTTTTTTTCATCACATAAAAAGGCGAGTTTACGAAAAACCGAGCTTGTTACTAAAATAAAGGGTGAAAAATAAAAAGGGTTTTTTTGGTGGGTAAAAAGAGTTTTAGGGTAATGAAATGAAAGGTTTAGGCTCAAAGGGGCTATCTAGGGGGATTTTGGGTAGGTGGTAAAAAAAAATGAAAAATAATGGTTTAGAAAGAAAAATATGGTTATTCCTAATACCTCCATCACTTACTTACTTGGGTTTAAGTTGGTAAGGACCGGGAATGTATCATCGTGGCAAGTTCTAGAGTTGTAAGAACCAAGCGGCTATTCACACAAGAAATGAAAAATGAGTATTTAGTCTAAATATGTATATTTTTATGCTCAATAAAGGCTCAAAACTCACTTTTGTGGGAATGGGTTTTTAATGTGATCAAGTATATATAATCGAATTTTTAACTAGACTTGTTATGTCGTTTCGTAATTTTCTTATGTTGGTTCTTTGTTATCACGACGCTATCGGTTGTAAATTTGTAAAAATATAACCTTTTTAGAACTTGTTATTCCCAAATTAAACTAAGACAAGTAAATGATAAAAAAAAATGAAAAAGTTTTTTGAAAAAATTTGGGGTGTTTAGCGGTTCCAATAGAGTTTTGTGTAAGGCTTGTATTTAGGATTTGCAAAATTCAAGGTTTTAGCATCCCCCACACTTAAATTACACATTGTCCTCAATGTGTCCAAAAAATAAGTTTTTCGGTTGATTAGAATGTGTAAAAGTGGGTTAAAAACAAGATTTTATGGTACTGGGTAGCTGAACACGGGGTGGTGTTGGCTGAGCACGGCCCTGTGTCCAGACTGCCAGTACCAAAAGTAAACAGAAGGCTGGGCACGGGGGCGTGTTCAGTGAGCACGGCCCCGTGTCCAGGTACCTGAACTGGGCATTTCTGCAGATTTTTGGGCACGGGGCGTGTTGGGTGAGCACGGCCCCGTGCTGAACTTGCTGTAATGAAGAAAAATTGTCGAGAGGCTCTGTTTTTGTGCTTGGGGTGTTGGTTCAAGCTTCCCTTAGTGTCCTTCACCATCCCGAGTGTGTTTTATTCCTGAAAATTAAAAACTAAACTAGAAAACATAAAGGTTAATCTAAACTAAACTATAGATAGTTCCGCGGAATGCCTCGTGGTGCGCCACGTTTATAGGGGTCCTTGGCTAGATCCTCCTTATCGGGTGGTTCTGGCTCATCTTCAATTAGGGGGTCATTATTGCCAAAAGGATGTTTCATTGAGCGCTCAAGATCTATGCTCCTTTTGAATGCCCCTAATTGAAGAGGTAGATTGTTGAATTTCCGGTTTTTCAATGCTTTATGAGTTTTTACAAAAGGTTTTCCCAAGACTAAAGGAGCGTCATTGAGGATGACAAAGTCGGTTGGGATTACCATTTGATTTGTTTGAACCAAAACATCCTCAACTACACCGATTGATTTTATTACTTTCCGATCAGATAGAAAAATGGGTATTTGAAGTGGAGAAAAATCACTAATACTTAATTTTTCAAAAATGTAGTTAGGCATTATGTTAACACAAAGATCTTTATCAATGGTGATATTACTAATAAATGAATTTTGAAAGAAACATGGAACCGGTGTAATGTTAATTTCAAAAGGGTCTTCTTTTATTAGCGAAGTTTGATCATTAGTTAACTTAACACTCACTATTTCTTTGATTTTAGCACTAGTGTTCAACTCTTTTAAAAACTTGGCATGAGGGGTTACTAAACAATGGTTTTCGAAAGTAGGTGACAAGAGATTAATTTCTTCAAAATTAGACTCTTCTTGAATTTTAACATTATCGTCCTCATCTTTTTCGTTGTTTAACTCATGTGTCGGTTTTTCACTTTCTTGTTCTTCCATTTTTACATTTTCAACTATCTCTACGTTATCGTTACAATTTAATTCTTCTCTTGCGCGAGATTCCTCTTCCCTTGCGCGAGATTCTTTCATGTAACGTTCGATAGTTTTAATGTGTTCTAATATCCTATTGGTCACTTCGGTGAGAGAAAAAGAATTTGGATCCTCAAAGCTTGAATCCGGTTGTTCGATCGTTGGCTCCTCATAATTCTCATATAAAGTAGATGGTTCACACCATTGTTCTTCATTGTAAGTATATGATGGATAAGGGTCGAAACTTTGTTCTTCATAGTACTCATATGAGGTGGGTTGTTCACGCCATGGTTCCTCATAATAAGAATATGAAGGTGGTGGCTCATATCTTGAGTCTTCAAAGTATGAGTATGAAGGCTCATACCTTGGTTCCTCAAAATATGAGTATGAGGGAGGAGGTTCATACCTTGGGTCTTCATAGGATGTGTATGAAGTTGATGGCTCGTACCTAGGCTCCTCATAGTAGTTGTATGAATTGGATGGTTGATATGAGTTATTATATTGAACCGAGCGTGTGTTACGACAATTAGTGCAATAATTACCCCTATAATCATCCTCATCATAGGTGTAGTTGTAATCTCTTGAGTATTGATCCATAAGAATCACTCAACAGACCACAACTGAGTCTCGGGACCAGAAAACAAAGATAAAGACGAAAACAGAAGCTGGACACGGCCCCGTGTCTGGTGAACACGGCCCCGTGTTCAGGGTCTGTATCTGGGCGTTTTAATTAAAGCTACTGGTCACGCTGAGCACGGGGGCGTGTTGAGTGAGCACGGCCCCGTGTTCAGACTCTGTATCTGGGTATCTAACTAAAAATATGCAGCACGTGGGCGTGTTCAGCGAGCACGGCCCCGTGTTCAGGCTACTGTAAGTGCAAACTAAACTAAAATGCAGAAAAATGTGTACGCGTTTTAAAAAGGTTTTGAATAACTGATTAGGCCGTTGATTTTAAGCTTTCTTAAAATCCTTGTGTCCCCGGCAACGGCGCCAAAAAACTTGATGTGCGTGAAGTGTGTTATAATTTAGATGTATATTTAAGCCCTTTTTACACTTTTAGCCAAGTTTTAAATTTATAAAACACGATATTTACTAACACTAAACACACATATGGGCAAGTGCACCTATCGTGGACGTAGTATAGTGTTGGTAAGATACCGAGGTCGTCCAAGGACATAAGAGCTTTTAATACCGGTTTATCCTCAACGTCTAATCAAATCAAAAAGTGAGAAAAATGTTTTAAACTAAGAAAAATAAAAACTAACTAAATGCTGAAAAATAAAATAAAATAAAAACAGATAGACAAGATGAATCACTTGGATCCGACACGTGTGTTAGTATAACCTTCGATTATTTTTGCACTTTTGCACTTGTTTAAGAGATTATCTTAGTTATTGTAGTAGGCCCCTCTTTTGAAGGCGACGTTACCCTCAACCCAGTAGTTTGAGTCAGCAAGGATACAATCCTAAAGGGTCGGATTATTGAAAGATAATGAATTAAGTTATTAATGCAAATTGTGGTAGGCCCCGCTTTCGGCGGTGACGTTACCCTCGGCTAAGTAGTCTGAGTTAGCAGGGATACAGTCCTAAATAGCCGGGTTATAGTATTAATAGTAGTTAACTTATGAGGGGGTCAAAGAGTTTGGATCCCCACCATCCAATACCTATGGGCATTGAAGGAGATCCTACTAAAATTGACCCAGGTCCCAAGCAGGACCTCTAAACGCTGAACAAGGGCAAGACCCTTACCAAACCGTTCCCTTAACCCCCGACCAGGTAGCCAACATATCTCCATATAGACCGTGGAGATATGAATGGTGAAAATCTTTTATTTTATATAGACAGTAAAATAATGCCAAGACACCACGGACAAACGATAAGGAAAGATCACCTTCAACATAAGTAACTAGTTATTAAAGTCATTAATACAAAACCAAATAAAAAGTGCAAAAGATTAAAAATAAAAAGTATTATACTAAACACTTGTCTTCACCAAGTGATGTAAGAGACTTAGGCAAACATGGCCTTGATTGTCAAGAACTCTTACGATCAATCTCTGATCCCGAGACGACTCACACACTCTATGATAGACAATGGATGATGGTGGTGGATGATGGTGTTATGGTGGTGGTGGGTGGTGGATGAAGTGTGAGAGAGGTGGTGTGCCAAGGGATGAGATGGAATGAAACCAAGCACCCCTATTTATAGGCTGAACAGAAGGCTGGGCACGGTGTCGTGTCCGCTGGACACGCCCCCGTGCCCGTCTGACACTCTCTCTCTTCATTAATTGTAATTCGCAATTACAATTAATGCGCCTTCTGTACTTTCACCACGCCCCCGTGCCCGCTGGACACGGCCCCGTGGTGGGCAATGGAAGCTTCTACTAGTTTGTCTTTTCTGCTGCTTCCTGGGCACGGCCCCGTGTTCGCTGGACACGGGGCGTGTTCAGTCTTCTGTTTTCTCTTCTTTGCCTTGGGGGTTGCCGTTGAGGGTCCGGGCAGTCTACTTTTATTCCTTTTCTTGTATTTATGCTAGAATTAGTTGTCTTTTTGCTTCTTTTGCGATTTTGAACTCATTTCATCCTGAAAATACAAAAGGAAGACAAAAACACTCTTTTTCCAACATTAGTACTTAAAAAGGGTTAGTTTTATGCCTTAAATGATGTGATTTATATGTTGCATTTTACACACATCAACCACCAAACCGAATCAAACCTTATTCACCTCAAGTGAGTCCAAGAATATATAACAACACGAATCCAATGGTTAAAAGGTATGTGCTTTTAGCATTTAATGTCAAGGCATAAGTCGTATTGACGTGTAGTCTAGTGTAATCCAGTTACAGGGGTTCCACAAAAGAGGAGTTTTGTCTAACAGGATTCTCAAATGATTGGTCATAGTATGCAAATTTTCACAAACCATAGCATCCGCTACATGATCTCAAAATCAGCAACTTGGAGATGAAAATGACCTGTCAGCTTTCGAATGAGTAAATGATAAGAATTTGTGTGCTGACATTCTCGAATTGCGAAAATCACTGAATGAAATACAAGTGAATCTAGTGTATCATTGTCTTGATTCGTAGTTGCATCAGGAATGTTTAAATGACTTAGTTCAAACAAAAGTATATGTAGTTTGGTGTAAAACGATCGACCATGATTAGCACAAGCTGCAAATTTGCAATGACACCACAAGGTGTCGAAATGACGAGAAATAATAATGGTGACTAAACAAGTTCATCGTGTCCGAAATCAAATGAAAGTGTGCTGAGACAACCTGAAGATTTGATTTACACAATGTCATAAAGTTTCCAGTTGAACAAAGAATATCAAAGAGCCACTGTTTTTGATCGAAGGTAAAAAAGTATTAAATACCACAAGGTATTCAATTAGTAAATGAAAGTATCGTCAGGAGGTACATTGGGCTTAGGAAATGAATCTATGTACCATTGCCTTAACACACAACTGTGTTGAGACTGCTTTAATCAGGATAAACAAAACGGATTTAGTGCAAGTTAATAAATAATCAAATACGTGTATGAGGTGCGTAACGAACTTAGCGCAAGCTTCAATTCTGTGAAAGTATCACCGCAAGGTATCGAAATCAACAAATGATTTATTGGAGTCGTAGGCCAATCGAGTCCACTATGTCTCGAAACAAAAGAACCTTTGCAAGAATATTTGAATGTGATGTTCCCAATACATCACATGGCGTCTCAAATCAAAACATGTGAAATGGATAAGTTCAAGCAGTTGAACTTATTTTCAGCATAACCTGACAATAAACGTATGTACCAATAGGAGAAATCTCAGCATGGTTACAAAAATAAACCATGAATGTACCTTGAAACAAAAGAAGTTTTCGAGAAAGTGTGTTGACTTGATGGAAAAAGAGTCAACCGTTACAATAATGTAGGCCATTCGAATCACAAACCAGTAGTTAGATTTAGCAACATAATATTCGAATTTCAATGAAGCGTTCGAAATGAAACCGTATGCGTAGCAGATGGTGCACGCGTACTATGTGAGTTTCCAGGTGATGAAACTGTTGGTGCACAGTCATTTGTCGTCTTCGTCTTATGTCGAGTCTCAAGCTCAAAACAGACCAGACTTGTCAAGAAATCAAAAGAATTAAGAGCTGACCGTTTGAACAAGGCTTGGCCGTTTGAGAGGAGTCTGTCCGTTTGAGTGATGATGGCCGTTTAAGAGCTGTCCGTTTGAGTCTGTTCAAACGGTCAGGGAACTAGTATAAATAGATTCCAAACAGTTTCATTTGTAACGATTTCATTTGCTGCCGGTTATCTTTCTGAGTGTAATTGCTGTTATATCAATAGAAAAGAAGTTTAGTAGGTAATTCAAGCTGTTTTGAAGTGTGTTTCTTAGTATTCCGCCTCTGAAACATACGAGAGCTCTTTAGTTCGACTCATTCAGGTCGTCGCACGATCCTACAAGTGGTATCAGAGCTCAGGACGAGGAGTTCTTGCCATTATCAGCTTGGAAATATGATTTTCTACACCTTCTGTTTGAAACTGATACAATTCACGGTTGAATTTTGCTCAAAGTTTCACATCTTGATCGGAATTGATAATAGACAAAGCCTTAAAAGTTTCAGCTCGAAACTCAAAGTAAAAATGGTAAAAATTGACCAAAAACTTGTGACCGTTTGAACGAACAGTGATCTTCCGTTTGAAAGTGACATCCTGTCGTTTGAATTCATCTCATCGTTTGAAGCTTCGTTTGAATCAGAGGTCCCATCGTTTGAACCTACTTCCTATCGTTTGAAGTGTCTTTCATCGTTTGAAACTGCCAAATCGTTTGAACTGATCGTTTGGACTAGATCCCATCGTTTGAAGTGTTGTTCCATCGTTTGAAAAGTGTTCTAATCGTTTGAAAGTTAATCGTTTGAAATTCATTTGTTTGAGATACTACCGTTTGAATCTTATTGGTCCATTTGAAATTTGTGAAACATGAGTACCGAATTCTACAACGCTTTCGTAACACCGTCTACTCCAGCCGCAATTGCTCAAGCAATGAAATTAGAAAATGAGACGGGAACCACTCAAAAGCCCCGAGATTGATGAGTATTGAAGAATATTACGGGTGGAAAGATCGATTCGAGAACTGGGTTCAGGCAAATCATCTTAGATCATGGGAATGTATATTAAAGAAATATGTGTTGCCTGAAACCGAATTACATGTTACCAAAGAGTTATCAGAATTCACAGATCAAGAACGTGTTATGTACAAAGCAGAAAAGATGATGATCAGTTTGCTTCAACAAGCTATCAAGGAGGATATTTTTATTCTACTTCAGCATGACAAAACTGCAAAATCTATCTGGGATGCACTTAAAGTCAAGTTTGAAGGAAGTGAGAATATGATTAAAAAGCAAGAAAGCATTGCTAAAGAAAGAGTTTGATTTGTTCAGCAGTCTACCGGGTGAAGACACGAAGAAACTGATAGAAAGATATTGTCACCTAGTACGATCGATGTCGATGTTGAGTATTAGGAAAGATCGTGAGGAGTGGGTGGACAAGTTAGCTGATGCGTTACCTCAAAAGGAGTGGGGAACGTATTTGATGATATTGAAGAATACGGGTGTTTATGACGGGCTGACAATCTCACAGTTTATTGAAAAAATCGAAAGTCAGGATTTGGAACAGCAAAAGATCGCGAGAATGAATAGTTCGAGTGGTCAACAGGATGCGAAAATGTACTATAAAGGTAGTATTCCAGTTCCTGAAACTGAGAAAAGTCCGAAAATTCAAACCGCTTTCAGTGCTGGAGATTCATCAGACAAAATTGATCAGGGTTCTAACAAGAGTAGCAGCGGGTTTTCATCATTTCCAAGTGTAAATCCGAAAGAGACTAATACAAGCTTTCAGTCTCAGAGTACAAAAACAGGAAATGGATATGTGATTCAATGCAACATAGCTCTCAACCTTCCAGAAGGTCAAAGCTTTTCTGAAGACACTGCAAAAGACCATATGGCACTTCTGGGTTCTGTTCTGTTATCCTATGAAGGTCTGGTTGCTGGTCGAATCGGGAATCCTATGCTCACCAAAGAGGATTACGATCAAATAGACGCCGAAGAAATGGAACTAATGGATATCAAATGGTGTCTTGCAAATGTTCTTCGACGTGCTGAGAAGTTCAAAATCATCACCGGGAGAAATGACTTTCTTGATGCTCATGTATCTACTTTAGGTTTTGATAAATTTAAAGTTACTTGTTTTCGATGCAGGGAGAAAGGTCATTTCAAGCGAGAGTGCAAAGGAAGAGAAGCTAGCGGAGCACAGAATTAAATTGGGAAAGATGACTATTACTGTAAAGCTATCTATCAGCAAGTTGGTCAATCCCAAGAACCACATACAGCTCATGGGAGGAAGATTGAAGATCCTAAAAGGGCATGTTTGGTAGATTTCAGCTGGAGTAATTACTTATCATCTGAAGCCACAGTAGTTCGCTTTATCGATCAGGACGATGAGAAACTACCTGAAGGTTTTAGTTGGGACATGTTTGTAGATGAAAAAGGAGATTTTAAAGCTTTCATTGCAAAGATTGTCCGAGAGCCAGATTTGTTTGCTACTTGGATGAGATCTATCGGAGAGAATGTGGCAAGTGAAGACGGAAAGTCTGTGTCATCTGATGAAAGTTCAGATAGTACTGATAAACTTTCAGAAAGATCTGGAGAAATTTCAGATGGTTCTGATGAAAGTTTACAGAATTTAGATGAGGATGTACAGAATGAAGTTACGTCAGAAAAGGAAGTTGTATTTGATCAAACACCATCTGATTCTGGTGTATAAGATGCTGATACTGAAAAATCTGTCCAATTTGATCAATCACCTGATCATAGTAGCAGTGATGATGAGGAAGAAAAACAAATTAATGTTGCTAAAACTCATCTTTCTCCTGAAAGTTTTCATTTTTATTTTGTAGATCGGATAGAGAAACTAAAGAAGAAAAGAGCTGCTAAAGAACAACAAAAGAAGTCTGATGATGATGTTCAAAATGTTGAAAGAGCTGCTGGAAGATTACTAAGGTAGAGAAAGAAAAAGAAAAGGTGATCGAAGTTGAAAAAGTGATTGAAGTTGTGAAAACGGTTGAAGTTGAAAAGATTGTTGAAGTTGTCAAACCTTGTGAGAAGTGTTTGGAAGCTTGCAAGGAATGTGTAGCAAAAGATGAAATTATTGCAGAGTATGAAAAGAAGAAGGAGCAGTTATTGTTCAATCTCAACTACGTGAAAGAATCATATGATGTCTTGAACAAAACAGTGACTGGTCTCCAAAAGACAAACACAGAAAGAGAACAAGCATTGACAATGATGAATGCAACTTTGATGTCAAAACAAAAAGCGATTAATTTTTACATTGAAGAGAGTGCCAAATGGAATCAAGAATTGGAAACTGAAAAGATTGAAAATGAGAGAATTAGGAGGTTATTGTTGAGTTATTCTACCTCTGATTATCTTATTGATCGTGTTTACCCAACTGTTGCAGGTATGGAAGCTTTTCAGGATGAGAAGCCAAAGGAAAAGAAAGACTGTGGTAAGAAATCGACTATTAGCTATAACAAGTGTCCACCTCCAATTTGGGATGGGTATTCTCCTAGGAAACCAAATGAGGAGCAACTTGCAAAAGCAGTCAATATAAAGCTTAAAACCGACACAACTGATGTCTTACCAGAAAACATTGATGTGACGTTTACCTCGTCCGATACTGATCATGAGTCTGAATTAATCAAAAAGGTGGTCGATCAGGTGTTGGATACTGATGAGGAGTCAGAATCGAAGTCTGAGTCTGGAGGGTCAAAGTCGTCAGTAAACAGTCAAAATTCGTCGGTTAAACGATCTTATAGTAAAGAATTTTTGTTATCAAAGGCAGATTTGAATGATGAAACATTCGAAGTTGTTTATACTTTGAATGGTTCTGAAAAATTATATTACTACAAAGAGTTTCCTATAATGAGTATTAAAACGGAATTAATCAACAAAACTTTTAAACTAGTCGAGGTTAATATTCCTGAATTAACAGTTTTGAAAAGTTTTGAAAAACCTAAAAAATATACTTCTAGAGTTCAACAACGTCTAAACAAGAAAAAAGGTTACAATTCTGGTCCTGGATTTCCAAAGAAACCCAACCGAAATCGTAGCTACAAAAAGAAGGGTTTAGGTTTTGTTACACCAGAAAATCACAAAAATGAGAAAAATTCTAAAACAAACACTGAATTTGTATCAGGAGGAAGCTCGGAAGATGAACAACAGAAATCATTCTGGAAACAATCAAATCAAGAGTTTCTTGCTGAGAGGAGAAGGAATGGAACTGGAGTATTTTATCCGAGAGATACTCGAAACTGTTTTAAATGCAATGAAGCTGGTCACATTGCATTGAATTGTCCAAAAGATATCAAAACAAAACAGGGAGTTTCTCAGAAGTTGAAAGAAAAAGTTGTTGATAGTGAACCTCAAATTGAAAAATCTGAAATTTTTGAAAATTCGAAATATGAGGTTGGGGAATGTTCGAAGAAACATTTTTACAAAAAGAAAGGAAAAGACAACCAAGTGTGGGTTGCAAAGCAGGTAGAAATGAAAGTCGGCGATGAATCTGGTTCCACAAAGCCAGAAGAGCCACAAACTGAGGAGAAAATTTCAGTGAATGATGATGATTTTCCATCACTGAAATTTGAGGAAGTTAAAAAGAAAATTGGTAAAATTGAAATTTCAAACCAATTTTACAATGAAGAAAAGGAATTTGATGTCGAGAAAACATTCAATGGGAATGTTAAAAAGATTTTTGGGAAAATGTTGACTGGGAATGCGAAGGGGGTAAAAGATTTTTATGCCACCAAAAAGGCTACATACAACCCCACTGCGCAAGAATTGAAATCCATCAAGTCTGAGAAGACTTGGATGGAAGTTTGCTTCCCGTAATAGTCTTAGGACTATGCCGGAGATCCCAAGTTTATATTGTGGATCAGGAATCGGCATCATTCTAGTGTTTGAAACGTTTGTTTGAAAATATTGAAGAGTGTTTGAATTTTTACAGGTTGAATGAATTCGCCGGAGCTTCCAGATTGGTAAGTGCGAAGCAGGAATCGGCATTCTAATGGGTAAAATGGTGATGTAGACGTAATATTCCTACAAGTGGTATTTGTGTCTATATGTGGAATGGTTATATTCTATAATCGGTACAGACTCCAAATGATAAATCAGGGACATTAAGTTGTACTTGATTTATTATTCATAAGAGTTTGATAAACAAGATGATGAACCATATCCCCATGCTTCATAAGTGGTAAATTTAAAATGGTAAACACAAACTCATTTTCCGGAAAAATCATTTTGATTAAAACAAACTTAAGTGTTTTGAGATCTAAATGAGAAAATGCTTTGTGATAGGGGGAGTTCGGATTGTTTATGCCGAGTGAATTGAGATTTGATGTGATTCGATATCAGTTGTCAATTTTTCTGTACAGTTTGTATTGTTTTCTATGTTTTCAAGTGGGTCAAAAGTTTAGTAATTTTCAAATTTCCTTTGAAATGTGTTTGCATTTTAGGGGGAGTAAGAAATTTCAGAAAATCCCAAAACATTAGAAAATTTGAAAAATATAAAAACATGATAAAATTTAAAATGAGTTTCGTAGTGAAAAGAGGAAATGATAGTACATCAGTGGACTGTCACAACATGCTAAAGATTTGAAATGTTAAAATGTGATAAACAATTTTATTTTAGATGTGCCAGTAAATTTTTCACAAAATTGTTACACATTTAATAAGTTGTGACGAGATATAAACCTAAATTTCAAACTTGCTTATTCTGTGGGTTAACACAAACTTGGATATATAGGTACCCCTGAAATCTCGTTTGAAAGGTTCTGTATTCTGATATATTAGGTCTTTATACTCTATGATATCTGGGGTATTATCCCAGGACTTCTGCTGAATGGAAGTTCTGACCTAGTCCTCGGATAATACTTGCTGTATTTGCTTGAAACATAGCAAAAAGCCCTCAGCTGATTAGACAATAAAATTGATAATCTGCTGTTGAATGCTAAAAAGATCCTCTAAAGGGGACACACCGAAAAGTCGAAGCTGATATCTCTCTGCGCATACGGAAGTATCGACCTGAGATCCCTCGGCCCTCGCATACCCCTTAAATTATATACAGATATCATTTGTAGTATATTCACCTGTAAGACTGAATATTAGGATCTGGATACGGGAGTATATTCAAGTAGTGAGACACACGAATAAGTCAGTATCTAAGACATTAATATCGTATCTCGGATCGATTGAACTTTGTGTGATAATTTCTGTGGACTAATATACTGATAATCTAGATAAATTTTTTTGAACTGAAAATGGAATCAAGCTTAACGGTGTTGGTGATATGTCTAAAAAAACTGATATGATCCTCTTACACGAACTTACAAAAATATGTTTGTAAATATTTCATTCTTTGCATTTCATATCATTTCAATGAAAAATCCAAAAATATTTTGTGTGTGTTTTAGCATAAATTTGAAAAATTCAAAAAGATTTTCGACAAACTGATATTGGAAAGCTGATTTTCAAAATTCCAAATGCTAAACATGATGAGCAGCATTTGAGGGGGAGTGTTGGTGTAAATTTAACTGTTTTCGTTAAATCTAACCTTCGTCAAGTGGTTCATCATAAATATTTGAGAAAGTGTCTGAGTTGGTGGATAGTATGTTTGAAATATGTGTTCAAAAGAAATTTACTTATGGGTTAAGATTGTGCAGATTGCTAAGTTTAAAGACAAAATTGCTGATACTGATGAACTTAAGGAATCAAGAGATCTGATCAAGAGAATTAGAATGTTTTAAAGCCAGACAACGATCCTGAAGATGTTGCTGAAGAACAAAGGAATACCAGCAAATCGTTAAGGGGGAGTCTGAAGAAAAAGAGAAGAGGACTGATTAAGACAGAAGATTGTAAAGACTCGACTGTTAAGACTCGTCAACATCTGAGGGGGAGTCTGTTGGTGCACAGTCATTTGTCGTCTTCGTCTTATGTCGAGTCTCAAGCTCAAAGCAGACCAGACTTGTCAAGAAATCAAAAGAATTAAGAGTTGGCCGTTTGAAACAAGGCTTGGCCGTTTGAGAGGAGTTTGTCCGTTTGAGTGATGATGGCCGTTTGAGAGCTGTCCGTTTGAGTCTGTTCAAACGGTCAGGGAACTAGTATAAATAGATTCCAAACGGTTTCATTTGTAACGATTCCAGATTTGATACCGAGGTGCTGCCGGTTATCTTTGTCACACCCTGGCTTTGCGGAAGCGTGGTTAATTTGTGTGACTTCTTAATACCATAGCTTAATCATAACAAAGCTATATGAATTTAAAAACCATGCAAGTCATCCATTAAGTTTTTGAAAACGTCATACAATACCATTGTTTTTAACATGCAACCATAACCTTGTTCAGTAACATTACAACTTATAACAAAACATAAACGTGATTTAGGGATTGTGTCTTGTCCAGGTAAGAGACACAACCCTAAACCCTGATGACTTCATGACCAGTGCAGCGGAAAACGTTCCATACCGTGCCAGATCCGTTTAATTTCCTGAAATACATGTGAGTTGAAAAATCAACAATAATGTTGAGCGAGTTCATGTGTAAGTGTGTATATAAAACCTTTGTAAGTATGAAAATAGTTGTGGTATGTAGCAGTGTAAGAGGACTTGTGATCATCAATGGTTTGCAAGGCCACTGACATATGTGAAGTGCAAATAGGGAGACTCAAACCTAGCAGATTTCGCCACGGCAAAGTATGTGGACAAAGTCACCCCACGGTCCGTTTCTAGTTTGGCCGGGGGCTGGGCTCGCTACACCCAGATAGATCTACCGCTCCTGTCCCTCGGTCCCTCCATGAGGACTAATGGCCCCATGTTGTTCCTATCCACTCACATGATCGTATAACACCTCCTTACGTTAAACATACCGTTGTAAAGTACTCGTAAATCATAGTAACATGTATTTCACCCCCGCAGTTAAGTAAACTGAAAACAGTTAGAGAAAAGGGGGACATGAACTCACAGTGAATGCGTATCTCTACCAAGTAATCCGAATATCCGAAGCTGTGCAACGACCTACAGGTGCTAATTCTATTAGACGGATGGCCGTGCCTTAGCTTTATAACTTACATTTTTAGGAGACGGTTAGACAACCGTTTCGTGTACATACTTGGTATTTTACTTTCCTTCCCAAGGATGGGGGAATTAATACATGCGTGCTTATAATATTAAGTCTCACTTAATATATTTTATTTCTCATTCCAAAATATAATTATTTTTCTCAAAAATAATATATTTTCTCTTTACATAATACTTTCCAAAATAATACGTTGACAACATACGTGTCGGTGAACATTTCCGCGTAATGCGTAAGTTACGTTTTAATGATTAGGTGGTAATAGAAATTACCGTTGTAACTTTTATGCTTGTCGTATAAGCGTTTGTATTATTTTGGGTTTGACAAGTTAGTAAATATTATTTTTACTCTAAAAATAATATTTATACATTTTCACAAAATAATCATAAACAGTGTTGTGACAAAATATATTTACCGAATATATATTTATCACGTTTAGTTTTGTGAAAATCCCACCTCCGATTATTTATAAATAAAGTTGTGGCGAAATATATTTTTGAAAATATGTCAAAGTAGTCTAACACTTGTAAATAATTCTAAGTGTTAGATTTTTAGAAAAATTTCGCCAGAGTTTCCCCTGTAACTGGAGGTGGCCACGCTTTCAAGCGTATCATTTTCTTTTACAAAATCACTTCTTTCATTTCAATCAATCAATTTCCAACATAATCAGCAAGTTTCGACACTTCGAATTCGTAGACTAGTATGTAAAATCACAATATTACATGAACTTGTAGTTTTTCTAAAACTATTATGTAGATCTCGTTATATTTAGTGGATCTATGTATAAAATAGTTTATTCTTGCAAAAACCCCGTTTTTGGAACAAATCACTCTTTACAACTTCCGACAATTTTTATAAAAATTGTTATTTTGTCGGATTTTTCATTTCACAAGTGTTTATACACTTGTAGATTATAAAAATCACATTTGTTAACATGTTATACAACTTTTATAAAACATGATTTTCTCAACACCCGGTCCTACGAATATACCACTTGTACATACGTAGATCGGCTCGTTTTAAATACTATTTTTCATGTTAAAACACTTTTACACAAGTTCATGTTTCCCGTGTGGTGGAGTTTCACCTTTTAACCCTTGTACCAAAGAAGCAAGTGTATGTCAAGATACGTGATCCTAACAAAGTCGGGTTAAACGATGATGAGAGCCACCACATCATAGATCGGGCCATAAAAACCAACATATTCAAATACTACGACATTTACACGCGTTATGTTCTTTTATCCAACGATTTTCACTTTTTAGTAGACTTTAAAGATTCATGAAGCGGGTTACCGACATTTAACCGATAAAAATCCTTTTAACCACTTTAGACACGACTAAAAACGAGTTTTAAACAATATACCTCTAGCTCGAGGCTAGGGAAGAAACTAGTCGAAAACGGCGTGGATAAAAGCAAATGCTCGAGGTCCTTCAACTTCCGTTTGTTCCAAGCTTCGTCGTACGCGATCCTCAAGACTTGTATGCACTTGGAATGTAGAGACTTGAACCGAAAAACGGATGGGTGGTGGTGGGGGTTCTCGGCCGTGAGGGAGCAAGAGGGAGGGAGAGAGTGATCTTGAGTGTGTGTGTGTTATTGTGAGAGAGAGAGAGTTTAAATAGAAAAAGTTTAGTTATCGTCCATCGGTTTCTCGTTCTAGATATCCGCATAAACTAATAAAATATAATAAAGGACGTACTCCCTTGGTCCCACCATTTGGCCGATTCCATTAGATGGTAATGGTATCCGGTTCGTTTTCGATTGTCCAGTTACAGTTCAGTTAAGTTAAAGTCGGTTACTTTAAGGTCTAACCCCGTTAGTTGTTTAATGCGTTAAAAGGAGGGTGTTAGGGTAATCAGGGACCCTAGCTGGCTCAGAAAAATACTAACAATAATTCTGGCAATATTTTTATGTTCCGGGTATTGTCCGGTTGTTCGGTTGGATAGGAATCCGTTAAAGTGCTTAAGATATCCTTTAAGCGTCGTAAGTAATATTTTTAGCGACACAATTTATTCAGCAAAGTGTCAGGAATAATTCCTTGTATTTTGGCACTTTATTAATTAGCTAGAAGCTAGTGTGTAAATAAAAGTGCTGTGTTCCGTGCTTAAAGTATGTTTTAGGCACATCCAATCTCTGTATCTTATTCCTAGAGACGCAACTATACAACCCTTGTATCTCTACACACACTACGGTGTAGTAAAATAATTCTGGCTCTTACAGGCCTTTAGAGGCAGTGTCTGCCTGATGCTGGCTATATCAGCATGTTCACTGTGTATCCGTTTAGTGCTACTGTGCTTTTTGTGCATCAAGTTTGTCACTAGAGTTCAGTAAATAAATAATGTAGTGACGGGAATCAAAGTATGATGCAGATATGTACAAGTACCAACAATCAAGTAGCAGTTTATCAGAAATCTCAGTTAAGCACAGTAATTAGGCAACAGTTAATAGCTAATTAAGTCGTACGGATACCTGGTTTTGTGAGGGTTGTCACATTCTCCCCCCGTTAAATAAATTTCGTCCCGAAATTTAAGTTCTGCTTGTAGATGCAGAGTTTTTAGGAAATAAGTGGGGGTATTTCTCTCTCATCCGGTCCTCACGCTCCCAGGTGTATTCAGGACCATGTCTGGCATTCCAGCGAACCTTGACGAGTTTGACACTGCTCCGGCGGGTCCTGTTAACTTTCCAATCTGTGACCTCGACAGGTGCTTCTACGAAGTGGAGCGTGTCGTCAACATGAATCTCGTCGATAGGAATGGCAACGTCAACTTGAGTTGGACTCTTCTTTAAATTGGATACATGAAATGAATCGTGAACACCATTTAATTCAGCAGGTAGGTCCAACTTGTATGCTACGGTTCCAATTCTTTCTAGAATTCTGAAAGGACCAATGTAGCGTGGATTTAACTTCCCACGCTTCCCAAAGCGTGCTACCCCTTTCCAGGGTGATACCTTCAATAACACCATCTCTCCAACTTGAAAATCCACATGTTTTCGGTTTGGATCCGCGTAGGCTTTTTGTCTGTGGCGAGCGGCTTCGATGCGTTTAAGAATCTGCGCAATCTTGTCTGTCGTCTCTTGGACGATTTCGGGACCGGCAAGCTGCCTATCACCTGCGTCAGCCCAACATAGTGGTGATCGACACTTGCGTCCGTAAAGGGCTTCAAAAGGCGCGACACCAATACTGGTGTGGTAGCTGTTGTTGTATGAGAATTCGACCAAAGGTAAGTGTTTATCCCAGCTACCGCCCAAATCCATAGCACATGCTCTCAGCATGTCTTCCAAAGTCTGTATCGTTCGCTCGCTCTGGCCGTCAGTTTGCGGATGGAACGCAGTGCTCAGATTCAATTGTGAGCCAAAAGCTTCTTGGAAGGATTGCCATATCCTTGACACAAACCTTCCGTCTCTATCAGAGATGATCGAGAGGGGTACTCCATGTCGTGCTACGATCTCTCTCAAGTAAATTTCCGCAAGTTTACTAGTACTGTCTTTCTCCTTGATTGGCAGAAAGTGTGCGGACTTTGTTAGGCGGTCAACAATCACCCAAATCATATCATGGCCTCTTGGCGTTCTTGGCAGTTTTGTAACAAAATCCATTGAGATTTGTTCCCATTTCCACTTGGGAATCTCAGGTTGTTGCAGAAGTCCCGAGGGCTTCTGGTATTCCGCCTTAACCTTAGCGCACGTTAAACATTTGCTCACGTAAATAGCAACGTCGCCTTTCATCCTAGGCCACCAGTAGTAATTTTTGAGATCTTGGTACATCTTATCCGATCCCGGGTGGATAGAGTACCGTGACTTGTGCGCTTCATCGAAAATAACTTCCCTTAATTCACCAAATAGAGGAACCCAAATCCTTTTCCCAAAACATAACGTTCCTTCCTCGTTTGGCACCAATATCTTCTCCATCCCACGGAGATACTCTTTCTCAAGGTTCTCCTCCTTGAGAGCTTCTTTCTGCGCTGCACGAACGCGCGAGGAGAGATCGGTTTGGATTATCATTTCCATAGCCCTAACCCTTAGGGGCTTGATCCTTTCCTTACGACTTAAGGCATCGGCGACTACATTCGCCTTCCCTGGGTGATACTTTATCTCGCAGTCGTAATCGTTCAATAATTCAACCCATCGTCTTTGCCTCATATTCAACTCCTTCTGATTGAATATATGCTGTAGGCTTTTGTGATCTGTGAAGATTGTGCACTTCGTACCATACAGGTAGTGTCTCCAGATCTTTAGTGCAAAAACCACTGCGCCTAGCTCCAAATCATGAGTGGTATAGTTCCTTTCGTGCACCTTCAGTTGGCGTGATGCGTAAGCGATAACCTTTTGACGTTGCATCAACACACAACCCAATCCCTGACGCGATGCGTCGCAGTATACCACAAAATCGTCGGTGCCTTCTGGTAGAGCTAAGATTGGCGCGTTACAAAGCTTATCCTTCAATACTTGAAATGCTTCATCCTGTTTGATTCCCCAATCAAACTTCTTGTCCTTCTGCGTGAGGAGCGTCAAAGGTTGAGCGATTTTCGAGAAATCCTCGATGAACCTTCGATAGTAGCCAGCCAAACCCAAGAATTGCCGAATCTCGGTTGGCGTTTTTGGCGTTTCCCAATCTTTGATCGCCTCGATCTTGGTTGGATCCACGTGGATTCCATCTCCATTCACCACGTGCCCAAGAAACTGCACTTCTCTTAGCCAAAACTCACACTTAGAGAACTTGGCGTACAACTGTTCCTTCTTTAGCAGCTCCAGAATGGCTCTAAGATGCTGCTCGTGCTCAGCCTTCGTCTTCGAATAAATCAGAATGTCATCGATGAATACGATCACGAACTTATCCAAGTACGGCTTACAAACTCGGTTCATCAAATCCATGAACACTGCAGGTGCGTTTGTCGAACCAAACGGCATAACTAGAAACTCGTAGTGTCCATATCGAGTTCTGAAAGCTGTTTTCGGAATACTCTCTTCCTGTATCCGCAGTTGGTGATATCCAGATCGAAGATCGATCTTTGAATAGAAGCTTGAACCTTGAAGCTGGTCAAACAGATCATCGATTCTTGGCAGGGGATACCTATTCTTGATTGTCAGCTTGTTCAACTCTCTGTAGTCGATGCACATACGGAAACTACCATCCTTCTTCTTGACAAACAAAACTGGAGCTCCCCAAGGCGAGAAGCTTGGTCGGATAAAACCCTTGTCTAACAACTCTTGAAGTTGTGTTGACAGTTCTTGCATCTCAGACGGAGCAAGTCTGTAGGGTGCCTTAGCCACAGGCGCAGCGCCTGGAACTAAGTCGATGCGAAACTCCACTTGCCTTTGAGGTGGCAAGCCAGGCAAGTCTTCTGGAAAGACTTCTGGGTATTCCCTCACGACAGTGATGTCTTCGATCTTCGGCTCAGCAGCCTTCTTATCCACAATGTGTGCTAGAAAAGCAACACATCCTTTCTTCAGACACTTTCTTGCTTTCAGGCAGCTAATCATCCTTAACGGCGTCTCACGCTTTTCTCCATGAACAACAATGGTCTCACCATCGTCTGTCGGGATACGAATAATCTTCTCGTGACAAACTATCTCTGCCTTGTTACTCGATAACCAATCCATCCCTACTACCACGTCGAAGCTTCCCAACTGGACTGGTAGTAGATCGAGAGCAAACTCACGTTCTCCTAATTCAATCACACAGCCTCTGATCACATCATTGGCTTCTACCAATTTTCCATTAGCCAGTTCGATTGCGTAGGGAATGTCTAACTTATTAGCGGCTAGCCCAAGTATATTCTTAAATTCTAGTGATATGAAGCTATAGTCGGCACCAGTATCAAACAGAACACATGCATAACGTTGATTTACAGGGAACGTACCAGTGACAACGTTGGGATCCTGGCGCGCTTCCCGTGCACCGATCTGGAACACCCTTCCACGGGCTTGGTTCAATCCCGGGCAATCCTTCTTGAAGTGCCCAATGTCACCGCAATGAAAACATCCTAATCTTTTTCCACTTCCCGCACCGTCCCCAACTGGCGGGTTGTTTTGATTGGCAGTTCCGGCTTGATTTGCATTGTAGCCTCGGTTATTCCCTTGTGGGCGATTTCCCAAACCACCACGATTATCGTTTCTATTCATATATCCTCCCTGGCCTCCCCGGCCTGCACTAGCCCAACATGATTCCTTTGAGTGGCCCGGTTTTCCACAAGATTCACAAACTTTCACGTTACAATTGCCAGTATGGTGGCGTTGGCAGTTGTTGCATTTGGGCTGGGTGCCCTGGTACCCTTTCCCTTTCTTGGTACTACCAGCTGATCTTCCTTTCTTTACTGCCATACTGACGCCTTGTTTGAAGTTTGAAAACTTCCTTTTGTTATCTCCTGAGGACTCAACGTGAGTCTCTGTCTTCTTTGCCTTGACTTCATCAAACTTGTTTAAACGAATTGCCTCCTCAGTGAGAGCCACGCTCAAATCAATGGCTTCCGTGATAGTTGTCGGTTTGGAGGAGGTCACCATGCTAATGATCTGGGGAGCTAATCCCCAAATGAAGCGCTCGATTCGCTTGTATTCAGGCGTGACCATATAAGGAACCACTTGAGATAGGTCATGAAACCTCTGGACGTATTCTGCAACCTTTGGTCCATCCATCTTTAGGTGCCAAAATTCAGTCTCCAACCTTTGAATTTCTGCGCGGGAACAGTACTTCTTGCGCATAAGCTCTTTCAATTCGGCCCAAGTCAGGGCGTAGGCGGCAGCTTCGCCTAGTGTTTGCACTTGTAAGTTCCACCAAGATAGGGCTCCGTCTAGAAACAGCCCTGAGATGTAAGTGACCTGCTGGTCGAGCGCACATTTGCTCATGCGGATGGTGGAATCGGTCTTCTCTGCCCAGCGAACGAAAGCAACAGCACCACCTGTGCCATCGAAGTTGATGGGCTTACAGTCCAAGAATTGTTTGTAGGTGCACCCATGAGGAGGATTTTGGTTGCCGTTAATGTTCGAGCTACTTCCGCTTGGTCCTCCTTGCGAGGCAGCATACTGAGCAATGGCGGCAGCAATAACTTGCTGTAGTTCTTCAGGAGTAGTGGGCATCGGCTGCGGTTGACGTCTTGGTGCCATCTTCTAAAGATGCGTACGTCGATTAGGCCAAAGTAAACATACGTATATAGTAATAGTAATAGCATATAACATCTCATGTTATCAATATATCACACACAACATCCCATGTTCCAACATCCCATGTCACAAATATCATACACACAACATCCCATGTCCCAACATCCCATGTCACAAATATCATACATACAACATCCCATGTCCCAACATCCCATGTTGCAAATATCATACTTACAACATCCCATGTCACAAAACATAAATAAGCAATCAAGTGAATCAGATATGGTGAGAATACAGCGATTGTTATATATCGAGACCATAAAGTGTAGCAAGTGTGTCAGCACGTCACTGTATCATACAATCACAAATCAAATAGGGGCTACATCACCCCTGTCAAAAACAACATCACATCAGTGTCACATACAACCAGTACATCAACAAATATCAACAAAAATCTGTATCGTCAGATGGTCTCCAAAAGGCTGTGCAGTCACAATCGCGGTCGTCTCACCATCGCCTACCACTATGGTACCAATGAGCCCTATGCGGATGGGGGTGGAGGAGGGGGAAAGTGAGTGTAGAGCAAGCGGCGTAAATGAAGCCAATCCTCTTCCATCGCCTGCTGAGTGCGAATAACAGATGCAATCTGCTGCTCCATAGTCGTAAGTCGGGCAGCAAAGTCAGGAGGTAATGATCGAACAGGCTGAAAAGATGAAGATGTCTGACCAAGATATGGACCAAAAGATAGCTGAGCTCTCTCGAGCTCCTGAAGTCGCTGTGTATGGGAATCATGCTGATGGACAAAGGACATCAAAAGATCCTCAATAGTATGGCCCAAATGAAATGGGTGGTATGGATCTGTAGGTGGCATGGCAGATGGGGTCGACCAAAGTAATGGCGTGCTGGTAAGATCGATAGGTGCAACAGAAGATGGGATAGATGCTATCTGAGGCATGAATGGCATGGTCATCGGTACATGACCGAAAGGGTGGGCTGAAGAGCCCTCTCCAGGCCCCGCTGGAGGAATAAATGATGGGATCTGAAATGAGAAATCAGTATGATGTGTGCCAGTGTGATGTGGGGGAAACGGTGGAACATCCTCGTCCGCCGGTATCCACCCGTGCTGTGCCTCCTCATCTGGAGGATCCATGTGCTCAGCAAAAAGAGCGTGCTCGGGCTCGATGGGTAAAGGATCGATAGGAGCAATAACGGGGTCAACAGGTGCAATATCAGGATCGACAGGATCAATAACAGGATCAGCAGGTATATCACCAACGGGTAACGGAACAATGGGATCAGCAGCAACATGATCGCCCTCGATCACAGGAACATCTACAGGGGGATCAGCATCAACAGGCTCAAGAGGAAAATCAGCATGAACAGGGTCATGCTCAGGTAAAGGGTCAAAAGCAGCTGCCTGCTCTGGGGCTATGGCAGGCTCAGGGTCGTCGAACACCATGTCAAAGTCAAAATCTGGATCAATGGGACCGATAGGATCATCAGGGTCCTCCATATGCTCATCCATAGGAATATACTCGATATCACGGTCAGGATCAAATCCTGGAGGGAAAACAGGGTCAGAATCCTCGATATCATCATGCTCAAACGCGTAGCTCGGAATGGGGGCAGCTGAAGATGCCTGGTCAGGGTCTGAGTCATGAACAAAATGCTGAATGCTCACCTCGTGAGACGGAGCAGAAGCCACAGACTCAAAAGAGTCTGGGACTGGTGAGTGGACGGGCGAGTCTCCAGCTGGAACGTCAGCTATCATCAAGAGACCGCCAGCAGGTAGAGGAGCTACGTCAGGATCCTCGTCCTCAAATGGCTCGTCCTCGTAAAGCTCGATGTCGCCGTCGGCATCGGCGTCTGGTAAAAGCTCATACGCAGGGTAAGAAGCAAGAGGAATCGGTGCCGGAATCGCAACAATAGGGAGGTACTCAGCAGGATCGCCATCAATAGGCTCATAGGCACCCTCGGGTAAAGCGAAGGGCAAGGAGTCATCAGTGTGCTCATCGGCGCCGTCGGGTAACGCGAACGGCTGGAAGTCGTCATCGTCGGTGCTAGTATAGTCTGAGGTGTGCACCTCATGCTCCGAAGACATAACATCGTCTGACACTAACGGTAGAGGTCCAGTGGTATCTGATCCACCTGTAGCTGGTGAATCCATGGGTCTGTAACATAACACAGAATAAGCACAAAATCAGTGAATCAAATAGTCACATAAGTTACCAGATAATAATCACATAATCCACCTAGTCCCACTAGCCTCCCAGCCTCCCAGACTGTCCTTCCTAGTCTCACTAGCCAACACTCCTAGTCCCACTAGCCTTCCAGCCTCCCAGACTGTCCTTCCTAGTCCCACTAGTCAACACTCCTAGTCCCACTAGCCAACACTCCTAGTCCCACTAGTCCGAACCTCAGCCTCCCAGACTGAGCCTAGAATAATGAATAAAATGTGCTCAACATTTGTTTGTAAAAAGTTTGTGGATCTGGACTTAAGTGGTATGCAGAAAAATGTTTTCGTGAGAGCCCTAGTGATCATAGTCTAGACTCAAGAAAGAATCCTAGTTCGCTATGATCAGAGCTCTGATACCAAGCTGTCACACCCTGGCTTTGCGGAAGCGTGGTTAATTTGTGTGACTTCTTAATACCATAGCTTAATCATAACAAAGCTATATGAATTTAAAAACCATGCAAGTCATCCATTAAGTTTTTGAAAACGTCATACAATACCATTGTTTTTAACATGCAACCATAACCTTGTTCAGTAACATTACAACTTATAACAAAACATAAACGTGATTTAGGGATTGTGTCTTGTCCAGGTAAGAGACACAACCCTAAACCCTGATGACTTCATGACCAGTGCAGCGGAAAACGTTCCATACCGTGCCAGATCCGTTTAATTTCCTGAAATACATGTGAGTTGAAAAATCAACAATAATGTTGAGCGAGTTCATGTGTAAGTGTGTATATAAAACCTTTGTAAGTATGAAAATAGTTGTGGTATGTAGCAGTGTAAGAGGACTTGTGATCATCAATGGTTTGCAAGGCCACTGACATATGTGAAGTGCAAATAGGGAGACTCAAACCTAGCAGATTTCGCCACGGCAAAGTATGTGGACAAAGTCACCCCACGGTCCGTTTCTAGTTTGGCCGGGGGCTGGGCTCGCTACACCCAGATAGATCTACCGCTCCTGTCCCTCGGTCCCTCCATGAGGACTAATGGCCCCATGTTGTTCCTATCCACTCACATGATCGTATAACACCTCCTTACGTTAAACATACCGTTGTAAAGTACTCGTAAATCATAGTAACATGTATTTCACCCCCGCAGTTAAGTAAACTGAAAACAGTTAGAGAAAAGGGGGACATGAACTCACAGTGAATGCGTATCTCTACCAAGTAATCCGAATATCCGAAGCTGTGCAACGACCTACAGGTGCTAATTCTATTAGACGGATGGCCGTGCCTTAGCTTTATAACTTACATTTTTAGGAGACGGTTAGACAACCGTTTCGTGTACATACTTGGTATTTTACTTTCCTTCCCAAGGATGGGGGAATTAATACATGCGTGCTTATAATATTAAGTCTCACTTAATATATTTTATTTCTCATTCCAAAATATAATTATTTTTCTCAAAAATAATATATTTTCTCTTTACATAATACTTTCCAAAATAATACGTTGACAACATACGTGTCGGTGAACATTTCCGCGTAATGCGTAAGTTACGTTTTAATGATTAGGTGGTAATAGAAATTACCGTTGTAACTTTTATGCTTGTCGTATAAGCGTTTGTATTATTTTGGGTTTGACAAGTTAGTAAATATTATTTTTACTCTAAAAATAATATTTATACATTTTCACAAAATAATCATAAACAGTGTTGTGACAAAATATATTTACCGAATATATATTTATCACGTTTAGTTTTGTGAAAATCCCACCTCTGATTATTTATAAATAAAGTTGTGGCGAAATATATTTTTGAAAATATGTCAAAGTAGTCTAACACTTGTAAATAATTCTAAGTGTTAGATTTTTAGAAAAATTTCGCCAGAGTTTCCCCTGTAACTGGAGGTGGCCACGCTTTCAAGCGTATCATTTTCTTTTACAAAATCACTTCTTTCATTTCAATCAATCAATTTCCAACATAATCAGCAAGTTTCGACACTTCGAATTCGTAGACTAGTATGTAAAATCACAATATTACATGAACTTGTAGTTTTTCTAAAACTATTATGTAGATCTCGTTATATTTAGTGGATCTATGTATAAAATAGTTTATTCTTGCAAAAACCCCGTTTTTGGAACAAATCACTCTTTACAACTTCCGACAATTTTTATAAAAATTGTTATTTTGTCGGATTTTTCATTTCACAAGTGTTTATACACTTGTAGATTATAAAAATCACATTTGTTAACATGTTATACAACTTTTATAAAACATGATTTTCTCAACACCCGGTCCTACGAATATACCACTTGTACATACGTAGATCGGCTCGTTTTAAATACTATTTTTCATGTTAAAACACTTTTACACAAGTTCATGTTTCCCGTGTGGTGGAGTTTCACCTTTTAACCCTTGTACCAAAGAAGCAAGTGTATGTCAAGATACGTGATCCTAACAAAGTCGGGTTAAACGATGATGAGAGCCACCACATCATAGATCGGGCCATAAAAACCAACATATTCAAATACTACGACATTTACACGCGTTATGTTCTTTTATCCAACGATTTTCACTTTTTAGTAGACTTTAAAGATTCATGAAGCGGGTTACCGACATTTAACCGATAAAAATCCTTTTAACCACTTTAGACACGACTAAAAACGAGTTTTAAACAATATACCTCTAGCTCGAGGCTAGGGAAGAAACTAGTCGAAAACGGCGTGGATAAAAGCAAATGCTCGAGGTCCTTCAACTTCCGTTTGTTCCAAGCTTCGTCGTACGCGATCCTCAAGACTTGTATGCACTTGGAATGTAGAGACTTGAACCGAAAAACGGATGGGTGGTGGTGGGGGTTCTCGGCCGTGAGGGAGCAAGAGGGAGGGAGAGAGTGATCTTGAGTGTGTGTGTGTTATTGTGAGAGAGAGAGAGTTTAAATAGAAAAAGTTTAGTTATCGTCCATCGGTTTCTCGTTCTAGATATCCGCATAAACTAATAAAATATAATAAAGGACGTACTCCCTTGGTCCCACCATTTGGCCGATTCCATTAGATGGTAATGGTATCCGGTTCGTTTTCGATTGTCCAGTTACAGTTCAGTTAAGTTAAAGTCGGTTACTTTAAGGTCTAACCCCGTTAGTTGTTTAATGCGTTAAAAGGCGGGTGTTAGGGTAATCAGGGACCCTAGCTGGCTCAGAAAAATACTAACAATAATTCTGGCAATATTTTTATGTTCCGGGTATTGTCCGGTTGTTCGGTTGGATAGGAATCCGTTAAAGTGCTTAAGATATCCTTTAAGCGTCGTAAGTAATATTTTTAGCGACACAATTTATTCAGCAAAGTGTCAGGAATAATTCCTTGTATTTTGGCACTTTATTAATTAGCTAGAAGCTAGTGTGTAAATAAAAGTGCTGTGTTCCGTGCTTAAAGTATGTTTTAGGCACATCCAATCTCTGTATCTTATTCCTAGAGACGCAACTATACAACCCTTGTATCTCTACACACACTACGGTGTAGTAAAATAATTCTGGCTCTTACAGGCCTTTAGAGGCAGTGTCTGCCTGATGCTGGCTATATCAGCATGTTCACTGTGTATCCGTTTAGTGCTACTGTGCTTTTTGTGCATCAAGTTTGTCACTAGAGTTCAGTAAATAAATAATGTAGTGACGGGAATCAAAGTATGATGCAGATATGTACAAGTACCAACAATCAAGTAGCAGTTTATCAGAAATCTCAGTTAAGCACAATAATTAGGCAACAGTTAATAGCTAATTAAGTCGTACGGATACCTGGTTTTGTGAGGGTTGTCACAATCTTTCTGAGTGTAATTGCTGTTATATCAATAGAAAAGAAGTTTAGTAGGTAATTCAAGCTGTTTTGAAGTGTGTTTCTTAGTATTCCGCCTCTGAAACATACGAGAGCTCTTTAGTTCGACTCATTCAGGTCGTCGCACGATCCTACAGAAACAATGAGTATGAGCTAATGACTATGTATCGAAGCAAATGTCTATTCGCTCCTAGCGAAGAAAATCAAAGCGATGCAACTACTTTAAGGGGAGTAGAGATGCAAACATCTACTCGGCTAGAAGCAAAAGTGAAGATTTTAACGAAAGAATTTCAAGTACTTTCTGTTCTGTTAACTGAAATGGCATATATGTCAGGTTAATAGTGTTCGATTGAGTTAACAGATATGGTGTCTAAGTAACAACCTTTACAAGTTTGGACCTGGGTTCCCAAGGGTCCTAAGCATACGTTTCCTAGATCCTCAAGGTTTCGTATTCTGTGTAACTCGGTTTTGTGCATTGTGTAGGAAACACCATCTTTGTGTACTTTTAAAAACAAATTATTGTCCCACAATTTCCCCCGGTATGCTTTCTTCCTGAATTCATCGCTAATGACACTCGATCATCAATCAGTCGTGTAATAGTAGTTGGATCCTCACAGTTAGTTAAGTAAGAAATTTTTTAATTCTCAGCAAGAGTTACTGACTCTTGTGGGTTAGTTCGTTCGGCTCTTGATAGTCGATGCCTATTTGAAAATTACGTCCTCCTTCTTGGCGAGCAGAATTTGGGTTACCCAACACAGAATTTTTTTTGGTCTTTTATCTTCCTTCTTTATCAGCGTCTGAGGTTGCACTGTCAATTCTTGCATCTCCAAAGGTGTAAGTCGCTAAATGTATCGACTACAGGCGCGACGCCTGGAATCAAATCGATGCGAAAATTCGTCTTGTCGTTGAGGGGGTAATTCTGGCAAGTCTTCAGGGTAGACTTCATGATATTTCTTTATCACAGGAATATCTTTGAGTTTTGGTTCTTCGGCTCCCTTGTCCCCGACATGAGCCAAGAAAACAACACATCATTTACGCAATAACTTTTGTGCCTCCCCGCAATTAGTAATTTGTAGGGGCGTATCCTGCTTCATAAACCACGGTCGTTTCTTCGCTTGCCATTGTGATGTGGTTATCAATCTCCGCTCGAACACTCGGCAGTTGATCCATCCCAATTACCTTGTCGAAGCTTTCCAACTCAACTGGCAGAAGATCAAGCGTAAATTCACGCTCTCCGGGTTCTATCTTGCCGTTTCTGGTCACTGCGTTGGCTTCCACTAGCTTCACCTAGCTAGTTCCATCGAATGCAAGTTATCTAACTTACGTGCTACCCTATCAAGTACACTCTCGAACTCTAGAGATGCGAAACCGAAAATTTGCAACAGTGTTTGGTAACACAGATGCCTAACGTTGAGTGATATTGGACGTACCGATATCCATGCTTGGATTCCTGGTGTGCTCCCCTAGCTCTGCTACTGAGCTTTTATCCTCGTGCCTGATTCTTCTTAGGGCAGTATCTTCTGAAATGCTTCTTGCTCCCACAGTTAAGACAACCTTGAGCACGTTTTTATCTGTCACTTGTCCTGCTTGAATAATCGTCACTGTCGGTGTTCCCTTCGTGATTCTTGCTTCCTTCTTGGCCTCCATCCTTACTTTTAGTATCTTGCCTACAAGTTTCCTTAGGATGCCCTCTCTTGCCACAGTTATCACATTTCCCATATTTACATCGCCCGACATGATAGCGTAGACAATTTTCGCACTTAGGGAGAATACCCATGTAGTCCTTTCCCTTTTTGGCCTTTTTCTTGTTAATTGCCTGAGTAATCTTCTTGAAATTTGCGATCTTTCTCTTATTATCCCCAGATGACTCTATAGGAGTCTCCTTTTTCTCGTCCGTAGTGGAAAATTTTCCTAGTCTAATCGCTTCTTCAGTGAGCGCCACGCTTGTGTTGATAGCCTCGGTGATCGTTGAAGGTTTAGATGTTGTTACCAGGCTTAGAATCTGAGGTGCCAATCCCCCTATGAAACGTTCAATCTTCCTAGGTTCCGGTTCCACCAAACGCGAAGCAACTTGCGATAATTCGCCAAATCTCTGCACATATTCTGCTATCTTTGGACCTTCCATTTTCAAGTTCCACAATTCCGTTTCCAACTTCTGGACTTCTGCCCTCGAGCAATATCTTTTTCGCATTAGTTCTTTCAGTTCGTCCCACGTCAAAGCATATGCGGCGGTCTCGCCATTGTCTGAACATGAAGGTTCCACCATGACAGAGCCCCATCTACAAATAGCCCAGCTATGTACGTGACCTGGTGCCCTGGGGCACATTTTCTTAATCTTAAGACAGAATCCGTTTTCTCAACCCAGTGTACGAAGGCTAAGGCACCCCCAGTGCTGTCAAATTCCCGAGGTTTGTGGTCCAAGAACTGCTTGTAGGTGCAGCCTTCGCTGTGTTCAGAGCGAAGGGCCTCGAGCTGTGCAATGGCCCGTGAGATGCGCACTTGTAGTTCTGCCGCTGTCGTTGGCGGAAGGTTGTTGGCATCGACGTTCCCTTGTGCCGACATCTTCTCAAAAGAAGATTAGTTAGGTCAGGTTATATTTATTCAGGGGACGCGTTTAGTTGTTTAGTGGTCATACGTACATACACATAATAGGTTATCATACCAACCAGTCAAGCAATAACATAATCATAGCATAACCAAGCAATTTGGTAATTATGTTTAATGAGAGCATAGCAAGTAAGCACGTAGCGTTAAAATTATAGCACACACATATAGATCAATAACGTGCTTAACGAAGACATAGCGTCTGAGCTTTCGCTGGTCAATGGCCACAAAGTATTGCCGCATGTTTTATTATTCTCCGACCACAATTGTATCGTCTTTCAAAATGTATCACATCAAGGGTGAAATAGGGTCACCCTACCCCTTCCCAAAAAGTATATCAGTGTCTCAAAATCACATAGTGTGAAGTGGTCTTTAAAAGTCTCCACAATCCCGGTTTATCATTAGTGTCTTTATCCCAAATGTAATGCAATCCGCAAAATCCAGAAGTCAATTATATTGGTGACTGAGGTGGAGGGGGAAAGAAAAGTAAACTGTTAACATGCGTGAACTCCTCCTCGAGCTTGTATATACGTCGAAGTAATTAGCCGATCTGCCGCTCGGCAGTAAAGAAACGAGCCTTAATAACCAAGAAGGTGTAATAGCAGTAGGTGAGTGTGCCAAAGGAGACAGTGATGAATGTGGAGGATCAAAGTATACTGGCAATAGACAGGGTGGAGGACGTGGTGTCAGCTCAAGCTCCAACGTTCTGCGACTCATATCCTCAAACTGTAGCTGTGTAGTCCCCATAGTGTGAGGGTCTAACAGTAGCATAGTGTATTATAGGGACCATCGAAATGGCTCGTCCAGCGCTGTAGGGTTGAAAGTAGCAACGGTGCGGCCTGTGAGGTTTTAGAAATGTTGCAGCAGCAATAGGGATCGTTATGCGGGTGCCATCCTGGAGTACCTTTCTGTGGTGTGGGTAGGTCCTAAGAGGAAGCGATAGGCATGCTGATGCAATGGACGTCAGTCTCCACAGGAGAGAAGGAGCAATCATCATCGGTCGTGGGTGCAAAAACAAACGTCTCAACCAGTAAGGGGATCATCAGGTGCAGGTACTGGGTCAGATATAAGAGGTGCAATGTCTGGTAAACCAAAAGGAAACAGGTTTATAATCAATCAAGAGTGCAGGATCAGCCGGTGCAACATCAAGTTGTCCCACAAAGGTGCAGATGCTAGCTCAGGGGTAGTCTCCGGGTCATGTGACGGTGTGGCGCCTCGAGCAAGTGATAGTGCAGTAGTCATAACGGCGTCGTCGTCTGTGTCAGTAGTAGAAGGTTGCAATCCGGCCATCTATAAGGCTGTAAATGACACAGACTCAGAGGAGTCTAAAATTGTGTGTATTCCAGGCGCAGAGGATAGCCTGATAACAGAGGTCTCAAATGTGAAATTTGTAATAACGTTCTCGTCTAACTTTCCATCACCATGGAAGTCGTCAGGAGGACCATCAATAGTCATGTCGACGTCATCGGCTATTCGTCGAGTAGCCTACCTTCGGAAGGAATGTCCACAGGGGGCGTATTGTCGAGGTTCGAAACCATGGTGTGTTCACCATCGGGGTGACCAGTGATGAAGTGATCATGGACTGGAACAAGAGTAGTAGGAGGATTCTTGTCAGAGAAGCCTTCAGCAGGGATAAATCATCCCCAAATTCTGGTAGCGCGGACTGTTGTAAGTCGTCCATGCCCTTGGTCAGCATATCGAGATCACTCTCCGTGTCCGACGTAAATATCTCCGGTGCAAGTGCAGTCTCATTATTTGTGGTGGTGGCCATAGGGTCATCAATGCTTGGCAACCCGCTTTGATCAAGGAGACATGTGTACCGGTACATGGTAGTCATAGTATGTATTTCCATAGTAATTACTATTAGTTAGCGTATGCAAACAGTTTCCACATATGCACGTTTATCAATAATCAGCAATTAAGCATGTATGTGATAATAATGTAAGCAAGTAATCATCCTAGTCTTCCCTAGACTATCCCGCCGAGTCTCTTAGACTGAACTCCCTGGTCTTTAAGACCAACTTCCCCAGTCTCTAGGTCTAAATCCCTGGTCTCTAACACCAAACCTCCCAGTCTCTAAGACTAAATTTTCCCCAGCCTCTAAGACTGAACCTCCCCAATCTCTCAGATTGAACCCCTCAGTCTCTAAGACTGAACCTCCCTCAGCCTCTAAGGCTGAATTATAAACATATATTTTGGAATGTGTATTTGTGCCTTTTGTTTGTAAAAATGTTTGTTCCCTGGATCTGGGCGTTTTGTGTATGCAATGAAAAACATGTTTGTAAAAGCGTTTTCGTGAGAGCCCTATTGATCGTAGTCTAGACTCGAGAATGAATCCTAGTTCGCTACGATCGAAGCTCTGATACCAAACTGTCACACCCTGACTTTTGCGGAAGCGTGATTATTGGTGTGACTTCTTAATACCATTGCATATGATCATAACAACACTATATGATAAAACCAGTAGATGTACATCCATTAATTTTAAGTTTTTAAAAGTAGTACAACATAATTGTCTGAAACGACGAGACCAATTTCAAGTTACAAACCATAACATGTTTTAAGGAGTTCAAAAAGACTCAACAAAAGATTTTAAAACAACCCCGAGTTTAAGACCACGTATCTCGTCCAAGATTAAGATACGCCTCCTAAGCCCTAATGACTTGGATGACATCTTTATTCACAACGCAGCTTAAAAACTCCAACGCCTGCCAGATCCATTTACTAATTCCCTGAAATACATGTAGTTTGAAAAATCAACAAAAGTTGAGCGAGTTCATGTGTAAGTAAGTATGTATAAACCTTTGTAAAAATGTCTGTATGTATGAAAATCCCTGGTATGTAGCAATAAGGAAAAAAAAAACCATCATTCGGTTGCAAAGCCAATGATAAGTGTGAAGTGATGCAGGAAGACTCAACCCTAGCGAATTTGTGAGTCGGGCACTTAGTCATCTCATGGTCCACTCAGCGGACTCAGGAGTGGGGCTCGCTACACCCAAATAGATCTATCACTAATGTCCCTCGGTCCTACAACGAGGATTAATGGCCTTAAGTGTCATGCCCACCACTCACATGTTCGCGTAATAAAAACCCTCCTTAAGCTAACCATACCATGTAAATAAATGTCTGTAATGTCTGTAAATGTCTGTAACATGTATTTCACCCCCGAGGTGTAAAACTGAAATTAGTTAAGAGAAAAGGGGGACATGAACTCACTGTATTGCGTCTTCGGTACTCGTAACCCAAATCTTTTCAGCAAATTACCTACAATGTTCTAACGTCTATTAGACGAACGGGTCGTGCCTTGTCTTAGTATTTATGTCTTTGAGTTACGTTTCTTATATTATTTCGAGTGATAATTATTTGTCAAATTAATTCGTATTTCAACTTAATCATATGTCGTGTTGGAATATTTGTTAGTTCCATATTCTAGTATTATTACTTCTAAAGTATCTTATATACGCGTTTCCTTCCCAAGGATGGGATGCCGGAAATACATTTAACCATATTCATGTATGAAACCAACCTTCGATACTTTGTATTTTGTGATAAATATTATGATGAGTTTTATTTTTGAAAAACTTAGTTGAAAATATACTAGTAAACTCTTGTCTAGAAAATATTTACTAAGTGTTAGGATTTTCAGAAAATTTCGCCATAGTCTCCTCTGTAAATAGGGGTGTCCATGCTTAAATAGCATATCATTTTCTTTTACATATATTCAATAGTTCATTTTTCAATAACCAAACCGACATATCGACAAACGAAACGTTACATACTTTATTTCAGCTTCATTACTCAAAATCGGACTGTTTTCAAGGATTTTTATAAAATAGTTACCCTTTTCTAAAAATTACCAAATTTTTACAGAATGTCACCTATGTTCCAAGTTTTATTGTGTAAAAATATCAAAGTCCAGTTCGTTAGCCATATTTTATAGAAAATCATTTTCTCAACTGAAATCAGATTTGTTACTTTCTGAATGCAGTTTACGGAAATATTCACTAAAAATTAATTGTAAGTCCGTTTGACGAAATTTCAGTTGGAGGGTCGTCCTGACAATGGTGTCTATCTACTGTAAAAATTTCCTGAGTTGATTTTACTCAGGTTTTAAGTTATGACTCCGAAAATAACACACTTTTTCTGCAGTAAAAATGCAGCTTGAGCTGCTGTCCAAAATAGTCCTTTAAAAATAGTAAACGGTCACGAAAAATTACGATTCCAGTTCCATTTGTTTCGTTATTCCAAAATACTCATTTTGGGCTTCAGAAAATCCGTTTTTCGATTTAAAATGATCCCGTTACAGCCTGTTGAAGTTGGCTGGAAATCCAACTTCAGCAAGCTGTTTACATTGTAGAAGTGACTAAAAGTGCGGTTTATTGATGAACAAATGTTAAAACTTCAATCATACTTTAACCAACCCTAAACCATTCAGATTTCAACCTCACACAACCTTTTTATATGTGGTTTTTAGGCAGAAACTTAGGTTCATATTTTAGTGTTTAAACTTTTGTGTGTGATGAACATTCAACAAATCGTAACAAGAATCAAGGTGGAACAAGAGTATGAAGGGGCTTACTACTAGCACAAGGCTACGGTTGTAATCTTGGTGTAAGGATGATGAAGAATGATGGTGAGAAAAGCTTGAACAAGGCTTCTTGAGAGCACTTCAACTTCACACTTCTATGGAGGATCTTCACCTTTGAATGAGAGCTTGTTGGAGAAGAAAAATGGAGATGTGAAGATGGAGGGTGGTGATTTCTGTTATGAGAGGGGGGGGGGGGTAAGAACCGAAATTAAGAGAGAGGGAGGAGGAGATTGGGTGAAATCTTTGTAATGATGGAATTCTTTGGAAACGTGCACTTCTAGATCATAGGGTAATCATACCCAATAACTTCGGCCAATAGAACAAGGATTACAAGAATAAAAATCTTAACAAAATATTCTCAATTAATTAGGGCAGATTTTCGGTTGGGGGGGGTAAAGTGTAAATTTTTGGTAACTAGTGGGTAATAAGTTAGAAGGTTAAGGGTATTTCCGAGTATAGCGGGTGCATGTCATGTTTACATGGTGTATAGGTATTTTTGTGACCATAAATAATTTAAAATGATAAAATAATATTTCTGACAATATTTTCGTGTCCTGGGTAATGTCCGGTTGTTCGGTTTCGCATCGTTTCGTTAAAGCGTTTAATTGTCCCGTAAAGCGTCTTTTGTGCGTCTTTTTGTAACGAAATTAATTCCAACACTTAGGAAAGTGTCCAGGACCATTTAGTCAATACTCTGTATAATATGAGTGTGTTAAAAGCTGAATTGTTACTAAAATGCGGAATTCTGTAATTAAATTGCATTTTAGGCACTTTCCGACACTCAAACTATCACCTAGCGACATAGTCTTATGGTCCTCATTTCCCTACACTTCATACTGGTGTAGTGTTTTATCCCTGGCCCATACTGGCCTGAAAATAGTATCTGTCTAAGTGCTGGCATTGTCAGTATGTGTCTGAGTTATCCGCTCACTGCGCTAGCTGTGCTTTGTGCATCAGGTCTGTCACTAAGAGTCTGTATGAAATAAATGGAGTGACTGTATGTAAAGAATGCACATGTATGTATATGGAATAAATTAGTAAGCAGTTTAAAGCGTCAGATGTAATCAAGCACATAATTAGAGTTAATTAATTTGTACAGCACCTGCAATTGTGAGAGTTGTCTCAGTGTAAGAGGATCATATCAGTTTATGAGACATATCACCAACATCGTTAACCTGATTACATTTTAAGCTCTAAACAATTCACCTAGATTGTCAGTATTTTTGTCCACTTAAATTCTCACACAAATTTCAACTAATCCGAGATATTCAGTTAATGTTTTAAGAACTTAAACTTATCCATGTGTCCCACTACTTGTATATACTCCCGTATCCAGATCCCAATATTATGTCTTACAGGTGAGTATACCACAAATGATATCTGTATAGGGGTTAGATGCGAGGGCCGTGAGAGCTCAGGTCGATACTTCCGTATACGCAGAGAGATGACGGCTTTCGACTTTCGGTGTGTCCCCTTTAGAGGATCTTTTGATTTCAACAGCAGCGACTATCAATTTTATTGTTTCATCAGCTTGCTGAGGGCGATGCTATGTTTCAAGCATTTACGGAACGCATTATCCGGGGACTAGGTCAGTATTTCCATACAGCAGAAGTCCCGGGATAATACCCCAGATATCACTGAGCATAAAGACCTAGTATCTCAGAATAAGGGACCTTTCAAACAAGATTTCAGGGGTTACCTATATATCCAAGCAGTTTTGTTAACCCACAGAATAAGCAAGTTTGATTTTAGGTTTATATCTCGTCACAATTTACTAAATGTGCAAAAACCTACTGACACATCCACGGTGAGATTGTTTATCACATTTTATCATTACATTTCTTTAGCATGTTGTGACAGCCCACTGATGTACTATCATTTCCTCTATTCACAGCAAAACTCATTTTGAATTTTATAATGTTTTTGTATTTTTCAAATTTTCTAATGTTTTTGGATTTTCTGAAAAAATTTCTACTCCCCCTAAAATGCAAACACATTAAAGAAAAATTGAAAACAACTAACTCTAAACCCACTTGAAACATAAAACGCAACACAAACTATACAGAAACTTGACAACCAACATCGAATCGCATCAATTCGCCATTCACTAGGCTTAAACAATCCGAACTCCCCCTATCACAAACCATTTTCTCATTTTAGATTTCAAAACACTTAAGTTTGTTTTAATCAAAATGATTTTTCCGGAAAATGAGTTTGTTTTAACCACTTGTAGGTTTGATAGAAAACCATTTGTAGGTTTATCACTTGTTAAAATCGGGGATGTGGTTTGTCACTCTGTCTATCAACAACGAATCTGTAGTAAATCAAGTACAAGTTAATGTCCCTGATTTACCATTTGCAATTAAGCAACTTCTGTACCACTTGCAAATATCTCCAAAATAATATCACACGTAAAAATACTACTTGTAAACACACAATACCACTTGAAGATATAGTTACACAATATCAGATGTAGGAATGTTACGTCTACATCACCAGTCTACCACTTGTAGAATTGATCACAAATATGCCGATTCCTGCTTCTCTCTTACCAACCTGGAAGCTCCGGCGTAGTCCTTTCACCTGTAAAATATAAACTCATTTAAAATCTTTCAAACAAACTTTTCAAACACAAACAATATGAAAGATGCCGATTCCTGATCCACGATATAAACTTGGGATCTCCGACTTAGTCCTTTGACTATCATGGGAAGCAAACTTCAATCCAAGTCTTCTTAGACTTGATGGCTTTCAGTTCTTGCGCAGTAGGGTTGTATGTCTCCTTTTTAGTAGCGTAAAAATCTTTAACCCCCTTAGCTTTCCCACTTAGCATTCTCCCAAATATCTTTTTAACATTCCCGTTGAATGTTTTCTCGACATCAAACTCTTTTTTCTCATTGTAAAACTGATTCAAAATCTCAGTTTTACCAACTTTCTTTTTAACTTCTTCAAATTTCAGTGATGGAAACTCATCATCATCCACTGAAAGTTTTACCTCACCTTGTGGTTCCTCTGGCTTTGTGGAACCAGATTCATCGCCAACCTTTTCACTTACCTTTTTAACAACCCACATTTGGTTGTTTTCAACTTTCTGTTTGACAACATTCTTCTTAGAACATTCACTAACTTCATAAATCGAATTTTCAAACACTTTGAAGTTTTCTGTTGGTGGTTCAACATCAACAACCTTTTCTTTCAACTTCTGAGAAACTCCCTATTTTTTCTTGATGTTCTTTGAACAGTTCCATGCAATGTGACCAACTTCATTGCATCTGTAACAGGTACGAGTCTCTCTTGAACAGACTTCCGTTCCATTCTTTCTCCTCAGCAAGAAACTCTTGGTTTGACTGTCTCCAGAATGGTTTCTTCTGCTCATCCTCAGAACTTCCTCCTGAAACAAATTCAGTTTTTGTTTTACAATTTTTCAAATTTTTATCATTTTCTGATGGAATAAAGCCGAGACCTTTCTTTTTGTAGCTACAATTTTGGTTTGGCTTCTTTTGAGAACCCGAACCAGAATTGAAGCCTTTTTTCTTGTTTAAACGTTACTGAACTCTTGAAGTGTACTTTTTAGGTTTTTCAATAATATTTAAATCTTTTATTTCAGAAATGTTAATTTCTGTCATTTTGAAAACCTTTTTGATTCTGTCAAAACGAACACTTCTTATTGGAAATTCTTTGTCAGAATATAATTTGTCCGAATCATTTAAAGTGTACGCCACTTCAAACTTTTCATCATCCAAATTTACTTTTGATAAAAGAAACTCTTTACTATAAGATCGTTTAACCGATGAATTTTGACTGTTGACTGACGAACTTGACCCTCCAGACTCTGACTTTGACTCGAACTCCTCATCAGTATCCAACACCTGATCGGCCACCTTTTTGATTAACTCAGACTCATGATCAGTGTCAGACGAGGTGAACGTAACATCAATGTTTTCTGGTAATTCGTCAGTTGTGTCGGTTTTTAGCTTAATATTGACCGCCTTTTCAAGTTGTTCCTCGTTTGGTTTCCTAGGTGAATACCCTTCCCAAATTAGAGGCGGACACTTGTTATATTTCATCTTTTTCTTACCACTATCATTCTTTTTCTTTTGCTTCTCATCTTGAAAAGCTTCCATTCCTGCAACAGTTGGGTAAATACGATCAATAAGATAATCAGAACTAGTGTAACTTTGCAATAAGCGTCTGATTCTCTCATTCTCAATTTTCTCTGTCTCCAACTCTTGCTTCCACTTAGCACTTTCTTCGATGTAGAAGTTTATCGCTTTCTGCTTTGACATCATAACCGCATTCATCATCGTCAGTGCTTGTTCTCTTTCAGTGTTTGTCTTTTGGAGACTAGTTACTGTTTTTTTCAAGATATCATAAGATTCTTTCACATAATTCAGGTTGAACAGTAACTTCTCCTTCTTCTTCTCAAACTCTGCAATAATATCATCTTTTGCAGCACATTCCTTGCAAGCTTCCAAACACTTCTCACAAGGTTTGACAACTTCAACAATCTTCTCCACTTCGATTGTTTTCACCACTTCAACTACTTTTTCTACTTCGATCACCTTCTCAGCTTCAGACATCTTTTCTTCAATCACCTGCTCAACTTTAACATTCTCTTCAACAACACTTTTAGTATTCATTTCCATTTGTTCTTTTTCGGCTCTTTTTGCCTTCAGCTTTTCCATCCGATCTGCAAAATAGAAATGAAAACTTTCAGGAAATAAATGAGATTTAGCAACATTAATATGTTTCTCCTCCTCATTATCACTACTGCTGTCAACAGGCGAATGATCAAACTTTGCAGATTTTTCAGAATCAACGTCTGACACATCAGATGCAGGTGGTGTTTGATCAAAAAAAGCTTCTTTTACTGAACTAACATCATTTAGTTCACTTTCATCAGAACTCTGTACACCATCATCACCACTCCATGAACTTTCATCAGAAGCAACAGACTTGACAGTTACACCAATAGTCTTCATCCACGTGGTAAACATATCTGGCTCTCTCACAATCTTGGCGATGAAAGCTTTGTAATCACCATTCTCATCTATAAACATATCCCAGCTGAAGCCTTCAGGTAGTTTTTCATCATCTTGATCAACTATACATGCTTTGCTGTCAGATGATATATATTTACTCCAGCTGAAATCTACTAAACATGCTCTCTTGGAATCTTCAATCTTCCTACCATGAGCCGTCTGTGAATCTTGTGATTGACCAACTTGCTGATAAATGGCTTTCCGGTAGTAGTCGTCTTTTCCGAACGGATTCTGAGCACCACCATCTTCTCTTCCCTTGCACTCCCGCTTAAAATGGCCTTTCTCCCTGCATCGAAAACAAGTAACTTTAGATTTATCAAAACCTAAAGTAGATACATGAGCATCAAGAAAGTCATTTCTCCCGGTAATTGTCTTGAATTTTTCAGCACGACGAAGAACACTAGCAAAACACCATTTTATATCCATCAGTTTCATTTCTTCGGCGTCTATCTGATCGTAATCCTCTTTGGTGAGCATAGGATTCCTGATCCGACCAGCTACAAGACCTTCATAAGATAACAATACAGAACCAAGAAGTGCCATGTGGTCTTTTGCAGTTTCCTCAGAAAAACATTGGCTTTCTGGAAGATTTAGAGCTATGTTGCACTGAATCACGTAACCATTTCCTGTCTTTGTGCCTTGAGACTGAAAGTTTGTGTTTGACTCTTTAGGATTGACACTCGAAAATGACGAGAATCAACTGCTACTCTTAGTTGAACTCTGATCAACCTTTTCTGTAGAATCCCCAGCACTGAACGCAGTCTGGATTTTTGGACTTCTCTCAGATTCAGGAACTGGAACACTCCCTTTGTAATACATCTTTACGTCTTGTTGACCACACGGACTGTTCATCCTAGCGATCTTCTGTTGTTCCAAATCCTGACTCTCGATCTTCTTAATGAACTGTGAGATCGTCAACCCATCATAAACACCTGTGTTTTTCAGAATCATCAAATACGTTCCCCACTCCTTCTGAGGTAGGGCATCGGCTAACTTGTCCACCCACTCTTCACGATCTTTTGTAATGCTCAACATAGACATGGATCGCACTAAGTGGCAGTAACGTTCAATCAGCTTCTTCGTGTCTTCACCTGGTAGACTGCTAAACAAATCAAACTCTTTCTTTAACAATGCCTTTTTTCTTTTTATCATGTTCTCGCTACCCTCGAATTTGACTTTAAGTGCATCCTAGATCGACTTTGCAGTTTTGTCATGTTGTAGCAGGATGAAAATATCTTCTTTGATCGCTTGCTGCAATAAACTGATCATCATTTCCTCTGCTTTGTACATAACCCGTTCATGATCCCTAAACTCATATAACTCTTTTAGAACTTGCAACTCTGTTCTCGGTAACACGTATTTCTTCAGTATGCATTCCCAAGACCTGAGATGATTTGCTTGAACCCAATTCTCAAATCGATCTTTCCACCCATAGTATTCTTTGATACTCATCAATTTCGGTGGCTTTTGGGTGGTTCCCGTCTCGTTTTCAAGATTCATAGCTTAAGCAATAGCAGCCGGAGAAGACGGTGTTGCGAACGCATTGTAGAATTCGGTATCCATGATGACTTAACACGTTTTCCAAAAGCAGTGACAAGTAAGCGAAATTAGTTAAGTGTGCACAAAAAGCGAAAACTCAGAAGTTCACAAAAGCGAAACTAAATTTTTGTTCGTATAAGCGAAACGTTGATGATCAGAAGAGCGAAACTACTGATGTCCTTAGAAGCGGAATTGCAAATGTGTATTTGAAGCGACACCAATGAGCGAAATCTTAGTCTGCACTTGGAGCGAAACTACGATGTTGTTCACAAGAGCGGAACCTTATGAGCGAAACTCCAAATCTAACACTTGAAGCGAAACCTTTCGAGCGAAACCCATCAAACTGGTGACACAAAAGCGAGACTACGTGATCCTTGGAGCGAAACCTCTTAACTTTATGACACAAAAACGGAACCTCAATGCATTTTGGAGCGGAACCTTTCAATTAATGTGCCACAGAAGCGAAACCAGGTGGTCAAATAAGCGAAACTATCAGATGTCCAAATAAGCGGAACTAAGTTCAAAGGTAATTTCACCCATTTTTAGTCTGTAATTTTTATCCGAAACTTTCCAGGGTTTGTTAATGTCCAATAACACACAATCTGTGAAATTTTGAGCTAATTTCAACCGTTAAAGCTATCTGAAATGATGAAAGAAGATGTAGAAGTAAGAAAATTCGATGAATTCCAGCTAATCTCTGCAGAAAACCTCCTCCCAAGCTCTGATACCACTTGTAGGATCGAGAATTGACCCGAACGAGTCGTTCAGAGGCGTTCTTCTATGTTTCAGGTGCGGAATTACAAGAAACACGGATAGAAATAGCTGATTCTTCAATAAAACTGCTAATTGTATTGATAATATGCCAAGTACACGCAGTTCTTCACACCGGCAGCACCTCGGTATGGAATCCGGAAAGTTACAAATGATTTCGCTTCTAAGGTATATATAGATGTCAAGGTTTCGCTTATACGTACATGTCCACAAGAGCGAAACCTCTTGTGTACGTATAAGCGGAACTACCTAGACCAAATAAGCGAAACCTTATCCCATGTCCCTAAAAGCGAAACAACACATACATTCTCCAGTTTTCTCGTAAATCATGCCCTAATCTATACAATACAATGTAAGATTCGATACAAGACGAAGTCGACAGATGTAGTGCACCAACAAGTGCTTATATAGGGTCGTAAGATAAGCACCTTCAAGTGAGTACATAGTTCCCCTCTTTTACTGTTTTTCAAACATTTTGGGGTGAAACACATGTGCCTACTTGTTACTTTTGTGATTTCCATGTTTTTATATCATATGTTTGCTATGTTCATTAGTACACATATAGTACATGATTTCATTATGTTTTGCTATATATGTTCACTTCGCATGCTAGCACATTGTTTTACATTGCATTTCTGTTGCATATGTTCACTTAGTGTATGGACACACTGATTTACATTGCATTTCTATTGCATTTGTTTACTCAGCATATGGACACATTATTTTACATTTCTACTTTGTATGTTCATTTAGCATATTAAAGTACATTATTTTCATAAAACATGCTTACATTTGGTATGACATTTGGTTTGTTTAACAGGACATTATTACATTCATTAACACCGATCATGCCGCTCGGTAGTAGGTAGTGGTACCATAGGACTTGACAACTCCCGTTCCTGAAATCCTAGGTTTGTTTGGATGGAATGAATGACCGAATCCAAAAACATTGTTGGTAGACCTTGACATTGTTCTAGGTTTAGCTGACAGTCCCAAGGCTTGTATGTAGGCGTTTAACATTACCACATAGATGTTTGTATCAGTAAAGCATGCATTATTTTACAAAACATAACTTTTTTATTTATTCAAATACTTTGTTTTGTGCATTTTACATATGATTAAGTAGTCACTTTTTAATTGTCATACATGACATTTGTTTACACATTACATGATTTACATTTGACAATAGACATGTTTACACATAAACATTTGACAATTGGTTTAAACAAGACATTTTTGGTGGTTTACTTGGGTAAGTGATTTAAGTAACGAGGCGTGTGTAATATGATAAAAGCATGGTGGATACGCCGCTGGTACTTCCTATATAAGTGCTTTTATGGTATTACATATGGTAGCGTTACTTAAACCATCTCAAGTTAAACATAATACATTTTACACTTGTATCACATCTTCATGAAACATTATTTTACAAACAACATATTTTATACAAGCTCATTTTACTTGGTCGTTTATTTATCTGTGCATCTTTCTTTTATATCGTCTGATTTCTTATCACTATTTGTATGATTGATAAAACAAAGCATTTTACATGGTTCATGACTAACTTTTGTTAAACATTTTCTTTAAACTTACAAGTCATGAATCCTAAATCAATAAAACCTATGTATATCTCACATGCATTTTATGCTGACATACCTATTTCCACATGTGTTTTTGGGAGATGATGCATAGGATTGATCAAGATATACTTAGGCAGACTTGGGCCTTAGTGACAATAAAAGATGCAAGATTAGTTAATTATGTTATGTTTCTTTGTTTTTAAGATATTGTAACCTCTTTCAATTCAATAAAACAAAACTTCAAATTCCATGTGTTATGAAACAATGATTCTGTTACAACACTCCCCGACGATTCCGTCGCGATTTGTTGTTTTACGCGGTCGGGGTGTGACAGAAGAGTTGGTATCAGAGCTCATGGTTATAGGGAATTAGGTTATTAGTAATGCTTTGACCAAGTCTATAACCTTCCTAGGACCCTAACACAAGATCCTTGTGTTTAGATCTTAAAACAATACCGTCACTTATCCTTAGGTGACAACCACAACCAGAACACAAATTTCTAATCCGCTTTGAAAACCAATCATCTGTTCTAGGATGATTTATTATAAGGTTTCGAACCCTCTAAGTTTTCAAAATCTCATCAAAGTTGGGTATATAATGTGAACACATGCAATCTGGAAGAGTGGATGCCTGTACTCTGAGTTTTCTGTCTAAGGCTAGAGTGTTCGTACAAATCCACATAATCGAACCAGTCACTCTTTCCTGGGAACTGTTGGGGTGAGTGTCCACTTATAGGCTAAAGCATGTCTTCGCGATACATTAATATGACCCGATAACTTTGATTAGTCATCGTCTCATTTGTTTGCCCTAGGTAACAAACAAATGATCGCATTTTTTATGCGTTGTCATTCTGTTTTGATTATCTGATAACATTTCACTTGTTTCTTCTTATGCCTTTCATTTATTCTAGAATGTCTCTTCATTACAACGACGCTCAGATATCCGAGCAGACTACCAAATTTGCCCAGCGAATAGGTGAAGTAGTCCAGAAGACTCTTAAATTAGCTGCTGCCATGGCTTGTCTCACGGATGAAGCTACTCAAGAGACACCAAAGGAAATAGAAGCCAATCCTCCACCAAAACCAAAGAAACATAAAGCTTCAAAGAAACCCGCAGCGGTTGTACCAAAACAAGCAGGACCTAGTCAGGTGGTAGCACCACCAGCCAAGAAGCCTTACAACAGAACTGTAACCTCGTGCAACCAATGTAACCTTCATCATCATGCCAGTGTGAAGTGCCGCAAATGCCTAATTTGTGGATTTATAGGTCATACAGCTAGGGTTTTCCGAGATGCTCCATGGTGCAATCGATGCAACCGTCATCATCAAAATCACATACCCTGCTTCAAATGTACCCACTGTGGACGATGGGGAAATTTGGTTGGCATGTGTCGCTTTGCTACCCAAAACAAGGTTGTTGTAAATCTGACCCACGGATGAGCAGTTGGCTGATTAGAAGATGCTGCTACTTTGAATAGTTTGTATCTGTTGCTCTTCTTTTACGGGAACTATGGAACAATGTGTTTAGTTTATAAATAAATCATTGTTCGCAATTCTGATGTACAAGTGTAGTTACATGTGTGTATGGCATTTCCTTATGATATCTACATCAATGAACTATGTTCTTTAAACAAACTACTCTTGTAATTCTCCCATTCTTGTGTTTGCTCATGATTTCCTCGAAAATTCTATGTACTCGTTTCATTCTAAGAAACGAAGTACAGAAAATAATTAATATTTTGAGTAATCACTTTATATCCTTGGTTAGATAACTAAGGGTACTTTTTGATCTCATACCCATATCATTACATTCTGGTTTTCATAACAATATACATAATATATGCTTTTCAAAAACAACCTTCATGATTTCAAAAACATTTTATATAGTTTGAAAACATTTTTAACATAGTATATTTACTTAACATATCAAGTGCATGATTTCAAAAGCATCACCCATGTTTTAAAAAACCTTGTACATAATTTCAAAAATTCATCTTGCATGATTTTAAAACATTTTATAAATATACTTATCTAATACACCTACTTTATGATTTCAAAAGTATTACGTAACGTTTCAAAAATATTAAACACATTTCTAAAAGAACCCCATGCGTAGTTTTCAAAAACATTTTCTCATACATTGACTTAACCTTCAAATTCTGCTTCATATCTCCCCTTGGCATATCTAGCATCTCAATTTCATGAGCATTTTTTTACTTCATGTTTTGAATTAAGCACGTCCAGTGCAAGGTTTTGAAACATCTTCAAATTCCAAAAAATCCATATAGGGTCTTTTTACCTTCACAATTAGATCCTTGTGGGTGGTTACCGCTCAATCAGAGTCCTTAATTGAATTCGTTGTATGCCTTAATATGTATATTACGATTTAAAAAGGAAAAGCCGAATTCCTATTAAGATCTTCCTATCTTTATAGTAAGATTTTTGAAAATGTTTACCTGTTGTGCTTTAAATACATGTGCACGATTAACAAACAAATTAACAAAATGATAACAAATTGAAGATCAAGTTAAACAATTTTGTGATTATGTGTTTATGTGTTTTCTTTTATCTTTTGTGTTTTTGTGTAATCTGGGTATTCGTTATCCAAATCCACGTAGAATCTTCCATATCTTCATATGAGGGATTCATAGTAGGATATCCAAAGGTACTACCTTAAATCCTTAATGGGCTTCTACGTAATAGTTAAGACCCTTGGATTATATAGTACCATTCCATAATTCAAAAGAGGCCCCTTGAGTAGTCTAATAAAAAAGATTGATTCAGAATCTGGTTAAGAATGGCATGTGATGATATAGTTGAACAGACTCCTTGGTAGTCTATCTAAAGAGATCATTTATTGATTTAATTAAACAGACCCTATGGTGGTCTAGTCACAATCATCACAGGTCCGTTCATTGTTTTCTTCCTCTACACATTATAAAATGCACTGTGTGGACTATGCAAGGAATTATGTAATTATGGATGCATACATAATTAGGAAATTCAGTGCACGGAAACCATAGTAAGACTTATGATGTGTAAGAACCTATAGTGGCAAAAATAACAAAATGTAAACAATGTAATGGAGGTAAGGTGGACGCACCAATGGCGCTTTATATACTTGCATATAAGTGTCCCTCTTACATTACAAACATGATGTTATTTAAAGTTAGTAGAAGTTCAGAACTCTAGCCAGTAGTGTTTTATCTTCTCGACTTCATGTTTTGAGCTCTCACAATTTTCCTCTAAATAAATTTCGGGACGAAATTTTCTGAAGTAGGGGAGGCTGTAACACCTGTGCCTCCATGGCCATCAAACAAGAACCAAATTAATGAAATATTTTGTTTCATACTTGGGAATTGTATAGATATGTGTATCAATTGCACATATCAAATCTTGTTCGATATCGAGCTCTAAATCGCTTCCTGGAAAGTTATACGTGAACTGATGCGTAAACGTAATCAGTTTAACGTGAAAAACACTCCGGAACAGTGACATGGGCTTAACATACCTTAAATAACCTTTATATAACTTAGAAATAAGTTTTGGAGGGTTTAGTGTGTCGAAATAAAGTTTATTCGCTTACAGGGACTAATTTCGACAAACTGCAAAAGTATGTTGATTCGTACGGTAACGAACATTCCGGAACATTTTCATAAGTTAAACAAGCCCTAAATATCCTTTAAATAGCTTAGAAATAGGCTTTGAGGTGTTTGGTGCGCAAAAATAAACATATTTGATCAACAGGGACTAAAAGCGTCAAAAAGTGCATAAGGTTGCATTTTCGCGCATATCTTACATTCTGAATATATCCGGACATCCAAAAATTTATGTAATTATTAAAATATTTTATTTTAGTGATTGGCATGATAAAATTCCATTCATCGCGTAATTTGGATCATTTTTCGCTTCCGTTCGTGTTTCGTCGTAATTAACCGAACAACGCAACTGTACGACCAAAAGAACTGACATACGAGATGTTTTTTTTTATCATAATTCATGTTCCCTATACTTAAACTTCTTGGTAGAGCCTTGAAAATGGGTTAACGGGGTATAAACGCGTCAAAAACGGCTTAATAGTGTTGTAGGGACCAAAACTTTCAAGTTAGCAAACTTTCTGAATCTGGGCATGTGGTGGCATCACGCCACCACTATCTGATGTTGGTGTGGCGGCACGCCACTGCCTTATCTGGGCAGAAAACTCATTTTCCGCAAGAACAAGTCCATTTTCAGCATATAACTTGAAGTTTAGGGTCTTTTATGTAACATTTGCAATACCGTGTGATGGTTTTGAACACCCATAGATTTGTAAAACAATGGGTAACACATGGAGGGTCCAGATTAAAGTTCAATTATCGAGGAACGATCCTAACGGTTTTGAGAAATCTATAAATACCCACCATCTTCATCACCTTCATTCACACCTTTGATCTCAATTTCATTCTCTAAGTTGAAGCTCTCCTTGTGAAGCTTCATACCTGAGAATTTTTGAGTTCAAATCTTCATAGCTTGGACCTTTTGTAAGTTTCCTTCATGCTTGTTCATGTATTTCAAGCATGAAAGTCAAACAGTGTTTGACTTTCTGCTTTGACCTCGATATGGTCAACACGAAGTTCATTTGAACTTCGTAATGTGAGCATAATCACGATGGTCATAGTCCCTTGTGACTATACCTACTGATTACAATGTTATTTAGGCTTAGTGACGAGTCATAGTTTCGGTCAAAATACGCGTTTATGCGTATTTTGCAACCAAACTATTCTTGGGTATCAAAATCCTTTGTTTTGATATCAAACTTGTTTTCTAAATTCATTAAACATGTTTTAACATGTTTAACTCATCACTTTTAGTTTAATGCTTATATAGGGTCGTAAGATAAGCGGTCTAAACAACCGCTTAGACTTTCAAACCCAACCCGTTTGGTCAATCATTAGGATCCGACCAAACATATATTGTGACCATAGTTGTATAGGGAATAACCTTCCGAGGTTATACCTTATGGTCACCTCGTTTAGTTAGTTGTATGATAGGTAATTTATATGCCTTAGGAAAATGACCAAAATGCCCCTTTTACGCATAAATTCATTTTAAGCATATGTAACCTAAATTTTTACATCTAAACTAAATAGGTAACAATATTAGACATGTTAAGGCATATAATACTTGTCATAGGACTAGTTAGGTAGTCCGAACGCATTTTACGCAAACTACGCGTTAAAGTAGCGTAAGCTACATAAACGGGTCGTAATGGGTCGTAAGCACTTAGGATTCCGTTTTAGAATGTAGGCTTTGTTAAACCATATTACATGAGTTCCTATACTCATTTGGTTTACGAAACCTCATTCTATCCGATCTTCCGATTTAGGTCTAGTTTATTAACGTAGTTACTTACATTAGGTGTCGTTTGATTTCCGTGATCCCTCTAGCTTTGCTTGGTTGTTATTCAAGACTTCTAAGCACCCTCAAGTGAGTACATAGCTCCCCTCTTTTATTGTTTTTCAAACATTTTGGGGTGAAAAACATGTGCCTACTTGTTACTTTCGTGCTTTCCATGATTTTATATCATATGCTTGCTATGTTCATTAGTACACACATAGAACACATATAGTACATGATTTAATTATGTTTTGCTATGTATGTTCACTTAGCATGCTAGCACATTATCTTACATTGCATTTCTGTTGCATATGTTCACTTAGCATATGGACACATTAAATTTACATTGCATTTCTGTTGCATATGTTTACTCAGCATATGGACACATTGTTTTACATTTCTACTTTGTATGTTCATTTAGCATATTAAAGTACATTATTTTCATAAAACATGCTTACATTTGGTATGACATGTGATTTGTTTAACGGGACATTATTACATTCATTAACACCGCTCATGCCGCTCGGTAGTAGGTAGTGGTACCATAGGACTTGACAACTCCCGTTCCTGAAATCCTAGGTTTGTTTAGGTGGAAAGAAGGACCGAATCCAAAAACATTTTTGGTAGACCTTGACATTGTTCTAGGTTTATCTAACAGTCTCAAGGCTTAAATGTAGGTGTTTAACATTACCGCATAGATGTATGTATCAGTAAAGCATGCATTATTTTACAAAACATAACTTTTTGATTTATTTAAATACTTTTTTTGTGCATTTTACATATGATTATGTAGTCACCTTTTACTTGTCATACATGACATTTGTTTACACATTACATGATTTGCATTTGACAATAGACAAGGTTTACACATAAACATTTGACAATTGGTTTAAACAAGACATTTTTGTGGTTTGTTTGGATTAGTGATTTAAGTAACGAGGTGTGTGTAATATGATAAAAGCATGGTGGATACACCGTTGGTACTTCCTATATATAAGTGCTTTTATGTTATTACATATGGTAGCGTCACTTAAACCATCTCAAGTTAAACATAATACAATTTACACTTGTATCACATCTTCATGAAACATTGTTTTACAAACAACATATTTTATACAAGCTCATTTTACTTGGTCATTTATTTATCTGTGCATCTTTCTTTTATATCATCTGATTTCTTATCACTATTTCTGTGATTAATAAAAGAAAACATTTTACAAGTTTCATGACTAACTTTTGTTAAACATTTTCTTTAAACATACAAGTCATGAATCCTAAATCAATAAAACCTATGTATCTCACATGCATTTTTATGTTGACGTACCTATTTTCACATGTGTTTTCAGGAGATGATGCATAGGATTGATCAAGATATACTTAGGCAGACTTGGGCCTTGGTGACAATAAAAGATGCAAGATTAGTTAATTATGATATGTTTCTTTGTTTTTAAGACATTGTAACCTCTTTCAACTCAATAAAACAAAACTTCAAATTCTATGTGTTATGAAACAATGATTCTGTTACAACACTCCTCGACGATTCCGCCGCAATTTGTTGTTTTACGCGGTCGGGGTGTGACACCAATCTATATCCAAACCAAGAAAATAGCAAGATCAGAAGACCTGACACGGGGCCGTGTCCACCAGACACGGGCCGTGCCCAAGACTAGAATCTTTACAGAAGAAAAGACAATAGCAAAGGACAAAATAGACAACCAATACGGGGCCGTGCTAAGGCAACACGGGGCGTGGTCAACTCTAAGATTTTTGCAGAATCTGAGATAGTACAGCAAGTACATTGGCCACAGGCCATGCCGTTGACACACGGGGCCGTGTTAGTACAAGACCTAACACTGCAGTTAATGATGAAAAGAGAGAGAGAGAGATGGCCACGGGGCCGTGCCAGGTGGGCACGGGCCGTGGTCAACGTCTATCTTCAGCCTATAAATAGGGGTGCTTGGTTCCATTCCAATCCATCCCTTGCCAAACCATTTCTCTGTCACTTGCCACCCCTCCACCACCACTACAACACCATCATCCACCACCATCATTCATCTTCCATCATTTAGAGTGTGTAGTAGTCTCGGGATCCAAGATCGATCGTAAGAGTCTTTGTCATACAAAGGCCATGCTTGGCTAAACTCTTACATCACTCAATGAAAACAAATCCTTTATGTATTACTTTTTTCATTCCAATCGTTGGATACTTTTTAATCGGGTATGGGTTAATGACTTTAATAACTAGTTTTTTATATTGTAGGCAAATTTATCTAATCATTCTTCATATGTTTTTGATGCACATATTTGTGTCTTTACTGTCTATATAAAGCACGTTAACTACTTGGAAATGGGTTAGATGGGCGGTTGGGTAAATTCTATGTCTCGTTCAGTGTATATATCCAGCGAGAACCTATTTTTAAGCTTAGTAGGACTTCACGAGCGGACGGTCTTAACCCCCACAGGAGAAGTAAGAACCACTTGAATCCCTTATCTATAAAATACTATTAAAACTTTAAACCAACCCTGCGAGGACTGTATCCCTGCTGACTCAGACCAAGGGGTTGAGGGTAACGCTGCCTGGAAGGGGGCCTTCCACTTTTTGCAATAATAACGTACTTCATTATCTTTCAATAATCCGACATTACGGGACTGTATTCTTGCTGACTCAGACCTATAGGTTGAGGGTAACGTTTCCTGGAAGGGGGCCTACTACTGTAACTTAAAGATAATCTCTTAAAATGCCAAAGTGCGGAAATCATTAAAAGGATACATAAAAGAGGAGTTGGAACCAAGTGATTCCTTCTTGTCTATTTGTGTTTCCTTATATTTTATTTATTTTTTTGTTGTTTATCTTTTTATAGCTTTAAAAAACTTTTCATCAAAGTTTGGTTAGATTAAACGTTAACGATAAGCCGGTATTAAAAGCTCATGTGTCCTTGGACGACCTCGGTATCTTGCCATCACTATACTACGTCCGCGATGGGTGCACTTGCCCTAACATGTGTGTAGAGTGATAATAGAATATCATGTTTTATAAATTTAAAACTTGAATCATCGGGTAAAAAGAGCTAAGATATAACTAAAAAATATATACACACGCATGTACGTCACCTACGAATGCCCGACTAAGAAAATCAAGGAAAATGAGACACTCTTGGTCGAAATAGAAGATGATGATGAACCGTCAATTCTGATGTGCCTAGACGACGAAGAAAAGTAAAATAGGAAATTTGGTTGTGTGAAACGATCAAAGCAGAAAAGCCGTGTGATGCGGGAAGGAAGATAACCTGTGAAAGATACAATAAGTAATCCAGCGAGTGGACTAGATTAGGTAAAAGTTAAGAATCTGTGAGGGAAGCAATCAATGATAAAAGAACTCTTTGTGTGAGACAACCGTGATGAGGAGATTAAATATGTGATAGGCCAAGAAGAAGGCACGCGTGTGAAGGAAACAAGTAATCATGTGACTAGTTAAAAGAAGGCGTTGATGTGTGATACAACTGAAAGAGATATATGAGTGAGTCAGTTTATCTAAAATCTATAAGGGATGGATTCAAATCATGTGATATGGTGGGCAAGTTTATCAACATCGGGTGAAGTTCTTGTTGAGCAACTACACAAGAAAAGGATCGTGTGATACAAATCAAGTACGACCAAGACAAGTATGAAGCAAAATGTTCGTGTGAAGCATGGTTCGTGAGGAACATGGTTCATGAGGATCAAGGTTCGTGAATAAGAAGATACATGTGAAGTGTTGGATACCAAGGAGATTCGAGAAGATAAAACTGCTTGGAGTTCAAGATCTACAACAACTCAAGGATGTTCGTGATTAGGGGGTGAATGAAATCATTAATCCCTACACATCCTAAATTTCAAGGGTTATTATATATAGTATAAAGATAGTATTGGGGTAGTTATGAAGTACGGGGACTAGATGTGACAAAACAGAAGTTGATAACCAACTCCCAACCAACTCCCTAAAGGAATCGATGTGTCCCTTGGATACACCCTTTGATCGAGGGCTTCAAAGGAAAAGAAAGGGGCGCACCTCTTCAAGTACAATCACATCCACAAGATCAAGAGACGCACCCGTTCGTGAAGAGACATGTCTCTACAATCGCACCTTTTAGTTACTTATAAATAGGGCTTTAGATTTCAATTGTAAAACATACATGTATTCAAAGATTCAAGTTATATTCAAATTCGATTCACATTCTGGGGATCAAAGATCAATTGGGGCCAACAAACCCGCTAAGTCTGCTAACATGGTAAATAACGTAACCCCGCTAATAGAGTAAACCCTCTAATAGGCTAAACACACTAAAGGATAACCACGTTATTTGGGGTAAACCCGCTAAAGGTTAAGCCCGTTGATAATGCTGAAACCATAAGCGATAAACCTGTTAATTCTGATGAAACTGTAGAATTTAGTAACCTCAAACGAATTCGAAAACTGATTAATACAACTCAGAACAGTTTGAGAATCCCAAAGAACAGATTATCAAACAAGAACAACCTAAGAAACACTTGTTTAATACGTGAAACAAAAGAAAAAAAACACTTATTTTTGTAGAAAACCAATCTTAAACCAGACACTATAGAGCCTATTGCTTTGATACAAATTCTAGTTCCCTTAGACGGATCCTAACCAGACTCATACTCAACTAGGAGTGTGGAATCCTATTAGTAGATCAAATGATAACAGTAAACAAGTTTATCAAACAAGCAAATAGGAGATCATTGTAAAACAAGTTTATCAAACAAGCAAATACGATATCATTGTAAACTAGTCTTCTATTTATTATCTAGAAACAAGTTTACAATCAATTCAAGACTCTCAAGAACATAAAACCACTCACACATTCTCTGACTAGCAATTCTGGAACCTAGCCAAAACCCGACATGCAAACATGTTTATATATCACACACGTTGGCAGAGTGGGCTTGGCCCATACATCAGATCGCTAAACCTGCTATACAAGTTAAGCCTGCTAACGCCACTTACCTGCTAAACCCGCTAAACATGTTAACACTAACCAGCTAAACCTGCTCGTTAGCTAAAGCTGTTAGTTAGCTAAACCCGATAACTAGCTAACCATGCTAATCTGCTTAGACCACTAGCTAACTAAGGCTTCAAGTTGCCTAAACTTGCCAATGTTCACAAGATATCCAAAGACCTTTTCACAAAGTTGTTGTCATACGATATGCACCAACAACAGTTTTGCATGTCAAGACTTGTTTTGTCTTGGATGTTTCCATTGCTTATTTATGAAATTCTTGTTTAAGAACAATGTGCCAAAGATTAAAATATTAAGACCCCAGGTTTGGGGTATTTACAGTCCGGTCAAGTATTTTTTTTTTTAATATTGATTAAATATCAAAGCGCTTTTGGTCTGACGATGCCATGATGTTGGATAAGGTTTTTACCTTTCTAAGTTGTAAGGGTTCAATTCCCGTGGTGGACAAAAAGGTTGTAGTTTAATATAGATGTAGAGAGTAGTGAGTATTTTCGTTCTACAAAATATCTTGAAGAGATACAAATAAATAAATTAACTTTACACATGCATTCATTAACTATTTATAGCTTTATTGTAACAAAACTTAATGATCATTCACCAGTTGAAATATACAATTTGATTTATTGAAAAGCAAATATAACTCACTTAGTATAGAAAATCATATTCAAAATTATTATATGTTTTTTTAATAATGATATATGATAGGTAATTTAACGAAAACATGATACTCAAAGCTTGTAAATCTCCCTCTCACACACACATATGAACGGATCCTTTTATATAGCATAAGTAGCAATGAGGAGCCAACACGTATACTTATGAAGGTTTTATATGGGTAAGGATATTTGTGCTCATTTACATGTCCACATTTTTTTTTAAATCTCAATTAACTAATTCACTATTTTAACATATATATATATATACCATAAAATCGAACATTTTCTTTTGCTCTTTGATATATGTATAATAATATTGATATAATATTTTTATAAAAAGTAAGTTTTTTTGTTATTATACCATTTTACGTTGTGATGTGACGTGCCCAGGTGTTGAATGCATTTTTTAATTACGATAAATATGGTGCTATTATCCCATTTTACATTGTGCTTTTATGTTGTCAAAAAAAATATGCATTCATAAATGGACCTTTGTACGTAACAACATCGTATAAAATGGTATAACATAATTATTCGTGTAGTGTGTTGCATTTTAAAAATAAATATTTTCTTTATAAAAAGTAAATCAATATTATTCATATATTAAAAAGAACAAAACACGCTTGATTTATGGTATAATTAATAAAAATAAAGTGAAGTATATAAAAGTTATTTGAGTTTTAAATATTAGTAAAATTTGTATTTAATTTTTAAAAAAAAAAAGTCAACACAAGAGGTCAAATCTATGGTTTTCCTTTTGCCTTTTACAAACTACCATTTAATTTTTAATTATTGAAATGCTACCAAATTAATATTAATCATTAAATGATGTGATCAAGGATCTTTTTTTTTTTTTTTAACCGCTAATTTCTTTAATTCCCCGTCGTCTGTGAGACTTGAACCAAAAACCTTCCCCTTCCCAATCTAGGTGTTTTAAAGGTTTTGCCTTTGCCAATGGACCACCACCCCATTGGTCTAAATACATTTTTAGACTAAAATACATTTTAGAATAAAATACATTTTTTTATCCATGAATTCTATATAAATGCATGTGTAGAGCAACACATTAGAATACTCACTTTTTGAAACTTGAAAAAATGAGCATTTCCGTTACAAAGAAGCTTTTTTCCCTTTTCATTGTATTGAGCTATTTCACGTGCTTTGTCATTGCCGATTGTTATTTCACCAGTTCTGTTACCGTTTATATATTCAACGGAATCCCAGCTTCAACAATCGATGTTCATGTGAAATCCGGAGACGACGATCTCGGCCATCACAACATCACTTTAAATCTTGCGTATCATTTTCATTTCTGTGCAAATATTTTTGGAAATACTTTTTTCATGGGAGATTTTGCCGATAATTCAAGATCGGCACATTTTCATGTTTATGACGATGATGTTTTTCAATATGTCAACGAGTATTATGCTGATATAACAAATGTTTATTGGCTATTAAAACAAGATGGGTATTATTTATCAAAAGAATTTAAACCATATGATGATCCATCATGGGTGTATAGAGGAGCATGGGAATAAGAAATTTGACCATGTTAATTGTTTCATGACAGCAATAAAGTTATATTAATGTTATGTTTGTTAATTCTCCACAATACTAATATTTGGGTAGTAGTGTAAAATAATTTTTAGCAATCATATAATATATAATATGATATATAATATGATGTGGCTATCACTAACTATTAACTCTTGTTATATATATATAAAGGCCAATAACCGATATTACATTTAATGTCATCTCATACAATATAACTTAACTCTTTGAACACATCTTATTGGTAATCTTAATATTGGCAAATTTACCTTGGATTTTAATGAATTCTACCACATATAGAGTGAGAGGGTAAGGATAGTGTAAAAAGGGCCTAAAGTGTGAGAAGTGTAAGAAGTGTATTATAACACTATATATAATACTATATAACACCATATAAACACCGTATAACAATATGTAACACCATATAATACCATATAACACTATGTAACACTATATATCATTATATAACAAATATAACACTATAGGTTGTCTGATAGCATGCCTATGATAGATGTATAGTGTTATATTTTTTATATAATGATATATAGTGTAACATAGTGTTATATGGTATTATATGTTGTTACATATTGTTATACGGTGTTTATATGGTGTTATATAGTATTATATATAGTGTTATAATACACTTCTTACACTTCTCACACTTTGAACACTTTTTACAGGATCCTCTACCTAGAGTGAGAAACATGCATTTACTAAAAAATAAAAAGTTAATTACATCTTATTATCCCTAAAACGTTGATCGCTTCACAATTAGTTTGCGTGAAAATAGACAGAATAGTTGGATTCAAAAAATGTATTTTAGAAAGAACAAGGTGCAATCAAGAGGTAACCTTCAAAACACATAAAGATAGATATCTAGATAATGAAACATGAGAGGTAATTATTTTTGTGATATACTCGTATAACTATTAAATATGTCATGTGTGACTAAGTATTATGTGTATATATGTTTAAGGTTTTTAGTTATCATATATATATATATATATATATATATATAATGTGAGGTGCCTATCACTAACCGTTAATGTATGTTAAAAATATATAATCCTATATATAAAAAGACGCCAATAACTGATATGACACTGTGTCATATCATACAACATAATTTAACTCTTTGAACACATTTTTTTGTATTCATCGTTAATCTTGTTATTAATAATTTTACCATGAATTTTAATGATTTACATCACATATGGAGTGAGAAAATGCATATATTATAAAAAATTAATTACAAATAATTATCCTTAAAACGTTGTCCGGTTTACAATTGGTTTGTGTGAAAAGAGACAACATAGTTAGTTTCACACAAACAATTGTATATCAGACATAATAGGGTGGAGTCTAGACATAATAGGGTGGAGTCCTGAGGTAACCTTCAAAACATATAAAGATAGATATTTAGGTAATGAAACATGAGAAATAATTATTTTTGTTATATTCTTGCATAATAGGGTGGAGTCTAGACATAATGAAACACGTGTGACTATGTCACACCCCCAAAATCCACCTGCGGATAACACCCGCTTCGAGGGCGTGACTGACCAGGATCCAGCCACCAATTATACGGAATAATTAAATTGATAACAAGAGTAATACTTACTAATCCACACGATTAGCAAGTGTTAAGTTTAGAGTTTAATGTCTTAAGTTCAGAGTAAAAAGTAGCGGAAGCATAATTAAACAGTTTTAAACAATGTTCATAAGGTAAGCATGATAAATGCCCAACACGCGGGCAGACGACCACTACACATCCCAAGCAGCTGCTCCAGTCACTGGCCACCTGCAAAGCATGCAGTAAAGGGGTCAACAATAATGCTGAGTGAGTTCACTAGTTGTCCAGTTTTAATTACCAAAAACTCGTTTCACCAGTTAATTTATCCGTTTATACATGCCATGGGGAGCTACCCCAAAAGTTAGCGACTAAACTGTTTTTCCAATACCGAACACTAGGTAACCGTTTGCGTTTCCGCAGGATGCCCCGATGTCAATGTTCTATCATCATTGACGGATGCCTGAGTACATTAGTTCACGACCGATCCCATACCATGGTACGGTGTGAGGTTGGTAAAACCTAAATAGCGCTATCAACTAATAACCCGTTCGCCTGGCCCCGGCGACTAATCGGTATTATGTAGTAGGGACTTGAGTGATAGAGTTGCGTTTAGTGCCGTTTGGTTGCATTCCGTATAAACAGTAATTAACTAAAAGGTTTCCCAATGACAAGGGAAGGAAAAGTAAGTTTGTTCCCAATAACTAGGGAAGGAATGTAAATGGTATCCCCTTTACAAGGGGATAGGGTTGTTTTAGTCTCGTGTCCCAAACCACCGGGACGCATGCTTTTAAGTTGTGAACTCACCTTGGGTTGCTCGGTAGATATTTTACCCGGTCAAGTATGTTGGTCACCACGTCCTAGCATGGTTACCAAGTATGGGTCAAGTTGGGTACAAATAAACACATAGCGAACATGTACGGCAAACACATATAGCAGACACGTATAACATGCGAATACACAAACAGTTGGGTTATTGGGCCAGTCCTTAACATACAATCAGCAGCAACAACACGTAGTCCAGTCAACAGAAAGCCCAACAGTCAAAGCCCAATAATACCAAAACAGTCCAGTCGAGATAAGGGTGGTTGCGACTCGCAACCGAGGTTACGACTCGCAACCGAGGTCTCGGTTCATCACGTTTTGGTTACGAGTCGCAACCAGAGGTTACGACTCGCAACTAGCGGTTCCGACTTAGCAGCAGTGGTTACGACTCGCAACCGGATTCGACTCGTGTTGATTGCGACTCGCAACTGGGAGGTCTCGACAAAGCTTGAGGTGGTCTCGAGTAGGAACCAAAGGTTGCGACTCGCAACCGTGATTACGTGCACAACAAACCTTCTAGAACCTGCAATGTACTGACCAATAGAATTGCATTTTCATGCAAATTGTGTACTATATCCACTAACATGTTTTCTTGTCTAAAATGTGCACAATTCGGATCAAACTTAGCATATTTTGAATGTTCATAAAATCTTCATACATGTTCTTCATTTATTCAAACATCCGAAACATATATTTTACAACACTATCATGAGGACTTAACCAATTAATCATAACAAGACGGATAACACACAAGTCATGAACATTCTATCCTAAATCATGCATAAATCCTTTAACCAAACCCTTATCATTACCCGGATAACCAAACCATTCAACATCACAACCATTCATGCATTTAAAGCACACAAACAAGATATCAAAGCAACACTAACCGTTAACCCATATTACACCTTTTGATTCACACAATGAAGCATCAATAAGCATACACAATGAAGCATCAATAAGTATACACAACAAACATCATAAACACTAACCAATAGAGATTCAAGGTGTGAGGGGATGATGGACCGATGAGTGAGCCTCCGGTTGGTGATTCCGAGCTAGAGCCGAGGTGTTCTTGTTGTTGGTTGATCCGAGGAAGAAGGAAAGGAGAGGAAATGAGGGTGTTGTGCTAGGGTTTTAGTGAAGGAGAAATGAGAGGAGAGTAGGAGAGTGGGTGTGGGAGGTGTGTTGCAAAAATGATTAAGGGAGGGGAGGGTTGGTTTATATAAGATTTCGAGTGGGCTTAGGGTGTTGCGACTTGGGCTCTCACATGGCCCAAACCAAACCGGCCCCTAATATGTCTTACTGTTCACTCGAGACCAAGGGGTCTCGAGTTGGGTCATGGTTTCGGCTCGCCTCACACACTTTATCTATATAAATATATATATAATACATACATATTATCGATAATTAGCACGTCACGGATGTGACACTCGAGGTTTTTCCGAACGATCACCTTGTAATATTTTGTGTATATAAATATTATTAAATGAAAACGTGACCTTTGTGCATGATATGTGATGTATGTATGTATTATATATATATATATATATAAGAGCCGAAACCACGACCCGAGACCATGACTCGCAACCGGGCGGTTGCGAGTGGGCCACTCGGTCTCGAGTGGGCCGTTGAGCCGTAACCGGCTTGGGCCGAAACCCCAAGCCCAACCCGAAAACCACCCCTTGTATATATCCAACCTTTCCCTCATTCCTTTCATTTGTTACAACACACAAACACATACACTTCTATTCTCTCTCAACTAGTAACCTCCAACAACAACACCCCTCTTCTTCCTCTTTCGGTTCAAGCAAGGATTTCGGACAAGGAAACTCGGTCAAGACTATCACTCGGACATACCATCTTCTCGGTTCTCTTTTCTTTGTTTTCGGCTCCTCCTTTCATAACCGGTTAGTACTACCTTTTGTGTTATCTTTTGTGTATAAGATTTATGTGGGTTGAATGAACTAGAAATGCTTGATTAGTAGTATTTTGCATGATTTTTAGGAGGATTTGTGAAGTTTGGTCATATGTGAAAACCCTCATATAACATGTTTAAGGATGGCTAAAGTATAGTGATTTAGGAATGATTATGCCAACCAAAACTATGTTCAAGATCATAAAATGTATGTTTTCTTGTTGTGCATCATGATCTTGTTGTAAATATGTGATTTCGATTCATTAATGTGTGGTTATGTTGAACATGAAAACCCTAGAAATGTATAAAGATAGGATGAACTTGTTGAATGTGGGTTGAATATTTCAAAAATGGCAAAGTTTGATCTAAGATTTCTAATATTCAGATTAGGCAAAGTGTTAGTGAAATATTATTGGTTGTTTCCTATTATGGGCCTGAATTCTTGGTACAATTTGGACTGTCATATCTGCATCATCACGTGTACATGAAAGTGACAGATTACGACTCGCAACGACGGCATTACGACTCGCAACGACGGCATTACGACTCGCAACCACAGCATTCCGACTCGAAACCACACCGTTGCGACTCGCAACCAAAGCATGACAAGTCGAAACCACGTGATTGCGACTCGAGACTACGTCGGTTGCGACTCGCAACCACAGCATGATGACTCGAGACCACGGTTACGACTCGCAACCATAACGTGACAAGCCGCAACCACCTGGTTGCGACTCGAGACCAGCTAGTTGCGAGTGGGCTGTCCATTTTGGTTATTGGGCCATTTTGTGTTAACTTGGGCTATCGGTTATATGGACTATGTGTTGCTGAGTTCTGCTTGACTGTGTTAATTGTTTAGGCCGGCCCAATAACCCCATGACTGTTTACCTGTATGAATGTTACGTGCCCGTATGTGTTTTTACGTGAATGCTTGTATACCGAACCTGATCTATACCGGTAACCATGTTAGGACGTGGTGACCAACGTGATTGACAAGTAACCTAAACCTACCGAGCAACCCAAGGTGAGTTCACAACTTAAAAGCATGCGTCCCGGTGGTTTGGGACACGAGACTGACAACCCTATCCCCTGGTAAAAGGGGATACCATTTACATACCTTCCCTAGTTATTGGGAACAAAACTTACTTTTCCTTCCCGGGTATTGGGAAACCTTTTGGTTAATTACTGTTTATACGGATTGCAACTAACGGCACTAAACGAAACTCTATCACTCAAGTCCCTACTACAAATACCGATTAGTCGCCGGGTTAGGCGAGCGGGTTATTAGTTGATAGCGCTATTTAGGTGTTTACCAGCCTCACACCGTGCCCTGGTTTGGGACGGTCGTGAACTAATGTACTCAGAAATCCGTCAATGATGATAGAACATTGACATCGGGGCATCCTGCGGATACGCAACGGTTACCTAGTGTTCGGTATTGGAAAAACAGTTTAGTCGCTAACATTTGGGGTAGCTCCCCAGGGCATGTATAAACGGATAAATTAACCAGTGAAACAAAGTTTTTGGTAATTTAAACTGGACAACTAGTGAACTCACTCAGCATTATTGTTGACCCCTTACTGCATGCTTTGCAGGTAACCAGTGACGAAGGAGCTTGCAGCTTGGGAACGTGTAGTGTCTGTTCACCCTTGTGTTGGGTGTTACCTTATTTTGAATCATGAACTTTGTTTTAAACTACCGTACTTATGCTTCCGCTACTTAATACTGTTTTGGAACTTAAAACTTTAAACTCTGAACTTAATATTTGCTAAGCTTATGAATAGTAAGTATTACTTTTGTTATCAACTTAAGTATTCGGTATAATTGGTGGCTGGATCCTGGTCAGTCACGCCCCCGAAGCGGGTGTTATCCGCAGGTGGATTTTGGGGGTGTGACAGATTGGTATCAGAGCCATTGGTTATAGTGAACTTGGTTTTAAAAAGGGGAAAAATCTTTTTGGAGAAAACCAGACTATAACCCGTGACTCGTAACGACACTACACTCCAAGTGCAAGGCTCGACACATTTGACCTCATAGCTCGGACCAGTGTTTACTTGTTTGCTATATGTTTCCTGTTATGCTATACGTACTAGTGTGCCTAAACTAGATAGATACACCTCTCTTTTCTATCCCATTCTCGCTACACTACGACATCACACTCATACTGTGTTTTCTGGTTATGAAGACAATGAGTGGACGCGGAAGAGGAAACATTAACATGACGCAGGCTCAGTTCACTAACCTGCTCAACACAGTGGCTGCGGCTTTTGCAGCTCACCCTATAGGTCAGCATGCACCTGCGCAACCACCAGTGTGTACTTTCAAAACTTTCATGGATTGCAAGCCTCTCCCTTTCAACGGCACTGAGGGTGCCATAGGTCTTCTGCATTGGATTGAGAAAATTGAAGCTGTTTTTGCTGTTTGCGAGTGTCCCCCTGCAAATTGGGTAAAATTTGCTACTGCTACGCTTGAAGGAAGCGCGCTTTCTTGGTGGAAGGCGCAGATTCAGATGTTTGGGTTAGAAACTGCTAATGCAACTGCATGGGAGGATTTCAAGGATATGATTAAGGATGAATACTGTCACCGGGATGACATCCACAAACTTGAGAACGAGTACTATGAACTCAAGATGGTTGGGTCGGAAATTGAAACTTACACCAAGCTGTCCAATGATTATGCTGCTCTTTGCCCAAACATGTCTCGACCAATGTACCGAAGGATCGAACTGTACATCAAAGGTCTGGCTCCAGAAATTCGAAGCCATGTCACTTCAGCCAACCACACTACCATTCAGCCGATTGTTCGACTTGCCCACAAACTTACTGATCAGGCCGTAGAGGAGGGCAGGTTGCCCAAAAGGATCAGTGCTATGGTCGGAACTTCTAATGACAGCAAGCGTAAGTGGGAAGGAAGTCAAAGCAAGGATGCTAACCCCACTCAGGCCCCAGCTCAGCAAAGGAAAACCGAAAACAACAAGGGCGCTCAACAACAGGGTGGCTATCGTGGAAACCACCCCAAGTGCAACAAGTGCAATCGACATCACAGCGGGCAGTGTGTGAAGGGCCAGTGTCAGCGATGTAACAAAATGGGGCATGAGGCCAAGGATTGTAGAAGTCAGTTCCCAGCTAGACAGAACCAGCAGCAACCCCAACAGCAACAGCAGCAGGGAAACAACCGGGCATGTTTTAAGTGTGGAGCTGAGGGGCACTTTAAGAAGGATTGCCCTGAACTGAATCAGAATCGCAACAATAATCAGGGAGCTGGGAACAACAATCAGAGCAACAATGCTGGGAATGGTGCTAGAGGAAGAGCTTTCGTGATTGGAGCTGGTGAAGCAAGGAATGACCCCAATGTTGTGACGGGTAAGTTCCTACTCGATGATCGTTATGTTTCTGTGTTATTTGATTCCGGTGCCGATGCTAGTTATGTATCCCTACGTATTAGTAAGAAGCTTAAGCATCCGCTTTCGTTACTAAGTTCTCCTCATACCGTCGAGTTAGCTAATGGTAGAAACATCGAGGCCTCACACGTTGTCAAGGGTTGCAAACTAGAGTTGTCTGGTCAGACATTTAGTATCGATCTTTTCCCTGTTACTCTTGGAAGCTTCGACGTCGTTATTGGTATGGATTGGTTATCCAAGCATCGTGCTGAGATCCTCTGTCAAGAGAAAGCAGTTCGTATTCCTCGCCGTTCTGGCAAACCCCTCATTGTACAAGGTGGCAAAGGTGGAGAAATCTCCGGCATTATCTCGTTCTTGAAGGCCCAGAAGTGTTTACGAAAAGGGCACACCGCTATCCTAGCACTTGTTACCAACACGCAGAAAAAGGAAAGGAGGATTGAAGATTTTCCAGTAGTGCGAGACTACCCCGAGGTATTTCCTGAGGAATTACCTGGACTCCCTCCCCATCGTCAGGTCGAATTCCAAATCGAGCTAGCTCCCGGAGCAGCGCCTATAGCTCGTGCACCTTACCGTTTAGCCCCTGCAGAGTTGAAGGAACTCTCGACGCAATTACAAGAACTATTGGATAAAGGATTTATCCGTCCTAGTTCATCACCCTGGGGAGCACCGGTACTCTTTGTTAAGAAGAAGGATGGCACGTTCCGAATGTGCATAGACTATCGTGAGTTGAACAAGGTTACCATCAAGAATCGTTACCCTCTCCCGCGAATCGACGATTTGTTTGATCAATTGCAAGGATCAAGCTACTATTCCAAGATTGACCTGCGATCAGGCTACCATCAGTTAAGGGTCCGTAGTGAAGACATTCCCAAAACTGCATTCAGAACTCGTTATGGTCATTATGAATTCCTCGTTATGCCCTTTGGAATGACCAACGCCCCTGCAGTATTCATGGACCTCATGAACCGGGTATGCAAACCCTACCTCGACAAGTTCGTGATTGTGTTTATAGACGACATCCTGATCTACTCGAAAAGTCAGGAAGAGCATGAACAGCACCTACGCCTTATCCTCGAACTCCTTCGCAATGAGCAACTGTATGCCAAGTTCTCGAAATGCGACTTCTGGCTTCGAGAAGTCCATTTCCTTGGACACGTGGTTAACAAGGATGGAATCCACGTCGACCCGGCTAAGATCGACTCTATAAAGAATTGGCCTACCCCTAAGACTCCGACTGAAGTTCGCCAATTCTTAGGATTGGCAGGTTACTACCGCAGATTCATTCAGGGATTCTCAAAGATTGCACAACCCCTCACTACACTCACTCAGAAAGGCGTCACCTACAAGTGGGGTGAAGCTCAGGAAACCGCGTTTCAGAAACTAAAGGATAACCTCTGCAGTGCTCCTATTCTCTCGTTACCTGAAGGAACGGACGACTTTGTGGTTTACTGCGATGCGTCTATTCATGGGCTCGGTTGCGTGTTGATGCAACGCGAGAAAGTTATTGCTTACGCCTCTCGACAACTTAAGACACACGAGAGGAACTACACAACGCATGATTTGGAACTGGGAGCAGTGATATTTGCGCTTAAGATATGGAGACATTACCTGTACGGTACCAAGTGCACCATTTACACCGATCACAGGAGTCTCGAGCATATCTTCAAGCAGAAGGAATTAAACATGCGTCAACGTCGATGGGTTGAACTTCTGAATGACTACGAGTGCGCCATCAAGTACCATCCGGGCAAGGCCAATGTTGTGGCAGACGCCCTCAGCCGGAAAGACACTGTACCAAAGCGCGTGCGAGCATTGCAACTTACCATCCAGTCTAGTCTCCCTACCCAGATCCGAAATGCTCAAATTGAAGCCTTGAAACCGGAAAACATCAGGACTGAGTCCCTGCGAGGATCGAGACAGCAACTAGAACAGAAAGAGGACGGCGCCTACTATGTGGCAGGGCGCATTTGGGTCCCACTTTACGGAGATCTACGAGAACTTGTGATGGACGAAGCCCATAAGTCCCGTTATTCGGTACATCCTGGTGCAGATAAGATGTACCACGACTTAAGGACCACTTACTGGTGGCCTGGCATGAAAGCCCACATAGCAGCCTATGTTGGCAAATGTTTGACCTGCGCAAGAGTCAAGATCGAGTATCAGAAACCAGCAGGCCTACTACAGCAACCCGAAATCCCGAAATGGAAATGGGAACAGATTTCCATGGATTTTGTTACAGGGCTACCCAGATCACAACGCGGGAATGATACTATTTGGGTGATAGTAGATCGATTGACTAAGTCTGCACACTTTTTGGCCATTAAGGAAACAGACAAGTTTTCTACCTTAGCAGAAACCTATTTAAAGGAAGTAGTCTCCAGGCACGGGGTGCCAACTTCTATTATTTCCGACCGAGACGCTCGTTTTACTTCCGAGCTGTGGCAAGCTATGCACAAATCCTTTGGCTCACGTTTGGACATGAGCACCGCTTATCACCCGCAAACGGATGGGCAGTCTGAACGCACCATCCAAACCCTGGAAGACATGCTTAGAGCATGTGTGATCGATTTTGGCAAGAACTGGGAGAAGCATCTACCGCTGGTGGAATTCTCCTACAACAACAGCTATCACACTAGTATTCAGGCGGCACCTTTTGAGGCATTGTACGGTCGTAAATGCCGATCACCTCTTTGCTGGGCGGAAATAGGTGACAGTCAACTCACAGGTCCAGAACTAGTGGTAGACACAACGGAAAAGATTTCCCAGATCAGGCAACGCATGGCGGCAGCTCGTGACCGTCAGAAAAGCTACGCTGATAAGCGTAAGAGACCGTTAGAATTCCAAGTCGGGGACCGGGTTCTACTTAAAATCTCACCCTGGAAGGGTGTGGTTCGTTTCGGTAAACGAGGCAAGCTGAATCCACGGTATGTTGGACCATTCGAAATTACCGAGAAAATCGGTAAGGTGGCTTATAGATTGAACCTGCCTGCAGAGCTGAGTGCAGTGCACAACGTTTTTCACGTGTCTAACCTAAAGAAGTGTTTGTCGGATGAAACACTTGTGATTCCTTTTAAGGAACTGACGATTGATGAACAGCTACACTTTACTGAGGAACCGATTGAGATCACGGATCGAGAGATCAAAACCCTCAAACGTAGCCAGATACCCCTTGTGCGAGTTCGTTGGAACTCACGACGCGGCCCAGAGTTTACCTGGGAGCGGGAAGACCAGATGAAGTCCAAGTACCCCCAGTTGTTCCCAAACGAAAACCCCAGCACTGAAGCTACAACCGAATTTCGGGACGAAATTCCAAACTAACGGGGGGATGATGTGACACCCCGTTAAAACACGCTAGCTTGGCAGTGGCTGCTTCAACTTTCGGGACGAAAGTTCTTAAAACTTGGGGATAATGTGACACTCGAGGTTTTTCCGAACGATCACCTTGTAATATTTTGTGTATATAAATATTATTAAATGAAAACGTGACCTTTGTGCATGATATGTGATGTATGTATGTATTATATATATATATATATAAGAGCCGAAACCACGACCCGAGACCATGACTCGCAACCGGGCGGTTGCGAGTGGGCCACTCGGTCTCGAGTGGGCCGTTGAGCCGTAACCGGCTTGGGCCGAAACCCCAAGCCCAACCCGAAAACCACCCCTTGTATATATCCAACCTTTCCCTCATTCCTTTCATTTGTTACAACACACAAACACATACACTTCTATTCTCTCTCAACTAGTAACCTCCAACAACAACACCCCTCTTCTTCCTCTTTCGGTTCAAGCAAGGATTTCGGACAAGGAAACTCGGTCAAGACTATCACTCGGACATACCATCTTCTCGGTTCTCTTTTCTTTGTTTTCGGCTCCTCCTTTCATAACCGGTTAGTACTACCTTTTGTGTTATCTTTTGTGTATAAGATTTATGTGGGTTGAATGAACTAGAAATGCTTGATTAGTAGTATTTTGCATGATTTTTAGGAGGATTTGTGAAGTTTGGTCATATGTGAAAACCCTCATATAACATGTTTAAGGATGGCTAAAGTATAGTGATTTAGGAATGATTATGCCAACCAAAACTATGTTCAAGATCATAAAATGTATGTTTTCTTGTTGTGCATCATGATCTTGTTGTAAATATGTGATTTCGATTCATTAATGTGTGGTTATGTTGAACATGAAAACCCTAGAAATGTATGAAGATAGGATGAACTTGTTGAATGTGGGTTGAATATTTCAAAAATGGCAAAGTTTGATCTAAGATTTCTAATATTCAGATTAGGCAAAGTGTTAGTGAAATATTATTGGTTGTTTCCTATTATGGGCCTGAATTCTTGGTACAATTTGGACTGTCATATCTGCATCATCACGTGTACATGAAAGTGACAGATTACGACTCGCAACGACGGCATTACGACTCGCAACGACGGCATTACGACTCGCAACCACAGCATTCCGACTCGAAACCACACCGTTGCGACTCGCAACCAAAGCATGACAAGTCGAAACCACGTGATTGCGACTCGAGACTACGTCGGTTGCGACTCGCAACCACAGCATGATGACTCGAGACCACGGTTACGACTCGCAACCATAACGTGACAAGCCGCAACCACCTGGTTGCGACTCGAGACCAGCTAGTTGCGAGTGGGCTGTCCATTTTGGTTATTGGGCCATTTTGTGTTAACTTGGGCTATCGGTTATATGGACTATGTGTTGCTGAGTTCTGCTTGACTGTGTTAATTGTTTAGGCCGGCCCAATAACCCCATGACTGTTTACCTGTATGAATGTTACGTGCCCGTATGTGTTTTTACGTGAATGCTTGTATACCGAACCTGATCTATACCGGTAACCATGTTAGGACGTGGTGACCAACGTGATTGACAAGTAACCTAAACCTACCGAGCAACCCAAGGTGAGTTCACAACTTAAAAGCATGCGTCCCGGTGGTTTGGGACACGAGACTGACAACCCTATCCCCTGGTAAAAGGGGATACCATTTACATACCTTCCCTAGTTATTGGGAACAAAACTTACTTTTCCTTCCCGGGTATTGGGAAACCTTTTGGTTAATTACTGTTTATACGGATTGCAACTAACGGCACTAAACGAAACTCTATCACTCAAGTCCCTACTACAAATACCGATTAGTCGCCGGGTTAGGCGAGCGGGTTATTAGTTGATAGCGCTATTTAGGTGTTTACCAGCCTCACACCGTGCCCTGGTTTGGGACGGTCGTGAACTAATGTACTCAGAAATCCGTCAATGATGATAGAACATTGACATCGGGGCATCCTGCGGATACGCAACGGTTACCTAGTGTTCGGTATTGGAAAAACAGTTTAGTCGCTAACATTTGGGGTAGCTCCCCAGGGCATGTATAAACGGATAAATTAACCAGTGAAACAAAGTTTTTGGTAATTTAAACTGGACAACTAGTGAACTCACTCAGCATTATTGTTGACCCCTTACTGCATGCTTTGCAGGTAACCAGTGACGAAGGAGCTTGCAGCTTGGGAACGTGTAGTGTCTGTTCACCCTTGTGTTGGGTGTTACCTTATTTTGAATCATGAACTTTGTTTTAAACTACCGTACTTATGCTTCCGCTACTTAATACTGTTTTGGAACTTAAAACTTTAAACTCTGAACTTAATATTTGCTAAGCTTATGAATAGTAAGTATTACTTTTGTTATCAACTTAAGTATTCGGTATAATTGGTGGCTGGATCCTGGTCAGTCACGCCCCCGAAGCGGGTGTTATCCGCAGGTGGATTTTGGGGGTGTGACAACGGAGAATCACAACTAGAATCACAAACTTTCATTCAATATAATATATATACATGTTGATTAAATACAGAGATGGTTGCTCGGGAAAACCCGAAGTGTCACAGACTAGGTATTACGTGTATATATGTCTTAGCTACCATATATAATACGATATGGTTATCACTCACTGTCAATTTATGTTAGGTAAGCTTTAAAACATATAAATATAGATATATAAATAATTATTTTTTATATAGTTGTACGAATATTAAATATGTCACGTGTGACAAAGTATTATATGTATATATGTTTTACCTATCGTATAGTATGATTTGGCTCTCACTAACCGTTAAATATATGTTATATATATACACACACATCTATATAGATAAAGAAATCAATAACTTATATAGCATTTAATGTCATATCATACTACGATATAATTTAACTCAATTTAACTCTTTGAATACATCATTTTGTATTCACTCGTAATCTTATTATTGGTAAAGAGTTAATTACACAAATGGGTCCTGTGGTTTATACCTAATTTCGCCTTTGTATACTAACTTTATTTTTTAACAGGTTTAGGTTCTATGGTTTCAATTGTGTAACACCTTTGGGTACTAACACCAAAATCAGTTAATTAATGACTAAAATACCCTTGCATTTTTTTAAGTTTATCAATGTAACACATTTGGGTACTAACACCTAATTTTATTTAACTTTAAATCAATTTTAAGAAATCTATTTATTTTTTTTATTTTTATCTATTTTTATATCTCTTAATAACATAAACTCTATTTATTTTTTTTTATTTTCATATTTTTATTAATTTTCTTGTTTAACATAAAATCTATTTGTTACACCAGTATTTTTTTAAATATATATTTTAAATAAAATCTACTAGCTATATAGTTTTATCTAAATTAAATTTCTTACTCGTTTTAAATAATGTAAACCTTACTCGTTTTCAATTTTGGATTGAAATGATTGATAATAATAAATATTTTTCATGTAAAAAAAGTTTAAGCCTTTTTTTAACTCGTTTTTGTTTCATTTACATTTTACTATTTTAGAAAGATATTTAATTTACATAAAACTATATAGCTAGGTATTTTAGATAAAACTATATAGCTAGATATTTTAGATAAAACTAAAAAAAATTAAGCATTTTTTAACTCGTTTTTTTGTAAAAAAATATTTAATTTACATAAAACTATATAGCTAGTAGATTTTACTGGTGCAACTAGTAGATTTTATGTAAATTAAATATCTTTCTAAAATAGTAAAATGTAAATGTACAAAAAAAAAGTTAAAAATGGCTTAATTTTTTTTACATGAAAGATATTTATTATTAATATTATCAATGATATATATCCAAAATTGAAAACGAGTAAGGTTTACATTATTTAAAACTAGTAAGGAATTTAATTTACATAAAACTATATATCTAGTAGATTTTATTTAAAAAAATACTACTGTAACAAGTAGATTTTATGTTAAATAAGAAATTTAATAAAAATATGAAATTAAAAAAAATAAATAGACTTTATGTTAATTAAGAGATATAATAAAAAGATGAAAATAAAAAAATAAATAGATTTGTAAAATTGATTTAAGGTTAAATAAAATTAGGTGTTAGTACCCAAATGTGTTACATTTATAAACTTAAAAAAATGCTGGGGTATTTTAGTCATTAGTTAACTAATTTTGGTGTTAGTACCCAAAGGTGTTATAAAATTGAAACCATAGAACCTAAATCTATTCAAAAATAAAGTTAGTACCCAAAGGCGAAATTATGTATAAACCACAGGACCCATTTGTGTAATTAACTCTATTGGTAAATTTACCTTGAATTTTAATGATTTGCACCACATATGGAGTAGGAAATATGCATTTATTACAAAATTAAATATTAATTACAATTATTTTTCCTAAAATATTATTTAGTTTAGAATTCATTTGGAAGAAAATAGACAAAATAGTTGGTTTAACAAAAAAAATGTATTTTAGACATAATACCTGAGGTAAACCGACCAATAATTTATGTTAAAAGACACCTATAAGGGATATAACATTTTGCGTGATATCAAACAATATAATTTAATTCTTTGTCCACATCTTTTTGTTTTCATTGGTAATCCTAATATTGGCAAATTCACCTTGAATTTTTGTAAATTCCATCACATATGGAGTGAGAAACATACATTTCTGAGAAAAAAAATGCATTTTAGACGTAATTCCTAAGGTAAACCAACAATTAATTTATGTTAAACAATTTAAACATCTTTATAAATAAATGGCACCAGTAAGTGATATAATTTTTAGTGTCATACCATGCAAAATAATTTAACTCTTTGAGCACATATTTTTGGGTTCACTATTAATCCTAATATTGGCAAATGTACCTTGGATTTTAATGAATTCCACCACAAATGGAGTGACAAATATGCATTTCCTAGAAAATAAAAAATTTAATCACAACCAATTATCCCTAAAACATTTTTCAGTTCATAATTGTTTTAGGTTAAAATAGACAGAATAGTTGGTTTCACAAAAAAAATGTACTTTAGACCGAATAGATGCAGTCCTATGAGGTGACATTCAAAACACACAAAGATAGATATCTAGATATAGAAACATTAGAAATAATAATTTTTGTGACATACTTATATAATTATTAAATATGTTATGTGTGACAAAGTATTATATGTATATATGTTTTAAATAACATATATTATAATGTCACTCTAAATAACCGCTAAATTTATTTAAAAAAAATATAAACATCTATCTGAGAAAGACAACAACAACTGATATCATATCATATAAATTGATTTAACTCTTTAAACATCTTTTTGTATTTATTGGTAGTCTTATTATTGGTAAATGTACCTCAATTTAACCCTTTGTACCACATATGGAGTGAGAAACATGCATTTATTACAAAATAAAATTATTAATTACAACTATATTGGTAAAACATTACTTGGTTCACAATTGGATTGGATGAAAATAGACAGAATAGTTGGTTTAACAAAAAAAAAATGTATTTTAGACATAATGCCTAAGGTAAACCGACCAATAATTTATGTTAAAAATGTTAATGTCTTTGTAAATAAAAGACGCCTATAAGTGATATAACATATTGTGTGATATCATACAATATAATTTAATTCTTTAAGCACATCTTTTTGTTTTCATTGGTAATCTTAATATTGACAATTTACCTTGAATTTTAGTAAATTCCACAACATATGGAGTGAGAAACATGCATTTTTTAGAAAATAAAAATAAAATAATTACAACTAGTTATCCCTAAAACATTGATCGATTAACAATTGGTTCGGGTTAAAATGAACAGAATAGTTGGTTTCGAATATATATATAGGAGAAGGTTTAAATGAGAACGCTAAATATTGTGAGAACAAATGAAAAACCGTGAGAACTTGGTCAAAAACAATTCAATTTAAAAAAAATTTTATACACTTATTATTATTATTTGAATACAATGTTAGAAATTTAATTTACACGTTTAAATTTACGTGAATTCGTAAAAAGAAGAAAATTTACACATGTGTAAATCTGTAATATTTAAACATGTGAAAAAATCTAATAAGAGTGATTTTGAAAGGAGAAATGAACTATTTGATGTTGTTATTTCTTTTTTTGATGTTGTAACTTAATTACAATGAGGGTTGTATTGAAAAAAAAAAAACGGGTTTGATTGGTTTTTTCATTCGTTCTCACGCTTCTCGCAATATTTAGCGTTCTCAAGATAACCCTCCCCTACATATATATAGGGGATGGTATATATGTAGGGGATGGTATATATGTAGGGGAGGGTTATCTTGAGAACGCTAAATATTGCGAGAAGCGTGAGAACGAATGAAAAAACCAATCAAAACCGTTTTTTTTTAAATACAACCCTCGTTGTAATTAAGTTACAACATCAGAAAAAAGAAATAACAACATCAAATAGTTCATTTCTCCTTTCAAAATGAATCTTATTAGATTTTTTACACATGTGTAAATATAACAAATTTACACATGTGTAAATGGCAAACTTACACATGTGTAAATTTTCTTTATTTACGAATTCACGTAAATTTGAAGGTGTAAATTTAATTCCTAATATTATATTCAAATAATAATGATAAGTGTAAAAAGATTTTTTGAATTTGAATTGTTTTTGACCAACTTCTCGTGTTTTTTTTATTTGTTCTCACGGTTCTCGCAATATTTAGTGTTCTCATTTAAACCCTCCCCTATATATATATATATATATATACATATATATATATATATATATATATAGAGGATTAGGTTCAAACGTGAACATTTTCTCCAGCGTGAATATATATATATATATATATATATATATATATATATATATATATATATATATATATATATATATATATATATATATATATATTATACAGAATAAATGTAGTCCTGAGGTTACCTTCAAAACACATATAAAGAGACATCTAGATAATGGAACATGAGAAATAATTATTTTTGTGATATACTTGTATAATTAATGAATGTCTTGTATAACTTAGTATTATTAAGTGTATATATGTTTTAGCTTTCACATTATATGACGCAACTATCTCTAACCACTAAATTTATGTTAAAAAATATAAACTAGGTTTAAAGAAGTTCTCCGCGTTGCGGCGAATTTATTTTGTTATTTAGTCTGTTTTTACATGTGTTTTGAAATCACTACAAGCGTGTTGCGAACAGAACTGCTGACAAGAATAAAAAGAAATGTAGAAAAAAACACTAAAAGATAACCATAAGAAAATAAATCAAAAAATTTGTATGGTAACGATGTTGTTCGTATGAAACACGTGGTCAGAGATGAGCAAATTGTTCTGGGTACCGGTACCAAATTTGCCGAACCGAAAGATCTTCGGTACCAATTCGGTACCGCCTTTTGGCGTTACTGGTACCGGTTCACAACCGTTTTTTACCTTCATATATCTGTACCGTAACCGGTGTTCTGTATCGGTTGGCACCGAGCCCATCCCTACCCCTGAAACTAAAGAAAGAAAAAATTAAAGTTGAATAAAATCAACAAAAAAAGTTGTATGATACCGTTGTTCGTACGGTAACCGTGATCAATGATGAGCAAATAGTACCGGGTAGCAGCACTGAATTTCCCGAACCAAAATATTTCCAGTGTCAATTTGGCACCAACTTTTGGCGTTTTCTGTATTAGTGCCGGTTTTTACCTTCATGTATTGATACCGAACATGACCGTCTTTGTATTTTCGATACCAGTACTGGTTCGAACCGGTTGACACCAAGCTTATCTCAACCCTTGATATTAAAAAAAGGAAAATATTAAAATCACTATTCATTTCAATTTGTTTAGTAATATATAGTAATATTAAAATAATAAAAGTATTAAAAAAACTATATGTTATTATAATATTACAATCACTATTCATTTCAATTCGTTTGTTAATATATAGTAATAGTAATAGTAATAATAATAATAATATATATTAACTAGTCTTAACCCCCCGCGTTGCGGACGAAGGCATAAAACCGTGCTAAGTAGCAACCAAACGGCGGCCAAAATTGAAAAAAGTGTAAAACAAAATGACAAATTTTCAACATCGAGTGACTCATTGACGTAAAACATAGACGAAGTTGAACATATACTGACACGTATTGAAATTTTGATGGGGTAAAGAAACTATGAGGGGCTAAATGTGACTATTAGATACCGTGGTAAGTAACAACTAGACGACGACCAAACCCGAGAAAAACGTATTAAATCTAACAAGACCAAAATTCTATTAAAAAATAAAAATATTAAAGTTTAACGTACATAGAGAAAAAAAAAGAAAGAAAGAAAGAAATAACAAAACACAAAAAAAAATAATAAAAAACAAAAAAAATCATGTTAGGAATTTTTAGTGTACATAAAGAAAGAAAGAAAGAAAGAAAGAAAAGACAAAACCCAAAATATTGTTCCTCTGAGTGTTAGAAATTAATAGATACTAGAAGATTCACCTGCGCGCGTTGGGCCGCGGCCAATGAAGTTGACATGTTGTTGATCAGATTCACATTTACAATGTTATGTTTTTGTCGGTGAAGTTTGTATTACTATCTTATACAAATAATTAATTCATCAAATAAGGTCAATACTGTGAAAACCCGAACTTCCGAGGTTAGTGTCGCCTAATCTATTGACCTTAACTTTCCCTTTTCTCTTTTCAATGTGAAACGTAGTAGGGCGTTATAACTTCGTTACATGTAAGTAGGTTATTCTTTACGCACAACACTCATAACCCTAATAAATCCCCTAAACGAAAAACGTAAAACATGGTGATATATGTTACATATCATAGGACGAAATGGGTTGATCTTTGTATCGATAATATGGTTGGGCCATGTCTATACTGTAAGTCCTCAAACTGTAGCTGTGTAGTCCCCATAGTGTGAGGGTCTAACAGTAGCATAGTGTATTATAGGGACCATCGAAATGGCTCGTCCAGCGCTGTAGGGTTGAAAGTAGCAACGGTGCGGCCTGTGAGGTTTTAGAAATGTTGCAGCAGCAATAGGGATCGTTATGCGGGTGCCATCCTGGAGTACCTTTCTGTGGTGTGGGTAGGTCCTAAGAGGAAGCGATAGGCATGCTGATGCAATGGACGTCGGTCTCCACAGGAGAGAAGGAGCAATCATCATCGGTCGTGGGTGCAAAAACAAACGTCTCAACCAGTAAGGGGATCATCAGGTGCAGGTACTGGATCAGATATAAGAGGTGCAATGTCTGGTAAACCAAAAGGAAACAGGTTTATAATCAATCAAGAGTGCAGGATCAGCCGGTGCAACATCAAGTTGTCCCACAAAGGTGCAGATGCTAGCTCAGGGGCAGTCTCCGGGTCATGTGACGGTGTGGCGCCTCGAGCAAGTGATAGTGCAGTAGTCATAACGACGTCGTCTATGTCAGTAGTAGAAGGTTGCAATCCGGCCATCTATAAGGCTGTAAATGACACAGACTCAGAGGAGTCTAAAATTGTGTGTATTCCAGGCGCAGAGGATAGCCTGATAACAGAGGTCTCAAATGTGAAATTTGTAATAACGTTCTCGTCTAACTTTCCATCACCATGGAAGTCGTCAGGAGGACCATCAATAGTCATGTCGACGTCATCGGCTATTCGTCGAGTAGCCTACCTTCGGAAGGAATGTCCACAGGGGGCGTATTGTCGAGGTTCGAAACCATGGTGTGTTCACCATCGGGGTGACCAGTGATGAAGTGATCATGGACTGGAACAAGAGTAGTAGGAGGATTCTTGTCAGAGAAGCCTTCAGCAGGGATAAATCATCCCCAAATTCTGGTAGCGCGGACTGTTGTAAGTCGTCCTTGCCCTTGGTCAGCATATCGAGATCACTCTCCGTGTCCGACGTAAATATCTCCGGCGCAAGTGCAGTCTCATTATTTGTGGTGGTGGCCATAGGGTCATCAATGCTTGGCAACCCGCTTTGATCAAGGAGACATGTGTACCGGTACATGGTAGTCATAGTATGTATTTCCATAGTAATTACTATTAGTTAGCGTATGCAAACAGTTTCCACATATGCACGTTTATTAATAATCAGCAATTAAGCATGTTTGTGATAACAATGTAAGCAAGTAATCATCCTAGTCTTCCCTAGACTATCCCACCGAGTCTCTTAGACTGAACTCCCTGGTCTTTAAGACCAACTTCCCCAGTCTCTAGGTCTAAATCCCTGGTCTCTAACACCAAACCTCCCAGTCTCTAAGACTAAATTTTCCCCAGCCTCTAAGACTGAACCTCCCCAATCTCTCAGATTGAACCCCTCAGTCTCTAAGACTGAACCTCCCCAATCTCTCAGATTGAACCCCTCAGTCTCTAAGACTGAACCTCCCTCAGCCTCTAAGGCTGAATTATAAACATATATTTTGGAATGTGTATTTGTGCCTTTTGTTTGTAAAAATGTTTGTTCCCTGGATCTGGGCGTTTTGTGTATGCAATGAAAAACATGTTTGTAAAAGCGTTTTCGTGAGAGCCCTATTGATCGTAGTCTAGACTCGAGAATGAATCCTAGTTCGCTACGATCGAAGCTCTGATACCAAGCTGTCACACCCTGACTTTTGCAGAAGCGTGATTATTGGTGTGACTTCTTAATACCATTGCATATGATCATAACAACACTATATGATAAAACCAGTAGATGTACATCCATTAATTTTAAGTTTTTAAAAGTAGTACAACATAATTGTCTGAAACGACAAGACCAATTTCAAGTTACAAACCATAACATGTTTTAAGGAGTTCATAAAGACTCAACAAAAGATTTTAAAACAACCCCGAGTTTAAGACCACGTATCTCGTCCAGGATTAAGATACGCCTCCTAAGCCCTAATGACTTGGATGACATCTTTATTCACAACGCAGCTTAAAAACTCCAACGCCTGCCAGATCCATTTACTAATTCCCTGAAATACATGTAGTTTGAAAAATCAACAAAAGTTGAGCGAGTTCATGTGTAAGTAAGTATCTATAAACCTTTGTAAAAATGTCTGTATGTATGAAAATCCCTGGTATGTAGCAATAAGGAAAAAAAACCATCATTCGGTTGCAAAGCCAATGATAAGTGTGAAGTGATGCAGGAAGACTCAACCCTAGCGGATTTGTGAGTCGGGCACTTAGTCATCTCATGGTCCACTCAGCGGACTCAGGAGTGGGGCTCGCTACACCCAAATAGATCTATCACTAATGTCCCTCGGTCCTACAACGAGGATTAATGGCCTTAAGTGTCATGCCCACCACTCACATGTTCGCGTAATAAAAACCCTCCTTAAGCTAACCATACCATGTAAATAAATGTCTGTAATGTCTGTAAATGTCTGTAACATGTATTTCACCCCCGAGGTGTAAAACTGAAATTAGTTAAGAGAAAAGGGGGACATGAACTCACTGTATTGCGTCTTCGGTACTCGTAACCCAAATCTTTTCAGCAAACACGACTACCTACAATGTTCTAAAGTCTATTAGACGAACGGGTCGTGCCTTGTCTTAGTATTTATGTCTTTGAGTTACGTTTCTTATATTATTTCGAGTGATAATTATTTGTCAAATTAATTCGTATTTCAACTTAATCATATGTCGTGTTGGAATATTTGTTCGTTCCATATTCTAGTATTAATACTTCTAAAGTATCTTATATACGCGTTTCCTTCCCAAGGATGGGATGCCGGAAATATATTTAACCATATTCATGTATGAAACCAACCTCCGATACTTTGTATTTTGTGATAAATATTATGACGAGTTTTATTTTTGAAAAACTTAGTCGAAAATATACTAGTAAACTCTTGTCTAGAAAATATTTACTAAGTGTTAGGATTTTCAGAAAATTTCGCCATAGTCTCCTCTGTAAATAGGGGTGTCCATGCTTAAATAGCATATCATTTTCTTTTACATATATTCAATAGTTCATTTTTCAATAACCAAACCGACATATCGACAAACGAAACGTTACATACTTTATTTCAGCTTCATTACTCAAAACCGGACTGTTTTCGAGGATTTTTATAAAATAGTTACCCTTTTCTAAAAATTACCAAATTTTTACAGAATGTCACCTATGTTCCAAGTTTTATTGTGTAAAAATATCAAAGTCCAGTTCGTTACCCATATTTTATAGAAAATCATTTTCTCAACTGAAATCAGATTTGTTACTTTCTGAATGCAGTTTACGGAAATATTCACTAAAAATTAATTGTAAGTCCGTTTGACGAAATTTCAGTTGGAGGGTCGTCCTGACAATGGTGTCTATCTACTGTAAAAATTTCCTGAGTTGATTTTACTCAGGTTTTAAGTTATGACTCCGAAAATAACACACTTTTTCTGCAGTAAAAATGTAGCTTGAGCTGCTGTCCAAAAATAGTCCTTTAAAAATAGTAAACGGTCTCGAAAAATTACGATTCCAGTTCCATTTGTTTCGTTATTCCAAAATACTCATTTTGGGCTTCAGAAAATCCGTTTTTCGATTTAAAATGATCCCGTTACAGCCTGTTGAAGTTGGCTGGAAATCCAAATTCAGCAAGCTGTTTACATTGTAGAAGTGACTAAAAGTGCATAAACGAAGATCCTAACCATGGTTTATTGATGAACAAATGTTAAAACTTCAATCATACTTTAACCAACCCTAAACCATTCAGATTTCAACCTCACAAAACCTTTTTATATGTGGTTTTTAGGCAGAAACTTAGGTTCATATTTTAGGGTTTAAACTTTTGTGTGTGATGAACATTCAACAAATCGTAACAAGAATCAAGGTGGAACAAGAGTATGAAGGGGCTTACTACTAGCACAAGGCTAGGGTTGTAATCTTGGTGTAAGGATGATGAAGAATGATGGTGAGAAAAGCTTGAACAAGGCTTCTTGAGAGCACTTCAACTTCACACTTCTATGGAGGATCTTCACCTTTGAATGAGAGCTTGTTGGAGAAGAAAAATGGAGATGTGAAGATGGATGGTGGTGATTTCTGTTATGAGAGGGGGGGGGTATGAACCGAAATTAAGAGAGAGGGAGGAGGAGATTGGGTGAAATCTTTGTAATGATAGAATTCTTTGGAAACGTGCACTTCTAGATCATAGGGTAATCATACCCAATAACTTTGGCCAATAGAACAAGGATTACAAGAATAAAAATCTTAACAAAATATTCTCAATTAATTAGGGCAGATTTTCGGTTGGGGGGGGGTAAAGTGTAAATTTTTGGTAACTAGTGGGTAATAAGTTAGAAGGTTAAGGGTATTTCCGAGTATAGCGGGTGCATGTCATGTTTACATGGTGTATAGGGATTTTTGTGACCATAAATAATTTAAGATAAAATAATATTTCTGACAATATTTTCGTGTCCTGGGTAATGTCCGGTTGTTCGGTTTCGCATCGTTTCGTTAAAGCGTTTAATTGTCCCGTAAAGCGTCTTTTGTGCGTCTTTTTGTAACGAAATTAATTCCAACACTTAGGAAAGTGTCCAGGACCATTTAGCCAATACTCTATATAATATGAGTGTGTTAAAAGCTGAATTGTTACTAAAATGCAGAATTCTGTAATTAAATTGCATTTTAGGCACTTTCCGACACTCAAACTATCACCTAGCGACATAGTCTTATGGTCCTCATTTCCCTACACTTCATACTGGTGTAGTGTTTTATCCCTGGCCCATACTGGCCTGAAAATAGTATCTGTCTAAGTGCTGGCATTGTCAGTATGTGTCTGAGTTATCCGCTCACTGCGCTAACTGTGCTTTGTGCATCAGGTCTGTCACTAAGAGTCTGTATGAAATAAATGGAGTGACTGTATGTAAAGAATGCACATGTATGTATATGGCATAAATCAGTAAGCAGTTTAAAGCGTCAGATGTAATCAAGCACAGTCATTAAGCACATAATTAGAGTTAATTAATTTGTACAGCACCTGCAATTGTGAGAGTTGTCTCAGTGTAAGAGGATCATATCAGTTTATGAGACATATCACCAACATCGTTAACCTGATTACATTTTAAGCTCTAAACAATTCACCTAGATTGTCAGTATTTTTGTCCATTTAAATTCTCACACAAATTTCAACTGATCCGAGATATTCAGTTAATGTTTTAAGAACTTAAACTTATCCATGTGTCCCACTACTTGTATATACTCCCGTATCCAGATCCCAATATTCAGTCTTACAGGTGAGTATACCACAAATGATATCTGTATAGGGGTTAGATGCGAGGGCCGTGAGAGCTCAGGTCGATACTTCCGTATACGCAGAGAGATGACGGCTTCGACTTTCGGTGTGTCCCCTTTAGAGGATCTTTTGATTTCAACAGCAGCGACTATCAATTTTATTGTTTCATCAGCTTGCTGAGGGCGATGCTATGTTTCAAGCATTTACGGAAAGCATTATCCGGGGACTAGGTCAGTATTTCCAATACAGCAGAAGTCCCGGGATAATACCCCAGATATCACTGAGCATAAAGACCTAGTATCTCAGAATAAGGGACCTTTCAAACAAGATTTCAGGGGTTACCTATATATCCAAGCAGTTTTGTTAACCCACAGAATAAGCAAGTTTGATTTTAGGTTTATATCTCGTCACAATTTACTAAATGTGCAAAAACCTACTGACACATCCACGGTGAGATTGTTTATCACATTTTATCATTACATTTCTTTAGCATGTTGTGACAGCCCACTGATGTACTATCATTTCCTCTATTCACAGCAAAACTCATTTTGAATTTTATAATGTTTTTGTATTTTTCAAATTTTCTAATGTTTTTGGATTTTCTGAAAAAATTTCTACTCCCCCTAAAATGCAAACACATTAAAGAAAAATTGAAAACAACTAACTCTAAACCCACTTGAAACATAAAACGCAACACAAACTATACAGAAACTTGACAACCAACATCGAATCGCATCAATTCGCCATTCACTAGGCTTAAACAATCCGAACTCCCCCTATCACAAACCATTTTCTCATTTTAGATTTCAAAACACTTAAGTTTGTTTTAATCAAAATGATTTTTCTGGAAAATGAGTTTGTTTTAACCACTTGTAGGTTTGATAGAAAACCATTTGTAGGTTTATCACTTGTTAAAATCGGGGATGTGGTTTGTCACTCTGTCTATCAACAACGAATCTGTAGTAAATCAAGTACAAGTTAATGTCCCTGATTTACCATTTGCAATTAAGCAACTTCTGTACCACTTGCAAATATCTCCAAAATAATATCACACGTAAAAATACTACTTGTAAACACACAATACCACTTGAAGATATAGTTACACAATATCAGATGTAGGAATGTTACGTCTACATCACCAGTCTACCACTTGTAGAATTGATCACAAATATGCCGATTCCTGCTTCTCTCTTACCAACCTGGAAGCTCCGGCGTAGTCCTTTCACCTGTAAAATATAAACTCATTTAAAATCTTTCAAACAAACTTTTCAAACACAAAAAATATGAAAGATGCCGATTCCTGATCCACGATATAAACTTGGGATCTCCGGCTTAGTTCTTTGACTATCATGGGAAGCAAACTTCCATCCAAGTCTTCTTAGACTTGATGGCTTTCAGTTCTTGCGCAGTAGGGTTGTATGTCTCCTTTTTAGTAGCGTAAAAATCTTTAACCCCCTTAGCTTTCCCACTTAGCATTTTCCCAAATATCTTTTTAACATTCCCGTTGAATGTTTTCTCGACATCAAACTCTTTTTTCTCATTGTAAAACTGATTCAAAATCTCAGTTTTACCAACTTTCTTTTTAACTTCTTCAAATTTCAGTGATGGAAACTCATCATCATCCACTGAAAGTTTTACCTCACCTTGTGGTTCCTCTGGCTTTGTGGAACCAGATTCATCGCCAACCTTTTCACTTACCTTTTTAACAACCCACATTTGGTTGTTTTCAACTTTCTGTTTGACAACATTCTTCTTAGAACATTCACCAACTTCATAAATCGAATTTTCAAACACTTTGAAGTTTTCTGTTGGTGGTTCAACATCAACAACCTTTTCTTTCAACTTCTGAGAAACTCCCTGTTTTTTCTTGATGTTCTTTGAACAGTTCCATGCAATGTGACCAACTTCATTGCATCTGTAACAGGTACGAGTCTCTCTTGAACAGACTTCCGTTCCATTCTTTCTCCTCAACAAGAAACTCTTGGTTTGACTGTCTCCAGAATGGTTTCTTCTGCTCATCCTCAGAACTTCCTCCTGAAACAAATTCAGTTTTTGTTTTACAATTTTTCAAATTTTTATCATTTTCTGATGGAATAAAGCCGAGACCTTTCTTTTTGTAGCTACAATTTTGGTTTGGCTTCTTTTGAGAACCCGAACCAGAATTGAAGCCTTTTTTCTTGTTTAAACGTTGCTGAACTCTTGAAGTGTACTTTTTAGGTTTTTCAATAATATTTAAATCTTTTATTTCAGAAATGTTAATTTCTGTCATTTTGAAAACCTTTTTGATTCTGTCAAAACGAACACTTCTTATTGGAAATTCTTTATCAGAATATAATTTGTCCGAATCATTTAAAGTGTACGCCACTTCAAACTTTTCATCATCCAAATTTACTTTTGATAAAAGAAACTCTTTACTATAAGATCGTTTAACCGATGAATTTTGACTGTTGACTGACGAACTTGACCCTCCAGACTCTGACTTTGACTCAAACTCCTCATCAGTATCCAACACCTGATCGACCACCTTTTTGATTAACTCAGACTCATGATCAGTGTCAGACGAGGTGAACGTAACATCAATGTTTTCTGGTAATTCGTCAGTTGTGTCGGTTTTTAGCTTAATATTGACCGCCTTTTCAAGTTGTTCCTCGTTTGGTTTCCTAGGTGAATACCCTTCCCAAATTAGAGGCGGACACTTGTTATATTTCATCTTTTTCTTACCACTATCATTCTTTTTCTTTTGCTTCTCATCTTGAAAAGCTTCCATTCCTGCAACAGTTGGGTAAATACGATCAATAAGATAATCAGAACTAGTGTAACTTTGCAATAAGCGTCTGATTCTCTCATTCTCAATTTTCTCTGTCTCCAACTCTTGCTTCCACTTAGCACTTTCTTCGATGTAGAAGTTTATCGCCTTCTGCTTTGACATCATAACCGCATTCATCATCGTCAGTGCTTGTTCTCTTTCAGTGTTTGTCTTTTGGAGACTAGTTACTGTTTTTTTTTCAAGATATCATAAGATTCTTTCACATAATTCAGGTTGAACAGTAACTGCTCCTTCTTTTTCTCAAACTCTGCAATAATATCATCTTTTGCAGCACATTCCTTGCAAGCTTCCAAACACTTCTCACAAGGTTTGACAACTTCAACAATCTTCTCCACTTCGATTGTTTTCACCACTTCAACTACTTTTTCTACTTCGATCACCTTCTCAGCTTCAGACATCTTTTCTTCAATCACCTGCTCAACTTTAACATTCTCTTCAACAACACTTTTAGTATTCATTTCCATTTGTTCTTTTTCGGCTCTTTTTGCCTTCAGCTTTTCCATCCGATCTGCAAAATAGAAATGAAAACTTTCAGGAAATAAATGAGATTTAGCAACATTAATATGTTTCTCCTCCTCATTATCACTACTGCTGTCAACAGGCGAATGATCAAACTTTGCAGATTTTTCAGAATCAACGTCTGACACATCAGATGCAGATGGTGTTTGATCAAAAAAAGCTTCTTTTACTGAACTAACATCATTTAGTTCACTTTCATCAGAACTCTGTACACCATCATCACCACTCCATGAACTTTCATCAGAAGCAACAGACTTGACAGTTACACCAATAGTCTTCATCCACGTGGTAAACATATCTGGCTCTCTCACAATCTTGGCGATGAAAGCTTTGTAATCACCATTCTCATCTATAAACATATCCCAGCTGAAGCCTTCAGGTAGTTTTTCATCATCTTGATCAACTATACATGCTTTGCTGTCAGATGATATATATTTACTCCAGCTGAAATCTACTAAACATGCTCTCTTGGAATCTTCAATCTTCCTACCATGAGCCGTCTGTGAATCTTGTGATTGACCAACTTGCTGATAAATGGCTTTCCGGTAGTAGTCGTCTTTTCCGAACGGATTCTGAGCACCACCATCTTCTCTTCCCTTGCACTCCCGCTTAAAATGGCCTTTCTCCCTGCATCGAAAACAAGTAACTTTAGATTTATCAAAACCTAAAGTAGATACATGAGCATCAAGAAAGTCATTTCTCCCGGTAATTGTCTTGAATTTTTCAGCACGACGAAGAACACTAGCAAGACACCATTTTATATCCATCAGTTTCATTTCTTCGGCGTCTATCTGATCGTAATCCTCTTTGGTGAGCATAGGATTCCTGATCCGACCAGCTACAAGACCTTCATAAGATAACAATACAGAACCAAGAAGTGCCATGTGGTCTTTTGCAGTTTCCTCAGAAAAACATTGGCTTTCTGGAAGATTTAGAGCTATGTTGCACTGAATCACGTAACCATTTCCTGTCTTTGTGCCTTGAGACTGAAAGTTTGTGTTTGACTCTTTAGGATTGACACTCGAAAATGACGAGAATCAACTGCTACTCTTAGTTGAACTCTGGTCAACTTTTTCTGTAGAATCCCCAGCACTGAATGCAGTCTGGATTTTTGGACTTCTCTCAGATTCAGGAACTGGAACACTCCCTTTGTAATACATCTTTACGTCTTGTTAACCACTCGGACTGTTCATCCTAGCGATCTTCTGTTGTTCCAAATCCTGACTCTCGATCTTCTTAATGAACTGTGAGATCGTCAACCCATCATAAACACCTGTGTTTTTCAGAATCATCAAATACGTTCCCCACTCCTTCTGAGGTAGGGCATCGGCTAACTTGTCCACCCACTCTTCACGAACTTTTGTAATGCTGAACATAGACATGGATCGCACTAAGTGGCAGTAACGTTCAATCAGCTTCTTCGTGTCTTCACCTGGTAGACTGCTAAACAAATCAAACTCTTTCTTTAACAATGCCTTTTTGCTTTTTATCATGTTCTCGCTACCCTCGAATTTGACTTTAAGTGCATCCTAGATCGACTTTGCAGTTTTGTCATGTTGTAGCAGGATGAAAATATCTTCTTTGATCGCTTGCTGCAATAAACTGATCATCATTTCCTCTGCTTTGTACATAACCCGTTCATGATCCCTAAACTCATATAACTCTTTTAGAACTTGCAACTCTGTTCTCGGTAACACGTATTTCTTCAGTATGCATTCCCAAGACCTGAGATGATTTGCTTGAACCCAATTCTCAAATCGATCTTTCCACCCATAGTATTCTTTGATACTCATCAATTTCGGTGGCTTTTGGGTGGTTCCCGTCTCGTTTTCAAGATTCATAGCTTAAGCAATAGCAGCCGGAGAAGACGGTGTTGCGAACGCATTGTAGAATTCGGTATCCATGATGACTTAACACGTTTTCCAAAAGCAGTGACAAGTAAGCGAAATTAGTTAAGTGTGCACAAAAAGCGAAAACTCAGAAGTTCACAAAAGCGAAACTAAATTTTTGTTCGTATAAGCGAAACGTTGATGATCAGAAGAGCGAAACTACTGATGTCCTTAGAAGCGGAATTGCAAATGTGTATTTGAAGCGACACCAATGAGCGAAATCTTAGTCTGCACTTGGAGCGAAACTACGATGTTGTTCACAAGAGCGGAACCTTATGAGCGAAACTCCAAATCTAACACTTGAAGCGAAACCTTTCGAGCGAAACCTCTCAAACTGGTGACACAAAAGCGAGACTACGTGATCCTTGGAGCGAAACCTCTTAACTTTATGACACAAAAACGGAACCTCAATGCATTTTGGAGCGGAACCTTTCAATTAATGTGCCACAGAAGCGAAACCAGGTGGTCAAATAAGTGAAACTATCAGATGTCCAAATAAGCGGAACTAAGTTCAAAGGTAATTTCACCCATTTTAATCTGTAATTTTTATCCGAAACTTTCCAGGGTTTGTTAATGTCCAATAACACACAATCTGTGAAATTTTGAGCTAATTTCAACCGTTAAAGCTATCTGAAATGATGAAAGAAGATGTAGAAGTAAGAAAATTCGACGAATTCCAGCTAATCTCTACAGAAAACCTCCTCCCAAGCTCTAATACCACTTGTAGGATCGAGAATTGACCCGAACGAGTCGTTCAGAGGCGTTCTTCTATGTTTCAGGTGCGGAATTACAAGAAACACGGATAGAAATAGCTGATTCTTCAATAAAACTGCTAATTGTATTGATAATATGCCAAGTACACGCAGTTCTTCACACCGGCAGCACCTCGGTATGGAATCCGGAAAGTTACAAATGATTTCGCTTCTAAGGTATATATAGATGTCAAGGTTTCGCTTATACGTACATGTCCACAAGAGCGAAACCTCTTGTGTACGTATAAGCGGAACTACCTAGACCAAATAAGCGAAACCTTATCCCATGTCCCTAAAAGCGAAACCTTCTCCTAAAACACATACATTCTCCAGTTTTCTCGTAAATCATGCCCTAATCTATACAATACAATGTAAGATTCGATACAAGACGAAGTCGACAGATGTAGTGCACCAACAAGTGCTTATATAGGGTCGTAAGATAAGCACCTTCAAGTGAGTACATAGTTCCCCTCTTTTACTGTTTTTCAAACATTTTGGGGTGAAACACATGTGCCTACTTGTTACTTTTGTGCTTTCCATGTTTTTATATCATATGTTTGCTATGTTCATTAGTACACATATAGTACATGATTTCATTATGTTTTGCTATATATGTTCACTTCGCATGCTAGCACATTGTTTTACATTGCATTTCTGTTGCATATGTTCACTTAGCGTATGGACACACTGATTTACATTGCATTTCTATTGCATTTGTTTACTCAGCATATGGACACATTATTTTACATTTCTACTTTGTATGTTCATTTAGCATATTAAAGTACATTATTTTCATAAAACATGCTTACATTTGGTATGACATTTGGTTTGTTTAACGGGACATTATTACATTCATTAACACCGATCATGCCGCTCGGTAGTAGGTAGTGGTACCATAGGACTTGACAACTCCCGTTCCTGAAATCCTAGGTTTGTTTGGATGGAAGGAATGACCGAATCCAAAAACATTGTTGGTAGACCTTGACATTGTTCTAGGTTTAGCTGACAGTCCCAAGGCTTGTATGTAGGCGTTTAACATTACCACATAGATGTTTGTATCAGTAAAGCATGCATTATTTTACAAAACATAACTTTTTTATTTATTCAAATACTTTGTTTTGTGCATTTTACATATGATTAAGTAGTCACTTTTTAATTGTCATACATGACATTTGTTTACACATTACATGATTTACATTTGACAATAGACATGTTTACACATAAACATTTGACAATTGGTTTAAACAAGACATTTTTGGTGGTTTACTTGGGTAAGTGATTTAAGTAACGAGGCGTGTGTAATATGATAAAAGCATGGTGGATACGCCGCTGGTACTTCCTATATATAAGTGCTTTTATGGTATTACATATGGTAGCGTTACTTAAACCATCTCAAGTTAAACATAATACATTTTACACTTGTATCACATCTTCATGAAACATTATTTTACAAACAACATATTTTATACAAGCTCATTTTACTTGGTCGTTTATTTATCTGTGCATCTTTCTTTTATATCGTCTGATTTCTTATCACTATTTGTATGATTTATAAAACAAAGCATTTTACATGGTTCATGACTAACTTTTGTTAAACATTTTCTTTAAACTTACAAGTCATGAATCCTAAATCAATAAAACCTATGTATCTCACATGCATTTTATGCTGACATACCTATTTCCACATGTGTTTTTGGGAGATGATGCATAGGATTGATCAAGATATACTTAGGCAGACTTGGGCCTTAGTGACAATAAAAGATGCAAGATTAGTTAATTATGTTATGTTTCTTTGTTTTTAAGATATTGTAACCTCTTTCAATTCAATAAAACAAAACTTCAAATTCCATGTGTTATGAAACAATGATTCTGTTACAACACTCCCCGACGATTCCGTCGCGATTTGTTGTTTTACGCGGTCGGGGTGTGACAGAAGAGTTGGTATCAGAGCTCATGGTTATAGGGAACTAGGTTATTAGTAATGCTTTGACCAAGTCTATAACCTTCCTAGGACCCTAACACAAGATCCTTGTGTTTAGATCTTAAAACAATACCGTCACTTATCCTTAGGTGACAACCACAACCAGAACACAAATTTCTAATCCGCTTTGAAAACCAATCATTTGTTCTAGGATGATTTATTATAAGGTTTTGAACCCTCTAAGTTTTCAAAATCTCATCAAAGTTGGGTATATAATGTGAACACATGCAATCTGGAAGAGTGGATGCCTGTACTCTGAGTTTTCTGTCTAAGGCTAGAGTGTTCGTACAAATCCACATAATCGGACCAGTCACTCTTTCCTGGGAACTGTTGGGGTGAGTGTCCACTTATAGGCTAAAGCATGTCTTCGCGATACATTAATATGACCCGATAACTTTGATTAGTCATCGTCTCATTTGTTTGCCCTAGGTAACAAACAAATGATCGCATTTTTTATGCGTTGTCATTCTGTTTTGATTATCTGATAACATTTCACTTGTTTCTTCTTATGCCTTTCATTTATTCTAGAATGTCTCTTCATTACAACGACGCTCAGATATCCGAGCAGACTACCAAATTTGCCCAACGAATAGGTGAAGTAGTCCAGAAGACTCTTAAATTAGCTGCTGCCATGGCTCGTCTCACGGATGAAGCTACTCAAAAGACACCAAAGGAAATAGAAGCCAATCCTCCACCAAAACCAAGGAAACGTAAAGCTTCAAAGAAACCCGCAGCGGTTGTACCAAAACAAGCAGGACCTAGTCAGGTGGTAGCACCACCAGCCAAGAAGCCTTACAACAGAACTGTAACCTCGTGCAACCAATGTAACCTTCATCATCATGCCAGTGTGAAGTGCCGCAAATGCCTAATTTGTGGATTTATAGGTCATACAGCTAGGGTTTTCCGAGATGCTCCATGGTGCAATCGATGCAACCGTCATCATCAAAATCACATACCCTGCTTCAAATGTACCCACTGTGGACGATGGGGACATTTGGTTGGCATGTGTCGCTTTGCTACCCAAAACAAGGTTGTTGCAAATCTGACCCACGGATGAGCAGTTGGCTGATTAGAAGATGCTGCTACTTTGAATAGTTTGTATCTGTTGCTCTTGTTTTACTGGAACTCTGGAACAATGTGTTTAGTTTATAAATAAATCATTGTTCGCAATTCTGATGTACAAGTGTAGTTACATGTGTGTATGGCATTTCCTTATGATATCTACATCAATGAACTATGTTCTTTAAACAAACTACTCTTGTAATTCTCCCATTCTTGTGTTTGCTCATGATTTCCTCGAAAATTCTATGTACTCGTTTCATTCTAAGAAACGAAGTACAGAAAATAATTAATATTTTGAGTAATCACTTTATATCCTTGGTTAGATAACTAAGGGTACTTTTCGATCTCATACCCATATCATTACATTCTGGTTTTCATAACAATATACATAATATATGCTTTTCAAAAACAACCTTCATGATTTCAAAAACATTTTATATAGTTTGAAAACATTTTTAACATAGTATATTTACTTAACATATCAAGTGCATGATTTCAAAAGCATCACCCATGTTTTAAAAAACCTTGTACATAATTTCAAAAATTCATCTTGCATGATTTTAAAACATTTTATAAATATACTTATCTAATACACCTACTTTATGATTTCAAAAGTATTACGTAACGTTTCAAAAATATTAAACACATTTCTAAAAGAACCCCATGCGTAGTTTTCAAAAACATTTTCTCATACATTGACTTAACCTTCAAATTCTGCTTCATATCTCCCCTTGGCATATCTAGCATCTCAATTTCATGAGCATTTTTTTACTTCATGTTTTGAATTAAGCACGTCCAGTGCAAGGTTTTGAAACATCTTCAAATTCCAAAAAATCCATATATGGTCTTTTTACCTTCACAATTAGATCCTTGTGGGTGGTTACCGCTCAATCGGAGTCCTTAATTGAATTCGTTGTATGCCTTAATATGTATATTACGATTTAAAAAGGAAAAGCCGAATTCCTATTAAGATCTTCCTATCTTTATAGTAAGATTTTTGAAAATGTTTACCTGTTGTGCTTTAAATACATGTGCACGATTAACAAACAATTTAACAAAATGATAACAAATTGAAGATCAAGTTAAACAATTTTGTGATTATGTGTTTATGTGTTTTCTTTTATGTTTTGTGTTTTTGTGTAATCTGGATATTCGTTATCCAAATCCACGTAGAATCTTCCATATCTTCATATGAGGGATTCATAGTAGGATATCCAAAGGTTCTACCTTAAATCCTTAATGGGTTTCTACGTAATAGTTAAGACCCTTGGATTATATAGTACCATTCCATAATTCAAAAGAGGCCCCTTGAGTAGTCTAATAAAAAAGATTGATTCAGAATCTGGTTAAGAATGGCATGTGATGATATAGTTGAACAGACTCCTTGGTAGTCTATCTAAAGAGATCATTTATTGATTTAATTAAACAGACCCTATGGTGGTCTAGTCACAATCATCACAGGTCCGTTCATTGTTTTCTTCCTCTACACATTATAAAATGCACTGTGTGGACTATGCAAGGAATTATGTAATTATGGATGCATACATAATTAGGAAATTCAGTGCACGGAAACCATAGTAAGACTTATCATGTGTAAGAACCTATAGTGGCAAAAATAACAAAATGTAAACAATGTAATGGAGGTAAGGTGGACGCACCAATGGCGCTTTATATACTTGCATATAAGTGTCCCTCTTACATTACAAACATGATGTTATTTAAAGTTAGTAGAAGTTCAGAACTCTAGCCAGTATTGTTTTATCTTCTCGACTTCATGTTTTGAGCTCTCACAATTTTCCTCTAAATAAATTTCGGGACGAAATTTTCTGAAGTAGGGGAGGCTGTAACACCTGTGCCTCCACGGCCATCAAACAAGAACCAAATTAATGAAATATTTTGTTTCATACTTGGGAATTGTATAGATATGTGTATCAATTGCACATATCAAATCTTGTTCGATATCGAGCTCTAAATCGCTTCCTGGAAAGTTATACGCGAACTGATGCGTAAACGTAATTAGTTTAACGTGAAAAATACTCCGGAACAGTGACATGGGCTTAACATACCTTAAATAACCTTTATATAACTTAGAAATAAGTTTTGGAGGGTTTAGTGTGTCGAAATAAAGTTTATTCGCTTACAGGGACTAATTTCGACAAACTGCAAAAGTATGTTGATTCGTACTGTAACGAACATTCTGAACATTTTCATAAGTTAAACAAGCCCTAAATATCCTTTACATAGCTTAGAAATAGGCTTTGAGGTGTTTGGTGCGCAAAAATAAACATATTTGATCAACAGGGACTAAAAGCGTCAAAAAGTGCATAAGGTTGCATTTTCGCGCATATCTTACATTCTGAATATATCCGGACATCCAAAAATTTATGTAATTATTAAAATATTTTATTTTAGTGATTGGCATGATAAAATTCCATTCATCGCGTAATTTGGATCATTTTTTGCTTCCGTTCGTGTTTCGTCGTAATTAACCGAACAACGCAACCGTACGACCAAAAGAACTGACATACGAGATGTTTTTTTTATCATAATTCATGTTCCCTATACTTAAACTTCTTGGTAGAGCCTTGAAAATGGGTTAACGGGGTATAAACGCGTCAAAAATGGCTTAATAGTGTTGTAGGGACCAAAACTTTCAAGTTAGCAAACTTTCTGAATCTGGGCATGTGGTGGCATCACGCCACCACTATCTGATGTTGGTGTGGCGGCACGCCACTGCCTTATCTGGGCAGAAAACTCATTTTCCGCAAGAACAAGTCCATTTTCAGCATATAACTTGAAGTTTAGGGTCTTTTATGTAACATTTGCAATACCGTGTGATGGTTTTGAACACCCATAGATTTGTAAAACAATGGGTAACACATGGAGGGTCCAGATTAAAGTTCAATTATCGAGGAACGATCCTAACGGTTTTGAGAAATCTATAAATACCCACCATCTTCATCACCTTCATTCACACCTTTGATCTCAATTTCATTCTCTAAGTTGAAGCTCTCCTTGTGAAGCTTCATACCTGAGAATTTTTGAGTTCAAATCTTCATAGCTTGGACCTTTTGTAAGTTTCCTTCATGCTTGTTCATGTATTTCAAGCATGAAAGTCAAACAGTGTTTGACTTTCTGCTTTGACCTCGATATGGTCAACACGAAGTTCATTTGAACTTCGTAATGTGAGCATAATCACGATGGTCATAGTCCCTTGTGACTATACCTACTGATTACAATGTTATTTAGGCTTAGTGACGAGTCATAGTTTCGGTCAAAATACGCGTTTATGCGTATTTTGCAACCAAACTATTCTTGGGTATCAAAACCCTTTGTTTTGATATCAAACTTGTTTTCTAAATTTGTTAAACATGTTTTAACATGTTTAACTCATCACTTTTAGTTTAATGCTTATATAGGGTCGTAAGATAAGCGGTCTAAACAACCGCTTAGACTTTCAAACCCAACCCGTTTGGTCAATCATTAGGATCCGACCAAACATATATTGTGACCATAGTTGTATAGGGAATAACCTTCCGAGGTTATACCTTATGGTCACCTCGTTTAGTTAGTTGTATGATAGGTAATTTATATGCCTTAGGAAAATGACCAAAATGCCCTTTTTACGCATAAATTCATTTTAAGCATATGTAACCTAAATTTTTACATCTAAACTAAATAGGTAACATTATTAGACATGTTAAGGCATATAATACTTGTCATAGGACTAGTTAGGTAGTCCGAACGCATTTTACGCAAACTACGCGTTAAAGTAGCGTAAGCTACATAAACGGGTCGTAATGGGTCGTAAGCACTTAGGATTCCGTTTTAGAATGTAGGCTTTGTTAAATGTCACACCCCCAATTTCCACGTGTCACCGGTGGGCCCGGTGTGGGGTACAGTGACGTAGTTGGCATCGTCATAGACAATCAACACAATATAATAATGCACAGCGGAAGCAGAATAGAAACATTTCAACTTTAAATAAAGTGTAATAATAAATATCACAGTAGTTGAAATGGATCCACAGGCGGATCAAATAAAAATAGAAATAATTAGTTCAACAGATAAATGTCGTCCGAGTTTGCGAGACTATTGTGGACGCTCTCTAGGAAACAGCCAGCCTATTTCCGTATAGTACCTGCACTTATTCTTTTGGGAAAAATACGTCAGTTTACACTGGTAAATACAAATCGACTGACTCATTTTGAAAATGATTGAAAATTGATTTAAATGCACAAGGCATAAATATTTTTATTAACTTGGGATAATTATATAATATAAACTTGTGAACGAATTACATGCACTTATATCTCTGGTGGCCCGGGATCTACTGTCCGGGCTAGAGATTTAATTGACACACCACATCAAAGAGTTATACACGACGGGTGTACGCCTACACCCCGTGCTCTGGTCGTGGCCATCTCGTAAGAAAATGCCAAGGATATCCGGGACACGGTCAACAACCCCCCAAAGCCTTTTAAGTAAGACAAAACTGTTTAAACGAAGTCGCACAAGCTATTCAAGACTGAACACCTATAAGGAGCAGGACTTGTGCGCCCGATCAAGCGGTATTTTAAATACCGTACCCCAAGCCCGTATAGGGAAAATAAGTCAAAATGTATTTACCTGAGCAAGTATAAGTCACAAACGATAAGTGGTGGTAGCTTTTACCGGGCTTCCTAATCTGGAACAAAGGTTTATAATTAACCTATTAGATTCCTAACGGCCTTTTATTTAAGCTTAAGCTTTGACCGGTTAGTTTTAGGAATGATACGGTTTACGCACGATTAAGCGAAAGACCGGATAGAATGTGATTTAGACCCGACAAGTTTGAATACTTGTATATCATGGGTATACTAAATACATTCTGGATTTTGAGATAAAAATGATGACGTTTGACCCGGTTCGGTCAGTTTACGCAAACTAGTTACGTAACCCGAACCGAACGCGAAAAGGGCGATACGGGTAGCCAAAAGATTCAAATGCAAGTTTCCTGAAGTAATATGCTTAGAATATGATATTATATCAGTAAGTTATGTTCTATATTGCCCGGGATAATTTTAAACCCAATTTATGCCTTAGAAGGGCATTTTGGTCATTTAACGACAATAAAAGGGTAAAATTAGAAATCTGAGTTTCGGGTCTGGTTCATACAGTAAATATACTTAATATAACATATTATATCAGTAGGGTATGACCCATATACCAAATATATCATTTAAAACCAAACTTTGCACCGTAGGGGTAATTTAGTAATTTCACAAGGGCTAAAAATGCCAAAGCTGGAAACCTGAGTTCAAAATATTATTCTTACTGTTATTATATGAAAATATGTAATTTACATCAGTAGGTATAAGTCTTGTAGGTTTAAAACAAGTATAACGCTTTACTATGCGTTAAAACGCTAAAAATACGATTTAAGGGCGTTTTCGGGTTTTCACAGTAAATCTGAGATTTTTATATTTCCAGAATACTTAAAATAATTTATTCATCATATAAAATCAGTAGAAAAAGGTTTCGGGTCAAAAGGATGTGTAAAACTCATTTTATGACTAAAACGGTCAAAACCGACATAAGCCGAAATGACTAGGTGATCTAGGATCCGTTCAGCCAAAAATTACTTAAAAATCATCAAAATTCCCAGAATATTATATATAATCAGTTGGTAAAAAGTTTTGTACCAAAACGTGGCCAGAAACGGGTTCTACGCAAAAAGGGCCGTTTATGTAAATTTATAATATAGTTTACGCTAATGGCCACAACTCACAATCTGGACCACCAACTGATCCGAAACTTTCGGTGCAAGTTTATATAATAAAAATAAAGATTTCTATCCTTTCACTTTTCCAAAAATCCCGTTTTAAATCAAAAAGGGCAAAATAGTCAACTTTGTGCATAAACCGGAAACAAGCATTCGAATAGGCTAAACATAGACTCAAACAAAGAAAATTCCAGAAAGTTTAACTAAAATAAAAATAGTCAAAAATACTTTCCAATACAGATCTCGAACATGCATGTACGAATCCGAATCGATAGTCTACGAAATAATCGTTTTACAAGACTTTCGGTTCCGATTCGTGGCTATACTATAGATCGTCGAGTTGATGATGATTAAAACACATTCTTATATGTGTTACAAGTTATTTTTAATGATCAATCAGGTTGCATGTCATCTATATCATTAATCATGTCATTCTTCACAAAAATCACTTCTGTTGACTTTTTAGAAATAGGTTTGACTCGACATTAAGCATGCATGTAGTGGGAATCAGTTAGTAACCTTTAGAGGGTTTGTTTCCCACATAAATACCAATCTATAACAAGTTTCAATTCGAGAAATTACTGAAAGAAATCCGTTTAATCAGAAAGTCAAAGGTTATGAACACCCAGTTTGACTTTTAGCAATAAACACTATAAAAACGGATTAAAGAACGAATTGAAGGCTTACAATGGTCCTAAAGATGTTTAGTGGACACTAGAAGTCGGCCTTGATGATCAGTTTAGCTCCAGAAGTCTTGCCTTGAAGATTCTTGATATTGAGAGCACTTGTTACTAAGAAAAATGATCAAGAATTGATCAATAATCTGATTTAAACCCATAATTTCGAGGTTCCTGTAGTAGTAGCCATGCATGGCTCTTAATTGGTGCAATTGGAGGCGAAACCAGCTGGATTCCACTCAATTTCGGACTCAATTCGACCCAAAACCGAATTTCTGGTCGCTGGCAGTCCCACGCGGCCCGCTTGGGCTTTCCCAGGCGGGTCGCCTGACCCCTGTTTCAGCCAAACAACTTTCCAATGTTGACAGCTTTGACCCCTGAACTTGTACGCGATGTTTCGGCTACTTTTCTCGACCCGTAAACCCCCAAACTTGGTTTCTAAGAACCTTAGGACTTTTACCAACATGGTAATGCCCTCGGATAACTTTGCGCTCAACCGAAAAGCCCTGAAATTCGACGTTGACGCTTTTAGTCCCTTAAGTACGGTTTTGGCCATAACTTTCTCATACGTTGACGAAACTTCATGAAATTTTTACCACATATTCTAGTGAGTATATTTTAGCTATACAAAGCTTCGGGTCTGCCAAAAGTTCACTCAGAGGTATAAATTAAACATGTTGACACTTTTGGCCCCTATAGTTTACAATACTTCACTTTTGGGCAATTTCCGCGTCGTATGATCCATGAACCATCCGTTAAAGGTTATAAACATTATGTGGGGTTATCATAGAGCCTATTTATCTATTGTTGCCACTTTGGACCCTTACGTTCCATAGTTTTCACTGTTTGTCACTTTTAGTCCCTCTAAAGTATGTTTTCACATAACGGAACCTTATGACACGTGTCAAGACATTATTGGACGAAATTTTTCGAGGTGTTACATTAAACCATATTACATGAGTTCCTATACTCATTTGGTTTACGAAACCTCATTCTATCCGATCTTCCGATTTAGGTCTAGTTTATTAACGTAGTTACTTACATTAGGTGTCGTTTGATTTCCGTGATCCCTCTAGCTTTGCTTGGTTGTTATTCAAGACTTCTAAGCACCCTCAAGTGAGTACATAGCTCCCCTCTTTTATTGTTTTTCAAACATTTTGGGGTGAAAAACATGTGCCTACTTGTTACTTTCGTGCTTTCCATGATTTTATATCATATGCTTGCTATGTTCATTAGTACACACATAGAACACATATAGTACATGATTTAATTATGTTTTGCTATGTATGTTCACTTAGCATGCTAGCACATTATCTTACATTGCATTTCTGTTGCATATGTTCACTTAGCATATGGACACATTAAATTTACATTGCATTTCTGTTGCATATGTTTACTCAGCATATGGACACATTGTTTTACATTTCTACTTTGTATGTTCATTTAGCATATTAAAGTACATTATTTTCATAAAACATGCTTACATTTGGTATGACATGTGATTTGTTTAACGGGACATTATTACATTCATTAACACCGCTCATGCCGCTCGGTAGTAGGTAGTGGTATCATAGGACTTGACAACTCCCGTTCCTGAAATCCTAGGTTTGTTTAGGTGGAAAGAAGGACCGAATCCAAAAACATTTTTGGTAGACCTTGACATTGTTCTAGGTTTATCTAACAGTCTCAAGGCTTAAATGTAGGTGTTTAACATTACCGCATAGATGTATGTATCAGTAAAGCATGCATTATTTTACAAAACATAACTTTTTGATTTATTTAAATACTTTGTTTTGTGCATTTTACATATGATTATGTAGTCACCTTTTACTTGTCATACATGACATTTGTTTACACATTACATGATTTGCATTTGACAATAGACAAGGTTTACACATAAACATTTGACAATTGGTTTAAACAAGACATTTTTTGTGGTTTGTTTGGATTAGTGATTTAAGTAACGAGGTGTGTGTAATATGATAAAAGCATGGTGGATACACCGTTGGTACTTCCTATATATAAGTGCTTTTATGTTATTACATATGGTAGCGTCACTTAAACCATCTCAAGTTAAACATAATACAATTTACACTTGTATCACATCTTCATGAAACATTGTTTTACAAACAACATATTTTATACAAGCTCATTTTACTTGGTCATTTATTTATCTGTGCATCTTTCTTTTATATCATCTGATTTCTTATCACTATTTCTATGATTTATAAAAGAAAACATTTTACAAGTTTCATGACTAACTTTTGTTAAACATTTTCTTTAAACATACAAGTCATGAATCCTAAATCAATAAAACCAATGTATCTCACAGGCATTTTTATGTTGACGTACCTATTTTCACATGTGTTTTCAGGAGATGATGCATAGGATTGATCAAGATATACTTAGGCAGACTTGGGACTTGGTGACAATAAAAGATGCAAGATTAGTTAATTATGATATGTTTCTTTGTTTTTAAGACATTGTAACCTCTTTCAACTGAATAAAACAAAACTTCAAATTCCATGTGTTATGAAACAATGATTCTGTTACAACACTCCTCGACGATTCCGCCGCAATTTGTTGTTTTACGCGGTCGGGGTGTGACACCAATCTATATCCAAACCAAGAAAATAGCAAGATCAGAAGACCTGACACGGGGCCGTGTCCACCAGACACGGGCCGTGCCCAAGACTAGAATCTTTACAGAAGAAAAGACAACAGCAAAGGACAAAATAGACAACCAATACGGGGCCGTGCTAAGGCAACACGGGGCGTGGTCAACTCTAAGATTTTTGCAGAATCTGAGATAGTACAGCAAGTACATTGGCCACAGGCCATGCCGTTGACACACGGGGTCGTGTTAGTACAAGACCTAACACTGCAGTTAATGAGGAAGAGAGAGAGAGATGGCCACGGGGCCGTGCCAGGTGGGCACGGGCCGTGGTCAACGTCTATCTTCAGCCTATAAATAGGGGTGCTTGGTTCCATTCCAATCCATCCCTTGCCAAACCATTTCTCTCTCACTTGCCACCCCTCCACCACCACTACAACACCATCATCCACCACCATCATTCATCTTCCATCATTTAGAGTGTGTAGTAGTCTCGGGATCCAAGATTGATCGTAAGAGTCTTTGTCATACAAAGGCCATGCTTGGCTAAACTCTTACATCACTCAATGAAAACAAATCCTTTATGTATTACTTTTTTCATTCCAATCGTTGGATACTTTTTAATCGGGTATGGGTTAATGACTTTAATAACTAGTTTTTTATATTGTAGGCAAATTTATCTAATCATTCTTCATATGTTTTTGATGCACATATTTGTGTCTTTACTGTCTATATAAAGCACGTTAACTACTTGGAAATGGGTTAGATGGGTGGTTGGGTAAATTCTATGTCTTGTTCAGTGTATATATCCAGCGAGAACCTATTTTTAAGCTTAGTAGGACTTCACGAGCGGACGGTCTTAACCCCCACAGGAGAAGTAAGAACCACTTGAATCCCTTATCTATAAAATACTATTAAAACTTTAAACCAACCCTGCGAGGACTGTATCCCTGCTGACTCAGACTAAGGGGTTGAGGGTAACGCTGCCTGGAAGGGGGCCTTCCACTTTTTGCAATAATAACGTACTTCATTATCTTTCAATAATCCGACATTACGGGACTGTATTCTTGCTGACTCAGACCTATAGGCTGAAGGGTAACGTTGCCTGGAAGGGGGCCTACTATTGTAACCTAAAGATAATCTCTTAAAATGCCAAAGTGCGAAAATCATTAAAAGGATACATAAAGAGGAGTTGGAACCAAGTGATTCCTTCTTGTCTATTTGTTTTTCCTTATATTTTATTTATTTGTTTGTTGTTTATCTTTTTATAGCTTTAAAAAACTTTTCATCAAAGTTTGGTTAGATTAAACGTTAACGATAAGCCGGTATTAAAAGCTCATGTGTCCTTGGACGACCTCGGTATCTTGCCATCACTATACTACGTCCGCGATGGGTGCACTTGCCCTAACATGTGTGTAGAGTGATAATAGAATATCATGTTTTATAAATTTAAAACTTGAATCATCGAGTAAAAAGAGCTAAGATATAACTAAAAAATATATACACACGCATGTACGTCACCTACGAATGCCCGACTAAGAAAATCAAGGAAAATGAGACACTCTTGGTCGAAATAGAAGATGATGATGAACCGGAATGATGTGCCTAGACGACGAAGAAAAGTAAAATAGGAAATTTGGTCGTGTGAAACGATCAAAGCAGAAAAGCCGTGTGATGCGGGAAGGAAGATAACCTGTGAAAGATACAATAAGTAATCCAGCGAGTAGACTAGATTAGGTAAAAGTTAAGAATCTGTGAGGGAAGCAATCAATGATAAAAGAACTCTTTGTGTGAGACAACCGTGATGAGGAGATTAAATATGTGATAGGCCAAGGAGAAGGCACGCGTGTGAAGGAAACAAGTAATCATGTGACTAGTTAAAAGAAGGCGTTGATGTGTGATACAACTGCAAGAGAAATATGAGTGAGTCAGTTTATCTAAAATCTATAAGGGATGGATTCAAATCATGTGATATGGTAGGCAAGTTTATCAACATCGGTTGAAGTTCTTGTTGAGCAACTACACAAGAAAAGGATCGTGTGATACAAATCAAGTACGACCAAGACAACTATGAAGCAAAATGTTCGTGTGAAGCATGGTTCGTGAGGAACATGGTTCGTGAGGAGCAAGGTTCGTGAATAAGAAGATACATGTGAAGTGTTGGATACCAAGGAGATTCGAGAAGATAAAACTGCTTGGAGTTCAAGATCTACAACAACTCAAGGATGTTCGTGATTAGGGGGTGAATGAAATCATTAATCCCTACACATCCTAAATTTCAAGGGTTATTATGTATATAGTATAAAGATAGTATTGGGGTAGTTATGAAGTACGGGGACTAGATGTGACAAAACAGAAGTTGATAACCAACTCCCAACCAACTCCCTAAAGGAATCGATGTGTCCCTTGGATACACCCTTTGATCGAGGGCTTCAAAGGAAAAGAAAGGGGCGCACCTCTTCAAGTACAATCACATCCACAAGATCAAGAGACGCACCCGTTCGTGAAGAGACATGTCTCTACAATCGCACCTTTTAGTTACTTATAAATAGGGCTTTAGATTTCAATTGTAAAACATACATGTATTCAAAGATTCAAGTTATATTCAAATTCGATTCACGTTCTGGGGATCAAAGATCAATTAGGGCCAACAAACCCGCTAAGTCTGCAAACATGGTAAATAACGTAACCCCGCTAATAGAGTAAACCCTCTAATAGGCTAAACACACTAAAGGATAACCACGTTATTTGGGGTAAACCCGCTAAAGGTTAAGCCCGTTGATAATGCTGAAACCATAAGCGATAAACCTGTTAATTCTGATGAAACTGTAGAATTTAGTAACCTCAAACGAATTCGAAAACTGATTAATACAACTCAGAACAGTTTGAGAATCCCAAAGAACAGATTATCAAACAAGAACAACCTAAGAAACACTTGTTTAATACGTGAAACAAAAGAAAAAAAACACTTATTTTTGTAGAAAACCAATCTTAAACCAGACACTATAGAGCCTATTGCTTTGATACAAATTGTAGTTCCCTTAGACGGATCCTAACGAGACTCATACTCAACTAGGAGTGTGGAATCCTATTAGTAGATCAAATGATAACAGTAAACAAGTTTATCAAACAAGCAAATAGGAGATCATTGTAAAACAAGTTTATCAAACAAGCAAATACGATATCATTGTAAACTAGTCTTCTATTTATTATCTAGAAACAAGTTTACAATCAATTCAAGACTCTCAAGAACATAAAACCACTCACACATTCTCTGACTAGCAATTCTGGAACCTAGCCAAAACCCGACATGCAAACATGTTTATATATCACACACGTTGGCAGAGTGGGCTTGGCCCATACATCAGATCGCTAAACCTGCTATACAAGTTAAGCCTGCTAAGGCCACTTACCTGCTAAACCCGCTAAACATGTTAACACTAACCAGCTAAACCTGCTCGTTAGCTAAAGCTGTTAGTTAGCTAAACCCGATAACTAGCTAACCATGCTAATCTGCTTAGACCACTAGCTAACTAAGGCTTCAAGTTGTCTACACTTGCCAATGTTCACAAGATATCCAAAGACCTTTTCACAAAGTTGTTGTCATACGATATGCACCAACAACAGTTTTGCATGTCAAGACTTGTTTTGTCTTGGATGTTTCCATTGCTTATTTATGAAATTCTTGTTTAAGAACAATGTGCCAAAGATTAAAATATTAAGACCCCAGGTTTGGGGTATTTACAGTCCGGTCAAGTATTTTTTTAATATTGATTAAATATCAAAGCGCTTTTGGTCTGACGATGCCATGATGTTGAATAAGGTTTTTACCTTTCTAAGTTGTAAGGGTTCAATTCCCATGGTGGACAAAAAGGTTGTAGTTTAATATAGATGTAGAGAGTAGTGAGTATTTTCGTTCTACAAAATATCTTGAAGAGATACAAATAAATAAATTAACTTTACACATGCATTCATTAACTATTTATAGCTTTATTGTAACAAAACTTAATGATCATTGACCAGTTGAAATATACATTTTGATTTATTGAAAAGCAAATATAACTCACTTAGTATAGAAAATCATATTCAAAATTATTATATGTTTTTTTAATAATGATATATGATAGGTAATTTAACGAAAACTTGATACTCAAAGCTTGTAAATCTCCCTCTCACACACACATATGAACGGATCCTTTTATATAGCATAAGTAGCAATGAGGAGCCAACACGTATACTTATGAAGATTTTATATGGGTAAGGATATTTGTGCTCATTTACATGTCCACATTTTTTTTTAAATCTCAATTAACTAATTCACTATTTTAACATACCATAAAATCGAACATTTTCTTTTGCTCTTTGATATATGTATAATAATATTGATATAATATTTTTATAAAAAGTAAGTTTTTTTGTTGTTATACCATTTTACGTTGTGATGTGACGTGCCCAGGTTTTGAATGCATTTTTTAATTACGATAAATATGGTGCTATTATCCCATTTTACATTGTGCTTTTATGTTGTCAAAAAAAATATGCATTCATAAATGGACCTTTGTACGTAACAACATCGTATAAAATGGTATAACATAATTATTCGTGTAGTGTGTTGCATTTTAAAAATAAATATTTTCTTTATAAAAAGTAAATCAATATTATTCATATATTAAAAAGAACAAAACACGCTTGATTTATGGTGTAATTAATAAAAATAAAGTGAAGTATATAAAAGTTATTTGAGTTTTAAATATTAGTAAAATTTGTATTTAATTTTTCAAAAAAAAAAGTCAACACAAGAGGTCAAATCTATGGTTTTCCTTTTGCCTTTTACAAACTACCATTTAATTTTTAATTATTGAAATGCTACCAAATTAATATTAATCATTAAATGATGTGATCAAGGATCTTTTTTTTTTTGAACGGCTAATTTCTTTAATTCCCCGTCGTCTGTGAGACTTGAACCAAAAACCTTCCCCTTCCCAATCTAGGTGTTTTAAAGGTTTTGTCTTTGCCAATGGACCACCACCCCATTGGTCTAAATACATTTTTAGACTAAAATACATTTTAGAATAAAATACATTTTTTTATCCATGAATTCTATATAAATGCATGTGTAGAGCAACACATTAGAATACTCACTTTTTGAAACTTGAAAAAATGAGCATTTCCGTTACAAAGAAGCTTTTTTCCCTTTTCATTGTATTGAGCTATTTCACGTGCTTTGTCATTGCCGATTGTTATTTCACCAGTTCTGTTACCGTTTATATATTCAACGGAATCCCAGCTTCAACAATCGATGTTCATGTGAAATCCGGAGATGACGATCTCGGCCATCACAACATCACTTTAAATCTTGCGTATCATTTTCATTTCTGTGCAAATATTTTTGGAAATACTCTTTTCATGGGAGATTTTGCCTGTGACAACTCGAACTTTAGACTCGCTTTGTGTAACGCTACGTGCATATGTGAACTGGATTATATGTTTGGACTTAATAAATGTTTGTTATTTTGTGCTATGTGAGCTTTGTGAATCATGTGTGGGGTTATATTGTATGTATGTATGTACCGAACCGCACAAGAAACGCACAACACACGCATACCTATTTTGGATCGCACAAAGCCGTTGGGCTTTACACCTTGTACACGGACCAACATGGCAGCCCATGTAAGGGCCGGCCCATCCCCTCTAACCGTGTAAACAATTAGGGACTTGATCTCTTTTCTCATTTGTTACAATTCACAACACAAAAACACACACAAGAACCCTAGTTACTATTTCTCTCTCTCGCTCGTTGCTTGGAAGCCGACGGCAGCACAAGGTCCCTATTCGGATCATCTTTATCCTTTCACTAATCTGGTTAGTATGATTTCATGTTTGTTGTTGCTCTTTGATGTTAAGTGATTGTATGGCTATTGTGATTGTTTATGCTAGTAGAGTTTGTATGAATATAAATCGGCTCATGTGTATGGTAAAAGCTCACAAGAAATCGGATTATAGTGTTAATTGATATGTTGTTAATTGGGTTGAAAATGTTGATAATCGGCTGAAATGGTTAGGTTGCAAGGGTTTAATCCGATTGTATGTTTATGAATATATATAGTGTTCAAGCTTGTTCATGTTTAGGGTTCTTATGGATTGATATTAAAAGTCTTATTTGATCGATACCATGCTAGATGATCTGTTGGAATTGTGTTGATTGGGTTAGATAATTTTGGAAATAGTTAATTGGTTGTAACTGTTAGCATAAATTATGGGAAATTTGTTAAACCAATCGTACAAGATTTCTTGGTGTACAAGAAGTCTACTCACACAAGATGGTCCAACCGCACAAATGGACCACACGCACAAACGGGCCAAACGTACAAAGGTTACGATTCGCACAAACAGGTCCGATCACACAAGTGCAGCCCCAGTCGCACAAGGCTGTATTTTGGGCCAGACGTACAGATTGGGCTGTACAGGCCCACACGGATCGCACATGTCACTCGGTCGCACAAGGGGTGTCAAACGCACAAGGGATTACCGGTCGTACAAGGCTCATTGGGTTATCGGCTAAGATTGTTGGGCCGGACAGCCCAAATGTCCAAGCGCACAAGCCCAGTTCCAGTCGTACAATCCAGGTCCCTCGCACAAGCACACATCAACCGCACAAGCTGACTGTTATGTTATTTGGGCCGCACATGTGTTATTTGAATGTTTGGGCCGGATAGTATGTTGGGTTGGGCTGCTATACGATCGCACAACAGGAACGGATCGCACAAGATGTTTATCACTTGTTCTATTATTGGGCCGATACCTGTATTGTTTGACTTTCTATTTGGGCCGTACATGCATGATTCCATTATACTCGTGACTATTACGTGCTATGTGTTTACTTGTATGTCTTATACATGCAATACTTGAACCGAACCTGACTTGTATGGTAACCCTGTTAGGACGTGGTTGACCACTGTTAGTTCAAGAGTCTTTTAATTGTGTATCTGCCGAGCAAACCAAGGTGAGTTCACACAGCCAAGGCATGGGATTCCCGGGTTGGGAATTGGGTTGGATTTGTTGATTGTGGAATGATTACCCGTACTTACGCATATACCAGACTATAGACCATTGTCCTCAGGTTAGTCAGGACACGTTACGTAAAGCCTACGTAACCCAGTATACTTGCCATATGTCTCCCGGGACGGGAGGACACGTTACGTAAAGCCTACGTAACCCAATACCATTCACTGGCTTCCAGATCGGAAGGCCACGCTGCGTAAAGCCTACGTAGCCCCCACGCGTACCACTGTCCTCGGGGAAGGGCACGTCACGTAAAGCCTACGTGACCCCGTACGTTTTCCTGTTCTCGGTAAAGAAGAACACATGGTCGGAAGTTAGTCTAGTAAGTACCGTTAATGAGAAGCCCTCATTAGCCAGGATAAACATGGGAAGCCCCACTAGTTAACTCACGCTCTATGATTATGAACTTACTTTCTGTGAACTCGCTCAACTAGTTTGTTGATTATCTGCTGCATGCCTTGCAGGACCTTAGGTACACTTGGAGCTTGCACCAGAGGAGAAGCGGGTCGTTGTGGACAAGAACTCGTGAATGCTTGTTTAACACTTTTACATTCACACATTGATACTTATGATTTGGGTTTTACATTTAATGCTTCCGCTACTTAAACAGTGTTTGGTTTTGAACACCAATTATGTCTTTGATTATTATTAAATGCTATGTTTGATATAATTGGTGGCTTGATCCTGGTCAGTCACGCTCCCAAGCGGTGGTACTCCGCAGTGTGGGATTTTGGGGGTGTGACAGATTGGTATCAGAGCCATTGGTTATAGAGAACTTGGTTTTAATATGGGAAAACGTTTTTATTAAAACCGGACTATAACCAGAACAGTGCTCTCAACGATCCACAACGACGCTTCGCTCCACGTGCAAGACTCGACATCCTAGGTAATAAGGTTTATGTTTATTGCCTGTATGCTAGAATTGTTTAGAACTCTGCTCGCATTACGCTTAGATACACATGCTTTGATTACATGAGAACACCTATATGCCTACGCTTTTCTGTCATCGCACTACACGCGAACCATTCATACTTATGCTACCTTTACTGTTCGATCATGTCTGGACGTGTTAACATGACTCAAGCCCAGTTGACGGCTCCCATTAACAAACAAGTTGCTACGGCACTTGCAGCCGCACAAGCAGGTTGCAGCCGCACAAGCAGGAGGTATAACCTGCTATTCCAAACCTATCCTAGGATGTTAGATCCTACTCTCGTGACCCAAGTCTCGCGCTTAACCTTGACCTATTCTTCTCGCGCAACGGGTCAGAACGCACAGCAACCTGCCTGCACATTCAAGAACTTCATGGACTGTCGTCCAAGCACATTCAGTGGCACAGAAGGAGCAGTGGGACTACTCCATTGGTTTGGGGAAGCTCGAGTCGGTATTCGAGATGTGTGAATGCCCTAAGGCTCGCAGGGTCAAGTACGCCACTGGTACTTTGGAAGAAATCGCGCTAACCTGGTGGAACGCGCAGGTACGGATGCTAGGGTTGGTAGCTGCTAACGCCACCCCTGGAACGAATTCAAAGAACGCATTAAAAGGGAATACTGCACGCGTGATGACATCCACAAGTTGGAAGTGGAGCCTTACCATTTGAAAATGACGGGGTCAGGAATTGATGCTTATACGAAACGGTCGAACGAACTGACCATCTTGTGTCCAACAATGGTGGACCCTTCAAGCAAGCGTATCGAATTTTACCTCAAGGGTCTAGCCTCAGAGATTCAGAGCCATGCTTCATCGGCTAACCACGACAATATCCAAGACATTCAGCGTCTTGCTTATCGCCTCACGGATCAGGCAGTGGAACAGAACATGTTGCCTAGTTGTATCAGCGCTATTACTACCGCTACCACTTCTGCTACCCCCGCTACTCCTAGTGACAACAAGCGGAAATGGGATGGGTATTCCAGCAAGGGTTCGGCTACCGTTCAGTCTCAAGCACAGCAGCAGCGCAAGAATAGTGATCACCAGAGCACAGCAGAAGTCCTATGCAAAGAAAAGATTGTTCGCATTCCTCGTTCAGGTCAAGAACCTCTCGAAGTTCAAGACGACAAGAGTGGTGCTGTGGTTGGCATCACCTCTTTCTTGAAGGCTCAGAAATGTTTGCGGAAGGGCCACACCGCAATTTTGGCTCCCGTTACTGACGCATCAGCGAAAGAAAAGAAGTTGGAAGACCATCCAGTTGTACGCGACTTTCCTCAGGTGTTTCCTAAAGATTTACCTGGTCTACCGCCTCATCGTCAGGCCGAATTTCAAATCGAGCTCGCTCCAGGAGCAGCACCTATAGCTCGTGCACCGTATCGCTTAGCTCCACCAGAATCGGAAGAAACTATCGGCGCAGCTACAAGAACTCTTGGATACCAGTTATCTGTGAAAAAGAAGGATGGAACCTTCAGGATGTGAAATTGATTACCGCGAACTGAACAAAGTCACGGTGAAGAACCGTTATCCTCTTCCACGCATTGACGACTTATTCGACCAGTTGCAAGGGTCGAGTTACTACTCCAAGGTTGATCTAAGGTCTGGTTATCATCAGCTGAGAGTCCGGGATGAGGACGTCTCCAAGACAGCTTTCAGAACTCGTTACGGTCACTACGAGTTTCTCGTCATGCCATTCGGGTTAACGAACGCGCCTGCTGTATTTATGGATCTTATGAACAGGGTGTGCAAACCCTATCTCGACAAGTTCGTCATAGTATTTATAGACGACATTCTGATTTACTCCAAGAGTCAGGAGGAACACGAGCAGCATCTTCGCCTGATTTTGGAACTCCTTCGGAAGGAACAGCTGTACGCCAAGCTTTCTAAATGCGACTTCTGGCTTCGTGAAGTCCACTTCTTAGGCCACGTGGTAAACAAGGATGGGATCCATGTTGATCCATCCAAGGTGGATTCGATCAGGAACTGGCCTGCACCGCGTACACCGACAGAAATACGCCAATTCTTGGGTCTGGCAGGTTACTACAGACGGTTTATTAGAGACTTTTCGAAGATTGCTCAGCCGCTTACGTTACTGACCCAGAAGGGTGTTACCTATCGCTGGGGAGAACCCCAGGAGACTGCTTTTCAGCACCTAAAGGATAGGCTTTGCAGTGCACCTATTCTCTCATTGCCAGAGGGCACAGAAGACTTCGTAGTATATTGTGATGCATCCATTCGGGGATTGGGATGTGTGTTAATGCAGCGCGACAAAGTTATTGCTTACGCCTCTCGTCAACTCAAGGTTCACGAACGGAACTACACGACGCACGATTTAGAGCTGGGAGCTGTTGTTTTGCGCTTAAGATATGGCGACACTACCTGTACGGTACCAGGTGCACGATTTACACCGATCACAGGAGTCTCGAGCATATTCTTAAGCAAAAGGATTTGAATATGCGTCAACGGAGATGGGTTGAACTACTGAACGACTACGAATGCGCCATCAAGTATCATCCAGGCAAGGCCAATGTTGTGGCTGATGCCCTCAGTCGGAAAGACACTCTACCGAAACGCGTGCGAGCGCTACAGCTTACCATTCAGTCCAGTCTTCCTGCTCAGATACGAGCTGCTCAGACAGAAGCATTGAAGCCCGAAAACGTCAAGGATGAAGCCTTACGCGGCTCACGACAACAGATGGAACAGAAGGCAGACGGCGCCTACTATGTAACGGGGCGTATTTGGGTCCCACTCTACGGCGGTTTACGCGAACTTGTAATGGATGAAGCTCACAAGTCTCGCTACTCGGTACATCCAGGGTCGGATAAAATGTACCACGACATCAGCACTACCTTTTGGTGGCCTAGTATGAAGGCCCACATTGCTACGTATGTTGGAAAATGCTTGACCTGTGCGAGAGCCAAGGTCGAATATCAGAAACCAGCTGGCCTACTTCAGCAGCCAAAGATACCTCAATGGAAATAGGAAGAAATTTCCATGGATTTCGTTACAGGCCTACCCAGATCCCAGCGTGGAAACGATACAATATGGGTCATAGTTGATCGACTCACCAAGTCTGCACACTTCCTACCGATTAAGGAAACGGACAAGTTCTCCACTCTCGCAGACGTCTATCTTAAAGAAGTTGTCTCGAGGCACGGGGTGCCCACGTCTATCATTTCGGATCGCGACGCACGATTCACGTCAGAACTTTGGCAAGCGATGCACAAATCTTTCGGCTCACGATTAGACATGAGCACAGCATATCACCCTCAGACGGAAGGGCAGTCTGAGCGAACGATCCAAACGCTTGAAGACATGCTTCGGGCATGCGTTATTGATTTCGGCAACGGCTGGGAAAAGCATCTCCCTTTGGTGGAGTTCTCGTATAATAACAGTTATCACACCAGCATTCAAGCCGCTCCATTCGAGGCATTGTACGGGCGTAAATGCCGGTCACCTCTCTGTTGGGCAGAGGTGGGGGATGGTCAGATTTCGGGTCCAGAGATTGTAGTGGACGCCACAGAAAAGATTGCGCAGATACGACAACGCATGGCGGCAGCACGCGACCGTCAGAAAGCCTACGCGGATAAGCGTAGAAAGCCATTGGAATTTGAGGTCGGGGACCGGGTTTTATTGAAAGTCTCACCCTGGAAGGGTGTGGTTCGTTTTGGCAAACGGGGCAAACTGAATCCGCGGTACGTCGGACCATTCGAAATCATAGAAAAGATTGGCAAGGTAGCCTACAAGTTGAACCTACCAGCTGAACTCGGGGCAGTTCACAATGTCTTTCACGTATCGAACTTAAAGAAGTGCCTATCTGATGAAAACCTCATCATTCCTTTTAAGGAACTCACTATCGACGAGCGGTTGCAGTTCGTTGAGGAACCAGTAGAAATCACGGACCGGGATGTGAAGGTCCTCAAACACAAGAGAATCCCTCTTGTCCGAGTTCGTTGGAACTCCAAACGTGGCCCAGAGTATACCTGGGAACGCGAAGACAGGATGACAGAAAAGTACCCCCATTTGTTCGGGAACCAGGCAACCACTACTGAGGCTGAAGCTACTACTTCGGAATTTCGGGACGAAATTCCAGATCAACGGGGGGAGGATGTGACACCCCAGGAAAACCAGTGAACAGTGCAGTTTACCTAGCTTCCTCAGTGAGTGCATACCAAATTTCGGGACGAAATTTCCAATTAGTTGGGGATAATGTGACAACTCGAACTTTAGACTCGCTTTGTGTAACGCTACGTGCATATGTGAACTGGATTATATGTTTGGACTTAATAAATGTTTGTTATTTTGTGCTATGTGAGCTTTGTGAATCATGTGTGGGGTTATATTGTATGTATGTATGTACCGAACCGCACAAGAAACGCACAACACACGCATACCTATTTTGGATCGCACAAAGCCGTTGGGCTTTACACCTTGTACACGGACCAACATGGCAGCCCATGTAAGGGCCGGCCCATCCCCTCTAACCGTGTAAACAATTAGGGACTTGATCTCTTTTCTCATTTGTTACAATTCACAACACAAAAACACACACAAGAACCCTAGTTACTATTTCTCTCTCTCGCTCGTTGCTTGGAAGCCGACGGCAGCACAAGGTCCCTATTCGGATCATCTTTATCCTTTCACTAATCTGGTTAGTATGATTTCATGTTTGTTGTTGCTCTTTGATGTTAAGTGATTGTATGGCTATTGTGATTGTTTATGCTAGTAGAGTTTGTATGAATATAAATCGGCTCATGTGTATGGTAAAAGCTCACAAGAAATCGGATTATAGTGTTAATTGATATGTTGTTAATTGGGTTGAAAATGTTGATAATCGGCTGAAATGGTTAGGTTGCAAGGGTTTAATCCGATTGTATGTTTATGAATATATATAGTGTTCAAGCTTGTTCATGTTTAGGGTTCTTATGGATTGATATTAAAAGTCTTATTTGATCGATACCATGCTAGATGATCTGTTGGAATTGTGTTGATTGGGTTAGATAATTTTGGAAATAGTTAATTGGTTGTAACTGTTAGCATAAATTATGGGAAATTTGTTAAACCAATCGTACAAGATTTCTTGGTGTACAAGAAGTCTACTCACACAAGATGGTCCAACCGCACAAATGGACCACACGCACAAACGGGCCAAACGTACAAAGGTTACGATTCGCACAAACAGGTCCGATCACACAAGTGCAGCCCCAGTCGCACAAGGCTGTATTTTGGGCCAGACGTACAGATTGGGCTGTACAGGCCCACACGGATCGCACATGTCACTCGGTCGCACAAGGGGTGTCAAACGCACAAGGGATTACCGGTCGTACAAGGCTCATTGGGTTATCGGCTAAGATTGTTGGGCCGGACAGCCCAAATGTCCAAGCGCACAAGCCCAGTTCCAGTCGTACAATCCAGGTCCCTCGCACAAGCACACATCAACCGCACAAGCTGACTGTTATGTTATTTGGGCCGCACATGTGTTATTTGAATGTTTGGGCCGGATAGTATGTTGGGTTGGGCTGCTATACGATCGCACAACAGGAACGGATCGCACAAGATGTTTATCACTTGTTCTATTATTGGGCCGATACCTGTATTGTTTGACTTTCTATTTGGGCCGTACATGCATGATTCCATTATACTCGTGACTATTACGTGCTATGTGTTTACTTGTATGTCTTATACATGCAATACTTGAACCGAACCTGACTTGTATGGTAACCCTGTTAGGACGTGGTTGACCACTGTTAGTTCAAGAGTCTTTTAATTGTGTATCTGCCGAGCAAACCAAGGTGAGTTCACACAGCCAAGGCATGGGATTCCCGGGTTGGGAATTGGGTTGGATTTGTTGATTGTGGAATGATTACCCGTACTTACGCATATACCAGACTATAGACCATTGTCCTCAGGTTAGTCAGGACACGTTACGTAAAGCCTACGTAACCCAGTATACTTGCCATATGTCTCCCGGGACGGGAGGACACGTTACGTAAAGCCTACGTAACCCAATACCATTCACTGGCTTCCAGATCGGAAGGCCACGCTGCGTAAAGCCTACGTAGCCCCCACGCGTACCACTGTCCTCGGGGAAGGGCACGTCACGTAAAGCCTACGTGACCCCGTACGTTTTCCTGTTCTCGGTAAAGAAGAACACATGGTCGGAAGTTAGTCTAGTAAGTACCGTTAATGAGAAGCCCTCATTAGCCAGGATAAACATGGGAAGCCCCACTAGTTAACTCACGCTCTATGATTATGAACTTACTTTCTGTGAACTCGCTCAACTAGTTTGTTGATTATCTGCTGCATGCCTTGCAGGACCTTAGGTACACTTGGAGCTTGCACCAGAGGAGAAGCGGGTCGTTGTGGACAAGAACTCGTGAATGCTTGTTTAACACTTTTACATTCACACATTGATACTTATGATTTGGGTTTTACATTTAATGCTTCCGCTACTTAAACAGTGTTTGGTTTTGAACACCAATTATGTCTTTGATTATTATTAAATGCTATGTTTGATATAATTGGTGGCTTGATCCTGGTCAGTCACGCTCCCAAGCGGTGGTACTCCGCAGTGTGGGATTTTGGGGGTGTGACATTGCCGATAATTCAAGATCGGCACATTTTCATGTTTATGACGATGATGTTTTTCAATATGTCAACGAGTATTATGCTGATATAACAAATGTTTATTGGCTATTAAAACAAGATGGGTATTATTTATCAAAAGAATTTAAACCATATGATGATCCATCATGGGTGTATAGAGGAGCATGGGAATAAGAAATTTGACCATGTTAATTGTTTCATGACAGCAGTAAAGTTATATTAATGTTATGTTTGTTAATTCTCCACAATACTAATATTTGGGTAGTAGTGTAAAATAATTTTTAGCAATCATATAATATGATATATAATATGATGTGGCTATCACTAACTATTAACTCTTGTTATATATATATAAAGGCCAATAACCGATATAACATTTAATGTCATCTCATACAATATAACTTAACTCTTTGAACAGATCTTATTGGTAATCTTAATATTGGCAAATTTACCTTGGATTTTAATGAATTCTACCACATATAGAGTGAGAAACATGCATTTACTAAAAAATAAAAAGTTAATTACATCTTATTATCCCTAAAACGTTGATCGCTTCACAATTGGTTTGCGTGAAAATAGACAGAATAGTTGGATTCAAAAAATGTATTTTAGAAAGAACAAGGTGCAATCAAGAGGTAACCTTCAAAACACATAAAGATAGATATCTAGATAATGAAACATGTGATGCGGGCCCAAGCGTGGAAGAGCAGGCCATCCTGTATTTGGAGGCCCAAGATCGGGTCACTAAAGGGGCTTCACTGAAATGGCTCTAACTTGGGCTACGGGGGTCCGTTTGGGGCGTGTGACCAGTCAAAACGAACGGGAGAACGAGCTCTATCTTGCTGCAAACAGCCTCTGTCGGTTTGGGTCATCGTCCGGGCCGAAAAAACGCTTATTTCTATTAGTTTTTTTCTATTTTTATGTTTTTTCAAGTTTTTTGGGCATTTTGTTTTTGGGCTTGTGTTTGGCCCGTTATCTTTTTTAGGCCCATTTTGAATTTCTGTCATTATTTATATGTCCCTTTAGTGAATGAAACAATCAGACTTGAATTTTGAGAAAACTTATTTTTCACTTCAAATTCCGTGGCCTTTGGGTTGCAATTTGGGGGTTGGGGAAGAGACACACGGGTATTCGTAGTATCAACGTGTTTATCTTCGTTTATCGTATCACTCACTACATCAACATGAGAGGTAATTATTTTTGTGATATACTCGTATAACTATTAAATATGTCATGTGTGACTAAGTATTATGTGTATATATGTTTAAGGCTTTTAGTTATCATATATATATATATATATATATATATATATATATATATATATATATATATATATATATATATATATATATATATATATAATGTGAGGTGCCTATCACTAACCGTTAATGTATGTTAAAAATATATAATCCTATATATAAAAAGACGCCAATAACTGATATGACACTGTGTCATATCATACAACATAATTTAACTCTTTGAACACATTTTTTTGTATTCATAGTTAATCTTGTTATTAGTAATTTTACCATGAATTTTAATGATTTACATCACATATGGAGTGAGAAAATGCATATATTATAAAAAATTAATTACAAATAATTATCCTTAAAACGTTGTCCGGTTTACAATTGGTTTGTGTGAAAAGAGACAACATAGTTAGTTTCACACAAACAATTGTATATCAGACATAATAGGGTGGAGTCTAGACATAATAGGGTGGAGTCCTGAGGTAACCTTCAAAACATATAAAGATAGATATTTAGGTAATGAAACATGAGAAATAATTATTTTTGTTATATTCTTGCATAATAGGGTGGAGTCTAGACATAATGAAACACGTGTGACTAGGTATTACGTGTATATATGTCTTAGCTACCATATATAATACGATATGGTTATCACTCACTGTCAATTTATGTTAGGTAAGCTTTAAAACATATAAATATAGATATATAAATAATTATTTTTTATATAGTTGTACGAATATTAAATATGTCACGTGTGACAAAGTATTACATGTATATATGTTTTACCTATCGTATAATATGATTTGGCTCTCACTAACCGTTAAATATATGTTATATATATACACACACATCTATATAGATAAAGAAATCAATAACTTATATAGCATTTAATGTCATATCATACTACGATATAATTTAACTCAATTTAACTCTTTGAATACATCATTTTGTATTCACTCGTAATCTTATTATTGGTAAAGAGTTAATTACACAAATGGGTCCTGTGGTTTATACCTAATTTCGCCTTTGGATACTAACTTTATTTTTTAACAGGTTTAGGTTCTATGGTTTCAATTGTGTAACACCTTTGGGTACTAACACCAAAATCAGTTAATTAATGACTAAAATACCCTTGCATTTTTTTAAGTTTATCAATGTAACACATTTGGGTACTAACACCAGATTTTATTTAACTTTAAATCAATTTTAAGAAATCTATTTATTTTTTTTATTTTTATCTTTTTTTATATCTCTTAATAACATAAACTCTATTTATTTTTTTTATTTTCATATTTTTATTAATTTTCTTGTTTAACATAAAATCTATTTGTTACACCAGTATTTTTTTAAATATATATTTTAAATAAAATTTACTAGCTATATAGTTTTATCTAAATTAAATTTCTTACCCGTTTTAAATAATGTAAACCTTACTCGTTTTCAATTTTGGATTGAAATGATTGATAATAATAAATATTTTTCATGTAAAAAAAGTTTAAACCTTTTTTAACTCGTTTTTCTTTCATTTACATTTTACTATTTTAGAAAGATATTTAATTTACATAAAACTATATAGCTAGGTATTTTAGATAAAACTATATAGCTAGATATTTTAGATAAAACTAAAAAAAATTAAGCATTTTTTAACTCGTTTTTTTGTAAAAAAATATTTAACTTACATAAAACTATATAGCTAGTAGATTTTACTGGTGCAACTAGTAGATTTTATGTAAATTAAATATCTTTCTAAAATAGTAAAATGTAAATGTACAAAAAAAAAAGTTAAAAATGGCTTAATTTTTTTTACATGAAAGATATTTATTATTAATATTATCAATCATATATATCCAAAATTGAAAACGAGTAAGGTTTACATTATTTAAAACTAGTAAGGAATTTAATTTACATAAAACTATATATCTAGTAGATTTTATTTAAAAAAATACTACTGTAACAAGTAGATTTTATGTTAAATAAGAAATTTAATAAAAATATGAAATTAAAAAAATAAATTGACTTTATGTTAATTAAGAGATATAATAAAAAGATGAAAATAAAAAAATAAATAGATTTGTAAAATTGATTTAAGGTTAAATAAAATTAGGTGTTAGTACCCAAATGTGTTACATTTATAAACTTAAAAAAATGCTGGGGTATTTTAGTCATTAGTTAACTAATTTTGGTGTTAGTACCCAAAGGTGTTATAAAATTGAAACCATAGAACCTAAATCTATTCAAAAATAAAGTTAGTACCCAAAGGCGAAATTATGTATAAACCACAGGACCCATTTGTGTAATTAACTCTATTGGTAAATTTACCTTGAATTTTAATGATTTGCACCACATATGGAGTAGGAAATATGCATTTATTACAAAATTAAATAATAATTACAATTATTTTTCCTAAAATATTATTTAGTTTAGAATTCATTTGGAAGAAAATAGACAAAATAGTTGGTTTAACAAAAAAATTGTATTTTAGACATAATACCTGAGGTAAACCAACCAATAATTTATGTTAAAAGACACCTATAAGGGATATAACATTTTGCGTGATATCAAACAATATAATTTAATTCTTTGTCCACATCTTTTTGTTTTCATTGGTAATCCTAATATTGGAAAATTCACCTTGAATTTTTGTAAATTCCATCACATATGGAGTGAGAAACATGCATTTCTGAGAAAAAAAATGCATTTTAGACGTAATTCCTAAGGTAAACCAACAATTAATTTATATTAAACAATGTAAACATCTTTATAAATAAATGGCACCAGTAAGTGATATAATTTTTAGTGTCATACCATGCAAAATAATTTAACTCTTTGAGCACATATTTTTGGGTTCACTATTAATCCTAATATTGGCAAATGTACCTTGGATTTTAATGAATTCCACCGCAAATGGAGTGACAAATATGCATTTCCTAGAAAATAAAAAATTTAATCACAACCAATTATCCCTAAAACATTTTTCAGTTCATAATTGTTTTAGGTTAAAATAGACAGAATAGTTGGTTTCACAAAAAAAAAAATGTACTTTAGACCGAATAGATGCAGTCCTATGAGGTGACATTCAAAACACACAAAGATAGATATCTAGATATAGAAACATTAGAAATAATAATTTTTGTGACATACTTATATAATCATTAAATATGTTATGTGTGACAAAGTATTATATGTATATATGTTTTAAATAACATATTTTATAATGTCACTCTAAATAACCGTTAAATTTATTTAAAAAAAATATAAACATCTATCTGAGAAAGACAACAACAACTTATATAACATTTAGTGTCATATCATATAAATTGATTTGACTCTTTAAACATCTTTTTGTACTTATTGGTAGTCTTGTTATTGGTAAATGTACCTCAATTTAACCATTTGTACCACATATGGAGTGAGAAACATGCATTTATTACAAAATAAAATTATTAATTACAACTATATTGGTAAAACATTACTTGGTTCACAATTGGATTGGATGAAAATAGACAGAATAGTTGGTTTAACAAAAAAAAATGTATTTTAGACATAATGCCTAAGGTAAACCGACCAATAATTTATGTTAAAAATGTTAATGTCTTTGTAAATAAAAGACGCCTATAAGTGATATAACATATTGTGTGATATCATACAATATAATTTAATTCTTTAAGCACATCTTTTTGTTTTCATTGGTAATCTTAATATTGACAATTTACCTTAAATTTTAGTAAATTCCACAACATATGGAGTGAGAAACATGCATTTTTTAGAAAATAAAAATAAAATAATTACAACTAGTTATCCCTAAAACATTGATCGATTAACAATTGGTTCGGGTTAAAATGAACAGAATAGTTGGTTTCGAATATATTTATAGGAGAAGGTTTAAATGAGAACGCTAAATATTGTGAGAACAAATGAAAAACCGCGAGAACTTGGTCAAAAACAATTCAATTTAAAAAAAAATTATACACTTATTATTATTATTTGAATACAATGTTAGAAATTTAATTTACACGTTTAAATTTACGTGAATTCGTAAAAAGAAGAAAATTTACACATGTGTAAATCTGTAATATTTAAACATGTGAAAAAAATCTCATAAGAGTTATTTTGAAAGGAGAAATGAACTATTTGATGTTGTTATTTCTTTTTTTGATGTTGTAACTTAATTACAATGAGGGTTGTATTGAAAAAAAAAACGGTTTTGATTGGTTTTTTCATTCGTTCTCACGCTTCTCGCAATATTTAGCGTTCTCAAGATAACCCTCCCCTACATATATATAAGGGATGGTATATATGTAGGGGATGGTATATATGTAGGGGAGGGTTATCTTGAGAACGCTAAATATTGCGAGAAGCGTGAGAACGAATGAAAAAACCAATCAAAACCGTTTTTTTTTTTTTAAAAAACAACCCTCGTTGTAATTAAGTTACAACATCAGAAAAAAGAAATAACAACATCAAATAGTTCATTTCTCCTTTCAAAATGAATCTTATTAGATTTTTTACACATGTGTAAATATAACAAATTTACACATGTGTAAATGGCAAACTTACACATGTGTAAATTTTCTTTATTTACAAATTCACGTAAATTTGAAGGTGTAAATTTAATTCCTAATATTATATTCAAATAATAATGATAAGTGTAAAAAGATTTTTTGAATTTGAATTGTTTTTGACCAACTTCTCGTGTTTTTTTTATTTGTTCTTACGGTTCTCACAATATTTAGTGTTCTCATTTAATCCCTCCCCTATATATATATATATATATATATATATATATATATATATATATATATATATAGAGAGAGAGAGAGAGAGAGGATTAGGTTCAAACATGAACATTTTCTCCAGCGCGAATATATATATATATATATATATATATATATATATATATATATATATATATATTATACAGAATAAATGTAGTCCTGAGGTTACCTTCAAAACACATATAAAGAGACATCTAGATAATGGAACATGAGAAATAATTATTTTTGTGATATACTTGTATAATTAATGAATGTCTTGTATAACTTAGTATTATTAAGTGTATATATGTTTTAGCTTTCACATTATATGACGCAACTATCTCTAACCACTAAATTTATGTTAAAAAAATATAAACTAGGTTTAAAGAAGTTCTCCGCGTTGCGGCGAATTTATTTTGTTATTTAGTCTGTTTTTACATGTGTTTTGAAATCACTACAAGCGTGTTGCGAACAGAACTGCTGACAAGAATAAAAAGAAATGTAGAAAAAACACTAAAAGATAACCATAAGAAAATAAATCAAAAAATTTGTATGGTAACGATGTTGTTCGTATGAAACACGTGGTCAGAGATGAGCAAATTGTTCTGGGTACCGGTACCAAATTTGCCGAACCGAAAGATCTTCGGTACCAATTCGGTACCGCCTTTTGGCGTTCCTGGTACCGGTTCACAACCGTTTTTTACCTTCATATATCGGTACCGTAACCGGTGTTCTGTATCGGTTGGCACCGAGCCCATCCCTACCCCTGAAACTAAAGAAAGAAAAATTAAAGTTGAATAAAATCAACAAAAAAAGTTGTATGATACCGTTGTTCGTACGGTAACCGTGATCAATGATGAGCAAATAGTACCGGGTAGCAGCACTGAATTTCCCGAACCAAAATATTTCCAGTGTCAATTTGGCACCAACTTTTGGCGTTTTCTGTATTAGTGCCGGTTTTTACCTTCATGTATTGATACCGAACATGACCGTCTTTGTATTTTCGATACCAGTACTGGTACTGGTTCGAACCGGTTGACACCAAGCTTATCTCAACCCTTGATATTAAAAAAAGGAAAATATTAAAATTACTATTCATTTCAATTCGTTTAGTAATATATAGTAATATTAAAATAATAAAAGTATTAAAAAAACTATATGTTATTATAATATTACAATCACTATTCATTTCAATTCGTTTATTAATATATAGTAATAGTAATATATAGTAATAGTAATAATAATATATATTAACTAGTCTTAACCCCCCGCGTTGCGGACGAAGGCATAAAACCGTGCTAAGTAGCAACCAAACGGCGGCCAAAATCGAAAAAAGTGTAAAACAAAATGACAAATTTTCAACATCGAGTGACTCATTGACGTAAAACATAGACGAAGTTGAACATATACTGACACGTATTGAAATTTTGATGGGGTAAAGAAACTATGAGGGGCTAAATGTGACTATCAGATACCGTGGTAAGTAACAACTAGACGACGACCAAACCCGAGAAAAACGTATTAAATCTAACAAGACCAAAATTCTATTAAAAAATAAAAATATTAAAGTTTAACGTACATAGAGAAAAAAAAAAGAAAGAAAGAAAGAAATAACAAAACACAAAAAAAAATAATAAAAAACAAAAAAAAATCATGTTAGGAATTTTTAGTGTACATAAATAAAGAAAGAAAGAAAAGACAAAACCCAAAATATTGTTCCTCTGAGTGTTAGAAATTAATAGATACTAGAAGATTCACCTGCGCGCGTTGGGCCGCGGCCAATGAAGTTGACATGTTGTTGATCAGATTCACATTTACAATGTGTTAAATATGTTTTTGTCGGTGAAGTTTGTATTACTATCTTATACAAATAATTAATTCATCAAATAAGGTCAATACTGTGAAAACCCGAACTTCCGAGGTTAGTGTCGCCTAATCTATTGACCTTAACTTTCCCTTTTCTCTTTTCAATGTGAAACGTAGTAGGGCGTTATAACTTCGTTACATGTAAGTAGGTTATTCTTTACGCACAACACTCATAACCCTAATAAATCCCCTAAACGAAAAACGTAAAACATGGTGATATATGTTACATATCATAGGACTAAATGGGTTGATCTTTGTATCGATAATATGGTTGGGCCATGTCTATACTGTAAGTCCGAACCCGTCCCTTGACCATCAAACTTGACTACTTTGCCAATGGGTTTCGGCAGCCCATTCACTTGGGCTTAAGCCCATTCTCTCGGCCAAATAGTGAACCGCCTAATTTGTATGATATGTGTAGGTGACAAGTGAAAGTGTATCACAAGATCCAAAACAAAACCCTACCTCCTTCCATACTTTACGTACAACTGAAGAAACCCCCCCCCCCCCCCGGTAACCTTCTCCTCTACTTGTAATTCTTCGATAGGTATGTTCTTTCCATCATATGATTGATATTAGTGGGATTGTATTGATCATGCATGATATATGAATAAGTGTTGTATGTTTAGGTTAGAAACATAATCATCGGGATGGTTGCAAATTTTATCAGATCTGGTTTTATGATAATAAACAGAACGAATTAATCTATGTTTAGGTGTACACGTGTAGATTGATTTTAATTGTGGGCATGAGTATTGGGTGGGTAATCGGTTGTGATGAGATTTGAGTTAGAGTATTATATAAATACTTGATTAACCATGATCATAAAGAAGTCTAGATACTTACACGAATACATGGTTAGTGGATGATGTATACATGAAAGTGCTGAATGGTTTTAAACCTATGTGGGGTGTGCGTGATGATGATGTCAGAGATATTTGGTTTAATATTAAGTATGATTATATGTGATATTATATGTGTTACTATGTGTCATGAACATATGATAAAGAACCTTGAATATACTTGTGTAATTCTTGGAATGATTTCTATAATTGATAAGGAAATTAGGAAAGAGCCAAATGTTAATGATATAAAGAAACAGTAGGGTTGTAGGTTTAGTCTCTTCGACGAAACTGAAGTTTCGTCGCACTAGGGCCTCGGCGAAACCTTGAAGTTTCGTCACACAGGGGCTTTGACGAAACCTTTGTGTTTGGTCACGTATAGTTGTGCTCTTATACAATTTGATACCTGGTTCCGTCTGTACATGTTATTGGTATGTGTTGTGGTTTTTGCATGAGATGTTAAGTATTGTGTTGATATGTTGTTTTGAGTTGGGCTGGAATATTTAACTTGGTTGCATAAAAGGAATTATTATATTACAATGGATCGAACTACATAGTTTCTTTGTTGATTTTACTTGGACTTGATATGAGACTTGGGCCTATAGTGTTGTTGGTCCATGAACTGTAACCGGGTCATATATATATAACACTATGCACATCAGAAGGGGGTTGGTTTGGGTAGTCATAGCTGGTCGTACACCTTTAACCCGTCACGCACACATAAGTTATCTGGGCCGGACCTAGATGGGCCGAGTTTCGTTATAAAAAAAAACATATATATCAGATAGATGATATTAGTGATGTATATAAATATATGACCCAAACCCTTAGTGCCATATTGTTATGTGATTAACTTTATGGTGTGCCATACGATAACGCAAATTATGATTGTGAAGCTGTTACGAACCAATATGTGTGTACTTAAATGTGAATTGAGCTACTTGTGATAAGGTGTGATGTGAACTTGTACTGTGGTGGTAAGTGGGGCCAGATACTTGCTAAGACTTGCGAAATGATATGTGTTCTGCTTATTTGTAATTTATGCGATAAATTCAAAGAATACATGATCACGTGTACACGAAACTAACTTTTATCGATAACCACAATAGGAGTAATTGATCAATTTGGAACACGTAATGTATTCTACCGAGCACTCTAAGGTGAGTTTACTACTCTTTTCAAGCATGCATCCCGGGGAGGGATATCGGGTAACGTTTCGGGGAGGAACGTCAGGTTAATGGGATGCTTGTTATTACACTCATTGTCTATCACATAAGACCCCATACATCTACCAATAGTTGCCGGGGAGGCAACAAGGTTATTAGTTGATAGCGCTATTAGGTTTGGCACCCTCACACCATACCGGGGAGGATGGGCGTGAACTAATTTCCTTAAAGCATGACCAATGTTTTGATAGAGACATTGGGGTTGGGCAAATACATCTTGTAGCCATCTGCGGTAATCGAGTTAATAACAACATCAAATCAAATTATTGAACGGTTGAACTGTTTTATACGCATACATGGTAACTAAATGCGTTAACAAAACTTTGAACTCACCAGCGTCGTTTGACACACTTGTCTGCATGCTTGTAGGTCGTTAGATGTCTTGGATTGGAACTTGATGTCTGGAGTAGTTGGAGTGGTCATGGGTCGACTGAAGGGATTCATGTGATTGAACTATTGATATCATACATTGGTTTTTGAAACAGTTTAATATTGGTTTACTATTTGCTTCCGTTGAACATGTTGGTTTCCATTTAAACTCGTTGACAGTATTTTACATTAATAATTAAGGATTTTATTTTGCAACTTGTACGCGTTCAATGTAATTAGTGGCTCGTTATTGGTACGTCACACGCCTAACAGGGACTTTCCCTAGGTGGTATTTTGGGGGTGTGACAGTTTGGTATCAGAGCCACAGGTTATAGTGAATTTGGTTTTAAAACGTTTTTATAAAACCAGACTATAACCGAACAGATCCGAAATTGACCATGACACTCAGCTCCAGATTGCAAGGTTCGTCTCTCGTATACTCATTGTACTGCATAACTAGTGAACACTTACATATGATATTGCATGTGATTGCACGTTTAGCACAATAGTATGAATTCATGTATTACTTGCATGTGTTATATGACTGATAGGGTAGTATTTCCCTAAACATTTATGACTCGCGTTTTGTGATGTTCTTTGCTTACTACTCGCGTTTGAGGAACCATTTGACATGAGTTAAGAGGAGCTGAGATGAGCTTGCAAATCACAATATTATTGTGGGTGCACACATAATAATAATGTGTGGTGCATGTGAGTCCCAGTGAGACTTAACGAGTGAAAAAAGGGGTTCTGTTCCATTATTTTATTGATATGAAACACAACAGTCTATAAGAGTCGTAACAGTGATTGTCTCTTACTTGAACGTGACCTTTTCACTTCTCTCTAACTCCTTTCGAATCTCGATGCTATCGAGTATTACCTGAACACCTATCTGAACGCCTAGCGAACTGTGTAGAATGTTAGGTGCTTGTACGGGCATCCCTAAGTTGGATGTTGCAATGACAATGATTGGTCTATACCTTTCTCACTTTTTTTCGTTTGCTGGAACTCTATGTTTGACGTCTTAGACTCCGAAGTGTGATCACTTCTGCAACACTCTCGCAGCATACCGCGTATCACTCAATCGACTTGCTAAATCGATGGACAAAAGGGTAAGCATAGTATTTTACCGACCTCACTATTTGGACAACCCTGATTACCGGCAACAAACACCATCAAATTGACTTCAATTGAATTCTTAATTCTAGTCAGCGACTTGTGGGAGTCAACTCTTACGAATCAATCGGGACATAAGCGATGACAACAGATTATAGTGTGAAATATGTGGCTACCAGCACAGTGAGTAGCACGTGGCACTGAATGTGAAAATATGGACTTTAATGGTGAAAGATTGTAGGGCTCCGTTTCAAGCAACGACATTGGAGGCAACAGTCGCGGCAACATCAAGGTACTCGTAATCGTAGTCTACAGCGTGGAAACGAAGGTGACATTGACAGGGATTGACTGTTGCTAAGTCAAGACGTCAACAACCATGTGAATAATGATAGTAATGGGAATGCTCACAACCGTAACAACAACACTGGAAATGATGCTCGTGGAAGGACATTTAGGATTGGCGTAAGCGACGCCAGGCATAGCAGCAACATGGTAGCTTCTATGGGTAGCTGTTTGCTTCGTCTCTATTCTACTTGACCCTGATACTTCTTGAAACCAAACCTGATGTGGAATTGGCTGATGGCAAGTCAAATGAAATCTCATATGTTCGTTAGGGTGTAAACACGACCTTGTGGGACGAGTGTTCGATGTCGACCTTCCTTCTACTATCCTTGATGTTTACAACGCAGTAGTTAGTGTGAATTGGTTATACAGGAATCACGTAGATATACCCATTGAGGAGAAAACTTTGTGTGGAGAATTGTTATTTGTTCTAAAGCATCAGAGTAGTGCAAAAGTTAGCGCCATTTCAGCTGTGAAGGCCAGAAGTGTCTATGGAGGGATTACTCCGCTGTGTTAGCAACCGTTACTGATGATAGGGCTGAGGGAAAAGAGGATCGAGGATCCACCAATTGTTTGTGATCCCTCTCGGTTTGTTACCTGAGGAAATTTCGGGCTTACTTCCACAACTGTTAGGCAGAATCTCAGTTTAATCTCACGCTAGAAGCAGCCTTGATCACTCGTACTTCATACTGTCTTGCACCAGGAGGGTTGCAAGAACTGTCTAGTCAATTTCAGGAGCTACCGGGTGGGAGTTTTAGCGATCTAGCTCCTTGTTCTGGGGAGCCCGAGCTCTATTGTGTAAATGAAGGACAAGTCCTTTCATACGCGTACAGACTACCCCAAGGTGGCAATCATAGACCGTCACCCTCTATCTCGCATTGACAACCTGGTTGACCCGCTGCAATGATAAAGCTTCTATTCGGAAACCGACTTAAGATCAGACTGTTACTTGATGAAAGACCCAGGGGAGGATGACTTCTAACACGGCGTTACAGGCATAGTACGGCCACTACAATTTTTTGTTCTCATTGTTTAAAGTTACCCAACACACTAGCAGCCTTAGGGATCACATGAGTAGTATGTGCCAACCCCATCTTGCTAGATTCGCCAACCGTGTTTATCTAGGATGTTTTGAATCACTTTCAGGAGAAAGGAGCACCATGAATGGCACTTGTATGTCATCGTAGAGCTTCTAGGGGAGGAGCATCTACGTGCGAAGTCTACCTAAGTGTGACTTCAGGATTCGGAAAGTACACATTTTTAGTCATATAAACAACGAAGTGGGAATACACGTGGATCTCGCTAAGCTCCATTTTGTTAGAAACTGATCAACATCAAAGATCCCTTCGAGGATACAGGAGTTTCTTGGTCTCACTAGATACTATCACAGCTTAATTACAGGATTTTCGAAGGTCGCGCAGCTTAAATCTCTTTAGCACAGCAGGGTGCTGTGTTCATGAAAGACAAAACAGGAGTACGTCTTTTCAGCTTTCGAATCCCAACTTTGCAATGCACTGAGCATCGTCTTTATCTGAGGGTGCGGGTGATTTAGTAGTGTACCATGATGGTCTGAATCAGAGTCCTAGTTACACACCGACGCAACACGAGAGAGTGATGACTTACGTAATCGAGTTAGAAAGAGGAACTGCATGAGACACAACCGGCGGTGGAAACCATGGTTTTTGGATTTACTTGGAGGCATTACTTGGACGATACCGAATGCGCTACTTAGACCGATCACAAGGGGCTCCCCTGTACCCTGGTTTCGAAAGAGCTAAATTGGTTAATGGCATCGTTGGGTGGAACTTTTGAATGAATACGACCGTGAAACCTAGACGTGCACGAGCTTTTCAGCTCGCTATCAACTTTAACATACCTGATCAAACTCGCCGTGTTCAAATTGAGGAACTGAAGGAAGAGAGTTCTCAAGATTTACCCATGCGGGGCATGGGGAAGTAACCTTTGACAGGCCGGATGATATTTGCTACTTCATGGAACGAATATGGACCTCACTATACAGCAACCTTAGGGAACTGGTGCAGGCGAAGCACATGGGCCTCGATATCCTATTCATCTGAGTTTTGATAGGATGTATTAAAATCTGAAGACCATGTACATGTGACCGGGACTGAAGGCCCACGCATGGGAACGAAGTTTGACATGTGGGAAAGTCAAGGTGGAATTTTAGCAACCAGATCGCATATATGGAAATGAGAACAGACTGCCATGGATTTTGTCACTAGTCTACTTACTACTCGAAATGGAAACATTATCACCTGGGTGATCATTAATGGACTCAAGTTACTAGTACACTTTCTTGCAATCAAGAAAACTGACGAGTCTTCACAGTTGTGATTGTTTCTTTGAGAAAGGCGGCTTTTAGGCACGAGGTGCCAACTCCTGTTATCTCTGAATTTGATCTATGCATGATCTATGTCAGACAATACACAACACCCTTGGCTCACGTCAGGACCAGAGCATTGCTTATTGCCCTTGGGCAACGATCAGAGAAAACGAACTCTCCTGGCACTCGAAGACATGCTGCGAGCATGTGTGTGACTGGCTTTGGTGCATACTGGAAGGACTTTTACCTATGGTTGAGTGCTACTGTGGCAGTTATCATCTTGGTAACCAGACAGCTCTGTTGAGGCATTACATAGACAATAATGGCAACCTTCTTGTTAGACTGTGATGGTTGACAACTTAATTACTGGTCCAGGACTGGTACTCGAAACTCTTGGGAAGGTTGTTTGGATCGGGAGTCGATTGGCGACAATGCGTGACCGTCAGGAAAGCTGATAAACTTGGGAAATGCTGGAAGATCGCAGTAGGCGATCTTATCGTGTTGAAAGTCTCACCCTAGGAGGGTGTGGAATGCTTGGGAAGCATGGCGAGCTTAACTGACGTCACGATGGACCATTCAACAGTCTGGGAGGAATTGGTAGCGTAACCTACAAACTCGAGTTACCCAACGAATCGGGTAACATACGCGATGTCATTTACGTTTCGGATCTAAGGCATTGGTTGTCTGATGAAACACGTGCGATACCTTTACTGGAGGAATTTATCGAACACACGGACCAAGAAGTCAAGGTTCGTTAACATAGTCGTATCCCGATCGTGAGAGTTCGTTGGAACTCAAGGCTTGGACCGGAGTTCATGTGGGAACATGAGGACCAGATGAAGCTTAGGTATTCTCAACTTTTTCCTAATGATCAATCTAAGATCTACTGGTTAATTTCGGTACGAAATTCCTCTTCAAGTTGGGGATGATGTGGAACCTGAGCAAAACATGTAACAATCTTGATTTCTCACTTCATTCTTTGTGCTTACTTGTCAAACGAAATTTCTTTCAAGTTGGAGATGATGTGACACCCCGAACTTCCGAGGTTAGTGTCGCCTAATCTTGTGACATTAACTTTCCGTTTTCTCTTTTCAATGTGAAACGTAGTAGGGCGTTATATCTTCGTTACATGTAAGTAGGTTATTCTTTACGCACAACACTCGTAACACTAATAAATCCCATAAACATAAAACGTAAAACATGGTGGTTTATGTTACATATCATAGGACTAAATGGGTCGATCTTTGTATCGATAATATGGTTGGGCCGTGTCTATACTATAAGTCCGAACCCGTCCGTTGACCATTAAACTTGACTACTTTGCCAATGGGTTTCGACAGCCCATTCACTTGGGCTTAAGCCCATTCTCTCGGCCAAATAGTGAACCGCCTAACTTGTATGATATGTGTACCTGACATGTTAAAGTGTATCACAAGATCCAAAACAAAACAAAACCGTACCTCCTTCCATACTTTACGTACAGCAGGAGAACCCCCCCCCCTCGTAACCTTCTCCTCTACTTGTAATTCTTCGATAGGTATGTTCTTTCCATCATATGATTGATATTAGTGGGATTGTATTGATTATGTATGATATATGAATAAGTGTTGTATGTTTAGGTTAGAAACATGATCATAGGGATGGTTGCAAATTGTATCAGATCTGGTTTTATGATAATAAACAGAACGAATTAATCTATGTTTAGGTGTATACGTATAGACTGATTTTAATTGTGGGCATGAGTATTGGGTGGGTAATCGGTTGTAATGAGATTTGAGTTAGGGTATCATATAAATACTTGATTAACCATGATCATAAAGAAGTCTAGATACTTACACGAATACACAGTTAGTGGATGATGTGCTGAATGGTTTTAAACCTATGTGGGGTGTGCGTGATGATGATGTCAGAGATAGTTAGTTTAATATTGAGTATAATTATATGTGATATTATATGTGTTACTATGTGTCATGAACATATGATAAGGAACCTTTAATATACTTGTGTAATTCTTGGAATGATTTCTATAATTGATAAGGAAATTAGGAAAGAACCAAATGTAAATGATACAAAGAAACAGTAGGGTCGCACTAGGGCCTCGGCGAAACCTTGAAGTTTCGTCACACAGGGGCTTTGACGAAACCTTTGTGTTTCGTCACGCATAGGTGTGCTCTTATACAGTTTGATACCTGGTTCCGTCTGTACATGTTATTGGTATGTGTTGTGGTTTCTGCATGAGATGTTAAGTATTGTGTTGATATGTTGTTTTGAGTTGGGCCGGAATATTTAACTGGGTTGCATAGAATAGGAATTATTATATCACAATGGACTGAACTACATAGTTTCTTTATTGATTTTACTTGGACTTGATATGAGACTTGGGGCTATAGTGTTGTTGGGCCACGAACTGTAACCGGGTCATATATATATAACACTATGCACATCGGAAGGGGGTTGGTTTGGGTAGTCATAGCTGGCCGTACACCTTTGACCCGTCATGCACACATAAATTATCTGGGCCGGACCTAGATGTGCCAAGTTTCGTTATAAAAAAAACATATATATCAGATAGACGATATTAGTGATGTATATAAATATATGACCCAAACCCTTAGTGCCATATTATTATGTGATTAACTTTATGGTGTGCCATACGATAACGCAAATTGTGATTGTGAAGCTATTATGAACCAATCGTGTGTACTTAAATGTGAACAGAGCTACTTGTGATAAGGTGTCATGTGAACTTGTACTGTGGTGATAAGTAGGACTAGATACTTGCTAAGACTTGCAAAATGATGTGTGTTCTGCTTATTTGTAATTTATGCGATAAATGTATTAAGAATACATGATCACCAAAATTTTATTAAAAAATGAAAATTTTAAAGTTTAACATACATAGAGAAAAACAAGAAAGAAAGAAATAACAAAACACAAAAAAAGAACAAAAACAAAAAAAGCCATGTTAGGAATTTTTAGTGTACATAAAGAAATAAAGAAAGAAAGAAAAGACAAAACCCAAAATACTGTTCCTCTGAGTGTTAGGAATTAATAGATACTAGAAGATTTACCCGCGCGCGTTGCGCCGCGGCCAATGAAATTGACATGTTGTTGATCAGATTCACATTTACAATGTGTTAAATATGTTTTTGTCGGTGAAGTCTGTATTACTATCTTATACAAATAATTAATTCATCAAATAAGCTCAATACAACTAATGGTATCATAATTACCACGTTACAAGACTTGTATCCATATAAATAACCTATCGTATTAAGCTCCCCGCGTGGCGGCGGAGGCATAAAACGGTGACAAATAGCACCAATTCCACACTATAGCCAACGACCACCAACATTGAAGTACGGGGACTAGATGTGACAAAAGAGAAGTTGATAACTAACTCCCAACCAACTCCCTAAAGGAATCGATGTGTCCCTTGGATACACCGTTTGATTGAGGGCTTCAAAGGAAAAGAAAGGGGAGCACCTCTTCAAGTACAATCACATCCACAAGATCAAGAGACGCACCCGTTCGTGAAGAGACACGTCTCTACAATCGCACCTTTTAGTTACTTGTAAATAGGGCTTTAGATTTCAATTGTAAAACATACGTGTATTCAAAGATTCAAGTTATATTCAAATTTGATTCACGTTCTAGAGATCAAAGATCAATCGGGCCAACAAACCAGCTAAGTCTGCAAACATGGTAAACAATGTAACCCCTCTAATAGAGTAAACCCTCTATTAGGTTAAACACACTAAAGGATAACCATGTTATTTGGGGTAAACCCGCCAAATAGCTAAACCCGCTAAAGGTTAAGCCCGTTGATAATGCTGAAACCCTAAGTGATAAACCTGTTAATTCTGATGAAACTGTAGAATTTAGTAACCTCAAATGAATTCGAAAACTGATTAATACAACTCAGAACAGTTCGAGAATCCCAAAGAACATATTATCAAACAAGAACAACCTAAGAAACACTTGTTTAATACCTGAAACAAAAGAAAAAAACACTTATTTTTGTAGAAAACCAATCTTAAACCAGACAATATAGAGCCTATTGCTTTGATACAAATTGTAGGTCCCTTAGATGGATCCTAACCAGACTCATAATCAACTATGAGTGTCGAATCCTATTAGTAGATCAAACGATAACAGTAAATAAGTTTATCAAACAAGCAAATACGAGATCATTGTAAACTAGTCTTCTATTTATTATCTAGAAACAAGTTTACAATCAATTCAAGACTCTCAAGAGCATAAAACCACTCACACACTCTCTGACTAGCGATTATGGACCCTAGCCAAAACCCGACATGCAAACATGTTTATATATCACACACATTGGCAGACTGGGCTTGGCCCATACATCAGATCGCTAAACCCGCTATACAAGTTAAGCCTGCTAAGGCCACTTACCTGCTAAACCCGCTAAACATGTTAACATTGCTAACCAGCTAAACCTGCTCGTTAGCTAAAGCCGCTAGTTAGCTAAACCCGCTAACTAGCTAACAATGCTAATCTGCTAAGACCACTAGCTTACTAAGCCTTCAAGTTGTCTAGAAGTGGGTATTTTCGTTCTACAAAATATCTTGAAGAGATACAAATAAATAAATTAACTTTACACATGCATTCATTAACTATTTATAGCTTTATTGTAACAAAACTAAATGATCATTGACCAGTTGAAATAAACATTTTGATTTATTGAAAAGCAAATATAACTCACTTAGTATAGAAAATCATATTCAAAATTATTATATGTTTTTTTAATAATGATATATGATAGGTAATATAATGAAAACATGATACTCAAAGCTTGTAAATCTCCCTCTCTCACACACACACACTAATGAACGACTCTTTTTATATAGCGTAAGTAGCAATGAGGAGCCAACACGTGTACTTATGAGGGTTTTGTTGGTGCACTACATCTGTCGACTTTGTCTTGTATCGAGTCTTACATTGTATTGTATAGGTTAGGGCACGATTTACGAGAAAACAAGAGAGTGTATGTTGTTAGTAAGGTAGTTTCGCTCATAGGGTCATAGCCTAGAGGTTTCGCTTATTTGGAAAGTAAAGGTTTCGCTTTTATGGCTTTGTAAAGGTTTCGCTTATGTGTACAGGTACCCTGGAGCGAAACGTCAAGCCTATAAATAGTCTCATGAGCGAAATCATTTGTAAGAAGATACGATTCCATACTGAAGTGTTGCTGGTGTGAAGAACTGCACGTAATTCAGTGTTAATCAATACAATTAGCAGTTTTAGCGAAGAATCAGCTATTTCTACCTCCGTTTCTTGTTATTCCGCACCTGAAACGTAGTTGAACACCTCTGAACGACTCATCGGGTCAGAACACGATCCTACAGGTTTTGTTTTATATGGGTAAGGATATTTGTGCTCATTTACATGTCCACATTTTTTAAAATCTCAATTAACTAATTCACTATTTTAACATATATGCATATACCATAAAATCGAACATTTTCTTTTTCTCTTTGATATATGTATAATAATATTGATATAATGTTTTTATAAAAAGTAAGTTTTTTTTGTTGTTATACCATTTTACGTTGTGATGTTACGTGCCCAGGTCTTGAATGCGTTTTTTAATTACGATAAACATAGTACTATTATCCCTTTTTACATTGTGCTTTTATGTCGTCGGACCTTTGTACGTAACAACATCGTATAAAATGGTATAACAACATAATTATTCGTGTAGTGTGTTGCATTTAAAATAAATAATTTCTTTATAAAAAGTAAATCAATATTGTTCATATATTAAAAAGAACAAAACACGCTCGATTTATGGTATAATTAATAAAAATAAAGTGAAGTATATAAAAGTTATTTGAGTTTTAAATATTAGTAAACATAGTATTTAATTTAAAAAAAGTCAACACAAAAGGTCAAACCTATCGTTTTCCTTTTGCCTTTTACAAACTACCATTTAATTATTGAAATGCTACCAAATTAATATTAATTATTAAATCATGTGATCAAGGATCTTTTTTTTTCTTTTTGAACGGCTAATTTCTTTAATTCCCTATCGTGTGTGAGACTTGAACCCAAAATCTTCCCCTTCCCAATCTAGGTGTTTTAAAGGTTTTTCCTTTACCAATGGACCACCACCCTATTGGTCTAAATACATTTTTAGACTAAAATACATTTTTGACTAAAATGCATTTTTTATACATGCATTCTATATAAATGCATGTGTAGAGCAACACATTAGAATACTCACTTTTCGAAGCTTGACAAAATGAGAATTTCCGTTACAAAGAAGCTTTGTTCCCTTTTCATTGTATTGAGCTATTGCACGTGCTTTGTCATTGCCGATTGTCTATTCACACTGTTACCGTTTATATATTCAACGGAATCCCAGATTCAACAATCGATGTTCATGTGAAATCCAGAGACGACGATCTCGGCCATCACAACATTACTTTAAATCTTGTGTATGATTTTCATTTCTGTGAAATTATTTTTTGGAAATACTCTTTTCATGGGAGATTTTGCCGATAATTCAAGATCGGCACATTTTCATGTTTATGACGATGATGTTGCATAATATGTTGATAACTCAAGTGCTGATTTAACAAATGTTTATTGGCTATTAAAACGAGATGTGTATTATTTATCAAAAGAATTTAAACCATATGATGATCCATCATGGGTGTATAGAGGATCATGGGAGTAAGAAATTTGACCATGTTAATTGTTTCATGACAGCAATAAAGTTATATTAATGTTACATTTGTGAATTCTCCACAATACTAATATTTGGGTAGTAGTGTAAAATAATTTTTAGCAATCATATAATATGATTATAATATGATATGGCTATCACTAACTATTAACTCTTGTTATATATATATATATAAAGGCCAATAACCGATATAACATTTAATGTCATCTCATACAATATAACTTAACTCTTTGAACACATCTTATTGGTAATCTTAATATTGGCAAATTTACCTTGGATTTTAATGAATTCTACCACAGATAGAGTGATAAACATGCATTTACTAAAAAATAAAAAGTTAATTACATCTTATTATCCCTAAAACGTTGATCGCTTCACAATTGGTTTGTGTGAAAATAGACAGAATAGTTGGATTAAAAAAATGTATTTTAGAAAGAACAAGGTGCAATCAAGAGGTAACCTTCAAAACACATAAAGATAGATATCTATATAATGAAACATGAGAGGTAATTATTTTTGTGATATACTCGTATAACTATTAAATATGTCATGTGTGACTAAGTATTATGTGTATATATGTTTAAGGCTTTTAGTTATCATGTAATATATATATATATATATATATATGTATAGAGAGAGAGAGAGAGAGTAGGAGTTGGGTGGAAAATGTGTTTTTCCTAGAAAGTCTAGGAAGCAATAAGAAGGCGACATGTGGCATGAATGATTTTATCTAAAAGGGCATTTATGTACTTTCACAATCTATTTTTATTTTAGGAAATTATTTTCAATAACTAACTAAACATAAATTTCGGAATTTTTTGTTTTCGATTTTTGATCTCACGTAATATCAATCATTCGTTTTCTTGATGGAATCTATCAGCATGTTCTTGGTACTGTGTTTTAATAGTTTGTTCTTGGTGATGTGTTTTAACAGCAAGCAGATTCATACACTTGTGTTTTATTATTCAGATTTATACAGTTGCGTTTTAACAGCAAGTAGATTCATACAGTTGTGTTTTAGCATTCAGATTCATACAGCTGCGTTTTAACAGCAAGCAGATTCATACAGTTGTGTTTTAGCATTCAGATTCAAACAGTTGTGTTTTAACAGCAAGCAGATGCATACAGTTGTGTTTTAGCATTCAGATTCATACAGTTGTGTTTTAATAGCAAGCAGATTCATACAGTTGTATTTTAGCATTCAGATTCATACATGTGTGTTTTAACAGCAAGCAGATTCATATAGTTGTGTTTTAACAGCAAGCAGATTCATACAAATGTATTTTATCATTCAGATTCATACAACTGTGTTTTAATAGCAAGCAGATTCATGCAAATGTGTTTTATCATTCAGATTCATACAACTGTGTTTTAACAGCAATTCAGATTCATACAACTGTGTTTTAACAGCAAGCAGATTCATACAAATGTGTTTTACATCAGCAAATTTCGCCCCAACTTTCGATCGGCTTCCGGTAACTGTTCCGCTACTATCTATCCTTTCCAAAGTTTCCTGCTTTTTGAATCTCTTCCCTACAACCAGCAAAATACCATCAATTACAAACAAGAATCACCCGTAATTGCTTTGTAAAACACGCAGTACAATGAAAGCTTGATCTTACGTATATGGAACAAGGAAAATCTCTTATCTTCGTCCATGATTTTAGGTATTTTTGGTATGATTTTTGGGGTTTTCGAATTTGGGTTTAGAGGGAGAAAGAGAGAGAGGGAAATTGGCGTGTGTTAAGGAGATGTGATATCTCTGACGGTTATTTTTGATTGGTTTAAAACACACATAAGGACGAAATTGCCCCTACTCATTTAAAACAATCTTTTAAATATAGTTATTTATTACAAGATTGCCATTGATTTAATCTCAACCCTTAAACACACCAATCGGATGGATAAGATCGCTTCCTAGACTTTCTAGGAAAAACACACTTTCCGTAGGAACCCTACTCTCTCTCTCTCTCTCTCTCTCTCTCTATATATATATATATATATATATATATATATATATATATATATATATATATATATATATATATATATATATATATATATATATATATATATATATATATATATATATATATATATATATATAGGGGAAAGTTCATTTGAAAAGAAATTTAATTTGAGAAGAAAAAGAAAAAATGGCATATTAGTGAAATACTATTTCATTTATAACTCATATCATTAATTTTTCTCTCTTTAATTAATTAATCAACTAATCATTAATTATCCTACATATAATCTACAAAACCTACACATATCAAAATATTCCTACATATACCCTACACATTATAGAATTTTATCCTACACAGTCGAAGTTTATCCTACACACCTCGAAATATATCCTACACAGCTCGTAATTTATCCTACACAACTACTAATTTATTCTACACTTTAAATTAAGTTGTTTTTTTTTAATTTGGAAAAAGTATATCTTTTGAAAAGGAGTTACAAACTTAATTTAGTTAGTTATTAAAGGAGAAGAATACAAATTAATGATTTATGTAAGTTTACCTATATACCCTTATATTAAAATTAAATGCAAATATTAAATGAAGTAAAATGAAGCATTCTTATTAGTTGAAAGTTTTTCTTTTTTCTTCTTACAAAAAAATTCTTCTCATTTGAACCTTCCACTATATATATATATATATATATATATATATATATATATATATATATATATATATATATAGGGAGAAGATCATGCGAGAACCACCTCTTATTGTGAGAATCGCGAGAACCAATGTGAACACACAAAAAATGCCTAAAAATAGCTAAAAATCACACAAAAATTTTTTTTTTAATTTTTTAAGATTTTTTATAAAAAAATTGCTACTTTTCGAAGCCAAAAAAAATTTTTTTTTTTAAATTTTTTTTGGCTTCTAAAAGTAGCGATTTTAACATAAAACATATTAAAAAATTCAAAAAAAAAAAATTTTAGATTTTTTTTTGAATTTTTTAGATTTTTTTTAGATTTTTTTAGGTTTTTTGGGGGTTTAGTTTTTAGCATTTTAGCTGGGGGGGGGGGGGTGGGGGGGTGGGGGGGTTTAGGTTTTTGGGGGGAGGGGGGTTTAGGTTTGGGGGGGGGGGGTGGGGTTAGGTTTTTTTTTTTGGGGGGGGGGGGTGGGGGGTTTAGGATTTTTTTTTTTGGGGGGGGGGGGGGTGGGGGTTAGGTTTTTTTAGGTTTTTTTTAGCTATTTTAGGTTGTGTTCACATTGGTTCTCAAGGTCCTCACAATAAGGGTGGTTCTCGCATGAGCCCCTCCCTATATATATATATATATATATATATATATATATATATATATATATATATATATATATATATATATATAATGTGAGGTGCCTATAACTATCCGTTAATGTATGTTAAAAATATATAAACCTATATATAAAAAGACGCCAACAACTGATATGACACTGTGTCATATCATAAAACATAATTTAACTCTTTGAACACATTTTTTTGTATTCATCGATAATCTTATTATTAGCAATTTTTACCATGAATTGAATGATTTACATCACATATGGAGTGAGAAAATGCATATCTTATAAAAAAACTAATTACAAATAATTATCCTTAAAACGTTGTTCGGTTTACAATTGGTTTGTGTGAAAAGAGATAACATAGTTAGTTTCACACAAACAATTGTATAACAGATATAATAGGATGGAATCCGGACATAATAGGGTGGAGTCCTGAGGTAACCTTCAAAACATATAAGGATAGATATTTAGGTAATGAACATGAGAAATAATTATTTTTGTTATATACTTGCATAATTATTAAACATGTCACATGTGACTAAGTATTACGTTTATATATGTCTTAGCTACCATATAATACTATATGGTTATCACTCACCGTCAATTTATGTTAATATATATATATATATATATATGTATATATATGTATATATATAGGGTAATGTTCATGCGAGAACCACCTTTATTGCGAGAATCGCGAGAACCAATGTGAACACAACCTAAAATAGCTAAAAAAAACCTAACCCCCAACCCCCCCCCAATCCCAAGCTAAATGCTAAAAACTAAACCCCCTTACCCCCCCCCCCCCCGAAAAAAAAACCCTAACCCCACCCCCCACCCCCAAAAACCTAACCCCCCCCTCCTCCCCCACCCCAAAGCTAATATGCTAAAAACTAAACCCCCAACAAACCTAAAAAAAATCAAAAAAAATAAAAAAAAATCTAATTTTTTTAATATTTTTTATGTTAAAAGCGCTACTTTTAGTAGCCAAAAAAATTTTAAAAAAAATTAAAATTTTTTTTTGGCTACTAAAAGTAGCGATTTTTTTATAAATAATATCTAAAAAGACGCCAACAACTGATATAACATTTTGTGTCATATCATACACTATAATTTGACTCTTTAAACACAACTTTTTGTATTCACGGGTAATCTTATAATTTGCAAATTTACCATTAATTTTAATGATTTGCGTCACATATGAAGTAAGAAACATGCATGTATTACAAAAAAAAAAAATTAACTACTACTAATTATCCATGTAACATTGTTCGGTTCACAATTGGTTTGGGTCAAACTAGACAAAATAGTTGATTCACAAATAAAATAATTGTATTTAGACAGAATAGGGTGTAGTCTAGAGGTAACCTTCAAAACACATAAATATAGATATATAAATAATTATTTTTTATATAGTTGTACTAATATTAAATATGTCACGTGTGACAAAGTATTATGTGTATATATGTTTTACCTATCGTATAATATGATTTGGCTCTCACTAACCGTTAAATATATGTTATATATATACACACACAATCTATATAGATAAAGAATTCAATAACTTATATAGCATTTAATGTCATATGATACTACGATATAATTTAACTCAATTGAACTCTTTGAACACATCATTTGTATTCACTCGTAATCTTATTATTGGTAAATTTACCTTGAATTTTAATTATTTGCACCACATATGGAGTGAGAAAGATGCATTTATTACAAAATTAAATATTAATTACAATTATTTTTCCTAAAACATTATTTAGTTCAGAATTCATTTGGAAGAAAATAGACAAAATAGTTGGTTTAACAAAAAAAAATGTATTTTAGACATAATACCTGAGGTAAACCGACCAATAATTTATGTTAAAAGACACCTATAAGTGATATAACATTTTGCATGATATCAAACAATATAATTCTTTAACCACATCTTTTTGTTTTCATTGGTAATCTTAATATTGGCAAATTCACCTTGAATTTTTGTAAATTCCATCACATATGGAGTGAGAAACATGCATTTCTGAGAAAAAAATGTATTTTAGACGTAATTCCTAACCTAAACCAACAATTAATTTATGTTAAACAATGTAAACATCTTTATAAATAAAAGGCGCCAATAAGTGATATAATTTTTAGTGTCATACCATGCAAAATAATTTAACTCTTTGAGCACATATTTTTGTATTCACTAGTAATCCTAATATTGGCAAATTTACCTTGGATTTTAATAAATTCCACCACAAATGGAGTGACAGATATGCATTTCTTAGAAAATAAAAGATTTAATCACAACAAATTATCCCTAAAACATTTTTCGGTTCATAATTGTTTTGAGTTAAAATAGACAGAATAGTTGGTTTCACAAAAAAAAATGTACTTTAGACCGAATAGATGCAGTCATATAAGGTAACATTCAAAACACATAAAGATAGATAACTAGATATAGAAACATTAGAAATAATAATTTTGTGACATACTTATATAATTATTAAATATATCATGTGTGACAAAGTATTATATGTATATATGTTTTAAATAACATATATTTTGTAATGTCACTCTAAATAACCGTTAAATTTATTTAAAAAAATATAAACATTTATCTGAGAAAGACAACAACGACTGATATAATGTCACACCTCAAAATACCACCTAGGGAGTGTCCCTGATAGGCGTGTGACGTACCAATAACGAGCCACCAATTACATTGAACCCATACAAGTTATAAATAAAATCCCCATTATTAATAAAAATATACTCAATAAGTTAAAATGAAAATCAATAAAGTTAAAATGAAAATCAATAAGTTCAGCGGAAGCAAATAGTAAACCAAGTTAAATTGTTTCATAACCAAAGTATGGTCTCATGAAATCAATCACATAATCCTTCCAGTCGACCCATGACCACTCCAGCTACTCCAGATAGCAAGTTCCCAAAATCCAAGATACCTAACGACCTGCGAGCATGTAACAAGTGTATCAGACAAAACTGGCGAGTTCACAGTTTTAGAAAACGTTTGTTACCGGTTGTATGTAAAACAGTTCACTGACAATGCAAGTAATATTGTTAATATCTCAATTCCAAACAAGACGGCTCCTGATGTACATGACTGCCCTTTCCCACGTACTCCTATCCAGTACTGGGCCCGACTGGGTCATTAGTTCACATCCGTCCTCTCCAGGAGCTTACAAGAATGATAGGTGAGAATATTAACCAATATACCCGTTTTTACCCAAAAGACTTATCCCTCCACGAGATACCCACTGATTGTCCCCAACCACTTGGACGCATGCTCGAGTGTAGTGAACTCACCATAGATTGCTCGGTATGCTACTTTACATTACCCGTTCTCAGTCGATCAATCAAACCCTACCGTGGTTACCAAAGATTGTCAGTTTTGTATACACATATTTCACGTATTCTTCATACACATTACACGATAGCGAACAAATAAAAAAACACACATCATTATGCAAGTCGTAACAAGAGATCATGTAATACAACAATCTATAATAGCATGTAACAAGTATTTGGGTCTCATGCATGGTTCACATCACACGTTCCTGTTTCACAAACACTTAACATTTATTTCGTTGTTCAAAAGAGTGTGCAATTAAATTCTGGTTTGTGCGGTACATTAGTTACTTCGGCCCAAGCTTATTTCACAGCCCAATATAATGTGCGACCCCATGTTAACCAAGCGGCCGATGAGCGTAATTCAGCCCAAAACAATGTGCGGCTGGATTACAATTCTGCGACCAGGTCTTAATGTGCAATCAGGTTGCAGCTGGTGACCCAATACCCCAGCAGCCCACTAAGGACCGTGCGACCCAAATGAGGGTGTGCGACTTTGGGTTAGTGTGCGAGTTTCGTTACCTCCTGCCATGATTTACTCGGCTAAATAGTTATCTCCGTATCAATGATTTACAACTCGCACTCCTCCCATTTCAATCATTTAGCTTCATTCAAAACACTTTCCATAATCAAGTAAATCCTAATTATCATCATAGAAATTAACATCAATCATCCAATAGAGTCAACCCTAATATTCCAAGTACTGTAATGAACACTACCATCAAAATCATGACCTTAATCCATGACCGGCCATTTATGTGCACATAATAAAATATTGGCAGCATCATATTTAATTGACAAGAATCCTAGTTTATCATATACATTAGTTAACATTATGAACCAATCATCAGGACCCTTATTATCATTTAACCTGTTCTAGTAGATGAAATATTCATATAATCCCTCACTGATCCGTGAACATCATTCGTAAACCCTATTCACGTTTGCTAATTCAATGCCATCCAGTTTGCATACCAACATAAAATTATACCTAACACCCAATTCTTTCCATAACCGTCTATCACGAAACAATATTTATGAACATCACATCACTCGAAATCAGCAGGCCATACATGATCATCATACATTAACACAATCAGTAATCATCATCCTAGCCGTTTACGAACAACACTCCAGATTCGGATTCTTATCTCACACGCATATCATCACGACACATGCTTTTGACATCGATAACCATAAACATTACACAAATAATCATATCCACTCACATTAACAATCCTAAGTATAAACATACACATGCTAACAAACATGAATCGCTGATCGTGATTCCCACCAAATACCAACAAGAACTCGAATTAAGTAAGGATAATATACTAACTCGAATTAATGCATAAACTCGTAACCATTCTCATTCAATTAAACACTTCACACAGCGTACACGTAAATTACATCAAAGCACCATGCATGCAAAGAAACCAGTATAACGAAAGACTCTCGAAGTTGCGGGTTATCACATCATCCCCAACTTGAAAGAAATTTTGTCCCGAAATTTGATAAGCAAACTCAGAAGAGTGAAGTGATAGATCAAGATGACTGTGGATTTCCCTCGGGTGCCACATCATCCCCAACTTGAAAGGAAATTTCGTCCCGAAATTCACCAGTTGCATCAGAATTGATTTAACAGTCTTGAACAGTAGAGATTACTTGAGCTTCATCCGATCCTTGCGTTCCCATGTGAACTCCGGTCCACGTCTCGAACTCTTTCATGATTGGAATCCGACTAGGCTTACGAACCTTAACTTCCCGGTCCATGATTTCGATGAGTTCTTCGGCAAACTGAATCTTGTCGTCGATTTTCAGTTCTTGAAAGGATACCATAAGTGTTTCCCCTGACAAACATTTCATTAAATTTGAGACATGAAAGACATCGTGAACGTTACCCAACTCGTCAGGTAACTCAAGTCGATAGGTAACCTTGCCGATTCCTTCCAAAACTTTGAATGACCCAACGTAATGTAAATTAAGTTTGTCACGCTCCCCAAAGCGTACAGCACCCGCCCAGGGTGAGTCTTTCAACATAACACGATCGCCTGCAACAACTCCCAGTGGTTCTTACGCTTATCCGCTTTCCTGGCGGTCACGTGCTTTCGCCACACGATTTCCAATATAAACAATCTTCTCAGGAGTTTTGGGTGCAAGTCCTGGACCTGTGATTAGGTTGCCACCCACCTTAGTCCAACTAGGAGATTGGGATTATCATCTATGCAATGCTTTAAACAGAGCTGTCTGAATACTAGAATGGTAACTGCTGCAGTAGAACTCAACCAAAGGTAGTGTCCTTCCAATTCACTAAGGCCAATCACACACATGCTCGCAGCATGTCTTCGAGTGCCAGGATGGTTCGCTTACTCTGACCATTTACCCCATGGCGATAAGCAATGCATGTGTCTAGGCGTGAGCCAAGGAAGTTGTGTTTTGCCTGCCATAAATCAGGTATAAATAAAAATCAGAGGTAGCAGGAGTTGGCACCTCGTGCCTAAAAACCGCCTCTCCCAGAGGAATACTCACAAGCTGTGAAGACTCGTCGGTTTCCTTGATTGCAAGAAAGTGTACTGGTTACATGAGACAATCAACGATCTCCCAGGTGATATTGTTTCCGTTTTGAGTTTTAAGTGGATCAGTGACAAAATCCATGGCAGTCTGTTCTCATTTCCGTATGGGTATTTCCAGTTGCCGACCCAAACCAGAGGGTTCCTAATATTCCACCTTATCCTTCGCACACGTCAACCGTCGTTCACATACATTGCTATGTTGGCCTTCATGCCCGGTTGCCAGTACAAAATCCTTAGATCCTAATATATTCCCTCAAAATCCAGACGAGTGGAATATTGAGGCTTGTGTGCTTCGTTCATCACAAGTTTCCAAAGTTGTCGTGTTGTGGGGTCCTTATTCGTTCCACGAAGTAGCGAATATCGTCTGTCTTGCCAAAAGTTGCTCCTCCATGCCCTGCATGGACTCTACTCAAAAATTCTCTTTCTTCAGTGCTCCAGCTCAAGCAGAACGGATCTGATCAGGTAGGCTAGAGTCGATGGTGTGCTGCACGGCTCGTACACGTCTAAGTTTCACAGTCAAAATCATTCAAAGGTTCCATCCAGCGATGCCATCACATGTTAAGCTCCGTCGAAACAAGGGTACACAGGAGGCCCTTGTGATCGGTCTAAGTAGTGCATTTGGTACCGTCCAAGTAATGCCTCCAACTCAAATCCAAATGCCATGGCTTCCACCACAGGTCATGACTCATGCAATTCTTCTTGTAAATCTACTACGTAAGCTATCACCTTCTCGTGTTGCATCAGCGTGTAACTGGGACTCTGATTCGAACCATCATGATATACCACTAAATCACCCGCACCCTCGGGTAAAGACGATGCTCAGTGTATTGCAGAGTTGGGATTCGAAAGCTGAAAAGACATCCTCCTGTTTTATCTTCCATGAACACAGCACCCTGTTGTGCTAAAGAGGTTACAGCGGCGCAATTTCTGAAAATCCCTCGATGAATCTGCGATAGTATCTAGCGAAACCAAGGGATTGCTGTATCCTCGCAGAAATCTTTGGTGTCGATCAGTTTCAACCAAAATGGGTCTTAGCGAGATCCATGTGTATTCCCACTTCGTTGATTATATGACCAAAAAGGTACCTCTCGAATCCAGAAATTACATTTAACAAGACTTCGCGCGGAGTGGCTCCTCCCTCAGGAGCTCTAAAATAAGATACAAATACCGCCCATGATGTTCCTTTCTCCTGGAAATGATTCAAAACGTCATCGATAAACACGGTCGATTCATGTGGTCCATAAAGCTGCTGGTGTGTTGATTAACTCAGTAGTTATGGTGTACAAAGTCGCACTGGCCAAATTGCGTTCGGTATGCCGTTCCAGGAACATTCACCCCTTGTACTTCCATCTGATAATAGCTTGTTCGTTAATCAATCCTTGAATGGAAGCTTATCCCTCGCAACTGGTCAACTGGGTGTTACTACATGGTCGAAGCGAATGGTTCTTGACTGTCACCTTGCTGAGTTCGCGATAATCAGTACACATACGAAAAGGCTTATCTTCACGGATATAATGGGGGCTCCCCAAAGCGAAAACTAGGTCCGACAAAAATCCTGTCCAACAGTTCCTGTAGTTGATCAGACAATTCCTGCAACCCTCCTTGCGCAAGACGGCAAAGGAGTACAAGAAATCAGGGCTGCCTCCGGTGTGAGATCAAACTGAGATTCTACCTAATAGTTGTTGAAGTAAATCTAAAGGTTCCTCGGGTAGCACACTGAGAAGAATCACTAACAATTGGTGGATCCTCGATCCTCTTCTCCTTAGCCTTAACATTAGTAACGGTTGCCAACATAGCAGGGTAATCTTTCCATAGACACTTCCAAACTTTCATAGCTGAGATGGCCACCAACCCTTGCACCACTCTGACGCTCTATAGCAGATAGTGGTTCCCCATTAGGGAAAGGGGTACGCAAAATTTTCTTCTCACAAGGTATATCTATGTGATATCTGGATAACCAATCCACACTAACTACTGCATCAAAAACTATCAAGGATAACAGTAAGAAGGTCGGTTGTCGAACACTTGTCCCACATGGTCGGGTTTACATCCCAACGAACATATGAAGCTTCAATTGACTTGTCATTAGCCGATTCCATAACAAGCTCGGTTTCAAGAAGTATCAGGGTGGAACAGAACAGGAACGAGACGGATTGTTACCAAGAATGTGCAAGCCGCCATGCTGCTATAATCCTGGCGTCGCCCACGCCAATCTTAAATGCCCTCTCCATGAGTATCATTCCCAGTGTTGTTGTTTCCATTACTAAAATTTCCAGTACTGCCATCGTCCCCTCGGTTATTGTTATCTTGACTTAGCAACAGCCAATCCATGTCGTAGACACCTTCATTTCCATACTGTAGGCGACGATTATGAGTAACTTGATGTTGCCGTGACTGTTGCCTCTAATGTCGTCGCTTGAAACGGAACCCTACGATCTTTCACTGACAGGGTCCATCTTTTCACATTCCGTATCACGCCCTAAGATGCTACTCATTGTGCTGGCAACTACACATTCCACACTGTCGTCGATTGTCATAGCTTATTTCCCGATTGATTCATAGGAGCTGACTCCCATAAGTTGCTGGCTAGGGTTAAGGATTCGATTGAAGTCGATTTGCTGGTGTTAGTTGCAGGTAATCAGGGTCGTCCCATTGCTGAGGTCAGTAGAGTACTACGCTCATCCTCTTGCCCATCGATCTAGCAAGTTGATTGAGTAATACACGGTATGTTGCGAGAATGTTGCAGAAGTGATCGAACTTCGGGAGCTACGACGTCAATACATTGAGTTTCCAGCCAATGAAGTGGAGTGAGAAAGGTATCGACCAATCGTTCGACGCTGCGACATTCAGCTCAGGGACGTTCGTGCAAGCACCTAACATTCTACACGGTCCGCTAGGCGTTCAGATGGGTGTTCAGGTAATACTCGATAGCATCAATATTCGTAAGGATTCAGAGAGGAGTGAGAAGATCACGTTTGAATAGGAGACAATCACTGTTATGACTCCTATAGGTTTGTTACGTCTCTCATTGATTAATTAACAGGACAGGACCCCTTTTTCACTTGTTAAGGCTCAACGGGACTCACATGCACCCCACATTATTATTATGTGTGCACCCACAATAATAATCTAATTTGCATGTTCATCTCAGCTCCACTCAATTCATGTTAGAAAGGTTCCCCGAATTCAAGCAATACAGTAGGTGACACCACAACACAGATTATGAAAGTTCAAGAATAGTTGCACTCTTAGAACACGTAATGTGGGTTATTATTATATAAGTTCATATTGTTGTGCCAAGTGTGCATTCACATGTAATATTATCTAATAGCAAATACTAGAAACAAGGTGCAGTAGTAAACAAGAGATGAACCTTGCAGTCTGGAGCTGAGTGTCATGGTCGTTTTCGGATCAGTTCGGTTATAGTCTGGTTTTATAAAAACGTTTTAAAACCAAATTCACTATAACCAGTGGCTCTAATACCAAACTGTTACACCCTCAAAATACCACCTAGGGAGTGTCCCTGATAGGCGTGTGACGTACCAATAACGAGCCACCAATTACATTGAACCCATACAAGTTATAAATAAAATCCCCATTATTAATAAAAATATACTCAATAAGTTAAAATGAAAATCAATAAGTTCAGCGGAAGCAAATAGTAAACCAAGTTAAATTGTTTCATAACCAAAGTATGGTCTCATGAAATCAATCACATAATCCTTCCAGTCGACCCATGACCACTCCAGCTACTCCAGACAGCAAGTTCCCAAAATCCAAGATACCTAACGACCTGCGAGCATGTAACAAGTGTATCAGACAAAACTGGCGAGTTCACAGTTTTAGAAAACGTTTGTTACCGGTTGTATGTAAAACAGTTCACTGACAATGCAAGTAATATTGTTAATATCTCAATTCCGAACAAGACGGCTCCTGATGTACATGACTGCCCTTTCCCACGTACTCCTATCCAGTACTGGGCCCGACTGGGTCATTAGTTCACATCCGTCCTCTCCAGGAGCTTACAAGAATGATAGGTGAGAATATTAACCAATATACCCGTTTTTACCCAAAAGACTTATCCCTCCACGGGATACCCACTGACTGTCCCCAACCACTGGGACGCATGCTCGAGTGTAGTGAACTCACCATAGATTGCTCGGTATGCTACTTTACATTACCCGTTCTCAGTCGATCAATCAAACCCTACCGTGGTTACCAAAGATTGTCAGTTTTGTATACACATATTTCACGTATTCTTCATACACACTACACGATAGCGAACACATAAAAAAACACACATCATTATGCAAGTCGTAACAAGAGATCATGTAACACAACAATCCATAATAGCATGTAACAAGTATTTGGGTCTCATGCATGGTTCACATCACACGTTCCTGTTTCTCAAACACTTAACATTTATTTCGTTGTTCAAAGGAGTGTGCAATTAAATTCTGGTTTGTGCGGTACATTAGTTACTTCGGCCCAAGCTTATTTCAAAGCCCAATATAATGTGCGACCCCATGTTAACCAAGCGGCCGATGAGCGTAATTCAGCCCAAAAGAATGTGCGGCTGGATTACAATTTTGCGACCAGGTCTTAATGTGCAATCGGGTTGCAGCTGGTGACCCAATACCCCAGCGGCCCACTAAGGACCGTGCGACCCAAATGAGGGTGTGCGACTTTGGGTTAGTGTGCGAGTTCCGTTACCTCCTACCATGATTTACTCGGCTAAATAGTTATCTCCGTATCAATGATTTACAACTCCTACTCCTCCCATTTCAATCAGTTAGCTTCATTCAAAACACTTTCCATAATCAAGTAAATCCTAATTATCATCATAGCAATTAACATCAATGATTATCTCCGTATCAATGATTTACTCGGCTAAATAGTTATCTCCGTATCAATGATTTACAACTCTCACTCCTCCCATTTCAATCAGTTAGCTTCATTCAAAACACTTTCCATAATCAAGTAAATCCTAATTATCATCATAGCAATTAACATCAATCATCCAATAGAATCAACCCAAATATTCCAAGTACTGTAATGAACACTACCATCAAAATCATGACCTTAATCCATGACCGGCCATTTATGTGCACATAATAAAATATTGGCAGCATCATATTTAATTGACAAGAATCCTAGTTTATCATATACATTAGTTAACATCATGAACCAATCATCAGGACCCTAATTATCATTTAACCTGTTCTAGTAGATGAAATATTCATATAATCCCTCACTGATCCGTGAACATCATTCATAAACCCTATTCACGTTTGCTAATTCAATGCCATCCAGTTTGCATACCAAACATAAAATAATACCTAACACCCAATTATTTCCATAACCGTCTATCACCAAACAATATTTATGAACATCACATCACTCGAAATTAGCAGGCCATACATGATCATCATACATTAACACAATCAGTAATCATCATCCTAGCCGTTTACGAACAACACTCCATATTCGGATTCTTATCTCACACGCATATCATCACGACACATGCTTTTGACATCGATAACCATAAACATTACACAAATAATCATATCCACTCAAATTAACAATCCTAAGTATAAACATACACATGCTAACAAACATGAATCGCTGATCATGATTCCCACCAAATACCAACAAGAACTCGAATTAAGTAAGGATAATATACTAACCAGAAGATAACACTTGTAACCAGAGAGAGCTACGAGGGGGGGGGGTGTCTGCTGCCGCCGATCGCCGGGAGGAAGGGGAAGGGAAATAGGGTTTGCTACCCTTGTGCGATTAGTCTTAATGCTAACCAACCCTTCATGTAATCACATTGGGCTTGTGGGGAATTCAGACTCGGGTTGGACTTAACATGAGTGGGCCAAGAGTGGGAAAACACCGACGTGATTAGAAAAGAAATAAAGAAGCAAGCAAGCAAGCATGTAAAAAAAAAGTCTACGTGGAAGATGAAAGGTAAGCAAGCTACCACACACGAGAATTAATTAAGCAAGCACACATACATGTTAATTCTCGTTCTTGATTTTAATGATTTTAGTTAAGAAATAAAGAAGCAAGCAAGCATGTAAAAAAAGTCTACGTGAAGATGAAAGGTAAGCAAGCTATCACACACGAGAATTAATTAAGCAAGCACACATACATGTTAATTCTCTTTCTTGATTTTAATGGTTTTTGTTTCTGAGTATTGGGTTGAATGTTTAACGAAAGTTCTTAATCGTCTAGGGTTCATTCTTTCTTATCATCCTAGAGAGGTGTGCGACCCCTATGCATTGTGTGGCTAAGTGCTTGAAGCACCAACATCTAATAATCCGTAATTATTGAATAAAACCAATCACCTCATTTACTTCATAACACATGCATGTAATGACATACAACTTATAACGTCCATGTAATGCATAAACTCGTAACCATTCTCATTCAATTAAACACTTCACACAGCGTACACGTAAATTACATCAAAGCACCATGCATGCAAAGAAACCAGTATAACGAAAGACTCTCGAAGTTGCGGGTTATCACATATAACATATAGTGTCATATCATATAATATGATTTAACTCTTTAAACATCTTTTTGTATTTATTGGTAGTCTTATTATTGGTAAATGTACCTCAATTTAACCATTTGTACCACATATGGAGTGAGAAACATGCATTTATTACAAATTAAAATTATTAATTGCAAATATATTCGTAAAACATTACTTGGTTCACAATTGGATTGGATGAAAATAGACAGAATAGTTGGTTTAACAAAAAAATGTATTTTAGACACAATGCCTAAGGTAAACCGACCAATAATTTAGGTTAAAAACGTAAATGTCTTTATAAATAAAAGACGCCTATAAGTGATATAACATATTGTGTAATATCATACAATATAATTTAATTCTTCAAGCACATCTTTTTGTTTTCATTGGTAATCTTAATATTGACAAATTTACCTTGGATTTTCGTAAATTCCACCACATATGGAGTGAGAAACATGCATTTTTTTAGAAAATAAAAATAAAATAATTACAACTAGTTATCCCTAAAACATTGATTGATTAACAATTAGTTCGGGTTAAAATAAACAGAATATTTGGTTTCGAGTATATATATATATATATATATGGGAAGGTTTAAATGAGAACGCTAAATATTGTGAGAACAAATTTTTTCTACACTTATCATTATTATTCGAATACAATGTTAGAAATTTAATTTACACGTTTAAATTTACGTGAATTCGTAAAAAAAGAAAGTTTACACATGTGTATATATTTTATATTTACACATGTGTAAAAAATCTAATAAGAGTGATTTTGAAAGGAGAAATGAACTATTTGATGTTGTTATTTCTTTTTTTGATGTTGTAAATGGTTTTGATTGGTTTTTTCATTCGTTCTCACGGTTCTCACAATATTTAGATAACCCTCCCCTATATATATATATATAGAGAGAGAGAAAAGATCAAATAGGAAGTTAATTTTGGCTAGGAATGATAGGAAGCCATAATCCTGATTATGACATGTGACAAATTTTAAAATAAAAAGAAAGGATATTTTAGTCAATCTCATCATTTCTTCTTCCTTCTTCTCCCCAGTTACTTCAAAACCCACCATTTTCAAAACCCAACATCTCCAACCTTTTCTTCACTTACTATCTGAATAATCACCACATTATAGTGTGATTTTCGTCATCAATCAATGATTCAACCACCCGATCAACGTGTTCTTCAGCTTTTTTCGAAAAAAACCCAGTTTAATTTCATTCAAAATCTTGTTTTTCGTGAATTGATGAAGAAACCGGCTTCGATCCATGTAAGAAATTTTTAAATTGTTGTACTAAAAACGCATCAGAAAAATTAATTTCCAAAAATTGGCTCATTTCGAAGACAGTAATTTGTAGACAATTCAGACAGTTCACAGACAATTCACAAACAGTTTTACGTGTCCATTTCGTTTTAGAAATAAGAGAGTTTTATGTGTTTTCTGGCTATTGCGTTTTAGAAAAAAAAAACACATTTTTAAGTATCTTTAGGCATTGCGTTTTAGGTAAAACACATTTTTGAAGTGTTTTTAGTCATTGCGTTTTAGGTAAAACACATTTTTAGGTGTTTTCAGTCCATTGCGTTTTACAGAAAACACTTTCTTTTGTTTTTTTAGTCATTGCGTTTTAGAAATGAGACATTTTAAGTGTTTTCTGGCCATTGCGTTTTACAAATAAAACATTTCTTTGTGTTTTCTGGCCATTGCGTTTTACAAATAAGACATTTCTTTGTGTTTTTTGTGCATTGCGTTTTAGGTAAAACACTTTTTTATGTGTTTTCAGTGCATTGCGTTTTAGAAATAAGACATTTCTTTGTGTTTTCTGGCCATTGCGTTTCACAAATAACTCATTTCTTTGTGTTTTTGGTGCATTGCGTTTTAGAAAAATGTCATTTTTTAGGTTTTTTTTCATTGCGTTTTACGTAACTAGTGGTTTTTTTATTGCGTTTTACACAACTCGGTTAAATTTTTTTTAATATAGCAATAGTATACTCGTTTTAAAGATAAAAAAACGCTCGTTTTTTTGGTGCAATTTTTATAAAAAAAATAATGTCGTATGAAAGAGTTATTAACGTTTAAAAAATGGGGGATAATTGGAGGAGAGAGAAACTATTGGCTTGGATTGACTAGAATGCCCTTGAACAAACTCACGCGCCTCTTTTCTTCCTTTCAATTTTCCTGATTTAATCTTAGCCCTCCATTAACTTAATGGATGGTCAAGATCACTTCCTAGCCTTCCTAGCCAAATAAACTTCCTATTGTATCTCCACCCTATATATATATATATATAGTGGAGAGTTCAAATGAGAAGAATGTTTTTGTAAGAAGAAAAAAGAAGAAGTTTCAACCAAGAAGAATGCTTTATTTTACTTCATTTAATATTTGCATTTAATTTTAATATAAGGGTATATTGGTAAACTTACATAAATCATTAATTTATATACTTACCCTTTAATAACTAACTAAATAAAATTTGTAACTTTTTTCAAAATATATACTTTTTCCAAATTAAAAAAACAACTTAATTTAAAGTGTAGAATAAATTACTAGTCGTGTATAATAAATTACGAGTTGTGTAGGATATATTTCGAGATGTGTAGGATAAATTTCGACTGTGTAGGATAAAATTCTATAATGTGTAGGGTATATGTAGGGAAATTTTGATATGTGTAGGTTTTGTAGATTATATGTAAGATAATTAATGATTAGTTTACTATAAAGAGAGAAATTAATGATATGAGTTATAAATGAAATACTATTTTACTAATATGTCATTTCTTTTTTTTCTTCTCATATTAAATTTCTTCTCAAATGAACCTTCCCTATATATATATATATATATATATATATATATATATATATATATATATATATATATAGGGGAGGGTTATCTAAATATTGCGAGAACTGTAAGAACGAATGAAAAAACCAATCAAAACAATTTTTTTAATACAAACCTTGTTGTAATTAAGATACAACATCAAAAAAAGAAATAACAACATCAAATAGTTCATTTCTCCTTTCAAAATCACTCTTATTAGATTTTTTACACATGTAAATATAACAGATTTACACATGTGTAAATGGCAAACTTACACATGTGTAAATTTTCTTTATTTACGAATTCACGTAAATTTGAAGGTGAAAATTTAATTCCTAATATTATATTCAAATAATAATGATAAGTGTAAAAAGAATTTTTGAATTTGAATTGTTTTTGACCAAGTTCTCGTGGTTTTTTTATTCGTTTTCATGGTTCTCGCAATATTTAGTGTTCTCATTTAAACCCTCCCCTATATATATAGAGAGAGCGGTTAACATACATAATGACTAATCGTACATAATGTACGCGACAATAATGACCGTCAGATCATGGGATTAGAAGCGTGATTAATTAGATGATAAGAAGCGGGTTTAAAGCGTAATTACTGTAACAAAGGGTTAAAATCGTAAATTTACTATGCCTATATACCCGGCTAAATCTCTCACTCAAATCAAAAACCGAAATTATACCCCAAAATTGACGGTGAGGTTGAAGGCGATTGCGGGAGAACGACGACGACAGTGTAAACGAGCATCGACTTGAAGCGGAGATGACGAATACGGCATTAAGAGGTATCATTAAATCATCTTCTCATCCGTTTATTTCCTTCTTCAATCACACACAAGGTTTTAGTTGAATTTTCATACTAATCGGTGGTTTGATTGTATGGTGACACAAAAATTGAAGCTAAAGGTGAGAGAAGGAGCAAGAAACGAAACGATCAGGTGCACACTGTACACACTAGCGGCATAAATCCAGGTATCTTCTAAAAAAATCCAGTTTGATTAACTAGCTTTATTTGATATGAACTAGCGGTATTTGATGTTGAATCATTGATATGAACTAGCGGTATTAGCATCATTGATATTAGACGATTGTTGAATATGAACTAGCGATATTAGATTGTTCATCCCCCATCCAATCCACTGAATTATTAGGTTAAAATTGTGAAATTGGGGATTTTGGGGTAACTATCCATTTTGTTCAAAAAAGTGTCGAATGTTTTATTGGGTTAAATTTTGATATTAGGGCTTCTTATCTAACTTGCCCTTTGTTTTGATCCGTTTTTTAAAGCAAAATTTTTGATTTAGCAGGATGAAAATAATAACGCATCTAATGAACATGTCCAAGTGAAAATATGTTAGTATGCATTCTGTAATACATGTATTTACATGTCCAAAAAGGGTCTTAAGATTAGAATTAGTTAGTTTTGGTGGGGAAATCATTGAACTGATGCAAGAATGGACATCCTGTGGCTTGTTTTTTGTCCACTAAACAACTTCTGTTATAAAAAAAATAGTTGGAAAAAATAATAACGCTTTGTTGAGCAAAAATAATAACGCCTAACTTGCTTGATTTAATTTGTTTTGAAATATGAATGTAGTGGCGGCTGATGATGATGATGACTTTGAGCCCCCCATTCAGCCGATGATAACAAACCAACCGCGCAATTTAAACGTAAAGAAAAAGCAAAAAGAAATTACATCTCCAAGATGATGATGATGATGATGATTTTGAAGTACCGATTAAAGAGTTGATAGGAAAAAGGGCCGAAAAAACAAAAAAGAGGCCAAAGACTTCAAATGACCAAAATGATGATGACTTTAAGCTAGTAAAAAAGAAACCATTGAAAGAAGACAAACAGATGGAACCTAGAAAGGGGAAACATACGACTACCGAAGCGGAACCAATTAGGACGGAACTAAGACCGTACTATGAATACCATCATGATGTAATAAGCCTACAGTGTAGTCCTTCGGGTTTCTTAGATACAGTAAAACAATTTACAGAAGCACAGGTAGCAGATGTGAAAAGCATAGGATTTGGTGATGTGCTTGATATAAAGGTTAATCATATAAGCACACATCTAGGTTATTGGCTCGTACGAAACTATGACGAGCAATACAGCACACTAAGCATATGAAATCATAAGATAGAAATCACCCGAGAGTCAGTACATAATGTGTTTGGTAATCCAAAAGGGGATGTTATAGTACGGGTAAAAAATAAGCCTCGGAAAGGAGCGATAGTCGCAAAAAATACTGCTACTCAAGGGGTCGAAACAACAATTGATGAGTTCAAAAACCAGTGGCCGGACACAAACAAAATCACTCATACATTAGTTGCAAGGACAATGAAAAAACAAACAAATGGCGGCAGATTGTTCAAGTTAAATTTTCTAGCCTACTGGAACACTTTGTTTGTAGAGATAACAAAGTCAACAACGGTTAAACAAAGTTTTCCGCTTGCCATTGACAAAGAGGAAGACATTTCAAAGCTCGATTGGTGCTCCTTTGTTTTAGAATCTCTCAAACGAACTAGACAAGGTTGGAAAAACCTAGACTCATAATACAATGGACCAGTTGCATTTCTAACGGTATGTTTTATAGATATCTTTAAAATTTATGCTAATACAATATTGGTAGTAGTAATTTGGTTTTTTTCAAACAACTATATGCAGCTTCTATACAGCCATTATTTCAACTACAGGCACAAAATTTTCGATGAAGTTGTCAAACTACCTGTCATAAAGTATATAACATCGGGTATGATTGACGACATGGAAGAATATTTATACAACAATGGGCCGTTGAATGTTGAAGATTGTGATGAAGTTGACAAAGATGAAGAAACGCATGACAATCGCTAGGATCAACAACATGTGACTACCTCGGACATCAATGAGGATGATCATCAAAATGAGGAGACTCCAACAACGCCATTCAAATCGTCAATCAACAAACTTCAATGGTATTCACGGACCTGTTCGGTGGCAACATCCCATTACACGAGGCAGCTGCGGTACAAGAAAACCTCACCGCATTCGATACTTTAGATCAGCCTCGGACAGATACGGATGACTACTCAATACCACCAGTGGATACCACACAGGTCTACACAAGAAGAAACCTGGCTGGGGAAGATTCCATTGACGAAGGTTACATACCATCACCTACCGATTGGTTTGAGGGCTGGAATCCTAGTGAACATATTTCATATTTGAACCTAGAAGAAATGGGCATAGGGACACAAACGCAAAAAGAGCTTGACTACTGCAACACTCCTCTCCAACTAACCGGGGTGATCTATGATCACGCTGCGTGGGAAGCCTCAGACAAAACTAAGAAGGTAAACTGGATTTTGGTTTATGATATTATGAATAACGCATGCTTTAAGATCTTATAAGAACCTTTTAATACAGTATAATAACTGTTTATGATGTTATAAAAATAACGCATGTAAATCTACAAAAATGACGCTAGTTATTTAGGAGAAACATTGGCCTGTTACCACACTAGATTAACCTGTTGGGCCAGTTTATTAGGAGAAACATTGGCATGTTGGACTAATTTATCAGTAGAAACATTAACAAAAATGGAAAAAAACATAAAAAAAACGCTTTTTACCTATATAATTACGCTTGCTATTGCTAAAAAGGAAAATTACGCTTATGATGGACCTAATCATGCATGCTATTGATAATACTCCAATTATGTAGCTGTTGTTGAAAACAATGGACAAGAATATAAATAAATACATTTCACTCATTACGGAAATGAATAATCTCGTTAAGGACTTAAAGGAAAAGTGTTTCTGGAATCTAGAAATAATGAGAATGTGTAAAAGATGGGTTGATGCGGTTAAAAATACGGTGCCGACGAGAACTGATCAAGTAAGCTCCGGAGGTGAAGAGGCGATTCAAAACAAAGTTGGAGAGGGTGGCGATACAATTGAAGAGTTAGGAGGGGATGGAGATGCAACCGTGGAACACAAAAACACAGGAAAAAAACAAAAGGTAAAAAATAAGAATTTGTATTATTTCTTACGATTTCCGGGAATTTATGGTTAATAAAAACGAAAACGTTTGGGATTTTATAGGATGTCATGATGTTGATAATATGACATATGACGATGGGGGTATTTCAGACCTCATGTCTGGCTACATTACAAACCATCGAACCAGGTGTATACAAGCAGACCACAGAAGGTAACAAATATGATCATTGCTAAATTATTAAACGTATTGTAACTTGTGTTTACGAAAAAAATTAACCTACTCTAACATACAAACAATGACACAAGCAGATGTGGTACACCAAATGGACCAAGCTATAAATTTAGCAGAGTGCTGCTAGCAAAAAGCATAAAGTGGTAAAGAAATGCCTCCGACCACAACCGCTAAAGAACCTGATGAAGTGACGGATGCAGAAATGCAGTTGGTATAGACTCTTTTAAAATTGGCTCCAATCCTACAAACACCAAATGAAAGAGAGCGCAACACTACCGTGTCTGCAAACACAAAGAAAACAGATGACGAGAAACATAAACAACTAACGGATGACGAGAGACATACACAACTAGTGAGAACGCGTCTCAAAATGTTGAAGGAAACGAACAAAAAACGAATGGCAGAATTAGGTGACGCATACAGATCACCTTACTGCAACAGGATAACCAACTTATACGAGCCACTTCTGGATCGTGACCAAACGATCATCTGTTATCTCTTAGCCCCGGTAGAAGATATTGGGTAAGATGTTTTGTCTCTACAATTTTCAAAATTTTCATCTGTTTTTTAAACTGTCGTTTTATGGTTTTAAACAACAGGACATTGATATACAAATCTGAAAGTGGATTCGAAGCACTAAAAATCATTTTTGAAAGCTTTCACCCATCGCAATACATAGCTTCAAGTGGAGTGGACGCGTTTGTGGATGTGTTAAACTTTGAAGAGAAAAAAAAGGACAAAAAATCATCACCCTAAAGGTTGTTCTTGCCAAGTACAATATTTGTAAGTTAATCCACAATAATCACGCATGAATAAATTATGCTATTAATTTGAACTTTTGAATGTTACCCACACATATTGAAATGTAATCACGCATCTTAAGGTTTTTAAGCAATCATACTATATACTATATGATAATCACACGTATTTAAAAGTTGTTGCACATACTATAAACTTAATCACGCTTGTTATGATAATCACGCTTTTTTAAGACTAATGGACAGATGTAGTTTAATGAAAAAAGTCACCATAATTTTTGCAGCAAGACGAAATGTTTGGGCCAAAATAATCAGACAATGATCGATTGAAAGTATTTGCACCAATCGTAGACGATATAATGAGTAAGTATCAGGTGAAGAAAGTTGACACATTGGATCTAATCTTCATTCCAGTACTACTATCTGATCATTTCTGGTGCCTATGCTTTCACTTGAAAAATGGCGAAATCGAGTTAATTGATAACTCTAGGTTTGACGAACCGTTTAGCAAACGCTACCGTGGGCGCCCCGAAAAGCTGGTAATTCTAAGTAGCTCTATATTACTCCAATGAATAGGTAGGTACTAATATGATTTTTTTTGTGATTATAGCGAAGAGTTCTAGTACTATACCTAAAAGGCAAGATTCGACAACAAGAGTGGATAACAAACTTGGAAACAGCAAGCATAATTCGAAAGGAAATGGATTGGAGAACTCTTCAAAACGGTTGCGATTGTGGTGTCTTCACTATGAGACATATGGAGACATACAAAGGAAAGTCTCCATGGAATCCGGGGTTTGAGAACGAAGATAAAAAGAAGAGACAAGATTCTCAACTTCGATTCTTGTGGTACCGATATCTTAGTAAGATTGTATTGTCCGACTACAATCTTATAAGGAAAGAAGTATTCGAAAAAGCTAAGGAATTTACGAAGAAAGTGAGCACCGTGGATATTTTGAACGATCTAGATAACAAAATTAAGGACCGCTTGGATCAGTTCTTCAGCCTTAAAAAAGGGGGAAAAATGCTAAGTCGTTAAACTACTTTGTTGATGTTCTTTGTTGCAAAAATCTTAGACATGTTGGTTTTTTTAATTTATTTTTAATTCTTAAATTTTCTTATTCAACACACAATTTCTATACAAAAATAAAACACTTAGATAAAACATAAAAAATGCATGATCTCACTACACAGATGATTGATGATACATAATAACCATCAGAAATAGGACTTCAAAAACTTGATCTTCGTGTCCATAGAGCATCCTAAGACGGTTATAGCATCCGCAAGCTCCTTTAACTGTTTCTCATCCCGCTTGCCAAGGTCAACCATAAACATCATAGCCACCTCTTTGACGCTTGAATCTGTCAAACCAGACAACAAATTGAATATCTCTTCTCGCCTTTTCATGTTCTCTCTCACCCTAGAAATGTTAGTTTCCAACAAGTCTTTACATGACTTGTCCTCGGCTATTTGATCCTCGATCCTCTGTTTAAGATAAGCACGCATACCGGATGATGAAGAAGAACCACACGATGAATTACAAGAATCTGTCATCTTTAAAATATAATATTTGAATGGTTTTCCAGTGATATATAAAGGAAATTACAAACAAGAGGACAACTAAAAATATTAACCAGGACAACTGTATGGTTAAGGAATCATCCTAGCTGTTTTTTTGGACTTTTCTTGGCCCAGTACAAATTATCACGTATTTACATATTATCACGCTAGTATACCAAATCACGCATGAATTAAAATGACGCATACAACATCTTATCACGCATGGATGAGTATTATTAAAAAATGACGCATGTATCAACTTAAAGCTGAAATAATCACGCATGAGATTAATCACTGAGCATTAATATACAGGATACAAGTTGATATAAAATATAATTATTTCTCATAATAATGAAACCTACACATAGTCCCTTAAATCGATATGACTAGTCATTATGTAAGATATCTAATTTTAATTACAAAATCTCTCTCAACTACCATATTAATTCACAGTCTATATACATATATCATTCCCCCCATTAGATTTATGCAGAAAAAAAACAGCTCTCTTCAAAGAAAACCACAATGTCTACTGACCCCTCAAGCGAAGCAATCAAGGAGCTCCTTTCATCCCGCAGGTTAACAGAACTTGCTTCTAATGTTAGCTCTTCTAACTGTATTCTGGATGTGCAGGGGAGACTCTTAGAACAGCAAAAGAAGACCCAGGAAGTCTGGGGGAAACTCCTAGAAGAACCAAAATCTTCTTTAAGGGACAATGGCATAGAGATGATGAAGGATCAGACATCTGCAGATAACTTGGTTTACTCATATCTGAAAGATGCAGTTGATACGATTAAAGAGATGATGGAGACGACTAAGAAAGATCTTGGGAAGATATTGAAGCCCAACTAAGTGGTAAAGCTGATTGTCACACCCCAATAATTCCACGTATTACCGGTGGGCCCGGCGGGGAGTATCGTGACGTAGTTGATATCATCATTGTCAACACACACAATAATAAAGCACAGCGGAAGGCTGGGTAAATAAACTATTACAAACCATATTGTCTGTCGATGTTCGAGTACATGAATAATACATACTGGAATGTAATAAGATCCACAGGCGGATCAAAAAGTACAAAGAAACAAAAACTACAGAATCCAGGCATCTATTGGATTTGCAAGATCCTCTATAACGCCCTATAGCTCCAGTCTATTTCGATAAGTACCTGTCAAATCAATCTTTAGGAAAATACGCCAGTTTACACTGGTAAATACAATTTAACTGACTCGTTTTGAAAACGTTTTAGAAAATTGGTTTAGATGCACAAGGCACAAATCCTTTATAACTTGGGACAATCTTATTAAAATCTTGTATACAGTTTTACATGCTTGTCATACATGTGGGGCCGGTTTGTAAGCCGGACATGATTAACTGACTCGCCACATATAGAACCCACAAAGGAGTTATCCCCAACTTGTGGGTAAATTAATATTTAGCATTTGCATCTGTCGGGTGCATGCCTGCACCCCATGGATAGGTTGTGGCCATTAATAACTTAAATGAGCCAAGGATATCCAGGAAACGGTCGTTAACCCCCAAATGTTTATGTTATCAAACAATACATGTTAAAACGGGTTATGCGGATTTATTAAATCACAATCCGACATAATAATCCCATACCCGACCAAGCGGTATTATAATACCGTATCCCAAGCCCGTATAGGGAAAGTAAGTTAAAAGTATTTACCTGATGATAGCAGTAAATCCCTAGTTTCTTTAAAGGCACTTTTTACCAGAAGCTATTAATCTGTATAGAAGGTTTAATTTATCTATTAGGATGCTAATGGGTCTTTACTTAAGTCAAAGACTTAGACCGGCTAGCTAGAAGGAAACCTAACGGACCTAACCGGTAGATTAAACGGAGACCGGAATAGAATGTGATTTAGACCCGACAAGCTTGGATACTTGTATAATATGGGTAAACTAAACACATTCTGGAAAATGAGGATTTAATGACAAGGTTAAGCCCGTTTCGGCTATTTTACGTAAACTAGTCACGTAAACCGATCCGAACGCGTAAACGCGTAACGGGTAACCGAATAAACTATAAACAGGCCTTAATCATTATTATGCTCAAAATATGTTAATATATCAGTAGCATATTAACATTTATGCCCAAAAAGCAATTTAAACCAAAATAAGTCCCATAAGGGCATTTTGGTAATTTCGATGTTCATAAAAGAGTTTATTTAAATTACTGAGTTCCAGGTCTGATTACATTAGTAAAAACATGTATTTTAATGAGTTATATATGAAAAATATACCTTTTATAACCAATTATGCACCGTAGGGGCATTTTGGTAATTTTTACATAGGCTTTTAAAGGCTAAAATAGGTTTCTGAGTTTAAAACTTTAGCTTACTGTAATGTTATGTAACTTAGCTTAAAACATCAGTAGGTTATGAGTTTATATAACAAATATAGTTTTGACCCATACTAGGTGCTAAAAACGCTTAAAATGCGATTTAAAAGGCTATTATGGTAAAAATAGGAAATCTGAGATTTTGGTCAGTTTATAAAGTTCAAAATATTATATTTATCATATGAAATCAGTAGCAAAAAGTTTGGCATTAAAATGTTAGGTAAAACTCATTTTATGGATGAAAAGGGTAAAACCGGTAACTACCGAAATTAGGCTATAATCCTATGTTATGCTCAGCCTAAAAATAATTAAAAATCTTCAAAAATCCCAAAATATTATTTAACATCAGTAGGTAAAAAGTTTGGTGTCAAAAATCGGGTTCAGATAGGCTTTATGCTAATTGCGCCTTTTAATTACTAAAAAGTCCCTTAATTACGCTATTGAGCATAACTCCCATTCTAGACCTCAAACTGATGTTAAATTTTCGGGACATGTCTAAATATTAGTAGCAAGGGTTTTAGTCTATTCACAATGCTAAAAAAACTCGGTTTTATGTCAAAAGGGCATTTTAGGCATTAATGAGCATAATTACGATCAAGAGCATAAATTACAAACGATTAGGCACCATGCAATATAACTTCAGAAGGTTATACTACAATGTAATATGGTCCTAATGGAAGCTTAAAACATGGAAGAATTAAGCTTGAACGGGTCAGAACTGAAAGTCAAAGCAAAAGTCAAGCTTTTGCGACTTTCAGTTATAATCTGCCCTTAGACTATTAATTGTCGGGTTAGGACTGATAAAACATGTTAAGATAGTCATTACCAAGTCATTAAAATGTTAAAATGTAATTTAGAACCTCTGGTTTATTAATTAGAATCATTTTTGTCAATTGTGTCCAGTATGACTTTTTGTCAAACTACTTGACCCGACATTTATTCAGTCAAACGAGATAATTAGGAGACACCCTTTCAGGGGTTAATCACCTATACTAATGTGGTTTCATAACCACTTTCAATTTGATCAGTGGTTAAGCCACATACAATTAAAACGAAAGTCAAACTGATTAAACACTAAGTTTGACTTTTAAGTAATTAAGCTAAATTAAACAACTAAGAAAGTAATTAGAAGCTTACTAATGGTCCTAGGAATCTTTTCTACACTTGTAATCCACTTGTTACTGCTGAGAGCTCCAGAGCAAGTCCCACAATTGAATTGTTGCAAATGATGTTCAAGAACACAAGAGGAGCTCTCCTTATATAGTGATTTCCATTGATCTTGATCACTTCCAGGTGTTTTAGGAGGCCCTGGGATCACCCCAGGTGTCCTAGCTATTAAATTGAACCGACTTACAGCTCCCTAGGTCGTTAAAAACTAGGCTAAGGCGGTGTAACAGGTTAACCCGCACCTGGCAGCAAGTTTCTGTATCTGGCAGTCCCTCGCGGGCCGCGTAAGACCTAAGGGGTGTCTTACGCGGGCCGCCTGAACCTGGTTAACTGGTAAATCAAGTTTCAAACTTGGCAGTTTCAGTCCCTGAACGTTTAAACCCCTTTTTAACTTCATTTTTGGCAATCAAGGACCTTGTAGTTAATTTATTGAGGCCCAAGGAGGTATAAACAAACTTCGTTAGGCTTGAGTTCGTTAAATTCCTTCATAAATGCAAGTTTCATCAAGTTGACGCTTTTAACCCAAAGTTTAGAAAACATGCTTAACGATCTCGGAATCACGTGAAAGTTTTACCACATATTCTCGGGAGTATATTTGAATATTATGAAGCCTCGGTTTCGTTAAAAGGCCACTTAGAGGTCAGAATTGACATATTGACACTTTTAACCCTTGTAATTTATAATCTTCCGATTATTTTCACAAACGGCTTCATATATCCAATCAATCACCCATATAAGAATATTTTCTTCACGTGTGGTCATTCAGAGGCCCAAGCTTGGCATGTTGACACTTTTAGTCCTTTCGTTTACACATCTTCACTTGTTGTCAACTTTAGTCCCTTAAACTAAATCCTTCGCATAACCGGAGTTTAGGACACGTGTCTATGTATGATTGGACACGTTTTTACGTGGTGTTACATCCTCACCTCCTTAAAAGAAATCTCGACCCTGAGATTTACTGGAATAAGTGAGGGTGTTTCTGTCTCATAGTAGACTCAACTTCCCACGTATACTCGGGACCTCCACGAGCGTCCCATTTAACCTTTATTATAGGTACATATTTCCTTCGGAGCTTTTTGACTTGTCGATCCTCGATCGATATAGGTTTCTCAATGAACCTTAAGCTTTTATCAACTTGCACGTCTTTATGAGACACTGCTAGAGATTCATCAACTAAACATTTCTTGGGATTACAAATGTGGAACACATCATGAATTCCACTCAGCTCCTCTAGCAAGTTTAGCTTATAAGCTACACTGCCAACACATTCAACGATCTCGAATGGTCCAATATATCTAGGGCTCAACTTGCCCTTTTTGCCGAAACGCATCACACCTTTCCAGGGTGATACCTTTAATAGAACTTTATCGCCTACTTCAAATTTTAGTGCCTCAGATCAGCATAACTTTTCTGCCTATCTCTAGCAGCTTTTAGGCAATCCCGAATCTGGACAATCTTGTCCGTTGTTTCCAGGACTATATCAGGTCCTGATATCTGAGCTTCTCCCACTTCTGCCCAACAGACAGGCGTTCTGTATCTCCTACCGTACAATGCCTCAAAAGGCGCAGCCTGAATGCTGGTATGATAACTATTGTTATAGGAAAACTCAATCAATAACAGGTGGTCATCCCAACTACCACCCAAATCAATGACACATGCACGAAGCATGTCTTCTATGGTTTGAATAGTACACTCACTTTGACCATCAGTCTGGGATGGTAAGCAGTACTAAAATTTAAACGTGTGCCCAAAGATTGTTGGAAACTTTTCCAAAAATGAGAGGTGTATCTAGTATCTCTTTCAGAGATAATAGCCACCGGTACTCCATGAAGAGCTACAATCTTATCAACATACAACTGGGCTAACTTGTCGGAGCTATGAGTTTCCTTGATGGGCAAGAAATGAGCTGACTTCGTCAGTCTATCAACTATAACCCATATAGTGTCATTTTTGTGCCTCGTTTTAGGTAACTTGGTTATAAAATCCATGGCTACCATTTCCCATTTCCATGTGGGAAGTTCCGGCTGTTGTAGAAGACCTGACGGCTTTTGATGTTCAGCTTTAATCTGAGCACATGTCAGGCACTTAGCTACGTGGGTGGCAATAGATTTCTTCAAACCTATCCACCAATAATTTGCCTTTAGATCTTGATACATCTTGTCACCTCCCGGGTGACCCGAATATTTAGAATTGTGGGCTTCCTGAAGGATCACATCCCGAAGTCCTCCTTGAATAGGAACCCAAATTCTACCATTCATTCTAAGAATTACATCCTTTCCAGGTGTTAACTGTTCAACAGTTACACCTAACCTTTCATTTGGAAGATTAACTTCCAATACAACATCTTTTTGTGCAGCCAACAGCCTTTCATTCAAATTATACTTCAACTCGATGCTCTTGGCATTGATTCTAACTGGTTTAACTCTTTCCTTCCGACTTAGAGCATCCGCGACCACATTCGCCTTACCGGGATGGTAGCGAATCTCGTAATAATAATCATTTAAAGTTTCCATCCAATGACGTTGTCTCATATTGAGCTCTTTTTGATTGAACATGTGTTGGAGACTTTTGTGATCTGAATAGATCACACTTTTAGTTCCATACAAATAGTGTCTCCATAATTTTTGTGCGAATACCACAACACCCAATTCCAAATCATGGGTGGTGTAGTTCTTTTCGTGCACCTTTAGCTGTCGTGATGCATAGGCAATTACATTGCCTCGTTGCATAAGTACACACCCCATGCCAGTGTGTGAAGCATCGCAGTAAACAACAAAATCTTCAACTCCTTCCGGTAACGATAAAACCGGAGCATTGCTCAATCTTTGCTTTAGAGTCTCGAAAGAGTCCTGCTGCTTGGGACCCCAAACAAATTTCACATTCTTACGGGTCAAGGAAGTTAATGGTGCAGCTATTCATGAGAAGTTTTCAATGAACCTTCGATAATATCCTGCTAAACCCAGAAAGCTGTGAATTTCTGTAGGTGTCTTAGGCGCTTCCCAATTCATATGGCAGGATCTACTTGGATACCTTGTTCACTACAACATGTCCAAGGAACTGGACTTTGTGAAGCCAAAATTCAAACTTGGAGAATTTGGCATACAACTTCTCCTGTCGAAGTAGTCCTAAGATACACCGAAGGTGTTTCTCATGCTCCACATGGCTATGAGAGTAGATATGTATGTCGTCTATAAAGACAATGACAAACTTATCTAAGTATGGTTTGCAGACTCTATTCATGAGGTCCATGAATGCTGCAGGCGCATTAGTGAGCCCAAAAGGCATCACTAAGAACTTGAAGTCTCCATATCTCGTTCTGAATGCCGTTTTCGGAACATCTTCAGTTCGGACTTTGAGTTGATGATACCCAGATCTCAAATCTATCTTTGAGAAGTAACTCGCTCCTTGGAGTTGATCGAACAAGTCATCGATCCTGGGTAAAGGATAACGATTCTTGATCGTTACCTTATTCAGTTCACGGTAATCAATACATAAGCGCATTGATCCGTCCTTCTTTTTCACAAACAGAATTGGAGCTCCCCAAGGCGAAGAGCTGGGTTGAATGAAACCTTTATCCAATTGAGTTCTGAGCTCTTTCATTTCAGTAGGCGCTAGACGATACAGAGCTCGTGCAATAGGTGCAGATCCAGGGAGAATGTCTATTCTGAATTCTACTTGCCTCTCAGGAGGCAATCCAGGTAACTCATCCGGAAAGACATCTGGATACTCTGAAATAATTGGAATGTCCTCTATCTTCGGCTTTGGATCATTCACAATCACTTATGCCATGTAGATGACACATCCGCCCTTCAAACACTAGGATACCTTAAGGATAGACATATTGCTGGGCAACCCATACTATGTCTCTCCTTGGATAGTGACTGATTCACTGGAGGGGGTTTTGATAATGATAAGCTTTTTATCACAGGCAATTTGGGCTTGGTTATGCGACAACCAATCCATGCCTAAAACTATATCAAAACCGGCTAATTTCATTGGTAGGAGGGACAGCGGAATCGAATGGTTCTTAATGGATATGGAACATCCATCAAGGAGAATCGAAGCTGATTCTAAGGTACTGTCAGCGAGTTCTACCTCATACTTTATGTCTAGAGTCTTAATAGGCAAATTTAAAAACTTACAGAACTTATGGTCTGCGAAAGACTTATCAGCACCGGAATCAAATTAGACTCTAGCATAAATATTATTGATGAGAAAGGTACCTGTTATGACGTTATCATCGGTCACCACTTCCCGCGCCTGCAATTGAAACACCCTGGCATTGTTCTTCTTAGCCTCTTCAGGCTTCTTCGCATTCTTGGGGCAATTTGTCTTGATGCGCCCCTTTTCATTGAAACCGTAACAGGTTGCATCCTTAATGTTCCGCCACTCAACAGATTTGTGCCCCTTCTTCTTGTTGATCCCACACGGTTTGGCTTGTGGGTCTCGGTTGCACTTACCAAAATGCCTTTTGTGGCAAGTCTTACACCTGGGCTTGTCACCAGTCTGCCCTTTCTTGGAACCAGAGTTCCCTTTTCCTTTCTTGTTCGACTGGGAGGACTGATCATCCTCTCTCTTTCTCTTCCCCTCTTCAGAAGTTTTCTTCGCCCTACTCCTCACAATATCCAAAGTGAGGGATAATGATAGATCCACAGCGGACCTATAGGTGGTTGGCTTTGAAGCCTTAACGTTCCCCTTAACTTCAGGGGCTAGACCACCAAATAAACGCGCAATGCGCTTGGGCTCAAGTTGACTAAATATGGTACAAGCCTTGACATAGAGTTGAAACTAGTCACATAGGACCTACAATCTAGATCCTTCATCACGAGGGTGAGAAAATTAGTCTCTATGCGCCCCACTTCATGCTGAGGACAATAAGTGTCCTTAACCAGGTCAACAAGCTTCTCCCATGAAAGATTATACAAATGTACCTTCCCAGTGGACTGTACAAGTGCTTTCCACCAGGTAAGGGCATCACCCTTAAAAGACTGGGAGACAAACATGACCACATCTTCCTTAGCGCAACCGCTAATATCTATAACTGTTTCCATCTCATCCAACCACTTCATACAATCTATCGCCCCTTTTTTTCTCCTGTAAAGTCTCTTGGCTTACAGGAAACAAAATATTTGTAGGTACAACCTTTAGCATGCCTAGGGATAGGTTCGAGGACAACCTGCCTCTTGGGTATACTACCCTGGTTAGACGAGTGTAGGGACTCACTTTTCCTGTGAGTATGTGGTTGAGAATGGGTTTTCGAAAGAGTTTGAGACCGAACATTACTCGGCTCTTTAAACTTAGCCTCTACCGCTTGAGACAGTGCAACGGTGATTAAAGCTTGCAGTTCGGCACCAGTAATATTGATTCTGGTATTGCCCTCTGCTGGATGACTATTCGCTTCGTCTGAGCCAGCCATTTCTGTATGCTATAATACAGACAATAATAATATTTTAATTTACATATGGATTCATCGCATTGATAATCCAATGGTCATAGTATTATTAAACCATTTAGACCATTTTAAATCATAACTAAAAGTTAATAGAATACATTATTCTATACATTTTATTCATTATTAAGCTCGTTTCAAAGGACATTTAAATAGCTTAGAAAGCTTGTCACAAGGACGAGTTAAGATCTATCTAACGATCTTCTAAGATCAGTGATCTAATAAGGGTTGAACAAAGTTCATCGCCTTTTTGACAAGAAGTTTATAAATTGTACTTTCATTGCCATTTTTTTACACCTTTGCTTTAAAAGCATGCATTTCAAATGGATGCTTTGGTGTACACATCATATTGATGGTTACTAGCCACAATTCGCATTGATCATTTTGGCTTTATGTGACTTGGAAAAATCCAAGTACCTTTTTGGAAGCTTGTGTGGTTTCTCGTACCGCACAGCTGGAAATGTTAACATGTTTTCAGATGTTAACAGAGATTTGTTATCTTAAAAAGGTTATACCATCATAGCCAATTAGTACTCTGGCTAGGTTATACCTCTTAAGAGTTTCTTTGGCAGATCAATTATAAATTAAAAAGATATATCATGGTATAATAAAATACACAATTAAAAACCAAAGTTGAAACTTCATTAAGATGAAAACAAATACAACTGCCCTAAACGGGACATAGAAAAAGAAAAACTACCCACGCAGGGGCATACATAAAGGAAATAAGTCCACGCAGGGACTTGATACAGGAATCAAACAAATGTCCATGCAGGGACACAATAACAATTAAACAAGAAACAAAGGATCCTCTACTTCTTCTTCCCCTTAATAAGGTTGGTGAGGCCTTTCATAAAGCTGTTATGCCTCTCCTTGTTCTTCTTAGTCCTATGCTCAACCTTATCCAACCTCTTTAGGATCTTCTGAGTTTGTTGTTGTTGTTGTAGCTGCTGGGGAGGAGGTGGCTGATACGAAGGATACTGATAACCCTGAATTGGGTATTCAGTTGGAGGCATAGGAGGGTAAGTAGAAGGATAAAGGTGATGATATTGTGCAGCCGTAAGATATGGGTCGTGAGTTTCATATCCCAATGGATACCCCGACGGGTCTCTATAAGGATTGTACCCGGAAGAACCTGGGTACGTTGGGATGGGATTATCAAAACCCATAGGCGCCTGAGGTGGTGCATAAGAAGCTTGCGGAGGATTAACCTCCGAAGCCGCGTTTGAGGGTCCACCCAACTGGGGGTCCTCTGGAATAGGGGGATAGGAACTCAAACCACGAGGAGAACTGAAACGGGGTCCTCCTCGCACGGACATGCATGCATTCCTCCTTCGCCTCGGAGGCTCGGGAGGTGGCTGCGGTGGCTGCTGCGGTGGCTCTTCTACCGGAAGTGGTGGTGGTGAGACAGCTTGGAGTTGAGAATCTTCCAAAGGCGGTTGGGCCAGAGAGCTATGTGAAGAAGGGGTAAAATACCAATCATAGGTACCCATCCTCTCCTGGAAAGAATCAGGTCCATTGTATGGGGATCCCTGAAACGGAGACCCACTAGATATACTGATAGGATGGCCCGGGGTTCCTGTTTGCATTTCCGGGTCGGGGTCATCATCCATCTCCATTTCCTGAGAGAAATGGTCCTCAGGGCCCAACGGGTTGTAGCCAAGAAAATCGTTAATGTAGTCAGCTGGTTTGAACTGTCCCAGGGAGTAGGGAGAGTCAGAGTGGTGAAACAAATGGGATTGCAAAGAATGATGCGACTGATAAGACTCATGGGAGTGGTGAGATTGTTGCAAGTGGTGTGAATGCTAAGGTTCATCAGGAACAAGTGGTCCAAAGGACGGGTGGAAAGAAGGCGATGAGCTTAGCGAGACCGAGTGTCTTGCCGGCTCAAAAGGTTGACCCCACATATCGTGAGAGTTCAAAGTGGAAAAAGACGCCGATGGAGTGCGTTTGTGTGATGGTCCAACTGACGACGGTCCCCCACGCATGGGACCCTGGTGTAGCAAGCCATTAATGGTCCTACAAGACGATTGATGACCTAACCCATGCGGGCCATGCCCCACACCCTCTAGCCTAAAACGTAATTAATTGACTTGGTTATTTGTTACTAGCATATAAACCCGTGTATCACACGGATTATATATAAACAAATTAGATTGAATAATATTTTAATTTATAAGTGTTACAAACTAACGTATTACACACGTAAAATATTTAAAAATTATAAATCATACTTCTATATGATCACATATTTAAAAAAAAGTGTAATAATAGTATACTCTAATTATTGTGTTTTTCCGATTAGTACTAAAGTAAGGATCGTTTAGTAAAATAGATCTCTGATTACTGTATTCTTATTTTACGATAATATTTAATAAAATATATTGTATTTATCTAATAATATTAATTAAATAGTGGATCTTAATTTGGTTATTAACATATGTAAATTAAATTTATTATATTTGTAAGGATAAAAATTAAAAAAATATTTAAAATAAAATGTAAGTCTAAATTGTAAGGTTGAAGGAGAAAGTCACACGTGACAATAATCTTATATTAAAAGTTAAATTAGATTTGATGTTTCATGTGTAACTTTACCACTTTTATCAATAATTAATAGTTTAAATCATTTGATTTTAAAAATATACGCGGTTAATCTTAATGAGGTGTTATATTAACAAATAAAGTTATTATAATAATATATATGTAATTAAATTGGAGATAATAATAATAATAATAATAATAATAATAATAGTTTTGTTATAGATAAAAATAAACTAACGATCAAAAGGCTTTTGATAAAGGATATTCATATTAAATACAAACATATTAAAAAGAATCTAATAACCCTTAATCGTATGTCATGGAGGCGGAGATAATCTTGATCTCTAATATGTAAAATCGGTATATTCAATAGATAAGGTAATTCTTATATTTTTTATCTCTATATCGTATGATATAATTTTTTAACCCAAACATCATGGTATATCAATTTCTTTTAAGGAAGAGAAGGTTTATTTATAATTATTTATTATGGTAGATAATGGTTCTTTTATTTATTTATTTATTTATTATTATCATTATTTATTACGGTTAAGGTAGGATAAGAAATTGCCACATGGCATTTTGGTGACATATTGATTGAGAGAATGCCATGTGTCATTAAATTTATTCTTTAGATCGAATAATATCTTAATTCATAAGTGTTACAACCCCGTGTATTACGGATGAAAAATATAAAAAAATGGCTTCTATATAATCCTGATCACATAGTTAAAAAGTTTAATAATAACATAATGTAATTATTACGTTGTTCCATTTAGTATTAATATAAGGATGGTTTAGTAAAAAAGATTTAGTTATTGTACTTTTTTAATTTTACGATAATATTTAATAAAATAAATTGTATTTATCTAATAATATTAATTAAATAGTGCATCCTAATAAGGTAATTAACATATTTTAATAAAATTTATTATATTAGTAAGGATAAGGATTAAAAAATATTTTAAAATAAAATGTAAGTCTAAATTTTAAGGTTGAGGAGAGGGTGACACGTGACAATAATTAGAATCCTATATTACAAGTTAAATTAGATTTGATGTTTTATTCGTAACTTTACCATCTTTATTAATAACTAGGTTAGAACCCCGTGTATTACACGGGTTGCATAATTTTATATAATAGATAATAAAAAGATATATCTTTAAAAAACTCGTATATTGCACGTGCTGAAAAAATATAATGTCATATATTAACATAAATAGTCATCAAGATTTTATCATTTATCAGATGAGCATTGATTTACTATTTAATTATTATAACATTTTAGTTTGTTTTTTTATTTTGCATATATTTAATTTTATATAATAAATAATAAAAAAGACATATCTTTAAAAAACTCGTATATTGCACATGTTGTATAAAATATAATGTCATGTGTTAACACATATAGTCGTCAAGATTTATCTTTTAAAATGAACTTTGATGTACAATTTACTTATTATAACATTTTACTTGGCTTTTTTATATATTATATTAGGTTAAAAACACATGTATTACATATTTACATGTGGTTGAATCTCGTTTTTATGATACATTCAACATATGAGATACAATTATTTTAATTAGTTTTTATGCACCTTCATGCTTATTTGTTTATTTCATTCATAAAACACCCGTCTTAAATTTGTATTCAAGAGAGTTTACGATACAAAAAAGGTGAAGATCAATCCTGCGTTTTATATATTTCATCATTTTTATGATTTATATCGTAAAATCGAGAAATAAATTCTCTTTGAATGAAGTATAGAATTATTATATTTAAAAATGGTGTTCTTTATACAAGTTGATGCAATGTGCGACAAATGATGGGGTCAAAGTTTACAATTATAGTGATGTTCTTTATATCTAAAAAGGATGGGTTTAAAGTTTACAATTTAGAACCATATGCCTACCATTATAGTGATCCGTTTAAACACACTTACAATTTGATAGAATCATATCACCGACCTAGAATAATAATTTAATTCTACTAAGAAAAAAAAACAATAATACAATTATTAATTAAGTATATATTAAACGGGAACATTTGATTCCTAATTTACCATAATTTCAATCACATTTATTCTTAATTAATTTTTTTAATTATTATTATTATTATCATTATTATGATAATAAAAATAAATGTTTATATTCTTATCTAACTTTTTGTTTAAAATTATTATTATTATTTAATATGTTCGTAATAAAACCAAACGTTTATCCTTATAAAAATATTTATTCTTATCTAGTATTTTTTTAAATTATTATTATTATTTAATATGAGAGATAAATAGGAAAGATCATAATAAAAATAAACGTTTATATTCTTATCTAACTTTTTGTTTAAAATTATTATCATCATTATTATTATTATTATTATTTAATATGCTCATAATAAAAACAAACGTTTATTCTTATTTAAATATTTATTCTTATCTAGATTTTTTTTAAATTAATATGATTATTTAATATGAGATAAATAAGAAAATAAGGTAAGAAAGCATCAGAGAGTGACACGTGTTCAAAAAAGATTTTTGTTTATTAGTATAGGAAGATTAATAGTATAAATCATTTGAATTTAGAAATATATGTGGTTAATCTTAATGAGGTGTTATATTACCAAATAAATTTATTAAAATAATACATAAATAATTACTTTGGAGATATTAATAATAATAAAAAATAATGGATAGTAATAAACTAACGATTAAAAGGCTTTTGACTTTAAAGGATAATAATATTAAATACAGTCATATTAGAAAATATATAATGACCCTTTATCGTATATCATAGAGGCGAAGATAATTTTGATCTCTAATAGTAAAATCAGTGTATTCAAGAGATAAAGTAATTTTAATATTTTTATCTCTATATCTTATAGTATAATATATTAACCCAAGTATCATGATATATCAATTTCTTTTGAGGAAAAGGAGATTTATTTAGAATTATTTATTAAGGTGGATAATATTCTTTATATTAATTTACTTATTATTATAGTTATTTATTATAGAATATGGTTGAGGTATTATGAAAAATTACCACATGGCTTTTTGATGGAATGATTTATTATGAGAGAATGCCATATGGCATTAAGTGAACTCTTTTATTAGATGATTAGATTAGATTAGATTAGATTAGATTAGATTAGATGATATTATATCATATTATTAAATTCTGTAACTAATGTAATTGTATAAATGGATGAACTATAGTCTCATCTCCTATATAACTCGGTATAACAACATACTATATAACTCGAACGTCAACGATGACTAAGGCATTGGTTATCTTCATATTTCTTGTGTTTCTCTTGAGCGTAGGTAATTTATGATTTCGTTTTATTTGATTTAACAATTAAATAACACACAAATCCATTTTAATCCTCTTTGAATATTCATGGAAACAACTTTTACGATCCGATTAGAGATGTTAATGGCCTGATCCGCTAATTAGCTACTTGATATCGGCTCGCTAAAAGTTCAATTGAGTCAACCTTCAACGCCCTTGATCCTAAATTGTAGCTTGTATAATAAACGAGCTCAAGCTTCATATAATATGTTTGGGTAGACAAAGTTACAAAGATAAACACGTCTAAATATTTATAAAAGTAATTATGATGATTAAATTTAAATAATATACTTATATACCAAATAAATAGTTGGTTGTGTCAAGTGTCATAATTCCGTGTATACAAGATTATTTTTCTCCATCCTCTTATTTTATCTCTTCGTATTTCATTTCTTAAATTAAAATTATGAAAAAGTTAATAAATAAACAATAATAGTAAAACATAGTATATTACATTGTTATTTACTATTTATAGTAACTTCTTTATAAAGTATGACTTCAAAATATCAATTAACTATTTAATATTTTTTTATTTAACTCGTGTAATAAATAAATGTATTTCTAACATGCGATTTTGTTTTTTTTTTCAACATGCGACTTGTTTTTTTTTTCAATATGAGATTATTCTTTTTTTAACATGCGGATTTTTTTTCATGTACATACGAATTTACCTCCCATCCAAAAAACTGCATGTTGTATACCCAAAATCCGCATGTTATATATACATAGCGTACGTTAAGCTCCATTGTACAATACACTTCCACTATATAAATAGTAATAAACGAGCTTAGTCCAACCTTTAACAATTATTAACAGGCAAAAAACTTAGCCTTAACCTTTGGAGATAGAACTGAAACAAATAACAAAGTATATGTTGTAAATATGCAGGTACCGGAATGGTGACGCCAAATCGTGATTGTCACTCCGATTTGTTTATGGTACCATGTGTAATAACTGAATGTGAAGTTTTATGTTTCCAGAAGTATGGAACCAGAGAAGGTAAATGTGCTATCCCATTATTTTGTCGTTGTAATAGGCATAATTGTAATATTGTAAATTAAGTTGTTATATCTATGATTACTATAAAGGCTACTTAATAAAGTTATTAGTTATTGTTTTATGAGTTGTTTTAGCATGGTTTTGATGACTAAGAGCATTCACATCCATGCCGCGTGCCGTCAAATTATGTGTGTGGAGTTTTTATAATATAAAGAGTATAAAAAGTGGTTGTGGGTGGAGGAGAGAGAAAATGTTAGTGTTATCTGTATATTTGGGGGGAAACTGTTCACCCCCTATAATTTTTAGTATATTTTGAAAGTGATTGTAAGATTCAGAGTGAAAAGATAATGATAAAGGTTAAAAAATATTATGACTGAAAATGAGAGAGAAAAAGTGGCATTTTTTAGTGTAATTTAGAGTGAAAATATGATGGAATGGATATGAATGCTCTAATATGATTGAATGGATGATCGTATGGTTGTATCCCTTGAGGATTTATGAATATTAGTAGGCCACAAGTATAACGCTATGGTTTAATTGTTTGTCAAAGTGGTTCAAAGAGCTAAAGAACCTTCATTAAATATGAGACAACGTTGTTTGTTATATTAATTAGATCATTTAATGTATAAATATAAAAGTTACAAAATTTTATAATCAACAATAAGGGGACCCGGGGTGGAGGACATTTACCCCATGATTGAAACATATAACGTGTGGAACAATCCTAAACACCACCACCACTCGATTTGATAACGCGTCAATTTGATAACGCGTTGAATATATCACGCGTGAAGAATAGAAGAATGTGAGGGTTTATTGGTTGGTGTTGTGAATGATGAACATTTCTGCTAAAATCCATCACCAGAATAAAGCTTGATGACGTGGCGGAACTTGATTGGAAGTTGTGAGTTAGTGATGAGTGATGACCACCCCTACCCCTAAAAGTATAAAACTTGTGAAGTTGTGAGAACCAAAAAAAGGTAAATAGATGTCTGTTTCATACATAAAATAAGATCAAAATGTCGAAAGAAAAACATGTTGTCTTGAGTAACAAAGAAACATGTTATTTGAGATGACAGAAATATTTTTCATACAATATAGAAACTTGCAGGTAATGAATTTGTGTCAAACAACATAAAAATTTGTTATTTATGGAAACAACAATTTTTTAAAATAATTTAAAAACAATAAATAAATTAAACTCGATTTGTTCATATAAACCAGATTATATTATATAATTGAAGAAGAAATTACTCCCAAAATAATTGGCTATTTATTCCCAACACTTAGTTTAGCACAAAATTAACATGGATCCCACGTGTAATTTGGTTTCTCATTTTATCAGTATCTATACACCCTATTGGGAAGTAGCCTTCTTCCTGATTTCGAGTGGAGCAAATGGGTGCCAATCAAATGTAATATTATGGCGTGAATAGATAACTTAGATAGACTTGTTACCAGAGTCAATTTGAGAAAAGGAGCGTTGATATTTCATCGGTTATGTGCCCTTTTGCGACGAGTATGAGGAATCGGTGGATCATTTGTTTACGGCATGTTTGGTGGCTATTCGGGTTTGGGCGGCTATCAGTGCTTGGTGCAACATTCCACCGATATTCGCTTTTGAATTCAAATATTTAATGGATATACATAATTCTACCTAGGGAAGGAAAAAAATGAAGAAGATTATTCGAGGTTTGGTTATTATTTCGTGTTGGTGTATTTGGAAAAGCAGGAACGAGTTGGTATTTAATCAGAATAGAAGAAGCTCGCAAGATATTTTGATAGAGATTAAGTCGAGAGGTTTTGGTTGGTTAAAAAATAGAACGTCATGTAAATATATTAGTTGGAAGGAGTGTTGCAAATATCCTATGCATATGTTGTAATTTGGCCATTTGTCCGTTTGGGTCGAGGATGTTGTTTTGTATTTTCCTTTTACCTGTTTGGGTCGGACGTTTGTTTTAATGAAGTTTTATTTTTAAAAACAATCTATACACCCTATTGCATGTTGGGTCCTTAACTGGAGCAAGTTTTACGAGTAAACCATATGGTATTAGTGTGAGGTTGAAATCTTGAATTTTGGAACCCGAACCATAGGAATATGAGTTGCGGAGTATCATTAGGCTAGACGGTATGGGGGACGTCCCCCTCCGTCCGAACCGTCGCCGACCCAAACACCCCCCCCCCCGGTCCTCGTCCTGATCGTCGCCTCCTAGCCGTTTGAGACGATGCAGAAAATGACAAAATTTGTGGGGGTTTGATGCGCTTATTGACCGTTAGAATAAAAAAAAATTATTTCCAATTTTAAAAAACTTTCTTACTCTTTTTTACCAAAATCCAACCCAAAATTATACAAATCCCCCTTTTTTACACCATTTTTCACACTTTTCCTTCCGCTACAACTCATCTCTCTCTCTCTCATTTTTTATAACATTCTTCCTTTTTTATAAAATATTATTCTACATGGATCCCTTCAACAACCCGAACGTCCCCAACAACCCGAACCCACCGAACATCCCGAATGTTTTTCGGTGCCAGGATACTATCCGACGATCAAACGGGTGAGGGGGTTTGGAAGGCGGTTTGGCGAATTTTCTTGAGCTAATGGACCAAGGGCCGTATCGAGATATCGACTCGGTGTCTTCTAAGTGGCGAAAAATGAGCGGGTTCGTCAACAAGTTTTCCAAAGAATATAATAAAATATATTCAAGTGGGCGTCGTAGCGGGATGGGCGACTAGGATGTGTTCAAAAAGGCGTTGGATGTTTACAAGTCGAACCATGGTACCACGTTCGCACACGTTCGGGCGTGGGAAATTATACGAATGGCCAAAAAATGGGCGCCGGTTCCGAACGAGGTGGAGATGGCAAAGCGGCAAAGGACATCGGAATCCGGTAGTTATAGCGCCGGCGGATCGGACACGAGATGGCACATAAACTTAAACGATGACGCCGAGTTCGATGAAGTAGAATACGCCGTAAAGGAAGCGGAACGTCCCCCGGGCCGGGACAAATCAAAGAAGGAGGCGGCGTCAAAGAAAGAAAAGCAAAAGGTCGATCCGAAGATGGAGGAGTTTATGACGCAATTTAAAACATACACTGAGGTCACGGGCCAAAAGGCGAGGGCGATCGAAGAAAAGTCACACGTGGCGGGAGAAAAGTCACACGTGGCGGGAGAAAAGTTACGATTGTCCGATGATAAGGTTCGGCTCAAGGAGTGGGAAATATTAACGATGGAAGTTGATAGTTATCCCGAACCGAAACGCTCGACTTTAATAAAATTGCAAAATGATATTATGAAGAAGCATCAAAGTGGATGATTTTTATAAGTTTATGTTTTTTTTAAATTTATTAGGATTTTTTTAAGTTTATGTTTTTTTAAGTTTATGTTTTTTTTTTAAGTTTATGTATTGTTTTTTAATATTGATGAAAGTATTTTCCTATTTTATTTGTTAACTGTACAAAAAAGTGGAAGATTTAAAAAAATAATAATAAAGTGGTGGAGTAGGATCATCCACCCATTTTCATTGTTTTTGTGGGATGGACCATCATCCCAAGGACTATGATGTGACGTCTATATGGCGGATCATCCTCCAAGGGAGGACCATCACCATACCATATAGCCTTAATCACGACATGGTCATTTAAGATATATTTGACTGTAAATTTTATTGTGAAATAGTGTAAAGAATCTAATTTGCAACAAACCGATTGCATTAAAGATCTCTAGTATAGTTGGTAAAGATTGAGAATCCATCGTGTAATTGGGTATATATATAAAGACTTAATAACACTTTAAATCCCATTGTACTAAGATTGTCCGTAGTAGGCGTTTTGTTTTCAAAAAAATTCCCTAAACACGCCGGAAAACGCCGACCCCCCACTCCCCATGGCGTGATTAGGCATTTTTTTTCAAAAAAAAAAAAACCCCAAAGCGTGTTTTGAATCACGCCAAAATGGAAAATTGTTGGCCAATCACATGCATCCCTATTTTTCTTGGCCAATCTTTGACAATTGTGCTCTGTAAACGATGTACGATGTAAAACAATATCAATTATCAATGAAACGATGTGTTTTAGTCTTAATGTTTGTGTATTTGTGTTTGACGATTTTACGTTTTAATTCTAGCTCGATTTCAAGCTTTAAATCGCTTTCTGGAAAGTTATACGCAAACTGATCAGTTTAACGAGACAAACACTCCAGAATAGTGATATAGGCTTAACATACCTTAAATAAGCTTTACATAACTTAGAAATAAGTTTTGGAGGGTTTTGGTGTGTCGAAAACAAGTTTATTCTATCGCAGGGACTATTTGCGACAAACTGCGAAAGTATGCCGATTTGTATAGTAACGAACATTCTGGAACTTGATCATAAGCTAAACATACCTTAAATATCCTTTACATAGCTTAGAAATAGGCTTTGAGAAGTTCGGTATGCGAAAATAAACTTATTTGATCAATAGGGCCTAAGAGCGTCAAAAAGTGCATAAGTTTGCATTTACGCGCATATATTATGTTCTGAACATATCCGGACATCCAAAAATTTTTGTAATCATTAAAATATTTTATTTTAGTGATTGGACTGCAAAAATACCATTCGTCACGAACCGAAACTATCTCTCGGATTTCGGTTCGTTTGGTCGTACGGTCGCGTTATTCGGTTAATTACGATGAAATCCGAGATGTTTCAAGCATATTTCATGTTCCCTATGCTTTAACTTCATTTTAGAGTCTTGAAATGGGGTTAACGGGGTTTAAACGCATCGAAAACCAAGTTTTAAGCATGCAAGGACTAATTCTGGAAAAACTTGAAACTTATAACAGACCAGCCTCGCGCCACGCGCCAGCCCAGGTTGATCCTGGCGCGCCACGCGACAGAGATAGTTTCCAGAATAACCAGATTTCAACAAACAACAGCTGAATCCTAGTTTTAATCCTTGGTTTTTGCAATCTATGAGCTGGTTTGTGTGTTTTGCAAGTTGCCCAATTAATGTTTAACAAATGTAAGGTCAAGATTGAGCCTCCTAACACATGGAATGATCTCATTGATCCAATCTTTCTATAAATAGCTTGGGGTTTTCACTTAGTTCCTTGCTCATTTCACTGCAAATCTGCTAAGTGAAGCTATCCCTCTGGTTGAAGGCTTCATTCTTTAGTATTCTTGTTCATTGATCCAAGCTTGGACCCTTTGTAAGCTTCTTTTATGCTTGTTTATGCTTTTCAAGCATGAAAGTCAAACAGTGTTTGACTTTCTGATTTGACCATGAATTGGTCAAGTCAAAGTTCAATCGAACTTTGCAACGTGAGCGTAATCACGATGGTTATAGTCCCTTGTGACTATACCTACTGATTACCATGTCGATTAGTCGAAGTGACGAGTCAAAGTTCAGTCAAAATGCCGATTATGCGCATTTTGCGACGAAACTGTTTTCGGGTATCAAAAAACTTTGTTTTGATATCAAACCTGTTTTCTAACTTAGTTAAACATGTTTTAACATGTTTAACTCGTCACTTTTAAGAGTAGTGCTTGTATAGGGTCGTAAATCAAGCGGTCTTGACAACCGCTTAGACTTTCGAACCCGACCCGTTTGGTCGATCGTTAGGATCCGACCAAACATATTATGTGGCCATAGTTGTATAGGGAATAACCTTCCGAGGTTATACCTTATGGTCACTTAGTTTAATTAGTTGTTATGATAGGTAGTTTATATGCCTTAGGAAAATGACCAAAATGCCCTTTTCATGCATAATTTAAATTTAAGCACATGTAACTTAAATTTTGTCACTTAAACTGATTATGCAACATATTTAAACATGTTAGGGCATATAATACTTTTCATAGAACTAGTTAGGCGCCCGAACGCGCATTCGCGCGAACGACGCGTTAAAGTAGTGTAAGCTACCTTAATGGGTCGTAATCGAGAAATAGTGTCTATTTTTGCTCGATCAACCTCCATTCCTTCGCTTGAGATTTTATGACTGACTACTATTCCCTCCGTGTCACACCCCCATATTTCCACGTATTACCGGTGGGCCCGGTGGGGGGTATCGTGACGTAGTTGGTATCATCATAGTCAAATAATCATAGTTCAATGCACAGCGGAAGTCTAAAAGTAATAATATTACAAACCGAATGAATGTAACATAAGTATTACAAACGGAATGTAAAAGGATCCACAGGCGGATCAAAACATAGGAATTATTGTTCAACAGATTTTTAAGTGACAAAGCTTGCAAGACTCTTTATTTATTCACTCAGGAGTAGCCATCCTATTTTGCATAGTACCTGCACTTAACCTTTTGGAAAATACGTCAGTTTACAATGGTAAATACAATTAACCGACTCTTTTGAAAAATTGTTTAAGAAAATTGATTTAAATGCACAAGGCACAAATAATCTTTTATAACTTGGGACAATTATTATAAAAATAATCTTGTATACAGGTTTATATGTTTGCTGTCCGTTAGGGCCGGTTAGAAGAGTCGGACAAGATTAACTGACACGCCACAAGTATAATGCCCACAAAGAATATCTTATTGTGGGATACTTTTATACATACGCAACTGTCAAGTGTATGCCTACACTCCGTGCTTAAGTTGTGGCCATTTAAATGAATGAGCAGAGGATATCCAGGACATGGTCATTAACCCCCCAAAGGCCATATACCAAACAAAACATATTAAAACGGGTTATGTAAATATATTAATCACAATCCGATTTAAATAACTACACACCCGACCAAGCGGTATTATTATAATACCGTATCCCAAGCTCGTATAACGGAAAATAAGTTAAAAGTATTTACCTGAGCAAATTATACAAATATATCGTAGCCGTATACAATCAGCAAGTGCAAATATCTTTTACTGGGCTCCTAAATCTGGAACTAAGGTTTTATTAACCTATTAGATTCCTAACGGGTCTTACTTAAGTTAAAACTTAGACCGGTTAATTTTAAAGAAAGGTTACGGTTCAAAACGCAAGATTAAGCGAAGACCGAATTAGAATGTGATTTAGACCCGACAAGTATAAAGACTTGTATAATATGGGTAAGCTAAACACATTCTAGATTTTGAAGTAAAAATGATAAGGTTTGACCCGTTTCGGTCAATTTATACAAACTAGTTACATAAATCGTACCGAACGCGATTAATGCATAACGGGTAACCAAATGAGTCATGTACAGGTTTCACAAGTTAATATGCGTTAAATAAGTTGTGATATCAGTAGAATACCTTCCATTATGCCCCAAATGGATTTAAAACCAATTTAAGCCCCGTAGGGGTATTTTGGTCATTTTTAAGATTATAAAAGAGGTTAAATAATAATCTGAGGTTCTGGTCTAAGCTGATCAGTAAAAATATTTATTTTAGTAGGATATATCAGTAAGGTATTGTATATATGTGAAATTTATCATTTATAACCAAACTATGCACCGTATGGGCATTTTGGTCATTTCACATAAGCTTTAAGGGTCAAATTTGGAAATCTAATTTCAAAACTTCTACTTACTGTTAAAGTATAAAAATTTACTTATAATATCAGTAGGTAATAAGTCTTATGTGTTAAAAATAGTTTTAACCCATACTAAACGGGTAAAAAGTCGGTTTTAGGCGATTTTCAGGTTATATAAGGAAAGCTGAGATTTTTATCAGTCCAGAAGGCTTATGATATTTTATTTAACATATAAAATCAGTAGAAAAAGGTTTGGTATCAAAATGTTATGTAAAACTCATTTTATTAGCAAAAAAGGTATAACCGTCAATTACCGAATCAAAGCAAAAACCCTACGTTATGATCAGTTTAAAAATTAATAAAAATCTTAAAAAACCCCAAATATTATATTACATCAGTGGGTAAAAGGTTTGGTGTCAAAATTTGGGTTTAAATAGGCTTTATACTAAAAATGCCGTTTAATTAATAAAAAGGCTTTAATTTACGATATTGAGCGTAACTCCCAATTTAGACCTCAAACTGATGTTGATTACTACCCCCGTCCTCTCACATTTTCAAAAATCTCATTTTAATATCAAAAGGGCATAATGGTCAACTTTTAAGCAATTAACGGAAACATGCAATGAACTAGGATTTCTAAGGAACCAAGTTGTATAACCACAGAGGGTTATACTAACATGTAATATGGTCCTAATGGAACCCTAAGGCATATCTAAAACAAACTAAATCAGGTCAGAACTGAAAGTCAAAGCAAAAGTCTTCTTTTGCGACTTTCGGTTTCGAAGCGAGCCTAAATTCAGAATTGTCGGGTTGAACATGCTTAGACATGTTCTTACATTATTTACCAAGTTATTTTAGTGTTAAAACATGTTCCATAACTTCAACATTATCAGTTATGAGTTTATTTGCAAAATAGCTTTCTATTGACTTTTTAATATTAAGTTTGACCCGACAATTGACCAAGTTAGAGTGATAATCAGTGGGTGCCCTTTTAAGGGTTTATTACCCACATAATTACCAACTCATAGCCACTTTCAATTCGAATAATGGCTGGACCATTAGTGATTAATCACTAAGTCAAAGCTTAATTACGACGACTTTGACTTTTGGTCATTAGACTAATAAATCTTGAACTAGAGAAGCTAAGAATGCTTACTAGGACTCTTAGCACGAATTTGGAACTTAAGAAACTTGCTTGAGCTCCAGGAAGTTCCAGAGAAAGAGTTGTGAATGATTTTTGTGAATGAGCAATGAACTAGCAAATCAACAAGTTCTTATATAGCCAAAATTTCATCACAAGATCATTCCACACAAGTCTACAAATGTTTTCTGATGATTCCAGGTGTCCCCTATGCATGTAATACTGTTGGCTCAGTCCCCTGAATCGAAAACAGGCTTTCTAAGGCGGTGCAACTGGCTGTACATGCAGCTGTCAATTTTTTCTGCACCTGGCACTCTTACGCGACCCGCGTAAGAGCTGTCTTATGGCCTACGCGGCCTGCGTGAAGGTCGATCTCCGGTAAACAGTTTACCATTTTTGCAATTTTGGTCCCTGGTCCATATAAACTTTATTTAACTTGCGTTTATTGCACTTTTAACCCCCAAACTTGACTTTTAAGGGTCTTCAGTCTTTAAACATTTAACAATAGGCCTTCGGTTAGTTACAAGGTCACCCGAACAGTCTTGAAATGCAATATTAACGCATTTAACCCTTATTACTTATGATTAACACTTTGATTATTTATGTGCGTTGAAACTCTACGAATTAATATCCGATATTCTTGAGATCAAAATATATAATTGTTACAATGTTTTTGGGCTCGTTAAAAGGTCACTCAGAGGTTGCTTTCAACATGTTGACACTTTTAACCCTTATGCTTCGTAAGATCCTTATTTTTTGCACAAACGACTTCCAATGTTCGTCAAATTATTCTTTAAAGAATACGAACGTCGTGTGAGGTCAATCAGAGGGACAAGTTAGGCATGTTGACACTTTGGATCCCTTTATTCACATATTTACATTGTTTGAGAATTTTAGTCCCTCCAGATCAATTCATTACACGTTTAAAGTCCATGACACGTGTCTTCATTATATTGGTCGTGATTTTACAAGGTGTTACATCCTCACCCCCTTAAAAGAAATCTCGACCTTGAGATTTACTGAAATAAATGAGGGTACTTCTGTTTCATTATGGACTCAACCTCCCACATATATTCGGGACCTCTATGGGCATCCCATTTAACTTTCACAATCGGTACGTGCTTATTTCTAAGCTTCTTAACCTGTCGATCCGATCGACAAAGGTTTTTCAACAAACTTTAAGCTCTCATCTATGTGCACATCCTTATGTGACATGGCTAGCGATTCATCAGCTAGACATTTTTTCAGATTGCAGATGTGGAACACATTATGAATTCCACTGAGCTCTCCATGCAGGTTTAACTTGTAAGCCATTGTTCCGACACATTCGATGATCTCGAATGGTCCTATGTATCTTGGGCTTAACTTGCCTTTCTTTCCAAAACGCATTACCCCTTTCCAGGGTGATACCTTCAGTAACACTTTGTCACCTACCTCGAATTTAAGAGGTTTACGCGTTTTATCTGCGTAGCTTTTCTGCCTATCCCTGACAGCTTTGAGACGATCACGTATCTGTATAATCTTATCTGTCGTCTCCAGGACTATATCAGGTCCTGTTAGTTGGACATCTCTAACTTCTGCCCAACAAACTGGCGTCCTGCACTTTCTTCCATACAAAGCTTCAAAAGGTGCAGCTTGAATACTGGAATGATAGCTATTATTATACGAAAATTCAATCAACGGAAGACGATCATCCCAAATTCCGCCTAAATCAATAACACATGCTCGTAGCATATCCTCGAGTGTTTGAATTGTTCGTTCGCTTTGACCATCCGTCTGAGGATGATATGCAGTGCTGAAGTTTAATCGAGTGCCTAGGGATTGCTGAAAGCTTTTCCAAAAATGAGATGTATATCTCGTATCCCTATCAAAGATGATAGACACTGGCACTCCATTAAGAGATACAATCTCGTCCACGTACAGCTGAGCTAACTTATCTGAGCTGTGTGTTTCCTTAATAGGTAAGAAGTGGGCTGACTTAGTCAGTCTATCTACTATAACCCAAATAGTATCATTTCCTCGCTTTGTTTTCGGTAACTTAGTGATAAAATCCATGGTTACCATTTCCCACTTCCAGGTGGGAAGTTCAGGTTGTTGTAGCAAACTTGACGGCTTCTGGTGTTTTGCTTTAACTTGAGCACACGTTAGACATTTGGCCACATAAGTGGCTATAGATTTCTTCAAACCTATCCACCAATAATTTGCCTTTAAATCCTGATACATCTTATCACTACCATGATGGACAGAATATTTGGAGCTTTGGGCTTCTTGAAGAATAACTTCCCTGAGTCCTACATAAATTGGAACCCATATTCGTCCATTCAATCTTAGGATTCCATCCTTGCCATATGATAACTGTTCAACAGTTACCCCCAACTTTTCATTAGGATAGTTAGCTTCTAATACAGCTTCCTTCTGAGCGGCTAACAACCTTTTATTCAAGCTGTTCTTTAATTCAATGCTCTTGGCATTGATTCTAATGGGCTTTACTCGTTCCTTCCTACTCAAGGCATCGGCGACCACATTCGCCTTGCCTGGATGATATCGGATTTCACAATCATAAGCATTCAGTGTCTCCATCCATCGATGCTGTCTCATGTTCAGATCCTTTCGGTTAAACCGGTGCTGGAGACTCTTATGATCAGAATTGATCACACACTTGGTACCATATAAGTAGTGCCTCCATAGCTTTAGTGCAAATACAACGACACCCAACTCTAAATCGTGGGTGGTGTAATTCTTCTCATGCACCTTTAATTGTCGGGAAGCATATGCAATAACTTTGCCCTTCTACATAAGCACACATCCCATGCCAGTGTGCGATGCGTCGCAGTATACCACAAATTCTTTAATTCCTTTAGGCAATGTCAACACAGGTGCATTGCTTAACTTCTATTTAAGAAAGTCAAAGGATTCTTGTTGTTTAGGACCCCAATCAAATTTTATATTGTTTCGAGTCAATGAAGTTTGGGGTGCAGCAATCCTTGAAAATTTTTCAATAAAACCTCGATAGTATCCTGCTAAACCCAAGAAACTGCGAATCTTTGTGGGCGTCTTCGGCTCTTGCCAATTCATGATGGCTTTAATCTTAGCAGGATCCACCTAGATACCATGCTCACTAACCACATGTCCAAGAAATTGGACTTCACGAATCCAAAACTCACAATTTGGAAACTTGGCGTAGAGCTTCTCTTGCTGAAGAAGTTTAAGAATACATCGAAGGTGCTTTTCATGATCAGCCTGGTTATTTGAATAAATAAGAATGTCATCAATGAAGACGATGACAAACTTGTCCAAGTAGGGTTTGCAAACGCGATTCATGAGATCCATGAGATCCATGAACGCTGCTGGTGCATTAGTGAGCCCGAAAGGCATCACTAAGAACTCGTAGTTACCATAACGAGTTCTAAATGCATTCTTATGCACATCTTCATCTCTGACCTTCAGTTGATGGTAACCTGACCTCAAGTCAATCTTGGAGAAGTAACTCGCCCCTTGCAGCTGCTCGAACAAATCATTGATCCTGGGTAATGGGTATATGTTCTTGATAGTAACCTTATTTAGCTCGCAATAATCGATGCATTGACGCATCGACCCATCCTTTTTCTTTACAAACAGAATCGGTGCTCCTCAATGGGATGAATTAGGTCGAATAAAACCTTTGGCCAACAAATCATCCAGTTGAGTTCTTAACTTTTTCATCTCAGTCGGTGCTAACCTGTAAAGTGCTCTTGCAACAGGTGCTGCTCCAGGAATAATGTCGATTCTAAACTCCACTTGCCTATCTGGAGGTAAACCAGGTAGCTCTACAGGGAATACTTCTGGATATTCAGAAATAATAGGGATGTCTTCAACCTTGGGCTTTGGTTCATCAATAGTCACTTGTGCCATATAAATGACACAACCTTTCTTCATACACCTTGATGCTTTAAGCAAGGACACTTGCTTAGGTAATCCGTACTGAGTATCTTCTTGAATTGTAAGTGGCTCACCATACAGAGTCTTGATAACTACTTGTTTCTTGTCACAAACAATCTGGGCTTGGTTATGAGATAACCAATCCATGCCTATCACTGTGTCGAAACCAGGTAGTTTCAAAGGAAGCAAGGATAACGGAAAAGAGTGGTTCCTAATGGATATAAAACATCCATCTAACACAGTTGAAGCAGTTTCTATGGTACCATCAGCCAATTCTACTTCATACTTTATGCTTAGGGTTTTAATAGGCAAATTTAACAACTTGCAAAATTTATCATCCCCAAACGACTTATCTGCACCCGAATCAAATAATATCATTGCATAAACATCATTGATAAGAAAGGTACCTGTTATCACGTTGTCATTCTGAATTGTTTCATGTGCATTCATTTTGAAGACACGTGCATTGGTCTTTTTACCTTTTTCAGGTTTCTTCGCATATTTTGGGCAGTTAGTCTTGATGTGCCCCTTTTCGTTGCAACCATAACAGGTTGCGTCCTTTAACTTCTTGCAATCCAAAGACTTGTGTTCTTTGGACTTGCAGATCCCACATCCAATAGGCTTTGATTGCGATTTGATGCAAACCTGCATTTTCCAAAATGACGCTTCTGGCAGGTTTTGCACTTAGGCTTCTCGTCTGCTTGCTGGTTACCCTTGTTAGACCCAGAATTCTTCTTGTGGTCTGAGTTTCCCTTATGTTTCTTATCAGAACGACTTGAGTTCTCATCCTCATGTTTTCTCTTTCCTTTATCGGAACTCTTAAGCGATCTCAGCCTAACCGCGTCGAGGGTAAGAGATAACGACAAATCAGCCGCTGACCTAAAAGTAGTAGGTCTTGATGCTTTTACACTTGCCTTAATCTCTGGAGCTAAACCTCCAATAAAACGAGCTATACATTTTGGTTCCGGTGTGACCAGGTAAGTAACTAATCGAGACATGGTATTGAAGCTCATGAGATATGCCTGACAGTCTAAATTCTTTATGACCATGGTCAAGAAGTCAGTTTCAATTTTCTCAACTTCATGTTGAGGACTGTAATTCTCCTTCATTAACGCAATAAACTGAGCCCATATCAAGTTGTATAACAAAATCTTTCTAGTAGCTTGGATTAAGGACCTCCACCAAGCTAGAGCTTCACCTTTGAATGATTGTGAGACGTACTTCACAATATCTTGCTCTACACATCCACTAATATCAACTACCGTATCCATCTCATCTAGCCACGTCATGCAATCAATGGCTCCTTTTTCCCAAGTGAAATCCCTGGGTTTGCAGGAGACAAAATACTTATAAGAACAGGTCTTTGCACGTGGCTCTTGATCAAATACAATCTTCTTAGACGGAACACTATGCTGATTTGATGAGTGTTGAGCATCGTCATTCTTTGACTCGTGAGATTTAGAAGGTGGCTTACTGTGGGCCACAGAGTGAGTCTTAGAGTGTGTACCACTAGATTCTTTAAATTGCTTGTCCACGGCTTTAGAAACAGCATTGTCAATCAATTCTCGAAGTTCCGCACCAGTTATGTTGATCCTGGTAGTATCATGATTCTCTAGAGGGTGACTGTTGACTTCTTCAGATTCTGAAGGAGTTCGCCGGTGAGATGGCCCGACCTCATGATCATGACTGGTGAGATGGCCCGGCCTCACATATTTACATTGTTTGACAATTTTAGTCCCTCCAGATCAATTCATTACACGTTTAAAGTCCATGGCACGTGTCTTCATTATATTGGTCGTGATTTTACGAGGTGTTACACTCAGTTACCATGAAATAGAATTTTTCCCAGTTAAGGGCGAGGTTAGTTTCCTCACATCTGGGATAACATTCGTTCAAGGTTATCGAGGCAGTGGTCGTATGAATCTCCAAAGATAGAAAAGTCGTCCATGAAGACTTCCATTGTCTTTTCTATCATGTCATGGAAGATGGCCACCATGCAATGTTGAAAGGTTGCGGGGACATTACATAGACCAAAAGGCATGCGTCGATAAGCAAAAGTTCCGTAGGGACATGTAAATGTTGTCTTTTCTTGGTCTTCGAGTGCTATCGGTTTTTGAAAGTAACCTGAAAAACCATCTAAGAAACAATAAAATTTGTGACCAGATAATATTTCTAACATTTGATCAATAAAAGGTAAAGGAAAGTGATCTTTCCTTGTTGCCTCATATAATCGACGATAATCTATACATACTCTCCATCCTGTGACGGTTCTTGTTGGTATTAATTCATTTTTTCTCGTTAGTTACTACTGTCATACCTCCTTTCTTTGGAACTACTTGGACGGGACTTACCCAAGGACTATCGGAGATTGGGTAAATGAGTCCAGCGTCAAGTAATTTGATGACTTCGTTTTTAATCCCTTCTTGGATGTTTGGATTTACTCTACGTTGTGGTTGTATTACCGATTTATAGTCATCATTCATTAAAATTTTGTGCGTGCACATGGAAGGACTTATTCCTTTAATATCTACAAGCTTCCAAGCGATCGCGTTTTTGTGTTTTTTTCAAAAGCTTAATTAGTTTTTCTTTTTCTAAACTAGTTAATTTTGACAAAATAAGTACAGGTAATTTACCATCTTTGTCGAGAAAAGCATATTCCAAACCTTTTGGAAGTTCTTTGAGCTTAAGAGGTGGGTCTTTAGGAGACTCCTTATTTGGTTGCTCATTTCGGTCAAGAACCACAAAGGTTTGTTCTATGGCAACCTCTTCTTCAACAAAGTGGTCAATTTCTTTTCTTGTATCGGGTGGTTCATCTTCATCTTCAATTAGGGGGTCATCATTGCCGAATGGATATTTCATTGAATGCTCAAGATCGACACTTTTTTGAATGCCCCTAATTGAATAGGTAGGTTGTTATACTTCCGATTTTTCAAAGCTTCATGGGTCTTTACAAAAGGTTGTCCCAACACTAGTGGAGCGTCATCAAGGATGATGAAGTCGGTTAGGATTACCAATTGATTTGACTGGACCAACACATCCTCAACTATCCCTATTGATTTTATTGTTTTCCGATTAGATAGAAAAATGGGTATTTGAAGTGGAGAAAAATCATCAATACTTAATTTTTCGAAAATGTAATTTGGCATTATATTAACACAAAGATCTTTATCAATTGTAATATTACTAATAAAGGAATTTTGAAAAAAACATGGAACCGGTGTAATGTTAATTTCAAATGGGTCTTCTTTTATTAGCGTAGTTTGATCATTTGTTAACTTAATGCTTACCGTTTCGTCAATTTTAGTGTTAGTGTTTAACTCTTTTAAAAACTTTGCATGCGTGGGTACTAAACAATGATTTTCGAAAGAAGGTGACAAGAGATTAATTTCTTTAAAATTAGACTCTTCTTGAATTTTAACGTTGTCAGACTCACCTTTTTCGTCGTTCAACTCATGTGTCGGTTTTCACTTATTTGTTCTTCCATTTTTACCTCTTCAACTATCTCTTCTTTATTACAATTTATTTCTTCCTTTGCGCGGGATTCCTCTTCCCTTGCGCAGGCTTCTTTTATATAGCGCTCAATAGTTTAAAGTGTTCTATTATCTTTTCGGCTACAGGTGAAATAGTTGGTGGTTCATCAAATTGAGTTGAATAAGTATCCTCAAAGCTTGAAGTCGGAAGCTCGATCCTTGGTTCCTCATATTACTCGTATGAGGTAGATGGTTCATACCATTGTTCCTCATTGTAATGTAATACCCTAACACGTAATTGACAAATGTCGCAGCGGAAGTTCATGCCATAAAATTTCTTTCCTTATAAGTACCTTGACTTACTTTTAAAATTTCATTGTAACATAACTCTTTCACATAAAATTATCAATCGACTCATTTACTAAGTAAAAACATGGCTTCTGTTTACTATATTACATACATCGACGTTCCCGTACAATCTATCTTGTGACTCGGTCCTCGATCTCTATTCCTTGATGATCCACGTAACTCGTACTACCTGCGCTCACCACATAAAATTCATAACACTAGTACGCACTATAAACATACAAGATTTATTCATGTTTACTTTTCGTTCCGTTAACTCTTTACATCCCAACTTTCCATCCGATCACATAATCCGTGGTGAGACTTCTTTCCTATTCCTGCGTTACACTTCATTCACTAGGCACGCTAATATCATCGTTAGTACTCAATTTCGTTGGTTACATGCGTACCTACTTTCAGACATACTTATACACAATTATATGTTCACACATAACTATTTACATACATATGTACATACCCACATATAAACACACCTACATCATTACATACGTATCTACGTACACACATACCTACATCATTACGTACACTCATAACATTATACACATATACATACATACATCCCTACTAGCAAACATACCTAACTCATACATGCCTACTCACATACATACCTTCATTTATCCACGTATATTTGCTTGCATACTTATAGCATACATACGTAGGTACATACGGGCTTACATGCATTTCCACATACGTGTATAGAGACTTACAACATACATACATACCTATCTACATGTGTGCATACACTTATACTCGTAAAAACGTAAGTTTAATTAGTTGTATGCAGTTTGGAACGCATTTAAACGAGTTTTCAAGGCAAAACGGAGAAATTAAACACTTTTCGGCGAAACACACCCCGTCACTTAGCGCAACGGGTACATGCTTCTGCCGTCGCGCTACGCGACGGCCTCATATGACCAGAATTGTTGCAGCTGGTTGCTGCACATTCCCAGCACATCCGGATTTTACGGAAACGAGCATAACTTTCTCGTGTTTGATTCATTTTACCCGATTCTTTTTCCTATGCGACCGTAATTTAATTCTCCATCACATCGAGTGAAAATCTAATATTTGGACTACTGAAATTTATGATTTTTAAGCCTTCGGATTATTACCCTTTTACCAAATTTTGACCGGTTCATGCATTTATCAACATAACTCGTTCGTTTGACCATAACTTCTTATGAACCTAATAATATCAATGACGTTTATCATAAAAACTAAATTCTCGGATGTCTTGCATCCTCTTAATCCATTTTCGCTCGAAAGCTTATTTTGACTCGTTAAAGGTAGTTGCGCATTTTAAGGTCCTTAGCTTACGAAAATCATACTTCTCGCTTTCTTACTTTTTCAAAACATTCATTTAATCAAATAGCTTGTTTGTAATCAACTTTTAAGACCATTTGCCCATTTTACCCATCAAGGGCGTTTTTGTCAACTTTAACCCATCCTTTACTACAAAAGACTTCATTGCATAATTAACCAATCATTCGACTTATCTACAATTGTAAATGCACCTACCTGGCTAGGATCAAAGCTATGACCCGTTTTAATACTTCATCCGCTAAATTGCTAGACAATAGAAACGCAAATCCTTTTTCTATACATTCTGCAGATTCATAATACTTAACAAAGCAATTCATTAGTCGATAACGCCAAAGGGTGACATCTTCACCATTTGACCCGTTAAGTCTAAATGTCCATTTTAACCTTGTGGGAGGTTAGTTATTCATTATCCCATCCATGTAACTTATTACTTCGTTAACTTGCAACCAAAATTACCATAATGCCCCTTTTACCCTTTTTAACCATCAACTTAGTTTCTTGACATAACCACATGTTCCGACCCATACCAAGACTTGTCGGAACATCATAATTCACATATTTACTTACCATGTTTGTAATCTAAACATTGAATAGATATTCTACAAAAGGGGTGTAAGTTTTACTTACCTAGCATCCGAACATGCTTCCCGTGTGCATTAGTCCCATTTGACCCGCTTCTTTTCTAAGCTTCCATATCGCTTATTAAGCATAAACTATCACATAACATTCTCAAGATAGTTAGCTTATTCATCATTCATCAAATCCTTTTTATCACACGGATCTTATATTAAGTTTATCATTTAACCTTAAAACATGCTAATCCATCATTTCTTATCCAATTCCTTTAAACATACTTACACATAATATGATTTTCAACATTATTAACATAAACATATCATTACTTCTATCATATCATAAAAAAACCATTTCATAACTACTTTATTAATCACTTACAAGTGATCAAATCTTAAGTTCTTCATAATTTCATCATACTTTTGATGTGTGTACTACCTCCTAAGCATAGTGTACAACTAGTTCATGCATATCCTTCTAATCTCATTCATAATTCATCAAATTCCTCCTAATCAACATAAATCATTCATGCATAAACATCAAACATACTAGTATCACATTTCTTTCAATTCCTCTAGCAAGAATCTACCATACATATCAAAATACATCAACATTAAGCAAGAATTTAGACATGGATGATTCATTCAAGTCATCATCATCATCACCATAATCAACGGGTTTCATCTCTAAACATCAAATTAACCTAAACCATGCATAATCCATGCTCTATATGAAAATTCTAACACATACTCATACTCAATTTGATACAAATTCGTGATTTACAACATAACCCACTTCGTGCATAATCACCAATCTAACTTTTAAGACATACCTTGCGATCCCCTTGTGAGGTGATCATTAATCCGTGTTTATTCATGAATTTAAGCATCATTTAGCCTTTCAATTTGATGAAAATGATGAAGTTAGGTTCTTGGCTCCATGGGAGTCTCCTACTCGATCTAGAACACACAGGAAGTGTGTGTTTTGTGTGTGTTAACTTTCATAAATAAAACCCATCTTTCCATCTTAACGGTTTGGTCCCTCAATTTCGTTTTGATTGCATACAGGACTAAAAACTTATCATCTTATTACTTATATACATGACACCACTAGGCTAGTTTATTCCTACTTATTTTATTTATGGGTTCACTTTTACTACTAACGGTACTTTACCCATTCCTTTATCTTAACCGGGTTCTAAATTACCAAGCCCGTTTTTGGGGTGTTACATGTAAGTATATGGTGGATAAGGGTCGTAACTTTGTTCTTCATAATACTCATATGAGGTGGGTTATTCAGGCCATGGTTCCTCATAGTAAGCATATGAAGGTGAAGGCTCATATCTTGGTTCCTCAAAGTATGAGTATGAAGGCTCATACCTTAGTTCATCAAGATATGAGTGTGAGGGAGAAGGTTCATACCTCGGCTCTTCATAGGGTGTGTATGAAGTTGACGGCTCCTACCTGGGCTCCTCATAGTAGGTGTATGAAGGGGATGGCTCAAAGAGGTCACAATATTGTACCGAATGAGGGTTACCACAAATGGTGCAATAGTCTTCCCTATAATCATCCTCCTTGAGTATTGATCCATAAGAATCACTCAGCAGACCACAACAGAGTCTCAGGACCAGAAAACAAAAATAAAAACGAAAACAGAGGTTGGACACGACCCCGTGTTTAGTGAGCAAGACCCGTGTTCAGGTCCTGTATCTGGGCATTTTAATAAAAGTAACTGGTTTTGTGCAGCACGGGGGCGTGTTCAGACTCTGTATCTGGGAGTTTTGAAAAAAATGTGCAGCACGGCCCCGTGTTCAGTCTACTGTAAATACAAAAACTAACTAAAATGCAGAAAAATGTGCGCGCGATTAAAAAGGTTTTGAAAAACTGATTACGCCGTTGATTCCTAACTTTCTTAAAATCCTTGTGTCCCCGGCAGCGGCGCCAAAAACTTGATGTGCGTGTAGCGTTATATATTTGTACTTATATTTTAAGCACTTTTTAACGCTTTAGTCAAGTTTTAAATTTATAAAACACGATATTTTACTAACACTATACACACATATGGGCAAGTGCACCCATCGTGAGCGTAGTATAGCGTTGGTAAGATACCGAGCTCGTCCGAGACACTAGAGCTTTTAGTACCGGTTTATCCTCAACGTCTAATCAAATCAAAAGTTTAGAAAAAGTTTTAAACATAAAAACAAAAACTAAAAAAATGCTGAAAAATAAAATAAAATAAAATAGATAGACAAGATGAATCACTTGGATCTGACTCACCTTTAGTGTAACCTTTGATGATTTCCGCACTTTTGCACTTTTTAAGAGATTATCTCAGTTATAGTAGTAGGCCCCTATTTTGAAGGGGACGTTACCCTCAACCCAGTAGTTTGAGTCAGCAAGGATACAATCCTAAAGGGTCGGAATATTGAAAGATAATTAATTAAGTTATTAATGCTTAATGTGGTAGGCCCCTCTTTTGAAGGTGACGTTACCCTCGGCTAAGTGGTTTGAGTAAGCAGGGATACAATCCCAAGTAGCCGGGTTAATGTATTAATAGTAGTTTACATATGAGGGGATCAAGCTATTCGCACCCCCGCCATCCAATACCAGTGGGTATTGAAGGAGGTCCTAGTAAGCTTGACCTAGGTCATTGCAGGATCTATACATTGAACAAGGCAAGAACCTTACCAAACCATTCCCTTAACCCCCGACCAGGTAGCCAACATATCTCTATATAGACCATAGAGATATGAATGGTGTAAATCTTTTATTTTATATAGACAGTAAAATAATGCCAAGACACCACGGACAAATGATAAGAGATTTTCACCTTCAACATAAGAAACTAGTTATTAAAGTCATTAATACAAAACCAAATAAAAAGTGCGAAAAGATTAAAAATCAAAAGTATTACACTAAATGCTTGTCTTCACCAAGTGATGTAAGAGACTTAGGCAAACATGGCCTTTGATTGTCAAGAACTTTTACTATCAATCTTGGATCCCAAGACTACTACACACACTCTAAGATGGATGATGGATGATGGTGGTGGATGTGGGTTGTGATGGTGGGGGAGTGTGGGTGAAGTGGGAGAGAGGTGGTTTGCCAAGGGATGCCTTTGAAGTGAACCAAGCACCTCATTTTAGAGCCTACACAGAAGCCCGGACACGGTCCCGTGTCCATTGAGAACGGCCCCGTGTCCATCCACTTTCTCTTTCTTCATTACTTGCAATTTGTTTGCATTAGCTCCACACGCCCCCGCGTCCGCTAGGCACGGCCCCGTGTGCAGAAGCGTATCTGTACTATCAAGATTTGCATGGATTCTGCGAATCTTAGTGTTGACCACGGCCGTATTGAGCTGGGCACGCCCCCGTGTCAGGGATAAAAGCTTCTATAGCTTTGTCCTTTCTGCAGACATCTGACCACGCCCCCATGTCCACTGGGCATTGGGCCGTGTTCAGCCTTCTGTTCACTTGTTTTTGCTTGGGAAGATGCTGTCGAGGGGTCGGGCATGCCACGTTTATTCCTTTTCTTGTAATTATGTTAGATTTTGCTGCATATTTGTTCCTTTTGTTCATTTACTCTCATTTAATCCTGAAAATATAAAAGGAAGACAAAAGCACACTTTTTCCAACATTAGTACTAAAAAGGGTTAGTTTTATGCCTCATTTGATGTAATTTATATGTTGCATTTTACATACATTAGCATTACTATTTCTATTCTTAACCCAAAACCACCAACCCCTCTAGCTTTGTTAACTTATTAAAATTTTTGACACCCGAGTGGTGAAATTTGGTCAAAGTTAGGTCATAGTTGTTATGTTATGTATTGCTAAAAGAAGTATGAGAAAGAAAAGTAAAAATATCAAATAGAAAAAAAAAGAAAACAAAAAAGAGTTGTTTATTTGTGGATTGAGTTAATCGAACATAGATGTTTTGTGTTTGTTTTATTTTGACCTAGCAAGTTAGATTTTCACCATCTTTAGTCACTCAAATAAATAATCATTCCATACCTTATATCCTAGCCTACATTTTAACTCGTTTAAGTCCTTTTGATTTGTGCATTATGATTGTGTTAGTTGGTGGAGATATGATTGATATGTAAGCTTATGATAATGAGATTCATTATCGGTTTTGAGTGTTACAAATATGCTAGTGCATCATTGCTAGCCCATATATGAAAATGAGCGAAATGTCAATTGTGAGAGGTGTGATTGCATGTTTGTTGAATCAAGAGGAACATCAAGTTTAATTAGGCAATTTTGTGTTTTACACACATATCGTGTTGTTTGTTGGGATGTAATTCTACTGATATATGTATTCTTCTGAATTGGGTATGGCCCTGGACCTCAACTCACATATGGTTGAGATGTTGTTGTATTTGGTTAATTGGTGCAAATGTGCTACAAGATAGTTTGATTGAGGGCAAGCAAATGGTAAGCGTGGGGATGTGATGGCTAGGTGTAATATGGGTTTAAGGATGTGTAATCATTGTTTTTACATGTATAACTACCTAGAAGAATGATACTTTGATAATGTTTGATGATTGCAGGACTATATGCATTAAGGATGCAAAAGGGATTTTGGATGAGTTTGGATGACTATGGATGAGATAAGGCGAGAGATTAAAGAATCAAGGGGTCAAACTAACGAAAAACATAAAAGAAAACAAGAGTCGGCGTTCTGGGAGCAACTTGGGGGCGTAATGCAGCATAAGATCGTGATGACGATCTAAAGGCACCTCCTGGATGCCTTTTCTTGTGTCCTCAACGTCGTGGGATGATTTCATGTGGGGAAATTGAGGAAATAGATGATTTAGCCGGTTTTTAATCAAGGCCTCGCCCTCATTCAAACACATTCAGTTTTTAGACTATTTTGGTGATTTTCCACAATTGGATTCTCATTCCAAAACCTCTGATTAAAGATTTCAAACCGAAAATTGAAGAATACAAGATGCAATTCATAAAGATGCAAGGCTAATTTACTTGTGATCATCCTCGAGTGTAGATTTTGTAAGTTTTTAGGGTTTATTTCATGTTTCTATCTATTTGAGAACTAGTTCATGTAATCATTTGATTAATTTATGAGAATCTATTGTTTTGTATTATTATTGAATCATCTAGTTAAAGGTTTTCTAATACCGTCAACATTTTTAACATAATCATTAATGACATATGGTTTATGCTACAATTTGATTGATTATCCCAATTCTTTATTGCATACAATTGTTAAAATCGTCTAGTGAACGTTTTATTGCACTAATTGCATTTGATAGATGATTGTTGGTCTTTTTGAATTGGCCTTGATTGTGAAAAACCTTATTGATCAATTATGCTTATCTAAACTCGAATCCAAAGTTATGAGATTTTTCTAATTATTTTACTAAACACAAAACACGGGGTGTGATCCTTTTATAAACCATTGTGTACAAATCTTAATTTCATTGTTGCTCGTTATTTTCAATCAAATCATAATTACTGTCTCATATCTCGACCATTAATCCAATCTTAAAATAAGTCTTAATCAATCGAGTTTAGCCACCGACCATAAACTCTTCATGGTTCGACACCCTGCTTCCCCAACTAGCTAAGGTGAATAGGAATACACATCTCTTTATCTTTGACTGGTGCTTTTACATTGATGTGCTAAAATTAATTTAATAAAAACAACTAAAATTAATCTAAATCTAGACTCAAAGTAATGCTCTAGACTCTCTAAACTTGACTAAACTACAAACCGGTAAGCGAACCGATCGACTCTAGTAAAGCTAAGCAAGTCCGGATATCGAACCCACGAGACTCAATTAAATTATGCTAAGACTCTATCTAGACTAGGACTGACACAACTTAACAAATGGTTTATTCGATTGGTGGGGGGGGGGTTTCTAAAAATCCTAAATAAAGCAAATAAAGATTAAACTAAATTAATTAAAACAACTAAAAACGAACTTGGACGAAGACTTAAACCAGAGGCGATGAAGACTACCTAGGCTAGACGCAAGTTTAACTTAGAATGGATTTCTATTCGAAACTAATGTGGTTGTGGAACCGGGATCTTTTAATGCTAAACCCTATGAAATCCCTACTAAGACCTCCCGACCCTTCTCAGGAAGAAACTTGTGAGACTCTACAAGGCTGTTACGACTACCGATTGTTAGATTTCCTTACAGTCCTCTAACTTCTTGAAAAGTGACTTAATATGACAATCTACCTTACAGCGCGAAAGTCTAAGGCAACTATGGATTCTAACTTGGTTTAATAGACAAGAGAAGGATTAGGGAACTAAGATTGATTTCTTACAAAACCTAATCCTACCTATATACCAAACCGAGACCTATTAATAACCTCGAGCCTTACAACGACAAGATTAGTAGAACACTTGATTTTATAAGATTACCGAATATTACTTCTAAGGTTTGATGACCAATTAACCCTGAAGAATTAAAGATTTATTACGTGATATAGACACTCACCAAAATCTAAAACCCTAGCACGATTCTATTATGTGATAAAGACTGTCACCAAGATTCGTACGAAGAAATAATCAATGATCAAACAATATCAAGCATGCATATACACCAAATCAAAATATCATAATCGTTTACTTTTCAAGAAAACCCATAAACCACATAAATTACGAATAAAAATCCAAAGTTTATTAAACCATTGTCTTTAGCCTTGGTAGTTTATGAAATTTAGCCGCTAAACATGATCAAAAACATAATAACATTCATAAACAAATCTAAATTCATCATATAACGAATAGAAACAAAAGAAAAATAAAGAAAGGGGAAGAATAAACCCGAATACTTCACTCCCGAGCGTTCCTAATCGTTACCCGATGATTCCTAGCAACCGAAAGCTTCCAACGCCTTCAATTAGCCTCTCCTAAGCTCCTGGAACTCCAAAATTCGTCGTTGTTACGGCTGTTGACGATCATGATCATTATATAACCTTTACAAACCCTTTAGCCGTTGAAATTCGAAGTCGGTGCACGAAATTCACGTTCACGCGGCCCGCGTAAGGAATATGGTTAAGTGTACGTGGCCCGTGTGGCTCCTAAACTCAAAAAACCATTTTTTAATAATTGGAGGGGCGCGCAAGAACGCGTTGATGTCTACGCGGCCCGCCTGGAAACTCCAGAATCAGTTTTCCGTCTCATTTCAGCTCCTGAGCTCCCGTTTTCCGATCCGATACTTTGCTTTTCCAGATTTTTACTCTTTTCTGCATATTTTGGCTGCAAAGACCTGGAAAACACAAATAAATCAATAGTATGTACAATCTACACTAAAACGATTAATTAACGACTAAAACGGACGCGAATAAAGATGTATTTAACAATACATCAAATATCCCCACACTTATCATTTTTTCGTCTTCGAAAAAGAATTATGCATAACGGAATCATAGTCGGAATAATCATTCGGGACAAAAGCTTAAATTACTTATTAAAACCGAAACTTGTGTTAGCCGCGATTGCAAGTATACTTGTCCATTTAAACCCAAACTCGGTTCTAAGCCCTTATCATGCAATTTAGTTCAATTATGGTCAATCTACCTATGGACTCACCCTAAGAATCGCAAGTACACCTAATCCCCCTCAAGCTTATAGGACAAAAGGAACAACCACTGGGTTATTTCCTAACCTTTTATACCAAGATCAAGAGAGTTTAAGATCAAATCTATTCTTATTAATTCTTTTTTCAGCATTTTTTTTTCACGAGCGTAGATGTTGCTTTCCCTAACCCAGAGGCATTCCGGCTGTAGAGTCGCTATCTCCAACTCAGATTACTTAGGCTCCGGTACTTTTTATTAGCAAGTTCGATTTCACACATCCTAGCGGTAATCCGGTTGTAAAGTCACCATCCCCAACCCAGAATACATAGAAATGCGCTACTTTCATTCAATTTCTAACTCTTTTTTTTCTATTTATTTTTTTTTCTTTTTCAACGAGATATGACAAGAAACTCTAACGATCTTAACTTATAACGGCATCCCTAATACTATTATTGGCGGTTTCAATTTCCCCACTTTCCCTAGATGAGAACCCACTAGTAGACCGACAATTAGATATATTTAAGATCAATGGAACCTAGAACCGAATCGAGCCTACCCGCACATCCCAAACTAGACACAAGCTCAATTGTATTATCTCATATTATCATTATTTGAACCCGAACAAAAACCTGACTTTTCTATCATTTTCCGCTTTTTAGTTTGCAAACTTCTTATTTCAAAAGACATTTTTCTAAATTTTTAATTTTTTTTTCAAATTTATGACTCAAATAAACAACTAACGACTAAGACCCAAGTGTCCCATCCCCACACTTAACGTTTGCATTGTCCCTAATGCAAGGATGAAAACACGACTCCTAAATACCTAAAAACAAAAAGAAATACGAAAAATAAATAAATATACAAAATATACAAGTGGAACGACTTAGCTGAATAAATATGTGAGACAGTCAGTGTGCCAGTCGATACCACATATGCCCTCCAATCCAAACGCGCTGTAACACCCCGAAAACGGGTTCGGTAATCAAACCCAGTTATACTAAAAAGACGGGTAAAATACCCTTGGTGGTAAAATTAACCCGGTGGATATTAGGATTTAAACAAATAATCCTACTATTAATTAAAAAGAAAACAAATGCTTTGAGAAAACAAAGTCAAGAAGAGGCGTGAGTTAACGACACTTAAAATAAAACAAGTTATAACTCTCGGAACCCACTAAGTTAACTAGAAATAATTAGCTTAGTTAGTATTGAGTAATTAAGCAAAAACATTAAGAAAGCAAGAATTAAGGAACCTTTTTATAAAAGGTTGAAACAAAAGGGACTAAGGTTGTAAGTTGTGAAACTTGTGTTTTAAAATAAAAAAATTACACACACACAAGGTGTGTGTGCGTGGAACGACCAGGAGAAGAGGAAAAAGGGTGCAAACCCTAGTTCACCAAAATCATCAAATTGAAGGTTGATTATAGCCCCAAATCGATGCATGAACACAAATTCGTGATCACCTAAGCTCAGAGATCGTAAGGTATGTCAAATTTTGTAATTTGGTGATGTCTAGAAATTATGATGAACACTCATAATCAAAATTCGGGGATGAATGTTGAATGTATGAGTGATTTATGTGTTGAATTCATGTTTAGAAACAAACCCTAGTTGAAAACTTGAAGAATTGGTGTTAGAAACTAGGGATTTGATGATTACTCTTGTATGTGCTAAGTGGGTTTTGACTAAATAATAAAGATGATGATATGTTTGTGCTAGAAATCGTCATAATCGATAGTTGATGCGAGATACTTAAACAATTTGCAAGTTTGAGTATTTAATCATACATAATTGAGATGGGTTCTTGAAATGTTGTAATGAAATTGGTAAATAATTCATGTATGTGATGTTTTTAGGGTTTTGATTTGCTAAAACTAGTGTTACGAAGTCATGAACATGCTTTAATTGAAAGCTGAAATCAAACAGCTTCTGATCAGAATTTACAGCCGACTTGTATTGGCTGTAACCTGAACAAAACTTGAAAAAAACATGTGTTTCTTTAGTCTAAAATGTAATTCCAGGAAATATCTTTAAAACCCCACTGGAATCGCATTTTTTCGACGAAAACTGAGCGTTTTATGAATTTTTCCGTAGCGAAGGTTTAAGCTGCGTTTTCTGGCAGAATTTGTAGCCCATTACGAATGTCATAACTCAATTTAGGAATTGAGTTATGATCTCAAATTCTTACTGTAGAAAGTTTTAAGTGATTACAAAAATCTCCAATTGGAATTTCGTCAATCGGATAAACGAGGAATTTTAAATGAATTTTTCCGTAAGCTGCAGTCAGAAGTGACGAATCTGATTGCAGGCTTAGTAAATGAATTTTTACGAATTTTTGGTAAAGAGTTAGATCTTGAAATTTTAACACAAGGTTTAACCCTCCGATAGGTACGCCACATAAAAAGATCATAATTTTTGAAGACTTGTAAACAGGTTAAACAAGTCAACAAAACAGTCCATTTTCAGTGATATGAAATGCCTAAATGAAATCCCGGTTTAATTGGTGTGTAAAAACTAGAATTGTTAAGAGTTCGGATGAAAATGCCCAAGTGGGTTCAATGAGCCAAATGTGCGTTTGAATATGTTAATAGATAAATTGACTTTTAGGAAGTCAAACTGACCAATGATTTGATCGAGTGATAAATTTGACATAAGACCCGTACGGTGGGGTAGTCATAATTGATAATGACTAATCTTACCGTCTTACGAATTATGATGATAGTTTGACGCCTAATGAGCTAAGTGGAAGCTTTATGAGGGAGCGGGTCAAACGAATCAAGAAGTAAAGGAAAAGCGTGGTTCGGATGTGAGGTAAGTGAAACTTACGCCTTTTTGTAGAATATGTATCGATTCTGTAAGTATTAAATACAATTGAGATGATATTTGAAATATGGTTACCGACACGAATGACACGGGTCGGAACTAAAATCGAGTGTTAAAAACCATAGTAATGGTATAACGGGGTGGAACGGTAAAGTAGTCATGGAAAGACTAAGATAAAATCAGTTTTTGTATGGCTACTTATTAAGTAAGCCTAAGCTAATAAAAATGCTAAAATGGATCAAATGATAATATTGATACCATTTGACAATTAACAACTAATAAATATATGTCGAGTCTCATGCTCGCAGGATGAACGGCTCGTGAATTAGCGATTCTATGAAATAGCATGTAAGTGAAGACAAGGTATTAAAACGAGTCAATATGTTGATCCGAGCCAGGTACGTATAATCATGTGGTAGTTAAAAGTGCTAATTTGGTCAATTAGATAGAGACGGTCCTTCGCTGTAAAACGAAAGACATAGAGTGGACCAAAAAGCCCTTGATGGGTAAATCGGGTAAACAACCATTATGGCCTATTTAGAAACATGTTTTAGGGTAATGTAAACCTTAGATAAGCATGCAAGTTATAGTAATAAGGGTTCTCGGGCCAAATATCTAAAAATGGTCATTTGCGTAAAATGACTAGTTGAGAAGTAAAACTTGGAAAAAAAACAAAAAGGGGTTTATTATGTTAAATCCACCACGAAATAATTGTGGTGGAATATATGTAGTTAATTAGATAGGGAACTATGTAATGTCAAAAGAAAATAGCAATTTTTTGACTAAATTGCTTGAATTCTCTAAATGGGTCAAAACAGCTTATGCACATAGTTTGCGTACTAGTCGCGCTATTTATAATACATATATATATACATATATATATATGAACCCAAGCTAAGGTTTGTATGTTAAATGCATTAGCGTATGTATTTTGATTGTCTAAGAATTGAGTTAGTGGTTTTAAATACAAACGGGTCAAAATGTTGATTTTGAATAATAAGCCGATTGCTTAAAAATCTGGAATTTTATTAGTTTGGATTGTTGAATTTTAACTCCATGTGATGGAGAATTAAATTATGAACGCGTAGGAAAAAGAATCACGTGAATCGGATAAGTAGAACAAAAGTTATGACATTTTGAAGTTTAGAGTTTGATCAAAACTAAAGCTGGGCAGGAAATGCAGGTCCAGATACGGACCTGCTGGAAAACAGTCTCCCCCGCGCCACGCGAGGGGTGACACCGATCCGGACGCGACACGCGGTGACACCGATCCGGACGCGACACGCGGGATCCCCCGCGGCACGCGACAAGTAAAACCAAGCCTCTCGCGTGGCGCGAGAGGCATAATTCGGAACATGTTTTTAAATTATCAAAACTAACTTTTGAGTTGGTTTTGACCGTAGGTGAATATCAGAAGTACCGGATGGAGATCAAGCGACGAGAAAGAACCGAACACATGAAGAAGAAGCTTCCGCATGTTGTTTTGTCATTATTTTTAAATGACGAATTCAATTACACTATTTTGTTTTAAATTTTAAATTGTAAATGTTTTAATAAACCCGCATTATGGAAGGTATATGTACTCATAATCACATGTTTATTATCATAATTTATACAAAAAACGTTAAATAATAATAAGGGTGTCACACGCGCTCAGCAAACTGTTCTAACTCGGACACGCGAACGGAAGCGGCAACAAACTCAACCTAACAATCAAATATAACATACCCAACAAAACATAATATATATCATCATAATATCAGTTCCAACAACCATCCAAAAAATGTATCAACCAACCCCAAAAACCCATCCAACCTGTTTAAGTATTAGTAAGTACAGACCAAATGCGAGGATAAAAACAACATAAAAGAAAAATAAACAAAAGATATAAGATGTCAGCGCTGCTGCATCCTCGATCTCCTCAAACTACTCATCATCTAAACCCTCATCAATGTTAGTAGGCTCCTCCTGTTGTGGCTGCCAAGACGGCGGCGGCTGTAACTGTAGGTGATCCATAATCACTCTCATGACGTCCCGCATCTTCTCATGCAGGCTCTCCATCCTATCATAAAGTGCCTCTATAGTCAATGGATCTGGCCGAGGCTCCCTGATAGGATACTCGAGTGCAGGAAACTCACGCCTAACACGTGGCACCTGATAACGTGGGGGAATCGCGGCCAGCATAACAACCTCTACATCAGACCTCGGTGGAGGTGGCACCTGAGGCCCCTGTAATACCGCCGACCAAGCTGGTGGCTCATCATATGTAACAATCCCTGCTAGCTGAAAACTCTTCAGCTCCATCAATGAAGGAGCTGCACCAGTATGCATTCTCTTAGCATATGCATCCTCTCAGCAGGATAATCAACAAAAACCCCTAAATTGTCCGCTAACCAAGTGATGTAAGGTCCACCAAACAACCGAGACTTACTCCCTCCCTTCTTCGGTCTCGTCATCGACCACGCAAAAATACTCGTTAGATTGGTCGGTCGTCTCTCCACCATACACATCAAGCAGAAAAGACTGTGGTGGTTCACTTTGTTGTCACCCTCGTGCCTGCCGATCAGTGTGGCTGCTAAAATCTTGTGCACAAACCTATAGAGTGGATCTCTAATGTCTGACACAACCATATTGTTCTAGAATGGTGACGTAGCAATAGTAACCCAGAACCTCGCTAGATCCTCCTTCAGGACATAATGCTCCTGCTGTTTCTTCACCACACCCCTCAGCAGACAAACAAACCCCGACTCCTCTACCTCCTGCTGCGTGTAAAAACCTGTCGTCGTCGCAAACTGCGGTAGAGTCATATTAAATATTTTCTTTCCCAAAGCAAAAGAAACCACATCCGGCTCAGGGAACCCCCAACATGCCTATACAGAAAAGTCAAATGAAACTCCAATGCAAGCTCGTAATACTGGGGTGAATCACAATCCAGCGCCAACCTAAACTTCTCCCCCAACAACTGCTGTAGCCTATCAACCTGACCCAGACGTCCTACCAGCTCCTAGTCAATCCTACGGAATTCCAGCAGCTTTACTACCCTAATAACATGATATCGTGAATACTCAGTTGTCTGGTAAGCAAACTGTAGAAACGGGCTATCCCTTAAGACTGTGCTCTGACCATGTGGAACCCCAGGTCCACGATAACTAATCTCCCTGTGTGGTAAATCAGCTGGCTGCTCCTTAGCAACGTCCTGAGATCTAGTAGAAGCACGCCTCTTCCGGCTCATGCCAGAAGATGATCCTTCACCTAACATCCTGGAAAACAATTCAATAATGAGCAAAAACAGGTGAAAAGTTAGTAACACAAACTATTTTTTTGTATTTTTGAGTTTTTTTTATAAAAATATATAAAATACATTCAATCGACGGCCGTATAGCATTTCGTTCGTGGCCGTGGTTTGAAAACAAGTGACTTTAACGCATCATTTTGCAAATCAATTTAAGCATAAATCGAACCTCACCCGAATGGAGATTGAGTACGGGCGAGTGGTTTTAATATTCAAGTAAGCAAACATGAACCATAAAGACACTAAAACGACTCAAAAATAACTCATACGACACAAAGGACGCTAAACTACACACTAAGCTAGACTCGACCTAAAGTAGACGCAAAATATAAAACTATAACCTCTACCTCCTCCCGACACTTTACTTATCCTCAAGTAAGCTCAAATGCCGATAAAAACATCATCAAACAAACAAAAGTGTGGAAGCAATGGACACGGGCCGAATAAGTGTTAAACATCCTATTTTTATGTCAAAAAATCGCGACCTGCATCCCCACACTTAGCTTGAACTTAAGCCATCCCAAACCGTCCGAAATAGCAAATCAACCAAACCCGAACAACCCTTTATAACCTGGTTACAGCCTAAAACTTACTAATATATGGTATTCGAACTAATAATAAACGCCTTTAAGTGCCACAACTTAACCAACGAAATTTGAAAACTTCTTTATGATCACAAAAACTCGATTCAATTTCAAAAACAATTCTATTAACATCATCATAACCACCCGACCCTCACACTCATTTCTATCCGCAGGTACATAACATAAGAAACCTAGCCTAAAATCATCCGCAAAGACGCCTACTTTTAACATTAACATAGCCCAGGCTACCCGCAACCAAAACAACCAAGATAATACCAACCCGTACCCACCTGTCACCTGTAAACAACCTGAACCTAAGCAATATTTGATTACCTACTAACTCGACTACCACAAACACAGACCTAACTAAAACGCAGACCTGGCCCATTAACAGAAACCTACTGACTCGACTGACTAACAAACTAAAACAATACTCAGACAAACAGAGAAGAGTTTGTAGGAAAACATACCTTACAGTCGATGTAGAAAAAGAACTAAGAAGATGATGGTAATGTATGCACAACCCACTTCGGTTAGGTTGAAAACAGAGGACGATAACCGAGGTATTTGGTGGTTACTGGTGGAATAGAAGGTAATGGGTGGTTTATGGAGGGTGGTTTATGGTGGAAACAGTGGTGGCTATGGATGGTCTTGTGGAGTCGCCGTAGAAAGAGAAGAAAGAAGATAAGGGTTTCAAATGTGCCAAATTTTCGGCGTTATCTGCTTTTGATTCCCTCACGGGCTGCGTAAGATACCAGTGAGGGTCTACATGCCCCGCGTAGACAGCAAACAGTAGCAGGAAATGTGCAGCAGCAGCAGTTTGCAATGCCAAATTAATTTTTGTTATGACCAAACTACCCCCAATGCGTAATTTTCCGATTTTAATGTACAAACTCTACACTTGAGTTTTTACTCAAGAAATTATGCGGCGGTGCTAGGCGGGTGCGCAAGAGGAACGTCTTCCTCTTCGGCGGTGTCGATGGGACCCCCTAGGTAGTGTTTCAAACGATGTCCATTTACTTTCCACGAATTCTTGGTATCTTCATTAAACAACTCCACGGTACCGTACGGGGAAACCTCCTTCACGACATATGGTCTGGACCATCTCGACTTGAACTTCCCGGCGATTAACTTCAATCTCGAGATAAATAAAAGCACGTTATCACCCGCTCGAAACTCCTTCAACTTTCGCAACTTCCTATCATGTAAAGCTTTTGACTTTTCCTTAATACTCCAAGATCGGTCATATGCGGCATCACGAAGAGCTTTCAATTCATGAATCTGGAAGAATCTTTTTCTAGCGGCCTCGGTTAAATCTAAACAAACGGTTTTAAGCGCCCAAAGAGCCTGATGCTCTAATTCTACCAGCAAATGGCATGATTTCCCATACACTATCATAAACGGCGTAGTTCCTAACGGCGTTTTGTAGGCGATACGAAACGCCCACAACACATCATCTAATTTATCCGACCAATCCTTTCAGCTTTTTCCCACCGTCTTTTCTAAAATCCTCTTAACTCCTCGATTCGCATTTTCCACTTGACAAGCGGATGATACGCGGTAGACAAGCGGTGCGTAACTCCATATCTCTCCAACGCCTTTTCCATTACGGAATTACAAAAGTGCGTCCCGTGATCACTAATAATCTCCTTAGGAGTACCGAAACGTGTAAACAACTTCTTCAAGAATCTCACCACCACTCGTGCATCGTTCATTGGCAAAGCTTGAGCTTCCACCCACTTCGAAACATAGTCGATAGCAACGAGGATGTACCGATTCCCACTCGAAGATGGGAATGGTCCCATGAAATCAATGCCCCACACATCGAAAACTTCTAACACTTGAATAGGGTTATGGGGTATCTCATCCTTGGATGAGATGTTGCCGGTTCGTTGGCAACGATCACACTTTCTCACAAACTCAACCGCATCCTTCACTACAGTTGGCCAATAAAACCCACAATCGAAAACTTTCTGCGTAGTCACATGCGGACCATGATGACCTCCTGTCAAACCCTCATGAACATGCCGAATAATGTCTAAACCATCCTATCTACTCACACACCTTCTCAAAATCCGATCACCTCCTATCTTAAATAGGTAGGGATCATCCCATACATATCTCCATGCATCATTCAAAAGCTTCTTCTTTTGCTGATAACTCATGCCATCCATCACAAATCCGTTTGCAAGGTAGTTAGTTAGATCGCTAACTCATGAGGGAATTTGTCTCCTATCGCCTCCTCACGAATCTCTTCCCTGCAAGGATCCTCCAAACGTGAGAGATGATCAGCTGCAACGTTTTCTGCTCCTTTTTTATCTTTTATTTCTATATCAAACTCAGAAAGAAGCAGAATCCATCTAATCAGACGCGACTTAGTGTCTTTCTTCTGAAACAGGTAACGCAAGGCAGAATGGTCGGTAAACACAACGGTTTTCGAAAGAACAAAGTACGATCGGAACTTGTCAAATGCAAACACAACTGCTAACAACTCCTTCTCAGTAGTGGTGCAATTTTCTTAGGCATCATTCAATGTTTTACTTGCGTAGTAAATCGGGTGAAAGTGATTCTCTCATCTCTGCCCTAATACCGCACCGACTGCATAATCACTGGCATCGCACATGAGCTCGAATGACAAGCTCCAGTCGGGTGATACAAGAATTGGTGCACTAACCAGTTTCTCCTTCAGAAACTCAAACGCTTTAAGGCATTCCTAGTCAAAGACAAAAGGAACATCCTTTTCCAACAATTGAGTCATGGGGCGAGTGATTTTAGAGAAGTCTTTAATGAAACGCCTATAAAATCCCGCATGACCTAGAAAGCTACGAATCGACTTAACACTTCTCGGCGGAGGAAGCTGACTGATCGTAACTATCTTAGCTTTATCAACTTCAATACCAGCTCTCGAAATCTTGTGTCCTAACACAATACCCTCAGTCACCATGAAGTGACACTTCTCCCAATTCAACATCAGCTTCGTTTCAACACATCTTCTCAACATCTTCTCGAGATTAACTAAGCAATGATCGGAAGAATTACCGTACATCGAGAAATCATCCATAAACACCTCCATCGAACTCTCTACCATATCTTGGAAAATCGCTATCATACATCGCTGGAATGTAGGTGGAGTGTTACATAGACCAAACGGCATGCGTTGGTACGCGTACATGCCGTATGGACATGTAAAGGTGGTGTTTTCTTGATCCTTCAGTGCGATGGGGATCTGAAAATAACCCGAAAACCCGTCAAGAAAGCAATAGAACTGCTGACCCGCGAGACGCTCAAGCATCTGATCAATAAATGGGAGCGGAAAGTGATCTTTACGAGTGGCGTCATTCAACTTTCGATAGTCGATGCACACACACCAACCCGTGACTGTACGTGAACGTATAATCTCGTTTTTCGCATTTAGAACGACTGCCATCCCCCTTTCTTTGGGACGACCTACGTAGGGCTCACCCAAGTAGAATCGGAAATAGGATATATCAAACCAGACTCCAACAACTTCATAACCTCCTTCTTAACTACCTCCTGCATATTAAGATTTAGACGACGCTGCGGCTGCACCACCGGCTTGTAAACCTCTTCCATCAGAATGCGATGCATGCAAAAAGTGGGGCTAATCCCCTTGATATCAGACAACCTCCATGCAATTGCGTCACTGTGCTTCCTCAGCACCTCAATCAACCTCACTTTCTCATCCTCTGTCAACTTCGAAGATATAATGACAGGCATGTTCGGCTTTTCTCCTAGAAATGCATACTCAAGATGCGATGGAAGAATCTTAAGTTCTAAAGGTGGTGAATCTCTACAGGAGTACTCTCACTGCTAATCTCGTTTAGTTTGAACATCTCAGGAACCCACAACTCATCACTCTCATCCAACTGCTCCTCCTCAACTTCTTCATCAAGCTCGTCAACAACTCCCTCGCCTACTAAATCAGCCCCACTGATGTACTCGAGACACGTGTCGACACAAGATATGAAAGAATTTAGAAAGTAAATGGAATGACACGGCCCGGTGTCTTCGTCTCTACCTCCAGGATGCTGCATCGCTCTATCAATCTCAAATGTGACAATCTCGTCACCCGCACGAAGAGAAATCTTACCGCCAAAGACGTTGATGATCGCCTTTGCGGTTCTAAGGAATGGACGGCCTAGAATAATAGGAACTCTTTCATCGGCCTCCATATCAAGAACGACGAAATCCACAGGAAACACGAATTTATCAACTTTAACCAACAAATTCTCAACTATCCCACGAGGATACTTGATTAAACGATCAGCCAAAGACAACGACATATGCGTGGGTGTAAGCTCTCCTAAACCTAACCTCTCATACAACGAAAATGGCATCAGATTGATGCTGGCTCCTAAATCGGCTAGAGCATGAGCAGGGGTAATGGCTCCCCCAAAAAGGCATGGAATAGTGAATGTACCAGGGTCGGTTAATTTCTCTGGCAGCTTATTCAAGACTACCGCAGAACAACCTCCTGTCAAAGGAATATTCGAAAGCTCACCAATTCTCTCCTTACGCTTCAAAAGATCTTTAAGAAATTTAGCATACTTAGGCATGGACTGCAAAGCCTCGATGAACGGAAGATTGATCTTCAACTGCTTAAACATTTCAAGAAACTGCCCGTACTCCTTAGCATATTTCTGATGCTTAAGGCGAGCGGGATATGGGACACGAGAAGGATCAACTATAGGTGATGGTCGAATTCTCGTCGGCTGCTTCTCCTCATTCTTCTCTACCAGAGACTCCTCGGTGTGTGCGGTACTTGCTGGGTCTAGCCTCATGTGCACCTTACCGAGAGCCTCCATCTCGATCTCCTCGTCGAATTCATAATCTTCAACCTCCTCACTCTCTCGAACGACCTCCCCCAAACTATTTCCACTACGGGTAGTAATAGCCTTCGCCGAATGGTTAGCTGGGTTCATGAAGGTGTTTCCTAAAAACTGACCAGGTGGATGCTCTTGTAACTGTTTAGCTATACCGCCTACTATTCTTTGAAGGTCTAAAAGTGTGGATTGCTGATTTTTTAACTGAAGATCTTGACTTTTATTAAGTTGCTCTTGAGTTTTAACGAAATTTCCTAAATCAGATAAAGATTTCTGTGTCGTCTGATCTCACGCCATCATTTAAGCGAGCATCTCTTCAATCCTACTCAAACTAGCCTCTGAATCCTTACCACTACCTTGACTCTCTTGATTTGACCCCCCACTAGCAAACTGACCACTCGAACCTAAACCACTAAACTGACCACCTTAACCTGAACCACTACTAGTGTAAAGACCGGCCCCCCTACTTTGATACTGACCAGATGGAAAACCAGGAGGATTACCAGAAGAGTGAAACCCACTATTATTGCCACCACTGCGCCAGTTGGAGTTATAATTAGAATTATTGAACGGATTCGTGGGACCCCTATTGGCTATGAACTCTACATGCTCAAGGGTAAGTGTAGGACAATCTATCGTATCGTGGCCTCCTCTACAAACCTCACACCTATCAACTTTTTTCTTAATCTCATTCAACTCTTGTTTCAGACTCTCAAAAGCAGCAACTACCGATGGATCCAATCTAACTTGGTTTATCCCTCGAGTGGCAGAGGAGGTACGCACAAGAATGGAAGTCCTGCTGGTAGTACTGTAATCCATATCAGAATGGGCGAAACTCTCAAACAAATCATTACACTCATTAATTGTCTTTTTACCCATAAGCTGCCCTCCAACTGAAGTATCGAAACGAGCTTTGATCTCAGGGGTGAGACCATTGTAGAAGTTTTCAACTAGTGCCCAATCAGATAAACCATGCTAAGAACAACGAGAAATTAGAGTTTGGAAACACTCCCAAGCTAAGTGGTACGGCTCATCAGGCTCCATGCGGAAGGAGTGAATCTGATCACGAAGGCGGGATGCCTTGGCTGGTGGGAAGTACTTGACTAAGAAGGCATCACAAAGACCTGCCCAAGTGGTGAAAGTTCCTGATGGCTGAGAATCGAACCAGACGGCTGCGCGGCCAGCGAGGGAGAATGGGAGAACCTGAAGGTACCTGGCATCTAGATTAACACCCTCAATGGAGACGGTGCTGCAAAGGCGGGTGATACGATTTATGTGAGCGGGAGCATCCTTATCATCACGACCATGGAACTGACATAAATTGGTGATGGCCGTGATGATGTAGGATGGAATCTGCCAGGACCAATCATTCGCGATGTTCGGAAGGGTGATGGGTGAAGTAGCGCCGGTGAAACCAGTGGTAGCCTGCTCGTAGACGGTGCGGTTTGCCATTTGAATAGCGGGTGGAGGACTAGGTGTACGAGAACAGGAGGGTGGTGGGGAATTGTGTGGTGACGGTTTTGGTGTGAAGTCGAAAGTTGGGGTGGAATGCGGAAACGAAGAAGAGCTAGAAGAACTTACCTCGGAGGCAGAAGACGAGAAGGAAGACTTGATCGTAAGCGGATTCGGCGGAGGTCCCTACGAGCGCATGTGGGGCATCAACTGCAAAAATCGAATACAGACAAGTAAGAGACTCTAACAAACGACTCAACAAACTAAAATAATTAATTTTTTTGTATTTTTTTATTTTTAAAATTAGACTCCTACGACTCAAGCAAACGGACAAATAGCACGTAATATGTCAAACAAGTCCAAACAAAGTAATTAACGCAATCGCCAAAGAGTCCCCGGGAACGGCGCCAAAAACTTGATCTGCTAAAAGTAGTTTAATAAAAACAACTAAAATTAACCTAAATCTAGACTCAAAGTAATACTCTAGACTCTCTAAACTCGACTAAACTAGAAACCGGCAAGCGAACCGATCGACTCTAGTAAAGCTAAGCAAGTTCGGATATCGAACCCATGAGACTCAATTAAATTACGCTAAGACTCTATCTATACTAGGACTGATACAACTTAACTAATTGTTTATTTGATTGGGGGGTTTCTAAAAATCCTAAATAAAGCAAATAAAGATTAAACTAAATTAATTAAAACAACTAAACACGAACTTCGACGAAGACTTAAACCAGAGGCGATGAAGACTACCTAGGCTAGACGCAAGTTTAACTTATAGAATGGATTTCTATTCGAAACTAATGTGGTTATGGAACCAGGATCTTTTAATGCTAAACCCTAAGAAATCCCTACTAAGACCTCCCGACCCTTCTCAGGAAGAAACTTGTGAGACTCAAGGCTGTTACGACTACCGGTTGTTAGATTTCCTTACAGTCCTCTAACTTCTTGAAAAGTGCCTTAATATGACAATCTACCTTACAACGCGAAAGTCTAAGGCAACTATGGATTCTAACTTGGTTTAATAGACAAGAGAATGATTAGGGAACTAAGACCGATTTCTTACAAAACCTAATCCTCGCTATATGCCAAACTGAGACCTATTAATAACCTCGAGCCTTACAAGGACAAGATTAGTAGAACACTTGATTTTATAAGATTACCGAATATTACTTCTAAGGTTTGATGGCCAATTAACCCTAAAGGATTAAATATTTATTACATGATATAGACACTCACCAAAATCTAAAAACCTAGAACGATTCTATTATGTGATAAAGACCGTCACCAAGATTCGTACGAAGCAATAATCAATGATCAAAAAATATCAACCATGCATATACACCAAATCAAAATATCATAATCGTTTACTTTTCAAGAAAACCCATAAACCACATAAATTACGAATAAAAATCCAAACTTTATTAAACCATTGTCTTTAGCCTAGGTAGTTTATGAAATTTAGCCGCTAAACATGATCAAAAACATAATAACGTTCATAAACAAATCTGAATTCATCATATAACGAATAGAAACAAATGAAAACTAAAGAAACGGGAAGAATAAACCCGAATACTTCACTCCCGAGCGCTCCTGATCGTTACCCGATGATTCCTAGCAACCGAAAGCTTCCAACACCTTCAATCAGCCTCTCCTAAGCTCCTTGAACTCCAAAATTCGTTGTTGTTACGGCTGTTGACGATCATGATCATTATATAACCTTCACAAACCCTTTACCCGTTGAAATTCGAAGTCGGTGCACGAAATTCACGTTCACGCGGCCCGCGTAAGGAATATGGTTAAGTGTACGCGGCCCGTGTGGCTCCTAAACTCAAAAAACCATTTTTTAATCTTTGGCGGGGAGCGTAAGAATGTGTTGATGTCTACGCGGCCCGCCTGGAAACTGAATCTCGTTTCAGCTCCCGAGCTCCCGTTTTCCGATTCGATACTTTGCTTTTCCAGATTTTTACTCTTTTATGCATATTTTGGCTGCAAAGACCTGGAAAACACAAATAAATCAATAGTATGTACAATCTACACTAAAACGGAACTAAAACGATTAATTAACGACTAAAACGGACGCGAATAAAGATGTATTTTACAATACATCAGACATCATCGATCAAATGTTGGCGTCGTTGCCGCAAAGATTGTGTCCTTGGTGTTTAAAGTTACTCGAATAAGTGTGATATCTATATAATTGCTTTTGTTTGTGGTGTCTTTATATTCTTTGTTACGTGAGACCTGTTGTTTATGCAGATAACAAGTAGTGCATGCGTACTCGTTTATCTAAGAGGACTTCACCATTAGCGCGCGCACCCACTTGAGTTGAAAAAACTAAAAAAAAAACTTTTGTAAAAACCCCATGTAACATATTTATTTTTTTCTAAAAAAATGGGGAATGTAATATACATATATCTGAACATTTTTGTAAAAAAAAAAAACAAAAAAGTGCCGAGTAGTTTAAAAAATAGTTAAAAATTTCATGTTACATAATATATATATATATCAAAAAAATGTAACATAGAACATTTAAAAAAAACTGGTCGGCACATTTTACATTTATTTATAAAAATGTTCAAATTTATTTATGTTACATTACCTGTTTTTTTAGGAAAAAATAAAAATATTAAATAGGATTTTTTTGAGTTTTTTCAACTCAAGTGGTTTTTCTTTCTATACTTCACCTATAGTTACACATAAACACTAATATTCATGAAACGGATTTGAACGGTGATTAATTTCTTTTTTGGTTTTGATCATGTAGGGTCAGGTATACCAAGTTGGACCCGATTTTTATCCATAGAAAAAGGTACCTGTAAATACTCAAGGGATAGGTTTGTGATCATTACCCTTATTGTCACCATGACCCTTCACATCAGTGTCATTTCATCCATTTTTAATCCATTATCTAAAACTACTACATAAGGGTGTGATTATGACCTAAACCACTATTCTTATTTTAATTTATTTTTGTGAAAATGAATTATTTAAAAATGAAAGGTGTGACAACTGCCAAATTTGCATGCATCCGTACAATTAATTAATCTTGATTAATGTTTAATGACTGTGTTGAATTACAATTAACGACTTTAACTGTTTTCTGATTATTGATTTATACACACATGTTGATGCGTGTTAGGTGTAATATATTTTAGATGTATATTTTAAGCTCTTTTTACACTTTTAGCCAAGTTTTAAATTTATAAAACACGATATTTACTAACACTAAACACACATATGGGCAAGTTCACCAATCGTGGACGTAGTATAGTGTTGGTAAGATACCGAGGTCGTCCAAGGACACAAGAGCTTTTAGTACCGGTTTATCCTCAACGTCTAATCAAATCAAAATGTTAGAAAAAAGGTTTTTAAACTAAGAAAATAAAACTAACTAAAACGCTGAAAAATAAAATAAAAAATAAAAACAGATAAACAAGATGAATCACTTGGATCCGACTCGTGTGTTAGTGTAACCTTTGATTATTTTCGCACTTTTGCACTTGTTTAAGAGATTATCTTAGTTATTGTAGTAGGGCCCTCTTTTGAAGGCGACGTTACCCTCAACCCAGTAGTTTGAGTCAGCAATGATACAATCCTAAAGGGTCGGATTATTGAAAGATAATTAATTAAGTTATTAACGCATAATGTGGTAGGCCCCTCTTTTGAAGGCGACGTTACCCTCAGCTAAGTAGTCTGAGTCAGCAGGGATACAGTCCTAAGTAGTTGGGTTAAAGTTTTAATAGTAGTTTAACTTATGAGGGGATCAAAGAGTTTGGACCCCCGCCATCCAATACCTTATACCTTTGGGTATTGAAGGAGGTCCTACTAAATTTGACCCAGGTCCTTTGCAGGATCTATACACTGAACAATGGCAAGACTCTTACCAAACCATTCCCTTAACCCCCGACCAGGTAGCCAACATACCTCCATATAGACCGTGGAGATATGAATGGTGAAAATCTTTTATTTTATATAGACAGCAAAATAATGCCGAGACACCACGGACAAACGATAGTTGACCACGCCCCCGTGTCCGCTGGGCACGACCCCGTGGTGGGCAGTAGAAGCTTCTAAAGGTTTGTCTTTTTTGCTGCTACTTGGGCACGGCCCCGTGCTCGAGCAAGGGGCGTGTTCAGTCTTCTGTTTTCTTAGTTTTGCTTGGGAAGATGCTGTCGAGGGGTCGGGCATTCCACTTTTGTTCCTTTTCTTGTATTTATGTTAGATTTTGCTGTCTTTTTGCTTCTTTTGTTAATTTGAGCTCATTTAATCCTGAAATGCAAAAGGAAGACAAAAGCATACTTTTTCCAACATTAGTACTAAAAAAGGGTTAGTTTTATGCCACAATTGATATAATTTATATGTTGCATTTTGCGCATATCAAATACCCCCACACTTGAATCTTTGATTGTCCTCAAGCAAAACTCTTTATAATGTGGCTTTATTCACTCCCAAATGGAATGGGTAGAAGAGAAGGTTTTTTGGGCTTGTCATAGAGTGTCGGGATTTCCAAGATTCTTTATTGAGGTTTTATTTTTATTTATTTACAATCCTATTCGGCATGATTTATTAAGAACGTTTCTTAAGATAAATTACTTATTAGGGCATAACATACCTTTTTAAAATCTCATTTATATACAAGTTCACATACCTCACGGGGGATCACTCATCACTCGGCCGAAGGTGTATTTTTAGTGAATCACTCGAGAGCGGCATGGAACTTACTCCTACCATAAGCTTGCCAAACAATCAGTCCTCCTCCTTTTTAACTATATACCGTTGTAAATATCAAGAGGACTTTATGGGTGAAGGGTTAGGGTTGGGCTAAAGGTGGGTGGTTGGGTTAGTGGTTAGTAAAAAGGGCGAAAGGCGTAACAAACGTCGGTTTGAAGGACTTTTATTTTTTTTCATATTTTTATTTTATTTTGATGAATTGTTCAAACAAAGTTAATTTTGATAAACTTTGTTTGTTTGTTTGGTTTCATCAAGATAAAATTATTATTATTATTATTATATTTTTTGGAAGTCATAAGAGTACTGAACATTGTTACTAAAAAAAGGGTTTAAAATAAAAAGGTTTAGGTGGGTAAAAAGGGTTGTTTTGGGTTAAGAAATCAAAAGGTTTAGGCTCAAAGGGGTTAACTAGGGGGATTTTGGGTAGATGGAAAAAAATGAAAAATAATGGTGTAGAATGATAAAGGGTTAGTCCTAATGCCTCTATCATTTACTTACTCGGGTTTAAGTTGGTAAGGACCGGGAATGTATTGTTGTGGCAAGTTCTAGAGTCGTACGAACCAAGCGACTATTCACACAAGAAATGAAAAATGAGCATTTTGTGTAACGATATATATTTGTATGCTCGTTAAAGGCTTAAAACTCACTTTTGTGGGAAAAGGGTTTTTTATGTGATCAAGTATATATAATCAAATTTTAACTAAGTTTGTCATGCCTTTTCATAATTTTCTTATGTTGGTTCTTTTTATCACGACGCTATCGGTTGTAAATTTGTAAAATATAACCTTTTTAAGGCTTGAATTCCCAACTTAATCTTAGACAAGTAAAAAAAATGAAAATTTTTGGAAAGAATTTAGGGTGATTAGCGGTTCCAATAGAGTTTTGTGTAAGGCTTGTTATTAGGACTTGCAAAATTCCAGTTTTTAGCATCCCCCCACACTTAAATTACAATTGTCTTCAATGTGTCCCAAAAATAAGTTTTTAGGTTGACTGAATGTGTAAAATTGTGTTAAAAGCAAAATTTTATGTTACTGGCAGTCTGGACACAACCCCGTGGGGACCGGGCACGGCCCCGTGGGGACCGGGCACGGCCCCGTGTTCAGGTGCCAGTAACAAAAATTAAAGAAAAGAAACAGAAGCCTGGACACGGGGGCGTGTTCAACGAACACGGCCCTGGTCCGTTACCTGAACTGGGCACTTTTCTGCAGGATGTGCAGCACGGGGCCGTGTTGGGCGGACACGGCCCGTGCTGAGCTCACTGTAATGAAGAAGTTGTTGTCGGATGGCCCTGTTTTCGTGCATGGAGCTATGTTTCTCATTTCCCATGTTATCCTTGACCATCCCGAGTGTGTTTTATTTCTGCAAATTAAAACTAAAAGATTAAACTAAACTAAGGATAGTTTTGCGGAATACCTCCGCGGTGCGCCACGTTTATAAGGGTCCTTGGCTAGACCCAAGGTGAGGTTATATGTTTTCCGAGCATGATGTTTTGCATCCCATGTTGCACCGTCGGAGAGCATCATCCAAATTCGAATCAATAACCTTCATGTAATTGACCAGGTCATCATCCTCTATTCTCTTCCCAACCCCGAACTTCACTTCCTTATCCCCATATTTTAAAGTGAGTGTTCCGTCATTCATGTCTACCACTACTTGTGCGGTGGCTAGAAATGGCCTCCCTAGTATGAGGGGGACTTCGGCGTCTTCTTCCATATCAAGTATGACAAAGTCGGTCGGGTAGACGAAATTGTCGACTTTGACTAGTAGATTTTCAGCGACACCTTGCGGGAATTTGACGGATCGATCAGCAAGTTGTATACTCATCTTTGTAGGACTCGTTTTTCCTAAGCCGAGTCTTTTGAACATTGATGCGGGCATGAGGTTAATGCTAGCCCCAAGATCGGCTAGTGCATTTCGAATGGGGGAGTCCCCAATCGAGCAAGGAATTGTGAAGCTTTCGGGATCAATCTTCTTTTGGGGGAGTCTATTGAGTACAAGGGAGGAGCATTCTTCGCCTAAGTTAATTAATTGCAATGATTCAATTTTCCTTTTATGAGTGAGGAAGTCCCTCATGAATTTTGAGTATTTAGGCATTTGGGTTAGGACGTCAATGAAAGGAATGTTGACATGCAATTGTTTTAGTAGACTTACGAATTTTGCGAATTGCTCATTGGTCTTTTGACGGATTAACCTACCGGGGTACGGAACCCGAGGAGCCTTGGTGGGCTCTGGCGATGGAGGAGAAACCTTCTCTTGTTGGGGCGGTGTTGCGATCTCCTCAGTAGGCGGTGGGCCTTCCGCGGGACCCACTGTACGGTTCCGTAAAGTTATGAGATGAACTTGTGCTTTTGGGTTTGTTTCGGTATTATTTGGTAACGCGCCTTGCGGTCTCTCGGAGAAATTTTGGGCTAGTTGATTTATTTGTTTTTCGATGTTTTGTATACTAGCTTGTTGATTTCTAAAATTTGATTCTAATTGTCGAAACCTATCCGAGTTTTTCTTTTCAGTGTCGGAGATGAGGCGAGATATAGTATCTTCAAGCCTTTCTCGTCCACCTTGTTGTGGAGGGAAATTTTGTGACTCATTTCTTGGTTGTTGAAAGTTTTTTCGTTGGTTTAGGCTTTGTTGGTTACTACTATTGTCGGGCTCTCTCCAAACAAGGTTAGGGTGGTTACGCCATCCTTGGTTGTAGGTGCCCGTTGGAGGACCCGACGGCCTAGGTCTATTATCAATGTAGTTTACCGATTCTGGTTGATCATCTGTTTCTTTCATACAACTCCAATTTTCATGTGGCCCACCACACCCTTCACAAGCCATAACCGTGACTGTTTTTGTCATTTCTAACTTTTTAATTTTAGAAGAAAGGGCCTCGATTTGGGCTTGTAAAGAAGTGCTTTCATCAACCTTATGGGCGCCCGGGGCTATAGATTTATTTCCTCGAGGAGTGTGCCACTGGAAATTGGTTTGAGCAATTTCCTTAATTTGATTATATATTTCATGCGGGCGGCGGTTACCTAAAAGTCCCCCAGAGCTAGAGTCAAGTGTTTGTCTAGTATGTGGCAACAATCCGTTGTAGAAAGTGGATACTAGTTGCCACACCGCAAGACTGTGATGGGGACACTTTCGTAATAGCTCCTTGAACCTTTCCCAAGTTTCATATAAGGATTCCCCCTCCTCTTGCGAGTATGTATTAATTTCAGTCATTAATTTAGCCGTTTTAGCGGGAGGGAAATACTTATATAGAAATTTTTGGGCTAGTTCATCCCAGGTGTATACCGAACCAACTGGGAGGGCGTTAAGCCAAGCTTTTGCTCGGTCGTTTAGTGAAAATGGAAACATTCGAAGGCGGATGGTGTCATTTGATGCTCCATTGATCCGAAAGGTATCACATATTTCTAAGAAATTAGTAATATGTAGATGGGGATCCTCGTCCGCAAGCCCATGAAAGGTTGCAGAGTTTTGAAGCATCTGTATCAAATGTGGCCGAAGTTCGAAGTTGTTGGCTTCGACATTCGGTGCATTGATAGCGGCGCCGAGATTACCTACGGTGGGTCGTAGGTAATCCATGAGGGTACGTTGGTCCGCCATTGGAAGTGGGTCCCCTGAAACCTTCTCTTGGTTTTTAGCTTTTAGTCTTTTTCTGAGAAAGCGTTCGGGTTCTTATAGAGGTTCTTTTATGTCTTTATTAGAACTGGAGCTCATACACTACGTAGAGGTTGCGTCTGGTTCCAAGTCCTGCAACAAAACCAAAAAAGAATGTTGGTCAGAAAGTTCACCACGGCCCCGTGCTCAGTGAACACGACCTGTGGTCGGAGTTACAGTGATTGTTTTCCGGATCCCTGTTACTAGAAAGTTGGACACGACCCCGTGTTGCACCGACACGGCCCCGTGGTCAGCCTTCTGTAACTCGGAAAATTAAAAACTACCAGTAACACTGCTGGGCACGGCCCGTGTCCGACCAGGAACGGCCCATGCTGAGCTCTGCAGAAGCTGAAAAATTAAGAAAATCCTAAAAAAAATAAAAAGAAAATAAAAAAAATGATTAGGCCATTGATTCCTAACTTTCTTAAAATCCTTGTGTCCCCGGCAACGGCGCCAAAAACTTGATGCGTGTTAGGTGTAATATATTTTAGATGTATATTTTAAGCCCTTTTTACACTTTTAGCCAAGTTTTAAATTTATAAAACACGATATTTACTAACACTAAACACACGGCGCCAAAAACTTGATGCGTGTTAGGTGTAATATATTTTAGATGTATATTTTAAGCCCTTTTTACACTTTTAGCCAAGTTTTAAATTTATAAAACACGATATTTACTAACACTAAACACACATATGGGCAAGTGCACCCATCGTGGACGTAGTATAGTGTTGGTAAGATACCGAGGTCGTCCAAGGACACAAGAGCTATTAGTACCGGTTTATCCTCAACGTCTAATCAAATCAAAATGTTAGAAAAAAGGTTTTTAAACTAAGAAAATAAAACTAACTAAAACGCTAAAAAATAAAATAAAAAATAAAAACAAATAGACAAGATGAATCACTTGGATTCGACTCGTGTGTTAGTGTAACCTTTGATTATTTTCGCACTTTTGCACTTGTTTAAGAGATTATCTTAGTTATTGTATTAGGCCCCTCTTTTGAAGGCGACGTTACCCTCAACCCAGTAGTTTGAGTCAGCAAGGATACAATCCTAAAGGGTCGGATTATTCAAAGATAATTAATTAAGTTATTAATGCATAATGTGGTAGGCCCCTCTTTTGAAGGCGACGTTACCCTCAGCTAAGTAGTCTGAGTCAGCAGGAATACAGTCCTAAGTAGCTGGGTTAAAGTTTTAATAGTAGTTTAACTTATGAGGGGATCAAAGAGTTTGGACCCCCGCCATCCAATACCTTTGGGTATTGAAGGAGGTCCTACTAAATTTGACCCAGGTCCTTTGCAGGATCTATACACTAAACAATGGAAAGACTCTTACCAAACCATTCCCTTAACCCCCGACCAGGTAGTCAACATACCTCCATATAGACCGTGGAGATATGAATGGTGAAAATCTTTTATTTTATATAGACAGTAAAATAATGCCAAGACATACGGACAAATGATAAAGAAGAATCACCTTTAACATAAGAAACTAGTAATTAAAGTCATTAATACAAAACCAATTAAAAAGTGCAAAAGATTAAAAATAAAAAGTATTACACTAAACACTTGTCTTCACCAACTGATGTAAGAGACTTAGGCAAACATGGCCTTTGATTGTCAAGAACTCTTACGATCAATCTTGGATCCCGAGACGACTCACACACTCTATGATGGACAATGGATGATGGTGGTGGATGATGGTGTTATGGTGGTGGTGGGTGGTGGGTGAAGTGTGAGAGAGGTGGTGTGCCAAGGGATGAGTTGAAATGGCTCCAAACACTCCTATTTATAGGCTGAACAGAAGCTCAGGCACGGCCCCGTGCCCGCTGGGCACGGCCCCGTGTCCATCCTCGTCTCTCTCTCTTCATTAATTGTAATTCGCAATTACAATAAATGCGCCTGCAGGAAGTTGACCACGCCCCCGTGTCCGCTAGGCACGGCCCCGTGGTGGGCAGTAGAAGCTTCAAAAGGTTTGTCTTTTCTGCTGCTACTTGGGCACGGCCCCGTGCTCGCTGAGCACGGGGCGTGTTCAGTCTTCTGTTTTCTTAGTTTTGCTTGGGAAGATGCTGTCGAGGGGTCGGGCATTCCACTTTTGTTCCTTTTCTTGTATTTATGTTAGATTTTGCTGTCTTTTTGCTTCTTTTGTTAATTTGAGCTCATTTAATCCTGAAAATATAAAAGGAAGACAAAAGCACACTTTTTCCAACATTAGTACAAAAAAAGGTTAGTTTTATACCACAATTGATATAATTTATATGTTGCATTTTGCGCATATCACATGTGCATCACATATTGCAAATAACATATCATTGACTGCATGCAAACATATAGACATAAATGATGCACAAAGCACAGTTAGCGCAGTTAACAGACAAATCGGGAAGATGCTGACGGAGTTCAGAACATAGACAGACATTGTTTTGAGACACTGTATGAGCCAGAAACTAAGTACTGCACTAGTTTAGAGTGTAGGGAAGTAAGGATCACAAAACTGCTTTTCTAGGTTACAGTTTAAGTGCCGGAAAGTGCCTAAAACTCACCCAAAGTGCTGAATTCTGCAAAATACAGCAAAAATCAGCCTTTTAACAAGCTAGTATCATGCAAAATTATGACTAAATGGTCCTGAAAGGTTTCCTAATTGTCGGGAATTAAAAGTGTCACAAAAGGGTACATAAAGATCACTAAACGGTATAGTTTAGCACTTTAACGAACCGGTATCTTACCGAACAACCGGACACTACCTGAAACCTCAAAATTACACTAGAAGCATTGTTTTAATGTTTCTGAGCTAGTTATGATCCCGAACATCATAACACCCCATACAAAATATCTAGTAACTAATACATGTAACAAACACTTGGTTTTCAACTAAATGGTAACTAAACTAGTTTAACCTAAGCTAATCCCTCCCCCCCCCCCCACCTATGTAATCGGCCCAAGAATGGCCCCACCATCAAGATTTCATTTGATTTTATTTGATTTGTTAATAGATCTTGTTTAGTACTTATGAGACACAATACACAATGGATTAACTCTTAAGATGGTTATAAGTAATATATGAAGGAACTTGAATTCATTATCTTTCACCCACAAAACACACACTTAACTCTCTCCCTCTCCTCCCTTGCTCATGGCTGCAAGCACCACCACTCACCATCATCATCATTCATCCAATCTCTTTCATTTTAAGGCCATACAAAGGTGTTAGAAGGAAGATTAGGAAGCTTGGTGGCTTTGAAGATTGAAGGACCTCTTTCATTTGCTTTTATCCATCACATTTATCATCTTCATCTTCTTGAGTTTCATCCCTAGCCTTGTTATACTATTAAGGCTCTTATGATCCTTTGTTACTTCTTATTTAGTAGGTTAAAAGATGATATATGTTTCAAATCATGAAGAACACTAATGAACAAGAAGATTAACCTTCACATAAAGCTTAATAACATAAGAATCAATGTTGATTTAGTGTATGTATGATACTTGATTGTTATTTTCTTGAGATTATGATGTTGATCATCATAAGAAGCTTGCTAGATTGTGATTAAACACATGATCTAGCAAGTGAGAGGATGATTATGTGATAAATCAAGATGATCATCCTTATGTGTAAACATGAACTTGAAGTATGCAGTGTTCTCTTGAATGATGAAGTATGTAACATGTTATTGGCCATAAACATGGATGATTTCAAAACTAGTTTTCTCAAGAAACTTAGTTAAATCACAAGATTTACATAAACATGAGTTTTAAAGAAACTAATCACATTTCTATTGCTTAATCAAGTATAGAAACATGTTACTAACAAGAAAATTTCAAAAAGAAATATTTTTAGAAAATTATTTTACAAGTTGTAGAAATCTAAAATCTTCAAAAATGAAGTTATTAAATAAATAACCACACTTTAAAGGATAACTAAGCTTACTAAAAACACTAGTAAGTTACTACAAGTTTTTATAAAAGTTCAAGTTCATATAACAACATGAACTTGAACTTTTATAAAAAACTTGTAGTAACTTACTAGTGTTTTTAGTAAGCCCAGTTATCCTTTAAAGTGTGGTTATTTATTTAATAACTAGTGTCGTAAAAATCGGAATTAATCGGCGCCTAGGCGCTAGTCAGTCGTTGACTGATTAATTTATAGTTAGTCGGACCATTAGTCGGTAGTCGGTCCAAGTCGGTGCAAGGCGGCCCAAATCGGCCCATGTCGGCCAAATCGTTTCTAGTCGGCCCACTCCTTTTTAGTTTAAATCTGCCCCAAAGAAATGTTTTTAACCATTAAATACATGGCCCAAGTTGTTTAGTTCCAACCTGGCAAAAAAAAACATGTTTTTAACCCATTAAAACATATTCCATGAGGCCATGACTGATATATTAATGTTTGAATGTTTAAATACTTATATTGCTATGTTTTAAACTTCATTGTTTAAATTTTGAACTATTTTAAGTATTATATTGATATTAACGTGTGTATTGATTGTTTAAATACTTGATTTGCTATGTTTTAAACTTAGTTGTTTGAATTTTGAACTATTTTTAATTATTATATTGATATTAATGTATGTGTATATATCTAAATTTAAAAATTATATATATAAATTCCGATCCGATTAATCCCGATTAATCCTGATTAATCCCTATTAATCCCTAGTTAGTACACCACCGCCCGACTGGCGCCTATCGATCTCTACAACACTGTTATGTAAATTGCATGATTTTGGCACTTGGTAATTGTTGATTGATTGTGATGATTTTCACAAAAGAAAATGATATGCATGAAAACATGGTAACCTCCATTTTTAGGGGAAACTATGGCAAAATTTTCTAAAAATATAAACACTTAGAAAAATATTTTCAAACAAATATTTGCAAGTATATTTTAACCAAGAGTTTCCATATAAACTTTGCCATAATTTTTGTTACAAAAAAAAAAACAAATATTGGAGGTTGGTTTTGTAAATAAAAATAACTAAATATGTACTTGAAAGATATATATTTAGAAGACACATGTGTGTGATTATTTGTATACTTTGTGTATTAGTTATATTATTTTAGGATTTGAAATAATATAACTTAACAAAATACCAAGGAATTACAATCCAATATATTACCAAAAATCTCAAGGAACAAATACACAAGTTACACACAAAATAGTGGCGAACCCAACAAGAAATGTAACTTACCAAACATTCCGGAAAATATGTTTACGAAATATATTTTGGTAAATAATATTTTGGACACAAAGAAATGAAAATATGATTTTCCAAATATTACCTAGTTATATCATATATTTTTTTATTTTTGACAAAAAGAAAATATATTATTTTTGGGAAGTAAAAATACATTTTCTTGGAATTTTTAGAAGATATATGATTTTTGGGAAAAATATATATTTTCTTGGAAAAACTTGAAATACATTATTTTTGGGATAGAAATAAGTTTATATATTTTCTAAAGTTAGACTTGAAAATATATTATTTTGGAACTACAAATATTTTTGCCAAAAAGGAAAAATTATAAATAATTTTTCTAAGTAATAATTCTTAAATATATATATATATATATATATATATATATATATATATATATATTTATAGAAAATAATATTCCGGAGAGTTTAACACAAAATTAAGTACAAGAATACTTAACAATTACAAGAAAATACGTATTCTCATACGTATAAATCCACACCGGAATACGACACCGATACATGGCAAAATATACAAATGCTAATATACCCATCATTGGGAAGGAAATAAAAGTATAAATACTTGAGAAGTATTGTTACAAAATATTGTTTGACGATTATTCCAAAAAGTAACAAATATATATTAAACTTAAAATAATTATTATTTTAACAAGTAATTATAACTTGGAATAATATTGTGAACATAAACGAAACGTAACTCAAAATATAAATACTAAGACAAGGCACAACCCGTCCGTCTAATAGACATCAGTACATTGTAGGTGGTCGTGTTTGCTGAAGGGATTTGAGTTACGATTGTGAAGACGCAAGACATTGAGTTCATGTCCCCCTTTTTATTTTAACTATTTTTAGTTTTATAACTTCAGGGGTGAAATACTTGTTACAAACGCTTTGATGATTACGAATGGTATGGTTAGCTAAGGAACGAACTGTTAGATCATGTGAATGGGTAGGTGTTAACGTAAGACCATTAGTCCTCGTAGTAAGATCGAGGGATATGAGTGATAGGTCTATTTGAGTATAGCGAGCCCCACCCATGCGCCCGCAGGTTGGACCATGTGGTGATTATGTCTTAGCCTCACCGATGCGCTCGCGGGTTGGACCATGTGGTGATTACGTCTCAGGCCCACCCATGCGCCCGCAGGTTGGACCATGTGGTGACTTTGTCTTAACCCCACCCATGCGCCCGCAGGTTGGACCATGTGGTGACTAGGTCTTATCCCCACCCGTGTGCCCGCAGGTTGGACCATGTGGTTACACATTAACTGATCTGTTTCCTTATTTGCTTTCATACCAGGGTTTACAAAACATACATACTTACAATGATTATAAAGGTTTATTCGCGCGCACATACTAAACACATGAACTCGCTCAACTTTTGTTGATGTTTTCAAACTACATGTATTTCAGGAGATTATTTATGGATCTGGCGGGCGTTCAAGATTTCAAGTTGTGTCTATAATAAATGATGTCATCCAGCGTTGAAGGATTTGGATTATGTATTATATCCTTAATAGGATGCATGGTTCAAAGCCTCGTTTTGTTAAGTATCTTTGTGAAGTCTTAGTGGGTATTAAACAATGACGATTGTAATGTTTTAAACATAATTTATGGATGAACATCATGGCTTTATCATATAGATGTTTGTTATGGTTGAATGCAATGATATTAAGCAAATCACACTAAATCACGCTTCCGCAAAAGTTAGAGTGTGACAAAAGAAGACCCACGGTTGCCATGATTTAATCCATGTCAACCATGGTGGAAGAGGAATGTGGTGGTGTAGCAATCTATTAATGGTCCTACATAACAATTGATGACTCAACACATGCCCCACACACTATAGCCTAAAAGGTAATTAATTGACTTGGTTATTTGTTATAATATTACATCATATTATTAAATTCTGTAATAAATGTAATTGTAATAAATAGATGAAACTAACTATAATCTCATCTCCTATATAACTCGGTATAACAACATACTATATGACTCGAACGTCAACGATGAGTAAGGCATTGGTTATCTTTATATTTCTTGTGTTTCTCTTGAGCGCAGGTAATTTTTGATTTCGTTCTATTTGATTTAACGATTAAATAACACACAAATCCATTGTAATCCTCTTTGAATATTCATGGAAACAATTTTTACGATCCGATAAGAATTGTTAATGGCCTAATCCGCTAATTAGCTACTCGATATCGGCCAGCTAAAAGTTCAATTGAGTCAACCTTCAACGCCCTTGATCCTAAATTGTAGCTTGTATAATAAACAAACTCAAGCTTCATATAATATGTTTAGGTAGACAGAGTTACAAAGATAAACACGCCTAAATATTTGTAAAAGTAATTATGATGATTAAATTTAAATAATATACTTATGGGTGGGGTTCTAGAGTGAACACCTGTGTACTTGTGAATTTGCGAACTGAGTGAACAAATCCTGGCCATTGATCTACACACATGTATGGCCAGGATCTCATCATCAAATCGTAAAATACACTAGTGTATTTCAACACCAAATCCTGGCCATTGATCTACACACGTGTATGACCAGGATTAGTTCATTCAGTTCGCAAGCTACACAAGTGTTCACTCTTAAACCTAATCTATATACTTATATACCAAATAAATAGTTGGTTGTGTCAAATGTCAGAATTTTGTGTATGCAAGATTATTTTTCTAGCTCCTCTTATTTTATCTCTTCATATTTCTTTTCTTAAATTAAAATTATGAAAAAGTTAATTAATAAACAATAATAGAAAAAACATAGTATATTACATTATTATATTTACTATTTATAGTAACTTCTTTATAAACTATGACTTCAAAATATCAATAAACTATTTAATATTTTTTATTTAACTCGTGTAATAAATAGATATGTTTCTAACCTAGTGTTATATATATATATACACACCCACGCATATATATAGGGGTTGGTTAACGCATAATTGGACTTAACATAAGCTGCGCACGCTGTGAATATATAACATACGTATTTTGTTTCATAACATGCGGTTTTTTTTAATCAACATGCGAATTTGTTTTTTTTTTTTCAACATGATACTTGTTTTCTTTTTTCAACATGCGATTATTCTTTTTTTAACATGCGGATTTTTTTTTCATGTACTTGGTAATTTACCTCCCATCTAAAAAACCGCATATTGTATACCAAAAATCCACATGTTATATATACACAGTGTACATTAAGCCCCATTGTACAATATACTTTCACTATTAATAGTAATAAAGGAGCTTAGCCCAACCTTTAACAATTATTAACAGGCAAAAAACTTAGCCTTAACCTTTAACAATTATTAACAGGCAAAACTTAGCCTTAACTTTTTGGAGATAGAACTGAAACAAATAACAAAGTATATGTTGTAAATATGCAGGTACCGGAATGGTGACGCCAAATCGTGATTGTCACACCGATTTGTTTATGGTACCGTGTGTTAAAGATCAATGTCAACTTTTATGTTTCAAGAAGTTTGGTACCAGAGAAGGTTCATGTGCTATCCCATTATATTGTCGTTGTTATAGGCATAATTGTAATATTCTAAATTAAGTTGTTATATCTATGATTACTATAAAGGCTAATTAATAAAGTTATTAGTTATTGTCATTATGAGTTGTTTTAGCATGGTTTTGATGACTAATATGAATGTGAAGTTGTTTGCTATGTTAATTATATCATTTAATGTATAAATATAAAAGTTACAAATGTTATAATCAACAATAAAAGTATAAAACTTGTGAAACAAAAAAAAATGGTAAATAGATGTCCGTTTTATACGATATGATGTCCGTTTCACACATAAAATAATATCAAAAATGTTGAAAGAAAAAGATGTTACCTTGAATAACAAACAAACATGTTATTTGAGATGACGAAATATTTTTCATACAATATAGAAACTTGCAGATAATGAATTTGTGTCATACAAGATAAAAATTTGTTATTTGTGGAAACAACAATTTTTTAAAATAATTTAAAAACAATAAATATATTAAACTCGATTTGTTCTTATAAACGGTGTACCAGCTCAATTATGGGATAAGGCAATTTTTGATCGCATTGGTAATAGATATGGTAAGATTGTCCAGCACTCACTGACCTCTTGGAAAGACAGTGATATGTCACACAAGTGCATTGGTGTCTTGGTGAATCACGGTGACAAAATTAAGGAGTATATCACATTGCGATGGAAAAATATCAATTACAACTGCTGGGGGTGACTGAAGAAGAAGGTAGTTGGTCACCAGATTTCTTGTCCGGTTTCGTCGAAAAACCTTCTGGTTCGGTGGAGGAGTCTCATAAGGAAGACTGATGGCCTGATGCGGCGGTAGAGCCGAGTCCGCTACCGTCTACTCCGGTGGATAAAACTATCGGGAATCCCAAGAGTCCTAGAGATATTTCCCTAGAAAACCAAAGGGTTCTTGCCCGTATTCCCGAGGTCATCCCATGTGTTACATTAAATGATGGTGCATTTACTCCGGCCCCAGTTCCCAACGCACTAATTCAAGGGATGGGGCCCAAATCAAACAAAAGGCCCAGGTCTATGGTCTATGTTTGCTAATCCTACTTCTACTTCTGGATTTAGCCCATCTATATATGGGAGGATTCTTGATTTTAATGGACCTGAGCATTTTGACCTCAACTCTCCCCCACAACTCAACGATATCAACCCCCTGCCCCTTCTCCTGGTAATGGCGAATCACCTAATGTTTCTACTTTCAGGTCTCGCAAATCGGCTAGGAAAACCAAATCTGTGTCTAGATTAAACTCTTTCGTGATGAACGACCATACTGGATCGCAATCGACGATGTCCACTTGCTCGGCTATGCCCAAGTCGGCGGTCTTCAACGTTTCAACCGAACCTGACCCTGTGGCTAAAGAAGTTGAGGACACGCTTGCAGTCGGTCAAGGAGTGGGTTTCGAGCTACAACGCTTTGAGAAGGATGTAAGAGATGAGGTATCGGGTGCTCCAAATCGGTCAAAATGAATTTTTTGACATTAAACATAAGGGGGGTTATGGACTCTAAGAAATTCTCTTGGGTCAGGCAAATCAAAACAACGCACCGTGTTAATTTTATTTCTCTCCAGGAAACAAAGTGTTCGAATTCTTCTATGATTGATCCAAAAATCTTTTGGGGTAACTCCACATGCGAAACTATGTATGTAAACTCATCTGGCCAGTCTGGTGGGATTTATTGTTTTTGGGATCCCAGTGTTTTCAAAAGAAGTGGTGTAATTTGTAACCAGAACTATATATTGTTAATTGGGCATATCCAAGGCTTACCCGAGGAGGTTCATATTGTGACAACCGGTAATTAACGCCTCTTAATTATGCGATTAACAAATTTTTAAGGCAATGATAAATAGTGTTTAAGGCACGTATTAACTTAATTAGGCTTTTGTAATGCCTAGGAACGCCTACTCGACCTTACAGTACGCGAATGATAATCTGCGGAGGAACTGCGTAACGATAAACGATAACGAACTGATGTCATACAAAATAAGGACAGCGCCAACAAATACGAATTTTATACGTATGATATTTACATATGAACTTGATTTTACGGATTCATTGTGCTCTCCAACGTCACAAAACGTAAGCGTGAACGAAAACACGACTACAGGAACGCACCGGCAATGAATCGAAGCATCAGACACGTGTATTAACTCAAAAAAAACGGATTAGATATGACAACCAACGCAATTTACGCGCCCTTTTACGCAACCGACAATCAAATGCAACAACAACGACTATCGACACCATTTTTTTTCATATTTTTGAACTTACGATTTTAGTTTACGACGTTGTGGAGAGTTCGGGTTTTGTTAACGGGTTCGTTAGTGTGATTGGGCCACTTAAACATGGGGATTGGGCTTGTGGGCCTACGGCCCAAGCCCATTAACCCAACCCTAGGTATATAAGTGTAGTAATACACTTATCCTCTCATTTTGTTGAAAACTCATACCAAACACACGCACACCATCCATCTCTTTTGCCTGCTCTTCTTCATCTTCAAGTCTAAGAAACCCTAAATCCCCTAACTCTTCTACTCAAACAAAACACAGACAAAACACAACTAAATCAACCCTTATATCTGGATCTCCCTCTCATCCCTGATGTCTGACCGGCCACTCACCCACACCTCTCGGACTCCTCTCCCTGTTATTGAAGGCCGGCCGACCACCATAGGTGGTGGCGGCGTTTGGCGACTACAACAGCAACGGGAGACACCACAGGCGACGGTGGTTTCTCCCGGTCCCGATTAACCGACAACATCACACCCCTCTCTCGTCCTCTCGTTTTCAATCAAGCGGACCACAGGGAGGAGCCGGCGGCGGCCGACTAACTCCTCTGGTCGACGGGTTCGCTGACAGACCCCCCCCCCAATCTCGCTCCTCTCTTTCCCTCGACGATCGGATCAGATCAGCTATAGACGCACCCTTCCCGATGATGACTGATGCAGTTGATGCATCTATTGAAGATGATATTGATGATGTGACGATGAAACGGTGGGAGATTCCGGTGGGTTTCTGGCGGCGTGTTGATGACGACGGAGATGGTGGTTCTTGCGACGAAGGGCGAAGCTAGGCAGCAATCTCCACCCGACAAGAACTCCGGTGAGTTCTTTTATTTATTTTAATTGTTATTTTTTTTCTTTCTTTCCGTTCACCTTTGAGTAACAACATAACGACTGGTGTTCGTTTTTTTTATTGTCCGATGATGATGATGACGTTGCTGAATGATAACCGATGAGGTGATGAAGACGATGATGTGCGACAGTGGTGGTGTCGTTAATATTCGGGTTCAGTCTGCAAAAGTCAGATTTGGTTTGGTTCAACTCGGTTTGACTCGGTCAAACCGAGTCAACTCAGTCAAACTAGGCAACTCGGGTCAACAAGTCAGCCCCGATTCGATTACGGTTCAACTCGTTTCAGTTATGGTTCAAGACTGGTTCGAATGGGTCAACTGGTTTCAGTTCGGGTTTCGGGTCAACACGTCAACTGGTCAAACTTTTGTCAACGACAATCAACTGTCGGGTCAAAGACAGTCAACTCAGGACCCGGTAAAGTTTTAACAATGCGTTAAACTTTATATAAAGATTCGTAGATTTTTAGCTTACGCGACCGAGCTCGAACCATCCTTTATTTAGTTATTATATACGTTTAATTTTTGGCGTATTTTGGCGAAAATCATATACATATATTGTTTGATTGAATTATTATTGCGTTTTGATTTAAAATATCGACACATTGGATGTCGAGGTTATCCTAAAAACAGAGGAAACTCTGTCCGTTTTCCGTTAAAAACCCGGATTACAAAACATATTTAAATCTTAAAGACGACACTTATCGAGATACAAGTTTTTTTTAGAATTAATATAGAAGTATATTTATTTGGCGATGTTTTACGAGTTATAAAACGAAACTATAACATTTTGACACACACACGAAATACCAATCAACGAAACTCGAAAATTTATATGTATTTTCAAAACGCATTGAAACTCGAATGCTTTCACGACATAAGTATCATTAGTTATATTTATTTCAAACAACGTACTTCGTATACTTTTATAAAAATAAATATAATGTTTTATATTTTTTTCAAACGATGAAATTCGTAAGTTATATTTCAAACATTTAATATTCGAAAAATCATATAAAATAAATATAATTAGTTATATTTATTTTAATCGTCTAGAATACGAATATTTTTATAAAATGAGTATAGTTGATTATATTCATTTCAAACGTCGAGTTTCGAATATATACATATGTATATACATCTATCCATTTCCATCCTACGAAAACTACAACGGTATATTACCGTATCATATAGGACACGACAAGACACTCCTTTATCTGTATCCGTATTTCTAATTCTCAACGACCAACACGACATCGCAAGTATATATTTATATTTAAATATATATAAATATATATCTTAATCACTTGAAAACTAAGTCGATCTTGAGACTTAGTTCTATCCCAACTATAAACGGGATCAAATAACCATAGATTGGTTATTGTAGATCAAAATACTAACACCTTCGTAGAGTCGTTTTATTAACGACTCGGTAGAGCTCGGACACGTAGTTAACTACGATGTTGTATTAGAAACTTATAATTATTCCTTCATTAGGAATACTATAGATGCACGCTAGCTAATTCACGTTCTTGGAACGACACTACGGAATCACGCTAGGCTAACATTGCACATGGAAGTCCAGGTGAGTTCATAACCCCCACTTTTTACTGTTTTACATTTTTTTTATAAACGTTTTCGGGGGTGGAAAGACATGCAAGTTTTGCAAAAACACAATGTTTCGATAAACAAAAATCACATGTTTCTAAACCATTTCGTAACAGGATTTCAACGAACTCAAATGGTTTACCAAAAGCTTTAATCCAAACTTACCGGTTCTTACAACAATACAAGGTTTTCGAAACATGCATGAGTTTCAATGACGTGGGCAAAGGCCCAAGGACATGGGAAAAGGCCCAATGACATGGGCAAAGGCCCAATAACACTAGGTGTGTAGCTATGGAATTAGATTATAACAGATCACTGTGCGTAAGTAGGAGGATGACATTAGTAACCATTAATCACGTAGTGACCAAGGTGCAAAAGGTATAGATCTATCGAGTTTGAGGCGCGCTCCACTCCGGGTTGGTTAACCCTTTAGGAGTGCTTTTGTGATCCCAACTGATAACAAAGTTGTCTCGGTTTGGTTACTTACTTATGGCATAGGTCAGTGTATTAGCTACACACTGATTGATCCTTAGATTCCATAGGTATCCTACATACTATGATTTCAATACCGGTTTACAAAGATAACAGAAAACATTTCAATACCGGTTTACAAAGATAACAGAAAACATTTCAATACCGGGTTACAAAGATAACAGAAATCGTTTCAATACCAGCTTACAGATATGACAGAAAATATTTCATTACTGGTTTACAAACTCAACAGTTACATATATCGGTTTATAAACATAACAGAAAACATTTCGTTACCGATATACAAAGACGACATTTCAAATGCTTTGAGATATTAAGATCTCATAAACTGGTTTTTCAAATGCAAGATTTCAAGTGTTTTAAAACGCATTTGATTCAAAACAAACTATGAACTCGCTCAACTTTATGTTGACTTTTTCGCATGTTCTTTCTCAGGTTGCATTTTCAAAAATATGGAACGGTTGGAATAGAAGAACCCACGTGATTTCGAGTACTTAGCGGGCGTTCATTGTTTAGAAGTCTTAGCTCAAATACTTCCGCTATGCAATGAAGATACCAGTCCAGTCACGCCAGCTCTGATTTTTCGGGGTGTGATACATATCCTATATGTTTATATGCCTAAGGACCAGATTGCTAAATGTACAATTTGGGCAGATTTCAAATGATAGATAATTTAGAACTTACTATGGTCGGCCTTTTTAAGATGATTGGTGTTAAGATCAAATTAGGCTTAGATGTTTTAGGAATTGGTTTGATTAATTTTAATTAATTGCACTAAATGTTGAGTATTATGGAGAACTATGGTGTTTTAAATTTATATATAAAGGATTTTATAATTTAACATTCATTTTTTTTTTTGAAACAATAACTATTGTTATTATTTTAATGTTTATTTATTAATTAAATACAAAATTTAACTAATTAGGTTTTAAAGTTACTAAATGCCTTAGTTGATGTTACATACGAACATTTAATCGGTTTCTCAAACAAAGATTCCATTTATGTAAAGTCTTATCATTTTTGGATTAAATTAACTACTAGTAGTTTGATATATTTGAGGTTTTGTTGATCGTAATTTTCATATTTGGGCAATTACCGGTTATTCGCTAATGCTTACCAATTCACTAAAGTTTCTATAAATAGCAGACTTGTCTACGGTTTTGTTTCAAGATTCCTACTAAAAATATAGTAAGTTTACCAATCACAAGGTTACATTTACACAAATAAAGGCTCAGTTGAGATATCAAGCTAGCAATGAAATTACAGTTAAACGGACGTTAACCTTGTTAAGTGGTGAATGTCACAATGATGTTCGCCCAGTATGGAATACATTGGAAAACCTACCAGAGCATTGACGGAGTACATTTATGAAGGCTAAGGGAGGCAAGCACTTTGTTCAACCACTATGAGTGGTGGCAGGTAACAGGTATAACCTTAGCACTCCCGGGAGCCAACCCGTGGTTTGTGTAATTTTTATTTATTCTATTATTTTTTTGTTGATTTTCATTTTTCAAAGTTCAATTTGTTCTCTTGTGTTTTTGTGTAAGCCATCGAGCAAGCCACTAATTCAACTTCCTACCCGTTTATAATCCTTAGTCTCCTATTTGAGGATTACTATTTCTTTTCTTAACCCAAAACCACCAACCCCTCTAGCTTTGTTAATTTATTAAAATTTTTGACACCCGAGTGGTGAAATTCGGTCAAAGTTAGGTGATAGTTGTTATGTTATGTATTGCTAAAAGAAGTATGAGAAAGAAAAGTAAAAAAATATCAAATATAAAAAAAAGAAAACAAAAAAGAGTTGTTTATTTGTGGATTGAGTTAATCGAACTTAGATATTTTGTGTTTGCTTTATTTTGACCTAAGAAGTTAGATTTTCACCATCTTTAGTCACTCAAATAAATAACCATTCCATACCTTATATCATAGCCTACATTTTAACTCGTTTAAGTCCTTTTGATTTGTGCATTATGATTGTGTTAATTGGTGGAGATATGATTGATATGTAAGCTTATGATAATGAGATTCATTATCAGTTTTGAGTGTTACAAATATGCTAGTGCATCATTGCTAGCCCATATATGAAAATGAGCGGAATGTCAATTGTGAGAGGTGTGATTGCATGTATGTTGAATCAAGAGGAACATCAAGTTTAATTAGGCAATTTTGTGTTTTACACACATATCGTGTTGTTTGTTGGGATGTAATTCTACTGATATATGTATTCTTGTGAATCGGGTATGACCCTGGACCTCAACTCACATATGGTTGAGATGTTGTTGTATTTGGTTAATTGTTGCAAATGTGCTACAAGATAGTTTGATTAAGGGCAAGCAAATGGTAAGCGTGGGGATGTGATGGCTAGGTGTAATCCGGGTTTAAGGATGTGTAATCATTGTTTTTACATGTATAACTATCTAGAAGAATGATACTTTGATAATGTTTGATGATTGCAGGACTATATGCATTAAGGATGCAAAATGGATTTTGGATGAGTTTGGATGGCTATGGATGAGATAAGGCAAGAGATTAAAGAATCAAGGGGTCAAACTAACGAAAAACATAAAAGAAAACAAGAGTCAGCGTGTTCTGGGAGCAACTTGGGGGCGTAATGCAGCATAAGAGGGCGATGACGATCTAAAGGTGCCTCCTGGACGCCTTTTCTGGTGTCCTCGACGTCGTGGGATGATTTCATGTGGGGAAATTAAGGAAATAGATGATTTAGCCGGTTTTTAATCAGGGCCTCATCCTCATTCAAACACATTTAGTTTTTTGACTCTTTTGGTGATTTTCCACAATTGGATTCTCATTCCAAACCTCTGATTAAAGATTTCAAACCGAAAACTGAAGAATACGAGATGCAATTCATGAAGATGAAAGGCTAATTTACTTGTGATCATCCTCGAGTGTAGAGTTTGTAAGTTTTTAGGGTTTATTTAATGTTTCTATCTATTTGAGAACTAATTAATGTAATCATTTGATTAATTTATGAGAATCTATTGTTTTATATTATTATTGAATCATCTAGTTAAAGGTTTTCTTACACCGTCGACATTTTTAAGACAATCATTATTGACATATGGTTTATGCTACAATGTGATTGATTATTCCAATTCTTTATTGCATACAAGTGTTAAAATCGTCTAGTGAAGGTTTTATTGCACTAATTGCATTTGATAGATGATTGTTGGTCTTCTTGAATTGGCCTTGATTGTGAAAAACCTTATTGATCAATTATGCTTATCTAAAGTCAAATCCATAGTTATGAGATTTTTCCAATTATTTTACCAAACACAAAACACGGGGTGTGATCCTTTTATAAACCATTGTGTACAAATCCTAATTTCATTGTTGCTCGTTATTTTCAATCAAATCATAATTACTGTCTCATATCTCGACCATTAATCCAATCTTAAAATAAGTCTTAATCAATCGAGTTTAGCCACCGACCACAAACTCTTCATGGTTCGACACCCTACTTCCCCAAACTAGCTAAGGTGAATAGGAACACATATCTCTTTATCTTTAACTGGTGCTTTGACATCTATCAAATTTTGGCGTCGTTGCCGCGAAGATTGTGTGCTTGGTGTTTAAAGTTTCTCGAATAAGTGTGATATCTATATAATTGCTTTTGTTTGTGGTGTCTTTATATTCTTTGTTACGCGAGAACTGTTGTTTATGCAGATAACAAGTAGTGCATGCGTACTCGTTTATCTATGATGACTTCACCATTAGCGCGCGCACCCACTTGAGTTGAAAAAACTAAAAAATACTTTTGTAAAAACCCTATGTAACATATTTATTTTTTCTAAAAAAATAGGGAATGTAAAATACATGTATTTGAACATTTTTGTAAAAAAAAAAAACAAAAAAGTGCCGAGTAGTTTAAAAAAATGTTAAAAATTTCATGTTACATAATATATATGTCAAAAAAATGTAACATACATATTTTGAACATTTAAAAAAAAAACTCGTCGGCACATTTTACATTTATTTATAAAAATGTTCAAATATATTTATGTTACATTCTCTGTTTTTTATAGAAAAAAAATAAAAATATTACATAGGATTTTTTAGAATTTTTTCAACTCAAGTAGGTTGTCTTCTTATACTTCACCTATAGTTACACATAAACACTAATATTCATGAAACTGATTTAAATGGTGATTAATTTCTTTTTAGGTTTTGGCCACGTAGGGTCAGGTATACCAAGTTGGACCCAATTTTTATTCATAGAAAAAGGTACCTGGTAAATACCCAAGGGATGGTTTGAGTAGAGAACCAGATTGGAAATACCCAAGTTTTTAACACCATGTTTTAGGTTTTTTTTTTCAAGTAGGGAATAATAACTGGGTTTTTTTTTTCTTACCTCTAAAGGTGGGTCAGCCCTAGCTATAGAGTGTGGTTATGACCTGATGGTCACAATGACCCTCCACATCAACGTTATGTCATCCATTTCTAATCCATTATCCAAAATCACTATCCTAAGGGTATGATCATGACCTAAACCACTATTCTTATTTTAATTTATTTTTAGAGTTAATTACCTGGATGATCCCTGTGGTTTGCTAGTTTTTCATCTTTAATCCCTAACTTTTCAAAATTGAATGCATGATCCCTATGGTATTCTCACTTGTTACACGGATAGTCCCCTAACAGGATGTTGGTTAAGTTTTACAGTCAAATGCATATGAAATTACTAAAATACCCCTTTATATTATAAGAGAAAAACAAATATTATGTGGGACCCACCCACAATCTTCGTCTTCAACCTCCCTCACCACCATCTTCAACCTCTTCATCACCGCCGCTATCGCTGGCCAAGCACTCCCAAAACTCTAACACTACTCCACTGTCATTTTTCCTTTATTCAAAATTGAATTTAATTTGAACCAATTTATAAACTCTATGAGCTAAATCAAGTTCATTCCATTCAATATTAAATCTAATGGAAACCAAGATATTTCAAATCTGTGAGCTATGTCATAAATTTAAAGAAAACATATTAAATTTCTTTCTCGTGCGGAGATAGTGCCTCGCTGGAGAAGAAGAGCGACACATGAATTGTTGTATTCACTTACCGGACCTCACAGATCTAAATCGAAGTTGAAACATCTAGACCAATTAAGCCTATAGGGTCGTCTTCATCGCCAAAACCTTTGCTCACCGGAAAAGTGAGGTTGTTCATCAGTGTGGTGAAGATCCGACGACGGAAAAACGATTTGCGATGGTTTTTGGTTGCAGATTTGATTAGGTGCCGTTGGATGGCTGGAATCTTGGGTGGCCGGGAAAACTAGTTACCGGACTTGTGAGTTGCAACAACTGGTCGGAATGCATGAAGAACATGAGTTGAACGTAAAAGTTTTTAGAATATATTGTCTTTTAATAAAATAGAGGGATGGGACCAATGTAATTTTGTAATTAATTACATATTTAATAATTGTAAAGGGTATTAAGTTTATTAATGTTCCTATACTAATAAATAAATGAAAATCTTTTTCTACACTGGTTGTGCCTCCTCCCTTTTAATAATAGTATTACATAGTAATTTTATACACAAAATATAATATAATATTAATTAATATAGTTAGCGATAAACGTCTTCATTCAAATTTAATTAATAATTATCTATAACAAATATAAATGTATCTAATAATATAATAAATATAATATTATTTAATATAGTTAGAGATCAAACGTATAATTTCAAATTTAATTAATAGTAAATTACCTTTTGAGTCGCTATGTTTTAGTGGTTTTAACCACTTGAATCCAAAATCAAAAAGTTTAACACCTTGAGTCTCTAACCGCTCATTCACACCTCTGTAAAAAAATTCAAAAAACCTTTTGTAAGTTTGAGTTCTCTAAGATCTCGCAACTCGTAGAAGTTTTCATTTTACCATAACCATATATATTTGTTAAGATAAAATATATTATTTGGATATAAACAATAATTACTAATAAAGTATTAAATCACATGTACAAGTAACGAAAATATAATTGTTCTTTTGTTTTACTATGTTATCTAAATAAGTCATTTCATCAATAAGGATTGTATACAAGTTTATAATTTATATTTTTTGTCATTCAACCCGTGTATTACACGGGGTTGAAAGCTAGTTTTATAGTATAAAGGGGTATTCTAGTAATTTCGTATGCACTTAACTATAAAACTTAACTGACATCCAGTCAGGGGACTATCTGTGTAACAAGTGAGAATACCACAGGGATCATGCATGCAATTTTGAAAAGTTAGAGACTAAAGATGAAAAACTGGCAAACCACAGGGACCATCCAGGCAATTAACTCATATTTTTATGAAAACGAAATATTGAAAAAAGAAAGGAGGTCCATGGTTGTCATGATTTAATCCATGTCAACTATGGTGGAAGAGGAAACGATTGGTGTAGCAAGCCATTAATGGTCCTACATGACGATTGATGACCTAACCCATGCGGGCCATGCCCCACACCCTCTAGCCTAAAACGTAATTAATTGACTTGGTTATTTGATACTAGCATATAAACCCGTGTATCACACGGATTATATATAAACAAATTAGATTGAATAATATTTTAATTTATAAGTGTTACAAACTAACGTATTACACACGTAAAATATTTAAAAATTATAAATCATACTTCTATATAATCATGATCACATTTTTAAAAAAAAGTGTAATAATAGTATACTCTAATTATTGTGTTTTTCCGATTAGTACTAAAGTAAGGATCGTTTAGTAAAAAAGATCTCTGATTACTATATTCTTATTTTACGATAATATTTAATAAAATATATTGTATTTATCTAATAATATTAATTAAATAGTGGATCTTAATCTGGTTATTAACATATGTAAATTAAATTTATTATATTTGTAAGGATAAAAATTAAAAAAATATTTAAAATAAAATGTAAGTCTAAATTGTAAGGTTGAAGGAGAAAGTCACACGTGACAATAATCTTATATTAAAACTTTAATAGTTTAAATCATTTGATTTTAAAAATATATGCGGTTAATCTTAATGAGGTCTTATATTAACAAATAAAGTTATTATAATAATATATATGTAATTAAATTGGAGATAATAATAATAATAGTTTTGTTATAGATAAAAATAAACTAAGGATCAAAAGGCTTTTGATAAAGGATATTCATATTAAATACAAACATACTAAAAAGAATCTAATAACCCTTAATCGTATGTCATGGAGGCGGAGATAATATGTAAAATCGGTATATTCAATAGATAAGGTAATTCTTATATTTTTTTATCTCTATATCGTATGGTATAATTTTTTAACCCAAACATCATGGTATATCAATTTCTTTTAAGAGAAGGGTTATTTATAATTATTTATTATGGTAGATAATGGTTCTTTTATTTATTTATTTATTTATTTATTATTATTATTATCATTATTTGTTACGGTTAAGGTAGGATAAGAAATTGCCGCATGGCATTTTGGTGACATATTGATTGAGAGAATGCCATGTGTCATTAAATTTATTCTTTAGATCGAATAATATCTCAATTCATAAGTGTTACAACCCCGTGTATTACGGATGTAAAATATAAAAAAATGGCTTCTATATAATCCTGATCACATAGTTAAAAAAGTGTAATAATAATATAATGTAATTATTACGTTGTTCCATTTAGTATTAATATAAGGATGGTTTAGTAAAAAAGATTTAGTTATTGTACTTTTTAATTTTACGATAATATTTAAGAAAATAAATTGTATTTATCTAATAATATTAATTAAATAGGGCTTCCTAATAAGGTAATTAACATATTTAAATTAAATTTATTATATTAGTAAGGATAAGGATTAAAAAATATTTTAAAATAAAATGTAAGTCTAAATTTTAAGGTTGAAGGAGAGGTGACACGTGAAAAGTTAAATTAGATTTGGTGTTTTATTCGTAACTTTACCATCTTTATTAATAACTAGGTTAGAACCCCGTGTATTACACGAGTTGCATAATTTTATATAATAGATAATAAAAAAATATATCTTTAAAAAACTCGTATATTGCACTTGCTGAAAAAATATAATGTCATATATTAACATAAATAGTCATCAAGATTTTATCATTTATAAGATGAGCATTGATTTACTATTTAATTATTATAACATTTTACTTTGTTTTTTTATTTTGCATATATTTAATTTATATAATAAATAATAAAAAAGACATATCTTTAAAAAAAACTCGTATATTGCACATGTTGTATAAAATATAATGTCATGTGTTAACACATATAATCATCAAGATTTATCTTTAAAATGAACTTTGATGTACAATTTACTTATTATAACATTTTAGTTCGCTTTTTTATTTATTATATTAGGTTAAAAACACATGTATTACATATTTACATGTGGTTGAATCTCGTTTTTATGATGCATTCAACATATGAGATACAATTATTTTAATTAGTTTTTATGCACCTTCATGCTTATTTTTTTATTTCATTCATAAAACACCCGTCTTAAATTTGTATTCAAGAGAGTTTACGGTACAAAAAAGGTGGAGATCAATCCTGCGTTTTATATATTTCATCATTTTTATGAATTATAGCGTAAAATCGAGAAATAAATTCTCTTTGAATAAAGTATAGAATTATTATATTTAAAAATGGTGTTCTTTATACATGTTGATGCAATGTGCGACAAATGATGGGGTCAAAGTTTACAATTATAGTGATGTTCTTTATATCTAAAAAAGATGGGTTTAAAGTTTACAATTTAGAAGCATATGCCTACCATTATAGTGATCCGTTTAAAAACACTTACAATTTGATAGAAGCATATGACCGACCTAGAATAATAATTTAATTCTACTAAGAAAAAAACAATAATACAATTATTAATTAAGTATATATTAAACGGGAACATTTGATTCCTAATTTACCATAATTTCAATCACATTTATTCTTAATTAATTTTTTTAGTTATTATTATTATTATTATTATTATTATTATTATTATTATTATCATTATTATGATAATAAAAATAAATGTTTATATTCTTATCTAACTTTTTGTTTAAAATTATTATAATTATTATTATTATTTAATATGTTCGTAATAAAAACAAACGTTTATCCTTATTTAAATATTTCTTCTTATCTAGTATTTTTTTTTAAATTATTATTATTATTTAATATGAGAGATAAATAGGAAAGATCATAATAAAAATAAACGTTTATATTCTTATCTAACTTTTTGTTTAAAATTATTATTATTATTATTATTATTATTATTTAATAAGCTCATAATAAAAACAAACGCTTATCCTTATTTAAATATTTATTCTTATCTAGAATTTTTTTAAATTAATATTATTATTAAATATGAGAGATAAATAGGAAAATAAGTTGAGAAAGCATCAGAGAGAGTGACACGTGTCCAAAAAAGATTTTTATTTATTAGTATAGCAAGATTAATAGTATAAATCATTTGAATTTAGAAATATATGTGGTTAATCTTAATGAGGTGTTATATTACCAAATAAATTTATTAAAATAATACATAAATAATTACTTTGTAGATATTAATAATAATAAAAAATAATGGATAGTAATAAACTAACGATTAAAAGGCTTTTGACTTTAAATGATAATAATATTAAATACAGTCATATTAAAAAAAAATATAATGACCCTTTATCGTATGTCATAGAGACGAAGATAATTTTGATCTCTAATAGTAAAATCAGTGTATTCAAGAGATAAAGTAATTTTTATATTTTTATCTCTATCTTATAGTATAATATATTAACCAAAGTATCATGATATATCAATTTCTTTTGAGGAAAAGGAGATTTATTTAGAATTATTTATTCAGGTGGATAATATTCCTTATATTAATTTACTTATTATTATAGTTATTTATTATAGAATATGGTTGAGGTATTATGAAAAATTGCCACATGGCTTTTTGATGGAGTTATTTATTATGAGAGAATGCCATATGGCATTAAGTGAACTCTTTTATTAGATTAGATTAGATTAGATTAGATGATATTATTATATCATATTATTAAATTCTGTAATTATGTAATTGTATAAATGGATGAACTATAGTCTCATCTCCTATATAACTCGGTATAACAACATACTATATAACTCGAACGTCAACGATGACTAAGGCATTGGTTATCTTCATATTTCTTGTGTTTCTCTTGAGCGCATGTAATTTATGATTTCGTTTTATTTGATTTAACAAATAAATAACACACAAATCCATTTTAATCCTCTTTGAATATTCATGGAAACAACTTTTACGATCCGATTAGAGATGTTAATGGCCTGATCCGCTAATTAACTACTTGATATCGGCTCGCTAAAAGTTCAATTGAGTCAACCTTCAACGCCCTTGATCCTAAATTGTAGCTTGTATAATAAACGAGCTCAAGCTTCATATAATATGTTTGGGTAGACAAAGTTACAAAGATAAACACGTCTAAATATTTATAAAAGTAATTATGATGATTAAATTTAAATAATATACTTATATACCAAATAAATAGTTGGTTGTGTCAAGTGTCATAATTCTGTGTATACAAGATTATTTTTCTCGCTCCTCTTATTTTATCTCTTCGTATTTCATTTCTTAAATTAAAATTATGAAAAAGTTAATAAATAAACAATAATAGTAAAACATAGTATATTACATTATTATTTACTATTTATAGTAACTTCTTTATAAAGTATGACTTCAAAATATCAATTCACTATTTAATATTTTTTTATTTAACTCGTGTAATAAATAAATGTATTTCTAACATGCGATTTTGTTTTTTTTTTCAACATGCGACTTGTTTTTTTTTTTCAATATGCGATTTTTTTTTAACATGCGGATTTTTTTTCATGTAAATACGAATTTACCTCCCATCCAAAAAACCGCATCTTGTATACCCAAATTCCGCATGTTATATATACATAGCGTACGTTAAGCTCCATTGTACAATACACTTTCACTATATAAATAGTAATAAACGAGCTTAGCCCAACCTTTAACAATTATTAACAGGCAAAAAACTTAGCCTTAACCTTTGGAGATAGAACTGAAACAAATAACAAAGTATATGTTGTAAATATGCAGGTACCGGAATGGTGACGCCAAATCGAGATTGTCACTCCGATTTGTTTATGGTACCATGTGTAATAACTGAATGTGAAGTTTTATGTTTCCAGAAGTATGGAACCAGAGAAGGTAAATGTGCTATCCCATTATTTTGTCGTTGTTATAGGCATAATTGTAATATTGTAAATTAAGTTGTTATATCTATGATTACTATAAAGGCTACTTAATAAAGTTATTAGTTATTGTCTTTATGAGTTGTTTTAGCATGGTTTTGATGACTAAGAGCATTCACATCCATGCCGCATGCCGTCAAATTATGTGTGTGGAGTTTTTATAAGACCATGTGTAGTGGTGATACACTATAATGCCCCCACCATGGGGCGTTTTGCGTCATGTGGTGTCCTAGTCAGCATGGGGGCATTATAGAAAAAGTGGTGTAGTGGTATAATGCCCCATAATGCCCCATTCAATCATTTTACAATCATTTCCCAATTATTTTTTTTAAATTTAAAACATAAAAAAACTTCATTAATTTAAAAATAAAATTACATAGCATGAAAAAAAAATAAAAAAAAACTAAAAAAAAAACCGAAAATAAAAAAAAACAGAAAAAAATACAATACTAGAAAAAAAAACTAGTTTTCGTCTTCGCTTTCGTCACCCTCGCCAACTTCGTCTTCCTCGTCCTCCGTTTCTTCCTCTCCCTCAGGTGGTACGTAACGAACCGACCATGCGTGGTGTACCAAATCAACCATTAACTGGGAATGGTACGGTTCGTAACGCAACTCTCGCGCGTTACTCACTCTTTCTTCCATTGACGCCTGCGGATGCTCCTGGTGAACGGCTTCTGGCACATAATTCTGGCATATCGCCTTTCCTTCGTCTTCCAAAATCATGTTGTGCATGATTATACAAGCGTACATAGCATCTCTCATTTTTTGCTTGCTCCATGCACGACAAGGATTTCTCAAGTATTGCCAGCGTTGTTTAAGAACCCCAAAGCATCTCTCAATATCTTTTCGTGAAGACTCTTGAACCTTTTTAAAGTATGCTCTTTTCTCATCAATAGGATCACTAAACGTCTTCACAAAAATCGAATACCTAGGATAAATTCCGTCGCTCAAATAATATCCATGGGGGTAGTAGTTTCCATTTGCGTAAAACGACGCTTTTGGAGCTTTGCCAGAAATCCACTCCTCTAACAACGGCGATTGTTCAAAAACATTGATATCATTGCATGACCCGACCACGCCAAAGTAAGCCGACCAAACCCAAAGGTCCTGTGAAGCAACCGCCTGAAGAATAATAGTGGGTCCTTTTTGGTCACCACGTGTGTGTTGGCCTCGCCATGCAGTCGGGCAGTTATCCCAACGCCAATGCATGCAATCTATGCTCCCGATCATACCAGGCAAACCATGCTCGGCATTATGTACCTCGTAGATCTTTCGAAGGTCCTCCCATGTAGGCGTTCTAAGATAACGCGCACCGTACACATCAATTATACCTTTATAAAAAAAATATAGACAAACATAAGATTCAAAAAAAAAAAAAATTCTAAGCATACGCGTCGTTTAAAAAAAAATAAAACTAAAAAAAAAAATTGTACCGCGACAAAAATGTTCCAAGCTATCTCGTGTTGTTTTCTCCGCCATTTTTAGATACTCGTCGTTGATGTCGGTAGTGTTACCATAAGCAAGGATTCGTAATGCCGACGTACACTTTTGGATACCGGTGAATCCAAGGTACCCTCTCGCATCCGGTTTTTGTTTAAAATAATCGTAGTTGGCTTCCAAGTCGTTGACTATGCGTAGAAACAACCGTTTACTCATCCGGAAACGACGCCTAAAAACTTCGTTTGAAAATGTCGGCACCTCGTCAAAATAGTCTTTCATCAAACGCTCGTGTGCCGCGCGTCGGTCTCGTTCAACATGGCTTCTTTTATTTTTTGGGGCTTCGGGCCGACGAGAATGGTTGACATAACGAACCGCTAGTTGACATGCACTCGTAACCGCCTCTTGCTCAAGCTCCTCATCGGTCGAACCATCGCCGTCCGCAAAAAACTCGTTGTAGTAAAAATTCATCATGGATGAAGAACTAGGAGAATCCATCAAGTTTTTTTATAAAATGTGGGATTTTTTAGAGAGGTTTTGAGATTTTTTGGGTTGAAAATGGATGAGTTTTGATTGTTTATATATATATATATATATATATATATATATATAATAGATTTAAAAAAAAAAATAGTCAAACTAGCCGTTTGAAATATGACCGTTTGATTGGAGGATAAATGGTTCGTTTGGCGTTTTAATTTAAACGCCGGCTTCAATTTTTTTCAATTAAAACGCCCCAAAACGCCCCCCGTAATGGGGATGAGGGCGTTATAGAGCGTTTTGGGGCAAAAAAAATTTATGGAAAACGCCCCATTACGTACGGTCTAATATAAAGAGTATAAAAAGTGGTTGTGGGCGGAGGAGAGAGAAATTGTTAGTGTTCATTTGTATATTTGGGGGGAAACTGTTCACCCCCTATAATTTTTAATATATTTTGAAAGTGATTGTAAGTAAATGAGAGTGAAAAGATAATGATAAAGGTTAAAAAATATTATTTAACTGAAAATGAGAGAGAAAAAGTGGCATTTTTAATGTAATTTAGAGTGAAAATATGATGGAATGGATATGAATGCTCTAATATGATTGAATGAATGATCGTATGGTTGTATCCCTTGAGGATTTTTTAATATTAGTAGGCCACAAGTATAACGCTATGGTTTAATTGTTTGTCAAAGTGGTTCAAAGAGCTAAAGAGCCTTCATTAAATATGAGACAACGTTGTTTGTTATATAATTTAATAATATTAAATGACTACTGTTCATTCTGTTTTATTTTTATCATATATCAGACCATTTAATGTATAAATATAAAAGTTACAAAATTTTATAATCAACAATAAGGGGACCCGGGGTGGAGGACATTTACCCCATGATTGAAACATATAACGTGTGGAACAATCCTAAACACCACCACCACTCGATTTGATAACGCGTCAATTTGATAACGCGTCAATTTGATAACGCGTTGAATATATCACGCGTGAAGAATAGAAGAATGTGAGAGTTTATTGTTGGGTGTTGTGAATGATGGACATTTCCACTAAAATCCATCACCAGTGATGGAATAAAGCTTGATGACGTGGCGGAACTTGATTGGAAGCTGTGAGTGAGTGATGAGTGATGACCACCCTACCCCCTAAAAGTATAAAACTTGTGAAGTTGTGAGAACCAAAAAAGGTAAATAGATGTCTGTTTCATACATAAAATAAGATCAAAATGTCGAAAGAAAAACATGTTGTCTTGAGTAACAAAGAAACATGTTATTTGAGATGACGAAATATTTTTCATACAATATAGAAACTTGAAGGTAATGAATTTGTGTCAAACAACATAAAAATTTGTTATTTGTGGTGGTGGTGTTTCTTTGTTCATATAAACCAGATTATATAACTGAAGAAGAAATTACTTCCAAAATAATTGGCTATTTATTCCCAACACTTAGTTTAGCACAAAATTAACATGGATCCCACGTGTAATTTGGTTTCTCATTTTATCAGTATCTATACACCCTATTGGGAAGTAGCCTTCTTCCTGATTTCGAGTGGAGCAAATGAATGCCAATCAAATGTAATATTATGGCGTGAATAGATAACTTAGATAGACTTGTTACCAGAGTCAATTTGAGAAAAAGAAGCGTTGATATTTCATCGGTTATGTGCCTTTTTTGCGACGAGTATGAGGAATCGGTGGATCATTTGTTTACGGCATGTTTGGTGGCTATTCGGGTTTGGGCGGCTATCAGTGCTTGGTGCAACATTCCACCGATATTCGCTTTTGAATTCAAATATTTAATGGATATACATAATTCTACCTAGGGAAGGAAAAAAATAAGAAGATTATTCGAGGTTTGGTTATTATTTCGTGTTGGTGTATTTGGAAAAGCAGGAACGAGTTGGTATTTTATCAGAATAGAAGAAGCTCGCAAGATATTTTGATAGAGATTAAGTCGAGAGGTTTTGGTTGGTTAAAAAATAGAACGTCATGTAAATATATTAGTTGGAAGGAGTAGTGTAAATATCCTATGCATATGTTGTAATTTGGCCATTTGTCCGTTTGGATCGAGGCATATGTTGTAATTTGGCCATTTGTTCGTTTGGATCGAGGCTGTTGTTTTGTATTGGCCTTTTACCCGTTTGGGTCGGACGTTTGTTTTAATGAAGTTTTATTTTTAAAAACAATCTATACACCCTATTGCATGTTGGGTCCTTAACTGGAGCAAGTTTTACGAGTAAACCATATGGTATTAGCGTGAGGTTGAAATCTTGAATTTTGGAACCCGAACCATAGGAATATGAGTTGCGGAGTATCATTAGGCTAGACGATATAGGGTCGTCCCCCTCCGTCCGAACCGTCGCCGACCCAAACACCCCCCCGGTCCTCGTCTGGATCGTCGCCTCCTAGCCGTTTGAAACGATGCAGAAAATGACAAAATTTGTGGGGGGTTTGATGCGCTTGTTGACCGTTAGAATAAAAAAAAATATTTTCAATTTTAAAAAACTTTCAAACGGCTCTTTTACTCTTTTTTACCAAAATCCAACCCAAAATTATATAAATCCCCCTTTTTTACACCATTTTTCACACTTATCCTTCCACTACAACTCATCTCTCTCTCTCTCTCTCTCATTTTTTATAACATTCTTCATTTTTTATAAAATATTATTCTACATGGATCCCTTCAACAACCCGAACGTCCCCAACAACCCGAACAACCCGAACCCAACGAACATCCCGAATGTTTTTCGGTGCCAGGATACTATCCGACGATCAAACGGGTGAGGGGGTTTGGAAGGCGGTTTTGGCGAATTTTCTTGAGCTAATGGACCAAGGGCCGTATCGAGATATCGACTCGGTGTCTTCTAAGTGGCGAAAAATGAGCGGGTTCATCAACAAGTTTTCCAAAGAATATAATAAAACATATTCAAGTGGGCGTCGTAGCGGGATGGGCGACTAGGATGTGTTCAAAAAGGCGTTGGATGTTTACAAGTCGAACCATGGTACCACGTTCGCACACGTTCGGGCGTGGGAAATTATGCGAACGGCCAAAAAATGGGCGCCGGTTCCGAACGAGGTGGAGATGGCAAAGGACATTGGAATCTGGTAGTTATAGCGCCGGCGGATCGGACGCGAGATGTCACATAAACTTAAACGATGACGCCGAGTTCGATGAAGTAGAATACGCCGTAAAGGAAGCGGAACGTCCCCCGGGCCGGGACAAATCAAAGAAGGAGGCGGCGTCAAAGAAAGAAAAGCAAAAGGTCTATCCGGAGATGGAGGAGTTTATGACGCAATTTAAAACATACACCGAGGTCACGGGCCAAAAGGCGAGGGCGATCGAAGAAAAGTCACACGTGGCGGGAGAAAAGTTACGCGTGGCGGGAGAAAAGTTATATGATTGTCCGATGATAAGGTTCGGCTCAAGTAGTGGGAAATATTAACGATGGATGTTGATAGTTATCCCGAACCGAAACACTCGACTTTGATAAAATTGCAAAATGATATTATGAAGAAGCATCAAAGTGGATGATTTTTATAAGTTTATGTTTTTTTTTTAATTTATTAGGATTTTTTTAAGTTTATGTTTTTTTTAAGTTTATGTTTTTTTTAAGCTTATGTATTGTTTTTTAATATTGATGAAAGTATTTTCCTATTTTATTTGTTAAATGTTAAAAAAAGTGGAAGATTTAAAAAAAATAATAATAAAGTGGTGGAGTAGGATCATCCACCCATTTCCATTGTTTTTGTGGGATGGACCATCATCCCAAGGACTATGATGTGACGTCTATGTGGCGGATCATCCTCCAAGGGAGGACCATCACCATACCATATAGCCTTAATCACGACAAGGTCATTTAAGATATATTTGACTGTAAATTTTAATGTGAAATAGTGTAAAGAATCTAATTTGCAACAAACCGATTGCACTAAAGATCTCTAGTATAGTTGGTAAAGATTGAGAATCCATCGTGTAATTGGGTATATATATAAGGACTTAATAACACTTTAAATCCCATTGTACTAAGATCGTCCGTAGTGGGCGTTTTGTTTTCAAAAAAAGTCCCTAAACACGCCGGAAAACGCCGACCCCCCACTCCCCATGGCGTGATTAGGCATTTTTTTTCAAAAAAAAAAACCCAAAGCGTGTTTTGAATCACGCCAAAATGGAAAATTGTTGGCCAATCACATGCATCCCTATTTTTCTTGGCCAATCTTTGACAATTGTGCTCTGTAAATGATGTACGATGTAAAACAATATCAGTTATCAATGAAACGATGTGTTTTGGTCTTAATGTTTGTGTATTTGTGTTCGACGATTTTACGTTTTAATTCTAGCTCGATTTCAAGCTTTAAATCGCTTTCTGGAAAGTTATACGCAAACTGATCAGTTTAACACGACAAACACTCCGGAATAGTGATATAGGCTTAACATACCTTAAATAACCTTTACATAACTTAGAAATAAGTTTTGGAGGGTTTTAGTGTGTCGAAAACAAGTTTATTCGATCGCAGGGACTATTTGCGACAAACTGAGAAAGTATGCCGATTTGTATAGTAACGAACATTCCGGAACTTGATCATAAGCTAAACATACCTTAAATATCCTTTACATAGCTTAGAAATAGTCTTTGAGGGGTTCGGTATGCGAAAATAAACTTATTTGATCAATAGGGCCTAAGAGCGTCAAAAAGTGCATAAGTTTGCATTTACGCGCATATATTACGTTCTGAACATATCCGGACATCCAAAAATTTTTGTAATCATTAAAATATTTTATTTTAGTGATTGGACTGCAAAAATACCATTCGTCGTGCAATTTGGATCGTTTTCGCGTCCGTTCGAGTTTTCGTTGTAATTAACCGAATAACGCGACCGTACGACCAAACGAACCGAAATCCGAGATGTTTTCAAGCATATTTCATGTTCCCTATGCCTTAACTTCATTTTAGAGTCTTGAAATGGGGTTAACGGAGCTTAAACGCATCGAAAACCAAGTTTTAAGCATGCAGGGACTAATTCTGCCAAAACTTGAAACTTATAACAGACCAGCCTCGTGCCACGCGCCAGCCCAGGTTGATCTTGGCGCGCCACACGACAGAGACAGTTTACAGAATAACCAGATTTCAGCAAACAGTAGCGGAATCCTAGTTTTAATCCTTGGTTTTTGCAATCTATGAGTTGGTTTGTGTGTTTTGCAAGTTGCCCAATTAATGTTTAATAAATGTAAGGTCAAGATTGAGCCTCCTAACACATGGAATGATCTCATTGATCCAATCTTTCTATAAATAGCTTGGGTTTTTCACTTAGTTCCTTGCTCATTTCACTTCAAATCTGCTAAGTGAAGCTATCCCTCTAGTTGAAGGCTTCATTCTTTAGTATTCTTGTTCATTGATCAAAGCTTGGACCCTTTGTAAGCTTCTTTTATTCTTGTTTATGCGTTTCAAGCATGAAAGTCAAATAGTGTTTGACTTTCTGATTTGACCATGAATTGGTCAAGTCAAAGTTCAATCGAACTTTGCAACGTGAGCGTAATCACGATGGTTATAGTCCCTTGCGACAAACACTCCAGAATAGTGATATAGGCTTAACATACCTTAAATAACCTTTACATAACTTAGAAATAAATTTTGGAGGGTTTTAGTGTGTTGAAAACAAGTTTATTCGATCGCAGGGACTATTTGCGACAAACTGAGAAAGTATGCCGATTTGTATAGTAACGAACATTCCGGAACTTGATCATAAGCTAAACATACCTTAAATATCCTTTACATAGCTTAGAAATAGTCTTTGAGGGGTTCGGTATGCGAAAATAAACTTATTTGATCAATAGGGCCTAAGAGCGTCAAAAAGTGCATAAGTTTGCATTTACGCGCATATATTACGTTCTGAACATATCCGGACATCCAAAAATTTTTGTAATCATTAAAATATTTTATGTTAGTGATTGGACTGCAAAAATACCATTCGTCGCGCAATTTGGATCGTTTTCGCGTCCGTTCGAGTTGTCGTTGTAATTAACCGAATAACGCGACCGTACGACCAAACGAACCGAAATCCGAGATGTTTTCAAGCATATTTCATGTTCCCTATGCTTTAACTTCATTTTAGAGTCTTGAAATGGGGTTAACGGAGCTTAAACGCATCGAAAACCAAGTTTTAAGCATGCAGGGACTAATTCTGCCAAAACTTGAAACTTATAACAGACCAGCCTCGTGCCACGCGCCAGCCCAGGTTGATCTTGGCACGCCACGCGACAGAGATAGTTTCCAGAATAACCAGATTTCAGCAAACAACAGCGGAATCCTAGTTTTAATCCTTGGTTTTTGCAATCTATGAGCTGGTTTGTGTGTTTTCCAAGTTGCCCAATTAATGTTTAACAAATGTAAGGTCAAGATTGAGCCTCCTAACACATGGAATGATCTCATTGATCCAATCTTTCTATAAATAGCTTGGGTTTTTCACTTAGTTCCTTGCTCATTTCACTTCAAATCTGCTAAGTGAAGCTATCCCTCTGGTTGAAGGCTTCATTCTTTAGTATTCTTGTTCATTGATCCAAGCTTGGACCCTTTGTAAGCTTCTTTTATGCTTGTTTATGCTTTTCAAGCATGAAAGTCAAATAGTGTTTGACTTTCTGATTTGACCATGAATTGGTCAAGTCAATGTTCAATCGAACGTTGCAATGTGAGCGTAATCACGATGGTTATAGTCCCTTGTGACTATACCTACTGATTACCATGTCGATTAGTCGAAGTGACGAGTCAAAGTTCAGTCAAAATGCCGATTATGCGCATTTTGCGACGAAACTGTTTTCGGGTATCAAAACACTTTGTTTTGATATCAAACCTGTTTTCTAACTTAGTTAAACATGTTTTAATTTTAACATGTTTAACTCGTCACTTTTAAGTGTAGTGCTTGAATAGGGTCGTAAGTCAAGCGGTCTTGACAACCGCTTAGACTTTCGAACCCGACCCGTTTGGTCGATCTTTGGGATCCGACCAAACATATTATGTCATAGTTGTATAGGGAATAACCTTCCGAGGTTATACCTTATGGTCACTTAGTTTAATTAGTTGTTATGATAGGTAGTTTATATGCCTTAGGAAAATGACCAAAATGCCCTTTTCATGCATAATTTAAATTTAAGCACATGTAACTTCAATTTTGACACTTAAACTGATTATGGAACATATTTAAACATGTTAGGGCATATAATACTTTTCATAGGACTAGTTAGGCGCCTCGAAGGCGCATTCGCGCGAACGACGCGTTAAAGTAGCGTAAGCTACCTTAATGGGTCGTAATCGAGAAATAGTGTCTATTTTTGCTCGATCAACCTCCATTCCTTCGCTTGAGATTTTATGACCGAGTACTATTCCCTCCGTGTCACACCCCCATATTTCCACGTATTACCGGTGGGCCCGGTGGGGAGTATCGTGACGTAGTTGGTATCATCATAGTCAAATAATCATAGTTCAACGCACAGCGGAAGTATAAAAGTAATAATATTACAAACCGAATGAATGTAACATAAGTATTACAAACGGAATGTAAAAGGATCCACAGGTGGATCAAAACATAGGAATTATTGTTCAACATATTTTTAAGTGACAAAGCTTGCAAGACTCTTTATTTATTCACTCAGGAGTAGCCATCCTATTTCGCATAGTACCTGGACTTAACATTTTGGAAAATACGTCAGTTTACAATGGTAAATACAAATAACCGACTCTTTTGAAAAATTGTTTAAGAAAATTGATTTAAATGCACAAGGCACAAATAATCTTTTATAACTTGGGATAATTATTATAAAAATAATCTTGTATACAGTTTTATATGTTTGCAGTCCGTTAGGGCCGGTTAGAAGAGCCGGACAAGATTAACTGACACGCCACAAGTATAATGCCCACAAGGAATATCTTATTGTGGGATACTTTTATACACACGCAACTGTCAGGTGTATGCCTACACTCCGTGCTTAAGTCGTGGCCATTTTAATGAATGAGCCGAGGATATCCAGGACATGGTCATTAACCCCCCAAAGGCCATATACCAAACAAAACATATTAAAACGGGTTATGTAAATATATTAATCACAATCCGATTTAAATAACTACACACCCGACTAAGCGGTATTATTATAATACCGTATCCCAAGCTCGTATAACGGAAAATAAGTTAAAAGTATTTACTTGAGCAAGTTATACAAATATATCGCAGCCGTATACAATCAGCAAGTGCAAATATCTTTTACTGGGCTCCTAAATCTGGAACTAAGGTTTTATTGACCTATTAGATTCCTAACGGGTCTTACTTAAGTTTAAACTTAGACCGATTAATTTTAAAGAAAGGTTACGGTTCAAAACGCAAGATTAAGCGAAGACCGAATTAGAATGTGATTTAGACCCGACAAGTATAAAGACTTGTATAATATGGGTAAACTAAACACATTCTGGATTTGAAGTAAAAATGATAAGGTTTGACCCGTTTCGGTCAATTTATGCAAACTAGTTACATAAATCGTACCGAACGCGATTAATGCATAACGGGTAACCAAATGAGTCAGGTACAGGTTTCACAAGTTAATATGCATTAAATATGTTGTGATATCAGTAGAATACTTTCCATTATGCCCAAAATGGATTTAAAACCAATTTAAGCCCCGTAGGGGTATTTTGGTCATTTTTAAGATTATCAAAGAGGTTAAATAATAATCTGAGGTTCTGGTCTAAACTGATCAGTAAAAATATTTATTTTAGTAGGTTATATCAGTAAGGTAATGTATATATGTGAAATTTATCATTTATAACCAAACTATGCACCGTAGGGGCATTTTGGTCATTTCACATAAGCTTTAAGGGTCAAATTTGGAAATATGATTTCAAAACTTCTACTTACTGTTAAAGTATAAAAAATTACTTATAATATCAGTAGGTAATAAGTCTTATGTGTTAAAAATAGTTTTAACCCATACTATGCGTTTAAACGTGTAAAAAGTCGCTTTTAGGCGATTTTCAGGTTATATAAGGAAAGCTGAGATTTTTATCAGTCCAGAAGGCTTAAAATATTTTATTTAACATAAAAAATCAGTAGCAAAAGGTTTGGTATCAAAATGTTATGTAAAACTCATTTTATTAGCAAAAAGGGTATAAGCGTCAATTACCGAATCAAAGCAAAAACCCTATGTTATGATCAGTTTAAAAATTAATAAAAATCTTAAAAAATCCCAAAATATTATATTACATCAGTGGGTAAAAGGTTTGGTGTCAAAATTTGGGTTTAAATAGGCTTTATGCTAAAAATGCCGTTTAATTAATAAAAAAGCTTTAATTTACGATATTGAGCGTAACTCCTAATTTAGACCTCAAACTGATGTTGATTACTACCCCCGTCCTCTCACATTTTCAAAAATCTCGTTGTAATATCAAAAGGGCATAATGGTCAACTTTTAAGCAATTAACAAAAACATGCAATGAACTAGGATTTCTAAGGAACCAAGTTGTATAACCACAGAGGGTTATACTAACATGTAATATGGTCCTAATGGAACCCTAAGGCATATCTAAAACAAACTAAATCGGGTCAGAACTGAAAGTCAAAGCAAAAGTCTTCTTTTGCGACTTTCGGTTTCGAACCGAGCCTAAATTCAGAATTGTTGGGTTGAACATGCTTAGACATGTTCTTACATTATTTACCAAGTTATTTTAGTGTTAAAACATGTTCCATAACTTCTACATTATCAGTTATGAGTTTATTTGCAAAATAGCTTTCTATTGACTTTTTAATATTAAGTTTGACCCGACAATTGACAAAGTTAGAGTGATAATCAGTGGGTGCCCTTTTAAGGGTTTATTACCCACATTATTACCAACTCATAGCCACTTTCAATTCGAATAATGGCTGGACCATTAGTGATTAATCACTAAGTTAAAGCTTAATTACAACGACTTTGACTTTTGGTCATTAGACTAATAAATCTTGAACTAGAGAAGCTAAGAATGCTTACTAGGACACTTAGCACGAATTTGGAACTTAAGAAACTTGCTTGAGCTCTAGGAAGTTCCAGAGAAAGAGTTGTGAATGATTTTTGTGAATGAGCAATGAAGTAGCAAATCAACAAGTTCTTATATAGCCAAAAATTCATCACAAGATCATTCCACACAAGTCTACAAATGTTTTCTGATGATTCCAGGTGTCCCCTATGCATGTAATACTGTTGGCTCAGTCCCCTGAATCGAAAACAGGTTTTCTAAGGCGGTGCAACTGGCTGTACATGCAGCTGTCAATTTTTCTGCACCTGGCACTCTTACGCGGCCCGCGTAAGAGTTGTCTTATGGCCTACGCGGCCCGCGTGAAGGTCGATCTCCGGTAAACAGTTTGCCAATTTTGCAATTTTGGTCCCTGGTCCATATAAACTTTATTTAACTTGCGTTTATTGCACTTTTAACCCCCAAACTTGACCTTTAAGGGTCTTGAGTCTTTAAACATTTAACAATAGGCCTTCGGTTAGTTACAAGGTCACCCGAACAGTCTTGAAATGCAATATTAACGCATTTAACCCTTATTACTTGTGATTAACACTTTGATTATTTATGTGCGTTGAAACTCTACGAATTAATATCCGATATTCCTGAGATCAAAATATATAATTGTTACAATGTTTTTGGGCTCGTTAAAAGGTCACTCAGAGGTTGCTTTCAACATGTTGACACTTTTAACCCTTATGCTTCGTAAGATCCTTATTTTTTGCACAAACGACTTCCAATGTTCGTCAAATTATTCTTTAAAGAATACGAACGTCGTGTGAGGTCAATCAGAGGGACAAGTTAGGCATGTTGACACTTTGGATCCCTTTATTCACATATTTACATTGTTTGAGAATTTTAGTCCCTCCAGATCAATTCATTACACGTTTAAAGTCCATGACACGTGTCTTCTATATATTGGTCGTGATTTTACTAGGTGTTACATCCTCACCCCCTTAAAAGAAATCTCGACCTCGAGATTTACTGAAATAAATGAGGGTACTTCTGTTTCATTGTGGACTCAACCTCCCACGTATATTCGGGACCTCTATGGGCATCCCATTTAACTTTCACAATCGGTACGTGATTATTTCTAAGCTTCTTAACCTGTCGATCCGATCGACAAAGGTTTTTCAACAAACTTTAAGCTCTCATCTATGTGCACATCCTTATGTGACATGGCTAGCGATTCATCAGCTAGACATTTTTTGAGATTGCAGATGTGGAACACATTATGAATTCCACTGAGCTCTTCAGGCAGGTTTAACTTGTAAGCCACTGTTCCAACACATTCGATGATCTCGAATGGTCCTATGTATCTTGGGCTTAACTTGCTTTTCTTTCCAAAACGCATTACCCCTTTCCAGGGTGATACCTTCAGTAACACTTTGTCACCTACCTCGAATTTCAGAGGTTTACGCGTTTTATCTGCTTAGCTTTTCTGCCTATCCCTGACAGCTTTGAGACGATCACGTATCTGTACAATCTTATCTGTCGTCTCCAGGACTATATTAGGTCCTGTTAGTTGGACATCTCTAACTTCTGCCCAACAAACTGGCGTCCTGCACTTTCTTCCATACAAAGCTTCAAAAGGTGCAGCTTGAATACTGGAATGATAGCTATTATTATACGAAAATTCAATCAACGGAAGATGATCATCCCAAATTCCACCTAAATCAATAACATAAGCTCGTAGCATATCCTCGAGTGTTTGAATTGTTCGTTCGCTTTGACCATCCGTCTGAGGATGATATGCACTGCTGAAGTTTAATCGAGTGCCTAGGGATTGCTGAAAGCTTTTCCAAAAATGCAATGTATATCTCGTATCCCTATCAGAGATGATAGACACTGGCACTCCGTGAAGAGATACAATCTCGTCCACGTACAGCTGAGCTAACTTATCTGAGCTGTGTTTCCTTAATAGGTAAGAAGTGGGCTGACTTAGTCAGTCTATCTACTATAACCCAAATAGTATCATTTCCTCGCTTTGTTTTCTGTAACTTAGTGATAAAATCCATGGTTACCATTTCCCACTTCCAGGTGGGAAGTTCAGGCTGTTGTAGCAAACTTGACGGCTTCTGGTGTTCTGCTTTAACTTGAGCACACGTCAGACATTTGGCCACATAAGTGGCTATAGATTTCTTCAAACCTATCCACCAGTAATTTTCCTTTAAATCCTGATACATCTTATCACTACCAGGATGGACAGAATATTTGGAGTTATGGGCTTCTTGAAGAATAACTTCCCTGAGTCCTCCATAAATTGGAACCCATATTCGTCCATTCAATCTTAGGATTCCATCCTTGCCATATGATAACTGTTCAACAGTTACCCCCAACTTTTCATTAGGATAGTTAGCTTCTAATACAGCTTCCTTCTGAGCGGCTAACAACCTTTCATTCAAGTTGTTCTTCAATTGAATGCTCTTGGCATTGATTCTAATGGGCTTTACTCGTTCCTTCCTACTCAAGGCATCGGCGACCACATTCGCCTTGCCTGGATGATATCGGATTTCACAATCATAAGCATTCAGTTTCTCCATCCATCGATGCTGTCTCATGTTCAGATCCTTTTGGTTAAACCGGTGCTGGAGGCTCTTATGATCAGAATTGATCACACACTTGGTACCATATAAGTAGTGCCTCCATAGCTTTAGTGCAAATACAGCGGCACCCAACTCTAAATCGTGGGTGGTGTAATTCTTCTCGTGCACCTTTAATTGTCGGGAAGCATATGCAATAACTTTGCCCTTCTACATAAGCACACATCCCATGCCAGTGTGCGATGCGTCGCAGTATACCACAAATTCTTTAATTCCTTCAGGCAATGTCAACACAGGTGCATTGCTTAACTTCTATTTAAGAATGTCAAAGGATTCTTGTTGTTTAGGACCCCAATCAAATTTTATATTGTTTCGAGTCAATGAAGTTTGGGGTGTAGCAATCCTTGAAATTTTTTTAATAAAACCTTGATAGTATCCTGCTAAACCCAAGAAACTGCAAATCTCTGTGGGCATCGTCGGCTCTTGCCAATTCATGATGGCTTCAATCTTAGCAGGATCCACCTGGATACCATGCTCACTAACCACATGTCCAAGAAATTGGACTTCACGAATCCAAAACTCACAATTTGGAAACTTGGCGTAGAGCTTCTCTTGCTGAAGAAGTTTAAGAATACATCGAAGGTGCTTTTCATGATCAGCCTGGTTATTTGAATAAATAAGAATGTCATCAACGAAGACGATGACAAACTTGTCCAAGTAGGGTTTGCAAACGCGATTCATGAGATCCATGAACGCTGCTGGTGCATTAGTGAGCCCGAAAGGCATCACTAAGAACTCGTAGTGACCATAACGAGTTCGAAATGCAGTCTTATGCACATCTTCATCTTTGACCTTCAGTTGATGGTAACCTGACCTCAAGTCAATCTTGGAGAAGTAACTCGCCCCTTGCAGCTGATCGAACAAATCATCGATCCTGGGTAATGGGTATCTGTTCTTGATAGTAACCTTATTTAGCTCGCGATAATCGATGCATAGACGCATCGACCCATCCTTTTTCTTTACAAACAAAATCGGTGCTCCCCAAGGGGATGAATTAGGTCGAATAAAACGTTTGGCCAACAAATCATCCAGTTGAGTTCTTAACTTTTTCATCTCAGTCGGTGCTAACCTGTAAAGTGCTCTTGCAACAGGTGCTGCTCCAGGAATAATGTCGATTCTAAACTCCACTTGCCTATCTGGAGGTAAACAAGGTAGCTCTTCAGGGAATACTTATGGATATTCAGAAATAATAGGGATGTCTTCAACCTTGGGCTTTGGTTCATCAATAGTCACTTGTGCCATATAAATGACACAACCTTTCTTCATACACCTTGATGCTTTAAGCAAGGACACTTGCTTAGGTAATCCGTACTGAGTATCTCCTTGAATTGTAAGTGGCTCACCATACGGAGTCTTGATAACTACTTGTTTCTTGTCACAAACAATCTGGGCTTGGTTATGAGATAACCAATCCATGCCTATCACTGTGTCGAAACCAACTAGTTTCAAAGGAAGCAAGGATAACGGAAAATAGTGGTTCCTAATGGATATAAAACATCCATCTAACACAGTTGAAGCAGTTTCTATGGTACCGTCAGCCAATTCTACTTCATACTTTATGCTTAGGGTTTTAATAGGCAAATTTAACAACTTGCAAAATTTATCATCCCCAAACGACTTATCTGCACCCGAATCAAATAATATGATTGCATAAACATCATTGATAAGAAAGGTACCTGTTATCACGTTGTCATTCTGAATTGTTTCCTGTGCATTCATTTGGAAGACCCGTGCATTGGTCTTTTTACCTTTTTCAGGTTTCTTCGCATATTTTGGGCAGTTAGTCTTGATGTGCCCCTTCTCGTTGCAACCATAACAGGTTGCGTCCTTTAACTTCTTGCAATCCAAAGTCTTGTGTTCTTTGGACTTGCAGATCCCACATCCAATAGGCTTTGACTGCGATTTGATGCAAACCTGCATTTTCCAAAATGACGCTTCTGGCAGGTTTTGCACTTAGGCTTCTCGTCTACTTGCTGGTTACCCTTGTTAGACCCAGAATTCTTCTTGTGGTCTGAGTTTCCCTTATGTTTCTTATCAGAACGACTTGAGTTCTCATCCTCACGTTTTCTCTTTCCTTTATCGGAACTCTTAAGCGATCTCAGCCTAACCGCATCGAGGGTAAGAGATAACGACAAATCAGCCACTGACCTAAAAGTAGTAGGTCTTGATGCTTTTACACTTGCCTTAATCTCTGGAGCTAAACCTCCAATAAAACGAGCTATACGTTTTGGTTCCGGTGTGACCAGGTAAGGAACTAATCAAGACATGGTATTGAAGCTCGTGAGATATGCCTGACAGTCTAAATTCTTTATGACCAAGGTCAAGAAGTCAGTTTCAATTTTCTCAACTTCATGTTGAGGACTGTAATTCTCCTTGATTAACGCAATAAACTAAGCCCATGTCAAGTTGTATAACAAAATCTTTCTAGTAGCTTGGATTAAGGACCTCCACCAAGCTAGAGCTTCACCTTTGAATGATTATGAGACGTACTTCACAATATCTTGCTCTACACATCCACTAATATCAACTACCGTATCCATCTCATCTAGCCACGTCATGCAATCAATGGCTCCTTTTTCCCCAGTGAAATCCCTGGGCTTACAGGAGACAAAATACGTATAAGAACAGGTCTTTGCACGTGGCTCTTGATCAAATACAATCTTCTTAGACGGAACACTATGCTGATTTGATGAGTGTTGGGCATCGTCATTCTTTGACTCGTGAGATTTAGAAAGTGGCTTACTGTGGGCCACAGAGTGAGTCTTAGAGTGTGTACCACTAGATTCTTTAAATTGCTTGTCCACGACTTTAGAAACAACATTGTCAATCAATGCTCGAAGTTCCGCACCAGTTATATTGATCCTGGTAGTATCATGATTCTCTAGAGGGTGATTGTTGACTTCTTCAGATTCTGAAGGAGTTCGCCGGTGAGATGGCCCGACCTCATGATCATGACTGGTGAGATGGCCCGGCCTCACATATTTACATTGTTTGACAATTTTAGTCCCTCCAGATCAATTCATTACACGTTTAAAGTCCATGGCACGTGTCTTCATTATATTGGTCGTGATTTTACGAGGTGTTACACTCAGTTACCATGAAATGGAATTTTTCCCAGTTAAGGGCGAGGTTAGTTTCCTCACATCTGGGATAACATTCGTTCAAGGTTATCGAGGCATTGGTCGTATGAATCTCCAAAGATAGAAAAGTCGTCCATGAAGACTTCCATTGTCTTTTCTATCATGTCATGGAAGATGGCCACCATGCAACGTTGAAAGGTTGCGGGGACATTACATAGACCAAAAGGCATGCGTCGATAAGCAAAAGTTCCGTAGGGACATGTAAATGTTGTCTTTTCTTGGTCTTCGGGTGCTATCGGTTTTTGAAAGTAACCTGAAAAGCCATCTAAGAAACAATAAAATTTGTGACCAGATAATCTTTCTAACATTTGATCAATAAAAGGTAAAGGAAAGTGATCTTTCCTTGTTGCCTCATTTAATTGACGCTAATCTATACATACTCTCCATCCTGTGACGGTTCTTGTTGGTATTAATTCATTTTTTCTCGTTAGTTACTACTGTCATACCTCCTTTCTTTGGAACTACTTGGACGGGACTTACCCAAGGACTATCGGAGATTGGGTAAATGAGTCCAGCGTCAAGTAATTTGATGACTTCGTTTTTAACCACTTCTTGGACGTTTGGATTTACTCTACGTTGTGGTTGTATTACCGATTTATAGTCATCATTCATTAAAATTTTGTGCGTGCGCATGGAAGGACTTATTCCTTTAATATCTACAAGCTTCCAAGCGATCGCGTTTTTGTGTTTTTTCAAAAGCTTAATTAGTTTTTCTTTTTCTAAACTAGTTATTTTTGACAAAATAATTACAGGTAATTTACCATCTTTGTCGAGAAAAGCATATTCCAAACCTTTTGGAAGTTCTTTGAGCTTAAGAGGTGGGTCTTTAGGAGACTCCTTATTTGGTTGCTCATTTCGGTCAAGAACCACAAAGGTTTGTTCTATGGCGACCTCTTCTTCAACAAAGTGGTCAATTTCTTTTCTTGTATCGGGTGGTTCATCTTCATCTTCAATTAGGGGGTCATCATTGCCGAATGGATATTTCATTGAATGCTCAAGATTGACACTTTTTTGAATGCCCCTAATTGAATAGGTAGATTGTTATACTTCCAATTTTTCAAAGCTTCGCGGGTCTTTACAAAAGGTCGTCCCAACACTAGTGGAGCGTCATCAAGGATGAAGAAGTTGGTTAGGATTACCAATTGATTTGACTGGACCAACACATCATCAACTATCCCTATTGATTTTATTGTTTTCCGATTAGATAGAAAAATGGGTATTTGAAGTGGAGAAAAATCATCAATACTTAATTTTTCGAAAATGTAATTTGGCATTATATTAACACAAAGATCTTTATCAATTGTAATATTACTAATAAAGGAATTTTGAAAAAAACATGGAACCGGTGTAATGTTAATTTCAAATGGGTCTTCTTTTACTAGCGTAGTTTGATCATTTGTTAACTTAATGCTTACCGTTTCGTCAATTTTAGTGTTAGTGTTTAACTCTTTTAAAAACTTTGCATGAGTGGGTACTAAACAATGATTTTCGAAAGAAGGTGATAAGAGATTAATTTCTTTAAAATTAGACTCTTCTTGAATTTTAACGTTGTCAGACTCACCTTTTTCGTCGTTTAACTCATGTGTCGGTTTTCACTTATTTGTTCTTCCATTTTTACCTCTTCAACTATCTCTACTTTATTACAAGTTATTTCTTCCTTTGCGCGGGATTCCTCTTCCCTTGAGCAGGATTCTTTTATATAGCGCTCGATAGTTTTAGAGTGTTCTATTATCTTTTCGGCTACAGGTGAAATAGTTGGTGGTTCGTCAAATTGAGTTGAATAAGTATCCTCAAAGCTTGAAGTCGGAAGCTCGATCCTTGGTTCCTCATAATACTCATATGAGGTAGATGGTTCATACCATTGTTTCTCATTGTAATGTAATACCCTAACACGTAATTGACAAATGTCGCAGCGGAAGTTCATGCCATAAAATTTCTTTCCTTATAAGTACCTTGACTTACTTTAAAATTTCATTGTAACATAACTCTTTCACATAAAATTATCAATCGACTCATTTACTAAGTAAAAACATGGCTTCTGTTTACTATATTACATACATCGACGTTCTCGTACAATCTATCTTGTGACTCAGTCCTCGATCTCTATTCCTTGATGATCCACGTGACTCGTACTACCTGCGCTCACCACATAAAATTCATAACACTAGTACGCACTATAAACATACAAGATTTATTCATGTTTACTTTTCGTTCCGTTAACTTTTTACATCCCAACTTTCCATCCGATCACATAATCCGTGGTGAGACTTCTTTCCTATTCCTGCGTTACACTTCATTTACTAGGCACGCTAATATCATCGTTAGTACTCAATTTCATTGGTTACATGCGTACCTACTTTCAGACATACTTATACACAATTATATGTTCACACATAACTATTTACATACATACGTGCATACCCACATATAAACACACCTACATCATTACATACGTATCTACGTACACACATACCTACATCATTACGTACACTCATAACATTATACACATATACATGCATACATACATACATACATACATACATACATACATACATACATACATACATACATACATACATACATACATACATACATACATACATACATACATACATACATACATACATACATACATACATACATACATACATACATACATACATACATACATACATACATACATACATACATACATACATACATACATACATACATACATACATACATACATACATACATACATACATACATACATACATACATACATACATACATACATACATACATACATACATACATACATACATACATACATACATACATACATACATACATACATACATACATACATACATACATACATACATACATACATACATACATACATACATACATACATACATACATACATACATACATACATACATACATACATACATACATACATACATACATACATACATACATACATACATACATACATACATACATACATACATACATACATACATACATACATACATACATACATACATACATACATACATACATACATACATACATACATACATACATACATACATACATACATACATACATACATACATACATACATACATACATACATACATACATACATACATACATACATACATACATCCCTACTAGCAAACATACCTAACTCATACATGCCTACTCACATACATACCTTCATTTATCCACTCATATTTGCTTGCATACTTATAGCATACATACGTAGGTACATACGGGCTTACATACATTTCCACATACATGTATAGAGACTTACAGCATACATACATACCTATCTACATGTGTGCATACACTTATACTCGTAAAAACGTAAGTTTAATTAGTCGTATGCAGTTTGGAACGCATTTAAACGAGTTTCCAAGGAAAAACGGAGAAATTAAACACTTTTCGGCGAAACACACCCCGTCACGTAGCGCGACGGGTACATGCTTCTTCCGTCGCGCTACGCGACGGCCTCATATGACCAAAATTGTTGCAGCTGGTTGCTGCACATTCCCAGCACATCCGGATTTTACGGAAACGAGCATAACTTTCTCGTTTTTGATCCGTTTTACCCGATTCTTTTTTCTACGCGACCGTAATTTAATTCTCCATCACATGGAGTGAAAATCCAATATTTGGACTGCTGAAATTTATGATTTTTAAGCCTTCGGATTATTACCCTTTTACCAAATTTTGACCCGTTCATGCATTTATCAACATAACTCGTTCGTTTGACCATAACTTCTTATGAACCTAATAATATCAATGACGTTTATCATAAAAACTAAATTCTCGGATGTCTTGCATCCTCTTAATCCATTTTCGCTCGAAAGCTTATTTTGACCCGTTAAAGGTAGTTGCGCATTTTAAGGTCCTTAGCTTACGAAAATCATACTTCTCGCTTTCTTACTTTTTCAAAACATTCATTTAATCAAATAGCTTGTTTGTAATCAACTTTTAAGACCATTTGCCCGTTTCACCCATCAAGGGCGTTTTTGTCAACTTTGACCCATCCTTTACTACAAAAGACTTCATTGCATAATTAACCAATCATGCGACTTATCTACAATTGTAAATGCACCTACCTGGCTCGGATCAAAGCTATGACCCGTTTTAATACTTCATCCGCTAAATTGCTAGACAATAGCAACACAAATCCTTTTTCTATACATTCTGCAGATTCATAATACTTAACAAAGCAATTCATTAGTCGATAACGCCAAAGGGTGACATCTTCACCATTTGACCCGTTAAGTCTAAATGTCCATTTTATCCTTGTGGGATGTTATTTATTCATTATCCCATCCATGTAACTTATTACTTCGTTAACTTGCAACCAAAATTAACATAATGCCCCTTCTACCCTTTTTAACCATCAACTTAGTTTCTTGACATAACCACATGTTCCGACCCATACAAAGACTTGTCGGAACATCATAATTCACATATTTACTTACCATGTTTGTAATCTAAACATTGAATAGATATTCTACAAAAGGGGTGTAAGTTTTACTTACCTAGCATCCGAACATTCTTCCCGTGCGCATTAGTCCCGTTTGACCCGCTTCTTTTCCAAGCTTCCATATCGCTTATTAAGCATAAACTATCACATAACATTCTCAAGATAGTTAGCTTATTCATCATTCATCAAATCCTTTTTATCACACGGATCTCATATTAAGTTTATCATTTAACCTTAAAACATGCTAATCCATCATTTCTTATCCAATTTCTTTAAACATACTTACACATAATATGATTTTCAACATTATTAACATAAACATATCATTACTTCTATCATATCATAAAAAAGCCACTTCATAACTACTTTGTTAATCACTTACAAGTGATCAAATCTTATGTTCTTCATAAATTCATCATACTTTTGATGTGTGTACTACCTCCTAAGCATAGTGTACAACTAGTTCATGCATATCCTTCTAATCTCATTCATAATTCATCAAATTCCTCCTTCTAATCAACATAAATCATTCATGCATAAACATCAAACATACTAGTATCACATTTCCTTCAATTCCTCTAACAAGAATCTACCATACATATCAAAATACATCAACATTAAGCAAGAATTTAGACATGGATGATTCATTCAAGTCATCATCATCATCACCATAATCAACGAGTTTCATCTCTAAACATCAAATTAACCTAAACCATGCATAATCCATGCTCTATATGAAAATTATAACACATACTCATACTCAATTTCATACAAATTCGTGATTTACAACATAACCCACTTCGTGCATAATCACCAATCTAACTTTTAAGACATACCTTGCGATCCCCTTGTGAAGGTGATCATTAATCCGTGTTTATTCATGAATTTAAGCATCATTTAGCCTTTCAATTTGATGAAAATGATGAAGTTAGGGTTCTTGGCTCCATGGGAGTCTCCTGCTTGATCTAGAACACACAGGAAGTGTATGTTAACTTTCATAAATAAAACCTATCTTTCCATCTTAACGGTTTGGTCCCTCAATATCGTTTTGATTGCATACAGGACTAAAAACTTATCATCTTATTACTTATATACATGACACCACTAGGCTAGTTTATTCCTACTTATTTTATTTATGGGTTCACTTTTACTACTAACGGTACTTTACCCATTCCTTTATCTTAACCGGGTTCTAAATTACCAAGCCCGTTTTTGGGGTGTTACATGTAAGTATATGGTGGATAAGGGTCGTAACTTTGTTCTTCATAATACTCATATGAGTTGGGTTATTCAGGCCATGGTTCCTCATAGTAAGCATATGAAGGTGAAGGCTCATATCTTGGTTCCTCAAAGTATGAGTATGAAGGCTCATACCTTGGTTCATCAAGATATGAGTATGAGGGAGAAGGTTCATACCTCGGCTCTTCATAGGGTGTGTATGAAGTTGTCGGCTCCTACCTGGGCTCCTCATAGTAGGTGTATGAAGGGGATGGCTCAAAGAGGTCACAATATTGTACCGAATGAGGGTTACCACAAATGGTTCAATAGTCTTCCCTATAATCATCCTCCTTGAGTATTGATCCATAAGAATCACTCAGCAGGCCACAACAGAGTCTCGGGACCAGAAAACAAAAATAAAAACGAAAACAGAGGCTGGACACGACCCTGTGTTTAGTGAGCAAGGCCCGTGTTCAGGTCATGTATCTGGGCATTTTAATAATTAGTGCAGCACGGGGGCGTGTTCAGTGAGCATGACCCCGTGTTCAGACTCTGTATCCGGGAGTTTTGAACAAAATGTGCAGCACGGCCCCGTGTTCAGTCTACTGTAAATACAAAACTAACTAAAATGCAGAAAAATATGTGCGCGATTAAAAAGGTTTTGAAAAACTGATTAGGCCGTTGAGTCCTAACTTTCTTAAAATCCTTGTGTCCCCGGCAGCGGCGCCAAAAACTTGATGTGCGTGTAGCGTTATATATTTGTACTTATATTTTAAGCCCTTTTTTAACACTTTAGTCAAGTTTTAAATTTATAAAACACGATATTTTACTAACACTAAACACACATATGGGCAAGTGCACCCATCATGAGCGTAGTATAGCGTTGGTAAGATACCGAGGTCGTCCGAGGACACACGAGCTTTTAGTACCGGTTTATCCTCAACGTCTAATCAAATCAAAAGTTTAGAAAAAGTTTTAAACATGAAAATAAAAACTAAAAAAAATGCTGAAAAATAAACAGATAGACAAGATGAATCACTTGGATCTGACTCGCCTTTAGTGTAACCTTTGATGATTTCCGCACTTTTGCACTTTTTAAGAGATTATCTCAGTTATAGTGGTAGGCTCCTATTTTGAAGGTGACGTTACCCTCAACCCAGTAGTTTGAGTCAGCATGGATACAATCCTAAAGGGTCGGAATATTGAAAGATAATTAATTAATTTATTAATGCGTAATGTGGTACGCCCCTCTTTTGAAGGTGACGTTACCCTCGGCTAAGTGGTTTGAGTCAGCAGGGATACAATCCCAAGTAGCCGGGTTAATGTATTAATAGTAGTTTACATATGAGGGGATCAAGCTATTCGCACCCCCGCCATCCAACACTAGTGCGTATTGAAGGAGGTCCTAGTAAGCTTGACCCAGATCCTTGCAGGATCTATACATTGAACAAGGCAAGAACCTTACCAAACCATTCCCTTAACCCCCGACCAGGTAGCCAACATATCTCTATATGGACCGTAGAGATATGAATGGTGTAAATCTTTTATTTTATATAGACAGTAAAATAATGCCAAGACACCACGGACAAATGATAAGAGAGTTTCACCTTCAACATAAGAAACTAGTTATTAAAGTCATTAATACAAAACCAAATAAAAAGTGCGAAAAGATTAAAAATCAAAAGTATTACACTAAATGCTTGTCTTCACCAAGTGATGTAAGAGACTTAGGCAAACATGGCCTTTGATTGTCAAGAACTTTTACTATCAATCTTGGATCCCGAGACTACTACACACACTCTAAGATGGATGATGGATGATGGTGGTGGATGTGGGTTGTGATGGTGGGGGAGTGTGGGTAAAGTGGGAGAGAGGTGGTTTGCTAAGGGATGCCTTTGAAGTGAACCAAGCACCTCTATTTATAGCCTGCACAGAAGCCCGGACACGGTCCCGTGTCCATTGAGCACGGCCCCGTGTCCATCCACTTTCTCTTTCTTCATTACTTGCAATTTGTCTGCATTAGCTCCACACGCCCCCGCGTCCGCTGGGCACGACCCCGTGTGCAGAAGCGTATCTGTACTATCAAGATTTGCTTGGATTCTGCGAATCATAGTGTTGACCACGGCCGTGTTGAGCTGGGCACGCCCCCGTGTCGGGGATAGAAGCTTCTATAGCTTTGTCCTTTCTGCAGACACCTGACTACGCCCCCATGTCCGCTGGGCATGGGGCCGTGTTCAGCCTTCTGTTCACTTGTTTTTGATTGGGAAGATATTGTCGAGGGGTCGGGCATGCCACGTTTATTCCTTTTCTTGTAATTATGTTAGATTTTGCTGCATATTTGTTCCTTTTGTTCATTTACGCTCATTTAATCCTGAAAATATTAAAGGAAGACAAAAGCACACTTTTTTCAACATTAGTACTAAAAAAGGGTTAGTTTTATGCCTCATTTGATGTAATTTATATGTTGCATTTTACACACATTAGCATTACTATTTCTATTCTTAACCCAAAACCACCAACCCCTCTAGCTTTGTTAACTTATTAAAATTTTTGACACCCGAGTGGTGAAATTTGGTCAAAGTTAGGTCATAGTTGTTATGTTATGTATTGCTAAAAGAAGTATGAGAAAGAAAAGTAAAAATATCAAATAGAAAAAAAAAAGAAAACAAAAAAGAGTTGTTTATTTGTGGATTGAGTTAATCGAACATAGATGTTTTGTGTTTGTTTTATTTTGACCTAGCAAGTTGGATTTTCACCATCTTTAGTCACTCAAATAAATAATCATTCCATACCTTATATCCTAGCCTACATTTTAACTCGTTTAAGTCCTTTTGATTTGTGCATTATGATTGTGTTAGTTGGTGGACATATGATTGATATGTAAGCTTATGATAATGAGATTCATTATCGGTTTTGAGTGTTACAAATATGCTAGTGCATCATTGCTAGCGCATATATGGAAATGAGAGAAATGTCAATTGTGAGAGGTGTGATTGCAAGTATGTTGAATCAAGAGGAACACCAAGTTTAATTAGGCAATTTTGTGTTTTACACACATATCGTGTTGTTTGTTGGGATGTAATTCAATTGATATATGTATTCTTGTGAATTGGGTATGGCCCTGGACCTCAACTCACATATGGTTGAGATGTTGTATTTGGTTAATTGGTGCAAATGTGCTACAAGATAGTTTGTTTGAGGGCAAGCAAATGGTAAGCGTGGGGATGTGATGGCTAGGTGTAATCTGGGTTTAAGGATGTGTAATCATTGTTTTTACATGTATAACTATCTAGAAGAATGATACTTTGATAATGTTTGATGATTGCAGGACTATATGCATTAAGGATGCAAAAGGGATTTTGGATGAGTTTGGATGGCTATGGATGAGATAAGGCGAGAGATTAAAGAATCAAGGGGTCAAACTAACGAAAAACATAAAAGAAAACAAGAGTCGGCGTTCTGGGAGCAACTTGGGGGCGTAATGCAGCATAAGATCGTGACGACGATCTAAAGGCGCCTCCTGGATGCCTTTTCTTGTGTCCTCGACGTCGTGGGATGATTTCATGTGGGGAAATTGAGGAAATAGATGATTTAGCCGGTTTTTAATCAAGGCCTCGTCCTCATTCAAACACATTCAGTTTTTAGACTATTTTGGTGATTTTCCACAATTGGATTCTCATTCCATACCTCTGATTAAAGATTTCAAACCGAAAATTGAAGAATACAAGATGCAATTCATGAAGATGCAAGGCTAATTTACTTGTGATCATCCTCGAGTGTAGATTTTGTAAGTTTTTAGGGTTTATTTCATGTTTCTATCTATTTGAGAACTAATTCATGTAATCATTTGATTAATTTATGAGAATCTATTGTTTTGTATTATTATTGAATCATCTAGTTAAAGGTTTTCTAATACCGTCAACATTTTTAAGATAATCATTATTGACATATGGTTTATGCTACAATTTGATTGATTATCCCAATTCTTTATTGCATACAATTGTTAAAATCGTCTATTGAAGGTTTTATTGCACTAATTGCATTTGATAGATGATTGTTGGTCTTTTTGAATTGGCCTTGATTGTGAAAAACCTTATTGATCAATTATGCTTATCTAAACTCGAATCCAAAGTTATGAGATTTTTCTAATTATTTTACTAAACACAAAACACGGGGTGTGATCCTTTTATAAACCATTGTGTACAAATCTTAATTTCATTGTTGCTCGTTATTTTCAATCAAAGCATAATTACTGTCTCATATCTCGACCATTAATCCAATCTTAAAATAAGTCTTAATCAATCGAGTTTAGCCACCGACCACAAACTCTTCATGGTTCGACACCCTACTTCCCAAACTAGCTAAGGTGAATAGGAATACACATCTCTTTATCTTTGACTGGTGCTTTGACATTGATGTGCTAAAAGTAATTTAATAAAAACAACTAAAATTAACCTAAATCTAGACTCAAAGTAATACTCTAGACTCTCTAAACCTTTAATGAAACGTCGATAAAAACCCACATGTCCCAAAAATGACCTTACCCCTTTTACATTTTTTGGTGGAGGCAAAGATGATATTACCCGAATTTTCGCCTTATCCACCTCCATTCCCATTTCTGAAATTACATGGCCTAACACAATACCCTCTTGCACCATGAAATGACTTTTATCCCAACTTAGCACCAAGTTTTTCTCGACACATCTTTTTAAAACTTTTTGCAACTCGTCGAGACACGATTCAAAACTTGTGCCAAAAATGGAAAAGTCATCGATAAATACCTCAAGCGACTCCCCAACCATGTCCGGGAAAATACTCATCATACATCGTAGGAAAGTTTCCGGTGCATTACACAAGCCAAATGGCATTCGCCGAAAGGCAAAAGTGCCATATGGACAAGTGAAGGTGGTCTTGTGTTGGTCATCTGGGTGAATTACAATTTGATTGTAACCCGAGTACCCATCCAAAGAGCAGTAATAATTTTTACCCGATAATTTTTCAATAATTTGGTCAATAAACGGTAGCGGGAAATGGTCCTTAGAAGTGGCGGCATTCAGTTTTCGGTAATCAATACACACACGCCACCCGGTGACCGGTCGGGTGGCGATTTGTTCACCATTTTCATCTTTAATAACTTGAATGCCGGCCTTCTTAGGCACTACTTGGGTAGGATTTACCCAAGCACTATCCGAAATAGGATAGATAATTCCCGCGTCTAACCACTTAATTACCTCCTTTTTTACCATTTCTCGTAGATTCGGGTTCAATCTCCTTTGTGCCTCCCTCGTTGGTTTTGCATCCTCAGTGGTGATGATTTTGTGCATAACAATTGATGGACTAATTCCTTTCAAATCGGCAATCGTCCACCCAATAGCCCCTTTATTCGCCTTCAACACTTCCAACAAAGCTTGCTCTTGTGCCATCTCCAAATTAGAGGCAATAATGACCGGTAAAGTATCATTATCCCCTAAGAATGAATACTTCAAATGGCTTGGCAAATCTTTTAGCTCCAATTTCGGGGTTCCTCCAAAGATGGTTTGGTACCCGAATTAATTTCCACCGTTAAGCTCTCAAACAGATGGGTCCATGGCGGTCGTGTCACACCCCAACCGATGGCGGAAACATCAGGATGAGACGTACAAACTGTTCAAAGACATCATAACACTAAATGTGACAATAATTAAAATTTCATTTATTAAAATTTCAAAGGTTCATACATAATGTCACAAAAGGAAATAACAACATAATACATGATTTATTTCTAGGTGGGTTTCTAAGCCATCCTAATCAATTCTTCGAATCTTGATTCCTCATCCTGCAGTATGCATTTAAAATAAAGTCAACAACACATGTTGGCGAGTATACAAGTTTGATAATAGTATAATATGTTTAAAATAGTTTAACTTGATCAAATCCACGTGAATACATGAGATCATATTAACAGTTATACTCGTAACGATGAAATCTATGTGTTCAAACCAAAGTTTAACGCAATTAACATAGCCTAACCCTAAAAGGGTGGTAACATAGAATAAAAATCCTAACAATACCCATAATATTATGGGAGGGGCGTTTCTCAACCTACAGCGCTGCCATTGTTAGGGGAGGCTTGCAAAGTTAATGAACACACAGTCATAAATGTTTAACATTAGCATAACATGAATAACATGATTCAAATAGATTCACAAGAAATGTGGATAGATAGTGCAAAAATGTTTCACATAGTGTTTTTGATATAGGAAATGCATACTACACCCAAAAGTGTAAAAAGAAAATGGGTCAAGTATACTCACCTTAGAGTGCGTTGCGTATTTCTTGGAATAGAATTAAGAATAAAAGATTTTCCAAAGAGAGCGTGCACAAGAGAATTACCCTATTAATTTTGAGGTTTGTTAATTATTGGGAATTTGGAGATTATTAAATAACAAGGCATTTATATAAAAATATAGACATGTCTAAAATAATATTCATATGCTTCATTTTTAATATTTGGTAATTAATGAAATAAATAACAATTCATTTATAAATAAGTGAATAATAAATAATATTTCTAAAATTCTAGATTATATAGATTATTAATTTCTAATATATATTTAAAATAAAAATTCTGATTTTATTTCAAGTAATAATTCTGATATTAAATATAAATTCTGTTTATAATAAATCTGAATTAATAAAATAAAATTTCTGAAAAATAATAAATTCTGAAATTAAATAAAAGCAGAAATAAGAATTCTGAACTTTAATAATATTCCAGTTTTAAAATATAAATAAATTTGTTTAATATTAATAGAAATAAATCTGGTTAAATATAAGTAATAATTCAGATTTTAAATAAATAATTATTCTGATTTTAAACATAATTTCTGCTTAAAATAAAATGTAAATTCTGTAAATTAAAAATTCTGATTTTAATTAATAGATCTGATTTTATAAATAAAATAGAATAATAATTCTGTTAATACATTAGATTTCAGATTTTTAAAAATATATAAATAAATCTGTTTATTTTATATATAAAAAAATTCTGATAATATAAAAGTATAAATCTGATTTATAAATTCTGATTTTAATAATAATATCTAATACTAATAATATTAATAATAACAATATTAATAATAAGGATAATAATAATAATTTTAATAATAGTAATAGTTATAATATTAATAATCACATTTGAATTATAACTAATAATAATAATATAAGATTGAAACTAAGAAATAAATAAATAAATAAAAGAAAAAAAAAAACAAACTGTTATTAATAAAAGAAACGGAACTGATTACCGGACGGCGGCAATGGCGATGGTCCGACGGCGGCGGATGGTGGCTCCGGTCGTGGTGCAGGTTGTCGGAGTTCCGGCGACGAAGTGAACGAAAACGTATCGAGTTACGGTTTAGCTTCGGTTTGGGTTTCGAGGATCGAGAGGAAGGAACGAAATGACGAAAGGGGTGGTCGGGTTATATAATGAGTGCAGGTATCGGTTATCGGAGATGGAGAGTCGCACGTATTCCGGTAAACGACCAAAGGTCGGAGAAGAAAGGTGAACAGTCTTGGCGGTTATATGGTTTGAATTCGCGCATTTATTACATATTAAATATAATACGGGTCAATATCCATCACATGTGGACATGCAGCCCAGTTGGTAAGTGCGCGTGCTTGTGAACTGATGGACGCGGGTTCGAATCCGGTTCTAAGCGGTTTAACCCATTTTTTTGTTTATAACAGTCCAACTAACTGAGTTAGCCACTAACTGAGTTTTCTAACTCAGTTAGTGTCCCCCTTTGATAAAAACTGACCTGGTTAGCTGATTTAACAAGATTTAGCTAATTGGGTTAGTTTAATTAACCAAAACTAACCAAAAATCATTTTCTTTTATAATTCTTTTGTTTTATAACTTTATTTATTTAATTTAAATTATTAGTTTACTTATTTATAATGTCCGCGCGTTGCGGCGGGTGTCTCGACTAATATCACAAGAAATTATAGAGTGTCACTAATTTTCGACATATGCCCCAACCACCTTAGGTCGTTTCAAGATCGAGCCAACTTCTTAGAGCCGGTTGAAGCAACTGATTTGTTTCGATTCGACATAGTTTATAGACACCTATAATAGAAATCACTTTGATTCGACATGGTTTATGTCTTTATGAACACCCTTAATACACATAACTGCGATTAAAAAAAAATTAATCTATTAATTATAAAAAGTTTTTTGTAATCACATTTAAATCTCTTAACAGGGTGGTCGTCCTTAATGATGATGCATCTTTAATCACAACTCCATTTAGCATTATTCTGTGTGTTTTACTATTAACACTAACTAATAATAAATACAGTTACAACTTATCGAGTTGCTAATGGCTTTGAATTCTAATAATAAGTTTTTGATCAAATGAGGGATATAAGCCCTCTGATTTTCTAAGGTCCCATTTACAGTAGTTAAGAAACATGATTACAATGAAAATGCATATTATCACTTGAAGTTAATGTTATTTTATCTATTTGGTTCTGTACCATACCTAAATCTGTTGTTTGTTTTGTTATTTTCTCTTGCGGGTATCATAAATCATAATAAAGTTTGTATATGAAGTTTAATTAACACTATTCTCATCTTAAGTAAGATCACCATTAAACAATATTAGGCAAGGATAGATATGCACAAATGGTCCGAGGCTGGGACCAAAAAGAAACACGGGCCTAATAGGTCTGTTTGAGCTCATAAGTCAGTTTTTAGCGGCTGAAATCAATCCCAGTTAAGCCTGGTTAGAAGCCCAGTCTTGGGCAACACACAGATACGCCCAAACCCAATCACCGATCCGCAGAAGCATAATATAAAAATTAAGGGAATAATCATTTATTCTTAGTTACTTTTTGTCTTTTTCAATTTCTATTTAATGCAATTCTGTACATTTTATTTTTATAAAATCATACTTATATTTATGTTGAAACTGATCTTTTAAGTTTCTTACAATGCTACCAGTCAAAAAGAGATGATGTTTTAGATTACTAAATGATTAAATACTTCCTTTCCCATAAATTTGACAAACCTTGAGGAGATTGTCCATCATAATGATCCCAACACCGACATGGCTTTGAACAATGTTCAAGAACGTGGTCGGTCCGTTAAAGAAAATGTATAACATTACGGGCTAACCTGCGAACCCAACAGGCTGACTTGAATTAGATCCGTTAAGCTATACGTGAACATGGTTTCCACCCAAAAGCAGACGAAACTTGTTTCCCCCCGAACTTTATGTTAGTTTCTATGATGTCAAAAAGTCACACACCAAGTATTGTGTTAACTTCATTGCTACCGGTGGTATATATTTTATCTTTAATAATGTTAGCAAACATGCTAGGATGGATGACACATAATCAACTATAGTCAGAAAACCAGGAAAATATCTGTCTTGATATAAAGAGGCCACCCCAATGCTTTTTTGTGGCTTGTTTGTGACCACTACAACTCTTTTCTTTCTTCTTACTGACCTCAAGATGTTTTCACCTTCATTTGTGGGCACCTATGACCCATATTCACTACACTTTGGATGCTATAACTATCTTCATATTTCTTACAAGTCATATTGTATGTTGCTCGAATTCCCAGTTACAAGTTTTTTCATATGTTTGCTTGTATATATTGTGAAATCAAACTTAGCGAACTGACACAAAGCACTCACCTTTCATTAGTGTCACGTTCAGTCATAATACTATCGTTCTTGCCAGATGTGTATATACTGGACACACAATGAAGTAGTGTTGGGAAATCTACAAGCACAAAGCATCAAGAAAGTTGACAAATCTCAAACTAAATCTTTTGGATATATGGTCGTCTACTACAATTAAATTGCTGATGTAATCACAGAACTCTACATATAACTTGGTTTAAATTACAAGATCATGTAAAATGAAGCATAATATCATAGTAAAGATTATTTCGTTTGAAACACATTCAAATAATGAACACTGAATTCAATCTTGGTCAACCCAGCAATACCCATTTTACTCCCTAAAAGTCTAAAACATATGTGTGAAACAAATTACCTTCCTGTAATCTCAGCTTCATGTTTGGGCCGGTTGCGAGTCCGTTGCTGAGTAGGAGGCTCTTCATAGGTTGGAGTAACATCTTCATCCTCTCCTGATATTGATTGATTAACTTCTAGTTGTTTCCGTCTACAACAAGAACTGAAAAGCATAATGTGGCAAAACAAATGAGAACCATATTTTGAAAAATAAATAAATCAAGATTGAAATAGAATCTTACGAGTTTGATAGGCCATTGAAAATCTCGAGATCACTAGTACATGAGTCGGGTACTGGTTTCTAGTCTTCCGTCGGACTAAATTTCAACGCCTGAATGCAACAACTTATTAACGCTAACTATAATTGAAATGATGTAATTCAATGACATTTAATTTCCAATTAATCGTTTCAACATTCAATTTTACAACTAATTGGCGATGCAGTTAGGAACAGGGGCAAGCGAGACGCTTCCTTATCAGCCTTTAGTTGAAGGTGAGAGTTGGGGTTTAGATGAAGCACAGGTAATGAATATAGAGTGGAAGCACCATCGGCATCAATAACTCTCTGGTTTTCGAATCGTCGCCGGCGCTTTTCCGGAGTCAGTCTCGTCGAAATAGCGAGTAAGGTCCCGTTTCTTCTCCGGGAAGTCTCGGTCCGTACCTTCCCCTCTATCTTGATTGAGCGTCTCCCCCGTCCGGCCGTTCCTTTCTTGGCCTGTGTTTTTCTTTTCGTCCTCCTCTACCCTCATTTCCCGCAGTGGTTTCTGGAGTTCTTCGGGGCTTAGTGGGTCTGATATTGATCGCGTCTATCTGAGTATAGTTCAGCTAGATCAATTCGAATCCCATTAACACCCTTAGGGTCGAGTTGCCATTGCTTCGTTTGTTTTTTGGAGGTTAGAGGGGAGGGATTCTTCTTCGGTCTTGTTCTCAGTTGAGGTTAGGTCATGGCTGGGAACATGGGGCAGCCTGATGGTGTTGTCAAGCTGTTCGTCACCAACCTCCCTGACGGGTGTATCCCGTGGGAGCTCAGAAAGTGCATGGAAGTTTTCGGGGACATTGCGGGAACGTACGTCGCAAAAAAAAGGGACAAGAATGGCTGCAGATTTGGATTTGTTTCGTTCAAAGGTGTTAGGGATAGGGCTGAGCTTCTGAAGAGCCTAGGGGGAGTTAAAATGGGTGATTTTAAGCTGAAGATCAACGTAGCCAGGTTTGCGGCGGAGAACTCGGGTGGTCACGTTAACTTGCCGGAGTTGAAACATAAGGACAGGGGGACTGGTCATCAGGTCCCTGGTGGGGTTTTCAATCTCAGGGATTCAAGAAGCTACAGAGAGGCGGTGGGGGCCTCCAAAGTCATGGCCGGTCCCTCTACAGTTCATGGCGGTTATCAGGAGGAGGTTACCAAGGGTAGAGAAAAAACTATAGTGGTACCGGATAGAACGGGAGCTTTCAATGATTTGGTGGGCATGGCGTTAGTGGGTAGAACGGTGGATCTCGAGACCCTTGTCGATTTTGATAAGCTTTTGAGAATTGCCAAATTTTCCGTCGCGAACCTACAGTATTTGGGTGGTCTATCGTTGCTTATTTCCTTTCACGATGCGGATTCGGCTAAGCTATTCATGGATGCTAAGGAGGTGTGGGGACCGTGGTTTTCTAAGTTGGATTATTGGTCGGGTCAGTCTCTTCCTCTTGAACGTGTTGCATGGGTGAAGTTGTGTGGGATCCCTCTCCATCTTTTGGACCCGGATGTGTTGGGGTTGGTCGGTGAGTCTTTTGGGAGGCTCCTTCACATCCCTAAGCTCAGTGAGGTTGATTTGGATCTGTCTACAGTCAGGGTGGGTGTCCTTGTCGGTTTTTCGGGTAGGATCAAGGAGGGGATGTCCTTGAAATGGAAGGACAGATTATACAGAATTTGGGTGGAAGAGGACTCTGATGTTTGGGTCCCCGATTGCCTGGATAGGGATGATGATTCTGCTTCGGAGGGTGTCCCGTCGCCGGATGCTTCCCCGGCAGTAGACATGCAAGGTTCCGGCACAGGGGAGATGGAGGAACCTCAATCGTCGGAGTTCGGTAAGCCAGCCGAGGAGTCGCCGGCTGCTGTTGGCCCTTTTTCACATTTATTTAATTCTCCTAGGAATGTGGAGAGAGAAATGGCGGCTCCTGTTGGTTTCGAGAATGACGAGGTTAGGTCAGGTCATGAAGAGGCTTGTCGGTTGGGGCCCAAGTTGGTGGGGCCAGGAGGAAATGGGGGGTTTGATATTGGGTTAAGTGGTATCAAAAGGCCCAACAGGAGGAAGGTTTTGGGCCAGTCTTTTTTGAGATCTCAGTCCAAGTCCAGAAGTAATTCGGTATCGCCGGGTGTGGGGAGGCCCAAAAAAAGACCTAGTAGCGTTGGTGAGGAGGAGGAACCGGGTTTTGGCTTCGTGGGGTTCGTTCCATCCCCGCATATCCCTTTGGATTTGAATGCTCGTGCCCAGGTTTCGGATTCTCAGGTGGATGCATCGGATTCTGTTGATTCTCGGAATGATCTCCATCAGCGTGCTCAGGGGTCTTCTATGGAGGAAGAAATCGATGCTACGATCGAGCTTGGTGCTCGAATAGGGTTGGAAATCGGTGAGAAATCAGAACAGATTCGTAACTTACTTGGATCTTCAGGTATTAATGTGGTGGAACTATGAATTTTCTTTCATTTAATTTGCGGGGTCTCGGGGGAGTTGAGAAGCAGAGGTGGGTGAAGGATTTGAAATCGAAACATGGAATTTGTTTTATGGCCCTTCAAGAAACAAAAAAAGAGACAGTGAAAGCAGAGGATGTTATGGGTTTTTGGGGTAATAAGAAGTTTGGCTTTGAGTCTGTTGGTTCAGTCGGTCTTTCGGGTGGGCTGGTGTGTATCTGGGATTTGTCTGCCTTCAGATTGATGAACGTTGTTAAATCCAGGAACTTCTTGTGCATTAGTGGGAATCTCGTGGGCAGCGGTAGGTTGCTTAACCTTGTCAATGTATATGCCCCTCAAAGTATCTTGGGCAAACAAGCTTTGTGGGATGAGCTTGGCCAAGTCATATCAGGTTCTGATGGGATGTGGGTGGTCACCGGGGATTTCAATGCGGTTCGGTGCCGAGAGGAGAAGAGGAACTGTGGCTTCAAACAGACTTGTGCTAATAATTTTAATAGTTTTATGTTTGACACAGGGCTCATTGAGTACAATATGCGTGGTAGGAAGTTTACCTACTCTTCGTCTGATGGTAGGAAGCAGAGTAAACTCGATAGATTCTTAGTCAACATGGGCTTCTTTAACTCCTGGCCCGAAGCGAGTGTTGACGCGGTGCCAACGTTCTTGTCGGATCACAGCCCGATTTTATTAAAAACCTCCTTGGTGAACTTTGGCCCCAAGCCTTTCAGGCTTTTTGATTCGTGGTTTGATCGGCCTGGGTTTCAAGAGGCGGTGGCTTTGGCTTTGGGAAAGGACCCGGGGTGTACTGGTCCCCCGGACGTCCGGCTCATGCGTAAGTTGGGTATCCTGAGAGCTGATCTAAAGATTTGGAGAGATGAGATGCTTGCTAAAGGTTCGGAAGCAGTGTCAATGGCCCAAACGGATCTAGAGTCCATTCAGGCCGTGATGGAGATCAGGGACTTATCGGAAGATGAGGAATGGACCCTCCTGGAATGCAAGAAAGTATTGAAAGAGGAGGAGGAGCGGAAATCTAGCGACTTCAGACAAAGATCTAGGGTAAAATGGGCCAAGGACGGGGATGAAAACTCGAGCTATTTTCACTCTATGATTAATTGTAGAAAGGCTTCAAATTCTTTGCATGGTTTGGATATCAACGGAACTTGGGTTTCCAAGCCTTCGTTGGTAAAAAAAGAGGTATTCAGATTTTTCAAGTCCAAGTTTGTTGAAGATTGCGAGGCCCGGCCACGGCTGATTTGTGTTGACCTTAATCCGGTTCCAGATTCGTACACTCCAATGTTAGACGCCCGGTTTAGTCTTGAGGAGATTAAAACTGCCGTCTTCGGTTGTGGTGACGACCGGGCTCCGGGTCCAGACGGGGTAAATTTCTGGTTCGTTAAGCGTTTTTGGCATTTGCTTGAAACCGATTTTGTTGATATTATGGATGAATTCTTCGCGTCGGGATCTATCAGCATGGGATGTGGTTCTTCGTTCATCGCTTTGATCCCAAAGGTTATCGACCCGATTGGTCTCAATGATTTCCGGCCGATTAGCTTAGTGGGTACGATAAACAAAGTTATTTCTAAAATTTTGGCGAACAGACTCAAAACTGTGTTGAATAAAGTCATCTCTTCTTCACAGTCGGCCTTCATTAGCGATAGACTGATTCTCGACGGCCCGCTTATTGTTAATGAAGTTCTAAATTGGGCTAAACGATCTAAGAAAAATATATTCTTTCTCAAGATTGATTTTGAGAAGGCGTATGATAACATTAATTGGAATTTCGTTCTCGATATGCTTCTCCAGATGGGTTTTTCGGATAAGTGGTGTTCTTGGGTCAGGGGTGTGTTATCGTCTGCGAGGGCTTCGGTGTTGGTTAATGGAGCTCCTACCTTCGAATTTAAGTGTTCCAAAGGCATGCGTCAAGGCGATCCTCTGTCTCCTTTTCTCTTTGTTATTGTGATGGAAGCTCTCTCGTGCATGATTAGTAGGGCTTGCAATTTGGAGATTTTTAAAGGGGTTGCCCTCCCGAACGGAGGTCCAGTCGTTTCTCATTTGCTCTACGCGGACGATGCGGTCATTTTGGGAGAGTGGTCCAGGGATAACATCAAAAATGTGGTTAGGATCTTGAGGTGTTTTCATCTTTGTTCAGGTCTCAAGATTAACCTATCGAAGTCAAATTTGTATGGGGTCGGCCCTTCTCTCGATGTTGTGTCTGAGATGGCAGGCATTATTGGGTGCAACGCTGATTCGTTCCCGTTCAAGTTTCTCGGATTGAAAGTGGGGGCCAACATGAATCGTTATGTTAATTGGAGACCGGTTTTCGACGCTATGGAAAAACGACTTACGTTATGGAAGGCTTCATTGCTTTCTATTGGAGGGAGGGTTACCCTGATTCGCTCGGTTCTCGAAAGCCTTCCTAATTATTACTTTTCCTTATATAGAGCCCCTGCTAAGGTAGTAAAGGATTTGGAAGCCTTGGTGAGAAAATTCCTTTGGGGAGGGTCTTCGGAGAGTAAAAAGGTTCACTGGGTCGCGTGGGATAGGGTGGCGTCGCCTATTGACTCGGGGGGTATTGGGCTCCAACATCTAAGAGACATCAATTTGGCCCTCTTATCCAAATGGGGGTGGAGGTACAAGAACGAATCTGATAGTTTATGGGTGAAGGTTGTGAATGCTATACACGATGGGGGGTCGGATTGGGATTTCCTCCCCATGAAGAAGTCCATTAGTGGAGTCTGGAATAACATCGTTTCGTCTATTAATAGGGCTTTGGTTGGGAATGCTCCGCTCCGGAACTTTTTTAAAGGTGAGGTTAAAAGTGGAGTTAATATTCTCTTTTGGTTGGATCCTTGGTTGTTTGATGTTCCTTTAAAAGAGAAGCTTCCCAATCTTTTTAAGCTTGAAGTGGTTAAGTCTTGTTGTGTGCACGATCGTCTTCAAGGAGAAGGGCTTTGGCTTTGGAGACATGAGCCGGAGACGACTGAGGAGCTTTTGGAATGGCAGACGCTTGCCGCGGCTCTGGCTACGGTGACCCTCTCACCGGGTGCGGATAAATGGCTATGGCTTGGAAATGGGTCGAAGTTCTTCTCGGTGGCGGCTGTCAAGCAGCTTATCAGTTCCTCGCGTGATTATAGCAGCCGTTTTGTGATGAAATGGTGCAAGTGGGTTCCCAAAAAGTGTAATTTGTTCGCATGGCGTGCTGAAATGAACAGGATTCCTACAGTGGATGCCCTTAACAGCAGGGGTGTGACGATTCTCGATGACATGTGCTGCTGCTGTGAGGAGGACGTCGAGTCTGTCTCTCATTTGTTCTCAGCTTGTCCGATCGCCTTGGGGGTATGGGAAAAGGTAAGCTATTGGTGCCGTATTCCGAGGTTCTTCATTTTTTCGTTTAGAGATCTTCTCGAACTGTATAGTGTGGGGAATAGAGATAAGGCGGCTCGTGAGGCTTTGCATGGTATTGTAATTACGACATGTTGGATGATATGGAAGGCCAGAAATAAGCGGAGATTCAACGGCATTAGGAGTAGCGTTGAGGAGATTTTTAGTGAAGTTAGAGTTGTTAGTTATTTTTGGTTTAAACATAGAGCGAAGAAAGGGGTCTTTGAGTGGGGAGATTGGTGTAAGTTTGTGAATATGTAGTTTTTTTTGTTTTTGTTTCCCCGTCCCGGTTTTCGGGTTCGGTGGTGTGAATGAAGTTCTCCTTTCAAAAAAAAAAAGTTGAAGGTGAGAGTTAATAAAGAAAATCAATTAAGACGGTTACAGTGTGGTTGATTAATCCCTGAATTGAAGGTCAATAAATTGTTAATTAAAGGTGCAAACCTAGGCCTGAAGGAGAAACCCGTGAACACAGAAAGATGAGGTGAAGAGAGAGCTAAGGGTAGAAAGGGAAGAAATGGGCAAAAATATAAAATTCCTAAAATACCCCTAAAAGTGTCTTAAATTTTTGGGCATTGCACAAGTTTACCCCCTCTAAAATAGCTTGACTATCTTGTACGTATTGCCTCAAAATGTGTACACAATGTAAAATTACGAAAATGGTAGAAAACCCAATTCTCTTAATATAGTATTATAGATTAATAAAATAATATAAAAATCATTTTAACCCAAATTTTGATATTTTTACCAAATTAACGCGTAAATTCCCAATTTTCGTATGGTTTAGGGTAATCTCTTGGCAACGATGAATTTAAGAGCTAAGATTAAGATGTAATTTCACTGCTTTTACGTGTTTAACATAGTTTCAACAATGCATAGTATTCAAACACAAATATGGATAAAATCATGCATTTTCATTATGATTTCAAGTCTCGAGTACAATTTTGGAATAGAATCAAATACCACAAAGGTACAACTTACAAAAATAGAAAGTACAAGCAGACTTGCCAAAAATGGAAAGATTGAAAATACGAAATGTTACAGGTCGACCCTCCTTCAGTGCCATAGCATCTTGTTTTTCCTCTTCAACCCTTAATGCATAAGCATGTACCTATTCAGAAAAATCACAAATACAAGTTTCCACAATATCTTCCTCATACTCATGCGGGTTCCATCTGTCGACTAAATCTTCCATAAAACACTCATCAACACCAATAGAATTAGAATTGTTAGTAAACACATTCAATCTCATTTTTCTATTTCCGAATGTCATGTCTACCGTACCAAATCGACAATCAATCATGGCATGCGCGGTGCTAAAAAATGGCCGACCCAAAATAACATTTTGTTGTTGTTTCGGGTCCGCGGATGAGTAATCTGATACTAAAAAGTCAACCGGATAATAAAACTCATCAATTTTCACTATGACATCTTGCACCATCCCCCGATGTAGCTTATGAGACAAATCGGCAAAAACAACCGTTGTCTCCACCCTTGCTAATGGACCAAAATCATATTGGTCATATAAGCCCCCCGGTAAAATGCTCACTCCTGCTCTAAGATCTAACAACGCCTTTGATATTTGAAAATTCTCAACTTGAATATTTATTAATGGCGTTCCTGGATCTTGGAGCTTAGGAGGAAGCTCCCCATTAAGTACCGCACTAACTTGCCCGGTTAAATCGACCCGCTTAGGCATCTTTTTCTTTTGTTTCCTTTTTTGTGTGCATAATTCTTTTAAAATTTTAGCATAGGCAGGCACTTGTTTAATCGCATCAAGCAATGGGAGGTTAACTTTTACTTGTTTAAAAACATCCCACAACTCCTCTTTTTGCGGGCCCCTTGTTGAAATAATTTTTTTCTTACTCGGGTCAAGTAGAGCCGATGGAAATGGGACTTGACTTGGTCCGCCTTCATCTTTTTTATCTTTTAAAATTTCATCCAACCCCGGTTTTTCAACATTAGACTCCTTAGACACACTAGGTGGTCAAACTTCATCCTCTTCACTTTCATTTCCCGTAATATCCTCAACCACCCCATCAACCAAACCCGGTGACAAGTTTGCTTTAAATTCTTTTGCACTTCTTAAAACACTAATATGGTTGATATTAATATTACATGATGAGTTATGAGAAGGATGTACCTTAGTGTCGCTAGGAAGTTGACCTTTGCTTTTCTTCAACTCCGTCACATCCGTTGCTAATTGACCCATTTGAGTTGTTAGTTTTTGAATGTTTTTGTCACGAACCTCATCCTTTTGCATCCGGACTTCATCAAGTTGATACCATTTTGCATATCTTGTTGCATTGCCCGAAGCATATCCATAACTTCATTCCTACTTGATGATGTTTGACCTGAAGAACCACTTTGACCACCCGATTGTTGAAATTGACCTTGGTAGACAAAATTGTTTCCACCCCGATAATTACCTTGATTGTATTGTTGTTGACGAGGTGCGAAATTACCTTGAGCTCACTAGGAATTTGGGTTAGCTTGGTTCGCCGGGTTCCCATAACGGAAGTTAGGATGATTTCTTAACCCGAGGTGGTATGTGTTCGAATTCATGTTAAAGTTTCGACCGCCCCCTTGAATAGCATTCACTTCCTCCACTTGCTCTTCAACCACTCCCACCAAACATACTTCCGCCGTGTGTCCTATTTCATTACAATTAGTGCACACGTTGTACACTTGATTCGTGGTTTGCACACCTCCATTCTCTAACCCATGAACTTGTGGTCTCGTTATAACATGTCTTGCCCTCCTAGAAGATTGAGCCTTCCTTTTTGAAGTAACCGCCATTTGCTCTAAAAATTGCCAATCATCATGCTCAAAATTTTTACCAAGCGTACCATTAGTGATTGACATTAGGTCACGAGCATCCTCCAAACTCAACCCCTCGTGAAAAGCATTTAACAACTCCCAACGTTGTATACCGTGATGAGGGCAATTTTTCAACATCATGTTAAACCTTTCAAAAGCCTCATGAAACACCTCCCCCGGTTGTTGTTGTTGGAAGCTTCTCAAGCTTCTCCTTGCATCATTTGTCTTTTGGTCCGTGAAGAACTCTTCTAAGAAAATTTGTTGCATGTCGGCCCATGTATAAATTGACGCGGAGGGCAAAGTATGAAACCACCTTTTTGCCTTATCTTCCAAAGAAAATTGGAAGAGAACCAGCTTAACATCGTCTAACGAAAAACCTTGACCTCCAATAGAGTTGCATATGGAGTCGTATGTCTCCAAATGAAAATAAGGTTCTTCCATTGCTAATCCCTTAAACTTTGGTAAACTTTGGAGTGCGGTTGTTCTAACCTCAAAAGTCCTTCCATCCGGGTGATGAGGAATCACTACCGGAGAAAGATTATTATTGATAACGGGTCGGAAATGAGCTTCGATTCCCCGCACCACCTCCCATGATGTCTCACAGAGCACCCAATGGTACTCTTGGTTGACCCATTTGCCCTTGAATTGGCCCTTTAGGTGCAAACAGTTGCTGAAATTGAGGTTGTGGCATTGATGGTTGTTGCAACGGCCTTTGAAATTGGGGTTGTTGATATTGTGGACGAACTTGTTGTAAAGGTGTGGGCCGTTGAAACTGTGGCCCTTGTGGCCGAATTTGTTGTACCCTCGTTGGTGGCCTACCCAAATCTTGAATTTGTTGCAATGGTTGACTTTGTTGACCCGCTCCTCCTTGAGGTCCCAAATTACCTCCATCACCTCCATAATAAAATCCCTCTTCTTCGTATCCTCTAATTCTCCATCATACCCATCATCATATTGTAACACCTCAAAAATTCATGTCCAATAAGGTATTGACACGTGTCATAAGCTTTGAACGTGTGAAAGAATACTTTAGAGGGACTAAAGTTGACAAACGGGGAAACTATGCGAATATAAGGGTCCAAAGTGTCAACAATGGATAATTATATTCAAAAATAGCCCTACATAACGTTTATACCTTCAAACGAATAAATCATGGATCATACGAAGCTAAATATGAAAAAAGTGAGGAATTACAAACCACAGGGGCTAAAAGTGTCAACATGTGCAAAGTATACCTCTGAGTGACCTTTTGGCAGACCCGAAGCTTTGTAACAATAAAATATACTCACTAGAATATGCGGCTAAAATTTCATAAAGTTTCGTTATCGTATGAGAAAGATATGATCAAATTCGTATACGAGGGGTTAAAAGCGTCAACATTGAATTTTAAGGCCTTATGAGTGGTTACAAAGTTGGTCAAGGATTTAACTAGGTTACTAAAGGTCCTAAGGCCCTTAAAAATAAGGTTAAGAGGTCAAAAGTGCAAAAATAAAGCTGAAAACCACATTACAAAGGACCAAGGACTGAAAATGCAAAGTTTGAAACATGTTTGGCTGGTTCTGACAGGCTAGGCGGCCCGCGTAAAGGTCACCTATGGCCATACGTGGCCCGCGTCAGAGTGCCAGCGACATAATTAACCCGCAGGTGCCAGTCAGACCTGTGTAACCGACTTATGGACCTGTAAACTGATACCAGGGGCTGAACAAATGGATTTTCATGCACCAGGGACATATGTTATGATCAGGGATCCCTCATAGACTTACATGGCATCATCTAAATCATTTGAAATCACTATATAAGGGGCATGAAGTTGTGAACATTTTGTTCATTCACTTACAACTTCTCACAACTTACTCTCTGGAGCCCTCTGGTCAGCCACAAGCATTCCTAGTGATCCCTAATCCTAATTAGGACCATTGTAAGTGTCCTTAACCCTTCGTAATTCGTTTTGACTTCGTGATTAATCAAAATGTGCTCAGTCAAATCACGAATTACAAATACCTATAAGTAGGTAATTATGTGGGTAACAAACCCTTAAAAGGGTATTTCCATATTCCCACTCTAACCATGTTAATTGTCGAGTCAAAGTATACTTTAAAAAGTCAACAAAATGCTTAAATCCAAATTAACTCATAATTAGCAATGTAGGACACATGCAACATGTTTGACCATTAATATAACTTGGTAATTAATATAAGAACATGTTCCAACATGTTCAACTCGACAATTTTCTAATTAGACCCGGTTTGGAACCGAAAGTCGCATAGTTTGACTATTGCTTTGACTATCAGTTCTGACCCGTTTAAGCCAAGTTTAGGATTGCCTTAGAGCTTCTTTTGGACCTATATTCATGTTAGTATAACTCCCTGAGATTATGCAACTTGGTTCATTAGAGATCCTATTCACATGCATGTCTCCGTTAAATGCCTATATGTTGACCATTATGCCCAAATGACCTTAAAAAGTGATTTTTGAAAATGTACAAGGGTAGACACCTTAGTTACTGAAATATAAACTTGTACCCAAAATTTTTACATCAGTTTGAGGTCTAGATAAAGAGTTATGCTCATTAGCGTAATTAGAAGCTTTCTTAGTAAAAAATTAGCATAATTAGCGTAGTGCCTAACTAAACCCAAATTTTATATCAAAACTTTATACCCATTGATATATAATAATATTTTGGGATTTTTAAAGATTTTTATTTATTTTTAGGCTGAGCATAACTTAGATTTCTAACCTTATACCGGTAATTGCCGGTTATGCCCTTTTTGGCTATAAAATGAGTTTTATAAATCATTTTGACCCCAAACCTTTTTCTACTGACTTATTATGATAAATATATTATTTGAGCCTTCTGGAATTATAAAAATATCAGCTTTCCTTTGAAAACCCGGAAATGGCTCCAAATCGCCTTTTAGGCATTTTTACGACACAGTCTATGTCAAAAATAGTTTATATATACAAAAGTTAATACCTACTGATATATTTAGTAAAATTCGATATTATAACAGTAAACTAAATTTTGAAACTCAGATTTCCAGTTTTGACCTTTTAGGCTTATGTGAAATTATCGAAATGCCCTTTCGGTGCATAGGATGATTATAATCAATAAAATTCACATACATATGATATCCTATTGTTATAACATAGTAAACTAAGCATACTTACTGATTTATTCAGATAGATAACTCAGATTGTTAGTTTAACTCTTTATACCCCTTTTAAATGACCTAAATGCCCTTATGAGGCGTAATTTGAGTTTAAAATCATTTGGGGCATAATAGGACATATCTTACTGATATCACAACATATTTAGTGCACATAATCTCAGGAAACTTGTATATGACTTATATGGTTACCCGTTACGCATTTTCGCGTTCGGATCGACTTATGTAACTAGTTTACGCATAATAGCCGAGACGGGTCAAACCATATCATCTTTGTCTCAAAATCCAGAATGTATTTAGTTTACCCATAAAATACAAGTCTCCAAACTTATTGGGTCTAAATCACATTCCTTTCCGGTTTTCGCCTTCCTCGCGATTAAACCGTATTTATCCTTCGCAACTAACCAGTCTAAGCTTAGGCTATATTAAAGACCCGTTAGGATTCTAATAGGTTATTATAAACCTTCGTTCCAGAATAGGAGACCAGTAAAAGACACTTGCAATTGCTTATTGTGGTTTATACTTGCTCAGGTAAATACTTTTAACTTATTTTCCCTTATACGGGCTTGGGGTACGGTATATAAAATACCGCTTGGTCGGGCAATTGACCCTAACTCATTAGTAGTTGGGTATTATCAATGTGACCCGTTTAAAAACTGGTTTTGTTTGTTTTACGCCTTTGGGAGTTTAATGACCATGTCCCGGATATCCGTGGCATCATTTTACGAAATGGCCACGACCTTGACACGCGGGTGTAGGCGTACACCCGACAATGTGTCCATATTTATTAAGGTATAACCGTGGGCTTCCCGCCGCGGATTTATACTATGTGGTGTGTCAATTAACCTTAAACCCGGCACGAACCGGGCGACTGAACGCATAACGAACATGTAATTCTTTTACAAGATTAGATTTGATTAATTATTCCCAAGTTATAAAAAGTTTTGTGCCATGTGCATTCAAATAAATTTTTAAAATGTTTTCAAAATGAGTCAGTTAAATTGTATTTACCAGTGTAAACTGACGTATTTTCCCCAAAAAGATTAAGTGCAGGTTCTACACGAAATAGGCTGGCCACTCCTTAGCATCGTTAGAGTCTCGCAAGCTTGGATGCCGTTATCTGTTGAACAATTCCCTCTTTTTATTTTGATCCACCTATGGATCTATTTCAGCTACTTTGTGATACTTGGATATTACATTTTGTTGGTTGAAATAAATCTATTTTATTGCTTCCGCTGTGCATTTTAATTTGTGTTGTTTGACTATGACGATATCAACTACGTCACGATACTCCCCCACCGGGCCCACCGGTGACACGTGGAAATTAGGGGTGTGACCGATTGGTATCAGAGCCAACACTGAGTGAATTAAACACTAGCCTTTTGTGTTTAATCTCAGTGCATGAATTTGCACATTCTTCGAGTTCCGAGTCTAGACATAGAACATAGGACAAACTCCGCTTTGTTTTTGTTTTATTCGGTCTTTTTATTTTATATATATTGGTCGTTATCTTAACCATGTTTGCAGGTCAAAGTGCCGCCAAGGTTTTTACGAGGACGAGACAAGGGCCCAGTTACGGGTCATGATCACGAGGCTGGACCATCGCACCGGCGAACACCCTCTATTACTATGAGTACGAGCCCACAAGAGCCGTGGAGACTGTATGTTGAGCCTGGAAGGCGATCAGTCTCTCTCAATTCTTCGCCTTCATACTTGCATTCTTTCGGGCCCAATTCAGAAAATGAGCCCAATAACCAACCACCTTCATTCATACCTTTACAAAGATCGAATTCTCACCATTCTTATGGCGATCCAACCCCAGTCTTTCAGAGCCGGTTCAACTTGGCTAACATCTTTCCAGAACCCGTGGGTTTCAACCCACTAGGACCTGAGGATCATTTCTCAATAGACCATGTTGACGATATAGATGAAGACACGGACCCCGTGGAACCAGCGTCCGGAACACCAAACCACCCGATCGAGATCTACGACGGATCATCCTTTCACGGATCAGCTTATCGTGGTCCCGACAGTTCTCAGGAGAGGTTCAAACAGTGGGACTGGTATTTCACCCCGTCCGACCACTCGTCTCCTTATTAGCAGCAGCAGCAACAACAGCAGGATCCTTCCGAGGATTCTCGATTCAGGGCAGTCATGCCGCCACCACCACCGCCAGTAGAGCAACAACCGCCACCGAGGCGGAGAAGGTCAAACGCACGGATGTCCGTGCGAGGAGGAGTCCGTATCAGTACTCCTCAGCCCTCGAGTGGCAGTCATTATCCGCCACTCCAGGATGAAGAAGACCCGCAAATGGGGGGTCCATCAAACCCCATTCCAGAGATCAACTCAGTGCCTATGGCACCACCGGTGGGTTTTGACAACCCAATCCCTGCCTACGTCGGTTCAGCGGCGTATAACCCCTTTGAGCAGCCGGCGCATACCCATTACAACTATGCTAATGTGGACCCATACCAGGAGGCATGGGACTACAATGCTAGTCACCCAGAGGGACCTTATGGTGGTCTTTGGACCACTGGTTACCCGACTTATGGGTACCAGCGTCCGCCACCTCCACAGCCTCTGTATCGGCCGCCGCAGCCACAGTTGATCCCACCTGAGCGCCAGCAAGAGGTCCTTGAAAGATTGTACCGATGTGAATGGGAAATCCGAATAGAGAGCAGTAACACACGAGGCTTCTTCAAGGGATTGTCAGACCTGATAAAAGGGAAGTCCAAGAGAAGGGGTCATTGAAGATCTTTTGTTTTTATTTATTTTAGTTGTAATCAAGTCCCTGCGTGGACTTTTTGCTTAAGTACCCAGCCCCTGCGTGGGCTTGTCATTTTGTATTCTGCCCCTGCGTGGGCATGTCTTTTAATTGACCCCTGCGTGGGTTTATCTTGTTTTCCGCCCCTGCGTGCGTATTTATTTTCGTAGAAGTGCCGTTTAGGGCAAATGTTGTATTGTTAAAACAATTTATGAGATGTTCTAGTCAAATTTTCATTTTATTTATTATTGTTAAATTATATGCTCAAAACATAAAATAAATGAAAATAATAAAAGATCTGCCATTATATTAGAATGGTAAAATCTAAAAAGAACAAAGACCTAGCCATATGTTATTATAAAACAAGGCCAAGATGGTAGTTCCATAATTAGATTAAGATCCACATTGACATCTCAATTTAGGACTATTCTGTGTTAATTATTAAAGAAATCTTAGAGGTAAAACCTAGCCTATATGTTGTTGCAGACAGAGCCAAGATGGTAGGACCCACATAATGGATTCCAATTATTGTCAACATCTGTTAGTATGTTAACGATCTTGGCAAACTGTTAATCAGTAAGGTCACACAGGCCAACCTTTAAAAAGGGTTAATTTTAAATTCCCTTAATTATTTAACCGCTTCTTTGAGGCGAAGTGCCCGTGGGCGATAATTAAATGTCCTCTGTGACTAAAAACAGTGGTAGCTTATGACTCCCTGTTAATAAATGGTGATGAACTATGGTTCAAACCTAAATACCTGGATACTGTAAAATCCTAGTTTATTATTAAATTAAATTGTCCTTGCGACTAGGCCTTATGTGCTATTATTAAAATATTTTAGGATAATAATAAAGATCCTAAAAGTTTAACAAATTAACCTAAAATGGCAATTTAAAACCTTGGTTAATAAAATATAAAATACTGTAAAAACCCCTAAATATAACCTTGCCCATTAAATTCCATATGTAGCAATTGAAGCTACATGGCTGGGTCAGATGAAGCGAATAGTCATCCAGGGGGAAACCATGAAAATGCTAAAATACAGTTGACTGGTGCGGAGCTGAAAGCGCTTGTTGATGATGCGGTTACAAAGGCCTTAGAACGGCAGTACAGTGAGTACAGTGAGACCCATAGTAGAACCCTATCTACACCACATGCTAAGCCAAAGACGCATTCTGAGGCTCACAGCAAACCACCACCTACCCCACCTTAGTCTAAGAAGGATGATGACCGACATTCTTCAAATGAAAACAGTGTTCACCCCAAGTAGATTGTGTTTGATGATGCCCCACGTGCCAAGGGTTGCACGTATAAATATTTTGTGTCTTGTAAACCCCGGGATTTTACTAGGGAGAAAGGGGCAGTGGACTGCATGACTTGGCTGGACGAAAGTGACACTATTGTGGACATTAGTGGTTGTGCTAAGAGGGATATGGTTAAGTTTGCATCCCAGTCGTTCAAGGGTGAAGCCCAAGCGTGGTGGAGGTCATTGGTTCAAGCCTCTGGAAAGGTTGCTTTGTACAACATGTCATGGGAGCAATTTGTTGCTCTTATCAAAGAAAACTCCTGCCCTCATCATGAGGTTGAGAAGATAGAATCTGATTTCTTATCGCTGGTCATGAAGAACCTGGATTGCCAGGCATATCTTACAAGTTTCAACACCCTGTCCAGATTGGTTCCGTACCTTGTGACCCCGGAACTCAAACGGACCGCGCGCTTCATTGGGGGTCTGGCCCCAGAAATCAAAGCTAGCGTAAAAGCCTCTCGGCCCGCTACATTTAGATCCGTAGCTGATATATCTCTGTCTCTCACTTTGGATGCAGTGAGGCAGAGATCATTGAGAAATGCTGACACCGAGAAGAGAAAGCGTGAAGATGATGGTTCACGACGCTCAGATAAGAAGCGAAAAGGGAACAACGACCACAAGAAAGGGTCGGGATCCAAGAAAGGTGATCAACAGACGGGCGATAGGCCCAAGTGCAAGGTTTGCAAGAAGCACCATTTTGGGAGGTGCAGGTATGAACAGAAATCCCAGCTGAAGGCGTGTGGGATCTGTAAGTCCTCTGAGCATAGGACTCTTGATTGCAAGAAGTTAAAGGATGCAACTTGCTATAGTTGCAATGAAAAAAGTGCACATCAAGACTAACTGCCCGAAGCTGGTAAAGAAGGCTGAAGAAGGGAAGAAGACCAACGCCAGGGTCTTTCAAATGAATGATCAGGAGGCCATCCAGAACGACAACGTTATAACCGGTACGTTTCTCATTAATGATGTTTTCGCAAGAGTATTGTTTGATTCTGGAGTAGATAAATCCTTTGTGGATATTAAGTTTTGTGAATTGCTAAAATTGCCTGTTAAAGCCTTAAGTCTAAATTATGAGGTAGAATTAGCTGATGGGACTATGGAAACAGTCTTGACCGTGTTTGATGGATGTGTCATATCCATTAGGAACCACTCTTTTCCTCTGTCCTTATTACCCTTTAAGCTAGCCGGTTTCGATATAGTGCTGGGTATGGATTGGTTATCGCATAACCAAGCCCCGATCATGTACCACAAGAAGCAAGTGGTGATCAAGACTCCGTCTGGAGAGCCACTTACCATTCAGGGAGATACACATCATGGATTGCCTGAGCAAGTAGCTATGCTAAGGGCATCCAGATGTTTGAAGAAAGGTTGTGTCATTTATATGGCACAGGTAACCATTGATGAGCAAAAGCCCAAGATTGAATACATTCCCGTTATTTCTGAATACCCTGAAGTTTTCCCAGAAGAACTACCTGGTTTGTCACCAGATAGACAAGTGGAGTTCAGAATCGACATCATTCCAGGAGCAGCTCCCATTGCAAGAGCACCATATAGATTGGCACCAACGAAAATGAAGGAATTAAGGACACAGCTAGATGATTTGCTAGCTAAAGGTTTTATTAGACCTAGTTCGTCTCTATGGGGAGCGCCAATTTTGTTCGTCAAGAAAAAGGATGGATCAATACGTCTTTGCATTGATTACCGCGAGCATAATAAGGTCACTATCACGAACAAATATCCTTTGCCCAGGATCGACGATCTGTTTGACCAGTTGCAAGGAGCAAGCTATTTTTCCAAGATAGATCTCAGGTCAGGCTATCATCAATTGAAGGTCAAGGATGAAGATGTACACAAGACTGCATTCAGGACTCGATATGGTCATTACGAGTTCTTAGTGATGCCTTTTGGGCTCACTAATGCACCTGCCGCATTCATGGATCTCATGAATCGCGTATGCAAACCTTATCTGGATAAATTTGTCATCGTCTTCATCGATGACATCCTCATCTACTCGAAGAGCCAAGCTGACCACGAGAAGCATCTTCGATGCATTCTTAAGCTGCTTCATCGAGAAAAGCTCTATGCCAAGTTTGCTAAATTTGAGTTTTGGCTTCGAGAAGTCCAATTTCTTGGACACATCGTGAGTGAGCGTGGTATCCAAGTGGATCCCGCTAAGGTTGAAGCTGTCATGAATTGGCAGGAGCCGAAGACGCCTACGGAAATTCTCAAGAATTGCAACGCCTTGACTTTGCTGACTCGCAAGAATAGCAAGTTCAATTGGGGGCCTAAGCAGCAAGAGTCATTCGATATTCTGAAGAAGAAGTTGAGCAATGCTCCAGTGTTGACATTGCCTGATAGGATTGAAGAGTTTATAGTATATTGTGATGCATCACACACCGGGATGGGTTGTGTGTTAATGCAGAAAGGCAAAGTCATTGCCTATGCTTCACGACAACTAAAGGTGCACGTGAAGAATTACACCACCCATGACTTGGAGTTGGGTGCCGTTGTATTTGCACTTAAGCTTTGGAGACATTACCTGTATGGGACAAAATGTGTGATCTATTCTGGTCACAAAAGCCTTCAGCATCTGTTCAATCAGAAAGTTTTGAATATGAGGCAGCGACGTTGGATGGAAACTCTGAACGATTATGACTGTGAAATAAGATACCATCCAGGCAAGGCCAATGTAGTCCCGGATGCCTTAAGCAGAGTGAAGCCAATTAGAATTAATGCCAAGAGCATTGAAATCAAGAATAGTCTAAATGAAAGGCTGTTAGCTGCACAGAAGGAAGCTATATCAGAAGCTAACTATCCTAATGAAAAGCTGGAAGTAACTAAAGAGCAGTTATCCTATGGCAAAGACGGAATCCTAAGATTAAATGGAAGAATATGGGTTCCTGTTTATGGAGGACTTCGAGACACTATCCTTCAGGAATCCCACAGTTCCAGATATTCCGTTCATCCTGGAGCGGATAAAATGTACCAGGATGTGAAGGAAAATTATTGGTGGATAGGCTTAAAAAAGTCTATAGCCACCCATGTAGCTAAATTTCTGACGTGTGCTCAAGTCAAGGCTGAGCATCAAAAGCCGTCAGGTCTGCTACAACAGCCTGAAATTCCCACTTGGAAATGGGAAATGGTGACAATGGATTTCATCACCAAATTGCCTAAGACGCAGAAGGGAAATGATAGCATATGGGTCATAGTTGACAGGCTGACCAAGTCAGCTCATTTCCTACCCATTAAGGAAACTTACATTTCGGATATGTTGGCCCAACTGTAAGTTGATAACATTGTATCCCTGCGTGGGGTACCAGTGTCTATTATCTCTAATAGGGATACTAGATACACTTCGCATTTTTGGAAAAGTTTCCAACAGTCTCTGGGGAGCAACTGAACTTTAGTACAGCTTATCATCCTCAGACGGATGGGCAGAGTGAGCGCACCATCCAGACTTTGGAAGACATGCTCCGTGCATGTGTGATTGATTTAGGAGGTAGCAGGGATAGGCACCTACCTTTGGTAGAGTTCTCCTATAACAATAGCTATCATACCAGCATTCAGGCTGCGCCTTTTGAGGCATTATATGCCAGAAAGTGCAGAACGCTCATCTGTTGGGCAGAAGTAGGAGACACTCAATTATCAGGTCCTGATTTAGTCTTTGAGACATCGGACAAGATTGTCCAAATTCGTGACCGCCTGAAAGCTGTCCGAGATAGGTAGAAGAGCTACGCTGATAAAAGGCGAAAACCCCTCAAGTTCGCGGTTGGTGATAAAGTTTTGCTCAAAGTGTCACCCTGGAAAGGGGTGATGCGATTTGGTAAGAAAGGTAAGCTAAGCCCGAGGTATATAGGACCATTCGAGATCATTGAATGTATTGGATCAGTGGCTTATAAGTTAAACTTACCTGAAGAGCTCAATGGTATACATAATGTATTCCACGTCTGCAATCTGAAGAAGTGTCTAGCTGATGAATCGATAGTCATACCACATGCAGATGTGCACATAGACGAGAGCTTGAAATTTGTGGAGAAACCTGTGTTGATTGAGGATCGACAGGTAAAAAGGCTTCGAAGGAAGCTTGTACCTATTGTCAAGGTAAAATGGGATGCCCGCAGAGGTCCCGATTATACATGGGAGTTAGAGTCCACAATGAAAGAGAAATACCCTCAATTATTTCCATAAATCTTGAGGTCGAGATTTCTTTTAAGGCGGTGAGGATGTAACACCTCGAAAATTCATGTCCAATAAGGTATTGACACGTGCCATAAGCTTTGAACGTGTGAAAGAATACTTTAGAGGGACTAAAGTTGATAAACGGGGAAACTATGCGAATATAAGGGTCCAAGTGTCAACAATGGATAAATATATTCAAAAATAGCCCTAGATAACGTTTATACCTTCACACGAATAAATCATGGATCATACGAAGCTAAATATGAAAGAAAGTGAGAAATTACAAACCACAGGGGCTAAAAGTATCAACATGTGCAAAGTATACATCTGAGTGACCTTTTGGCTGACCCGAAGCTTTGTAACAATAAAATATACTCACTAGAATATGCGGCTAAAATTTCATAAAGTTTCATTATCGTATGAGAAAGATATGATCAAATTCGTATACGAGGGGTTAAAAGCGTCAACATTGAATTTTAAGGCCTTATGAGTGGTTACAAAGTTGGTCAAGGACTTAACGAGGTTAGTAAAGGTCCTAAGGCCCTTAAAAATAAGGTTAAGAGGTCAAAAGTGCAAAAATAAAGCTTAAAACCATGTTACAAAGGACAAGGGACTGAAAATGCAAAGTTTGAAACTTGTTTGGCTGGTTCTGACAGGCCAGGCGGCCCGCATAGAGGTCCCCTATGGCCTTACGCGGCCCGCGTCAGAGTTCCAGCGATAGAATTAACCTGCAGGTGCCAATCAGACCTGTGTAACCGACTTATGGACCTGTAAAATGATACAAGGGGCTGAACAAATGGATTTTCATGCACTAGGGATAGATGTTATGATCAGGGATCCCTCATAGACTTGCATGGCATCATCTAAATCATTTGAAATCACTATATAAGGGGCATGAAGTTGTGAACATTTTGTTCATTCACTTACAACTTCTCACAACTTACTCTCTAGAGCCCTCTGGTCAGCCACAAGCATTCCTAGTGATCCCTAATCCTAATTAGGACCCTTGTAAGTGTCCTTAACCCTTCCTAATTCGTTTTAGCTTAGTTAATTAGCTAAAAGTCAGACCGTCGTAATTAAGGTTTGACTTCGTGATTAATCAAAATGTGCTCAGTCAAATCATGAATTAAAAATACTTATAAGTAGGTAATTATGTGGGTAACAAACCCTTAAAATGGTATTTCCAGATTCCCACTCTAACCATGTTAATTGTCGAGTCAAAGTATACTTTAAAAAGTCAACAGAATGCTTAAATCCAAATTAACTCATAATTAGCAATGTAGGACACATGCAACCTGTTTGATCATTAATATAACTTGATAATTAATATAAGAACATGATCCAACATGTTCAAGTCAACAATTTTCTGATTAGACCCGGTTTGGAACCGAAAGTCGCATAGTTTGACTATTTCTTTGACTATCAATTCTGACCCGTTTACGCCAAGTTTAGGATTGCCTTAGAGCTTCTTTTGGACCTATATTCATGTTAGTATAACTCCCTGAGATTATGCAACTTGGTTCATTAGAGATCCTATTCACATGCATGTTTTCGTTAAATGCCTATATGTTGACCATTATGCCCAAATGACCTTAAAAAGTGATTTTTGAAAATGTACAAGGGTAGACACCTTAGTTACTGAAATGTAAACTTGTACACAAAATTTGACATCAGTTTGACGTCTAGATAAAGAGTTATGCTCATTAGCGTAATTAGAAGCTTTCTTAGTAAATAATTAGCATAATTAGCGTAGTGCCTAACTAAACCCAAATTTTATATCAAAACTTTATACCCATTGATATATAATAATATTTTGGGATTTTTTAAGATTTTTATTTATTTTTAGGTTGAGCATAACTTAGAGTTCTAACCTTATATCGGTAATTGCTGGTTATGCCATTTTTGGCTATAAAATGAGTTTTATAAATCCTTTTGACCCCAAACTTTTTTCTACTGACTTATTATGATAAATATATTATTTTGAGCCTTCTGGAATTATAAAAATATCAGCTTTCCATTGAAAACCCGGAAATGGCTCCAAATCGCCTTTTAGGCATTTTTACGACATAGTCTATGTCAAAAATAGTTTATATATACAAAAGTTAATACCTACTGATATATTTAGTAAAATTCTATATTATAACAGTAAACTAAAATTTGAAACTCAGATTTCCAGTTTTGACCTTTTAGGCTTATGTGAAATTACCGAAATGCCCTTTCGGTGCATAGGATGATTATAATTAATAAAATTCACATACATATGATATCCTATTGTTATAACATAGTAAACTAAGCATACTTACTGATTTATTCAGATAGATAACTCAGATTGCTAGTTTAACTCTTTATACCCCTTTTAAATGACCTAAATGCCCTTATGAGGCGTAATTTGAGTTTAAAATCATTTGGGGCATAATAGGACATATCTTACTGATATCACAACATATTTAGTGCACATAATCTCAGGAAACTTGTATATGATTTATATGGTTACCCGTTACGCATTTTCGCGTTCGGATCGGCTTATGTAACTAGTTTACGCATAATAGCCGAGACGGGTCAAACCATATCATCTTTGTCTAAAAATCCAGAATGTATTTAGTTTACCCATAAAATACAAGTCTCCAAACTTATTGGGTCTAAATCACATTCCTTTCCGGTTTTCGCCTTCCTCGTGATTAAACCGTATTTATCCTTCGCAACTAACCGGTCTAAGCTTAGGCTATATAAAGACCCGTTAGGATTCTAATAGGTTATTATAAACCTTCGTTCCAGAATAGGAGACCAGTAAAAGACACTTGCATTTGCTTATTGTGGTTTATACTTGCTCAGGTAAATACTTTTAACTTATTTTCCCTTATACGGGCTTGGGGTACGGTATATAGAATACAGCTTGGTCGGGCAATTGACCCTAACTCATTAGTAGCTAGGTATTATCAATGTGACCCGTTTAAAAACTGGTTTTGTTTGTTTTACGCGTTTAGGAGTTTAATGACCATGTCCCGGATATCGTTGGCATCATTTTACGAAATGGCCACGACCTTGACACACGGGAGTGGGCGTACACCTGACAATGTGTCCATATTTATTAAGGTATAACCGTTGGCTTCCCGCCGCGGATTTATACTATGTGGTGTGTCAATTAACCTTAAACCCGGCACGAACCGGGCGACTGAACGCATAACGAACATGTAATTCTTTTACAAGATTAGATTTGATTAATTATTCCCAAGTTATAAAAAGTTTTGTGCCATGTGCATTCAAATAAATTTTTAAAATGTTTTCAAAATGAGTCAGTTAAATTGTATTTACCAGTGTAAACTGACGTATTTTCCCCAAAAAGATTAAGTGCAGGTTCTACACGAAATAGGCTGGCCACTCCTTAGCATCGTTAGAGTCTCGCAAGCTTGGATGCCGTTATCTGTTGAACAATTTCCTCTTTTTATTTTGATCCGCCTGTGGATCTATTTCAGCTACTTTGTGATACTTGGATATTAAATTTTGTTGGTTGAAATAAATCTATTTTATTGCTTCCGCTGTGCATTTTAATTTGTGTTGTTTGACTATGACGATATCAACTACGTCACAATACTCCCCCACCAGGCCCACCGGTGACACGTGGAAATTAGGGGTGTGACAGGTTGGCATCAGAGCCAACACTGAGTGAATTAAACACTAGCCTTTTGTGTTTAATCTCAGTGCACGAATTTGCACATTCTTCGAGTTCTGAGTCTTGATATAGAACATAGGACAAACTCCGTTTTGTTTTTGTTTTATTCGGTCTTTTTATTTTATATATATTAGTCGTTATCTTAACCATGTTTGCAGGTCAAAATTCCGCCAAGGTTTCTACGAGGACGAGGCAAGGGCCCAGTTACGGGTCATGATCACGAGGCCGGACCATCGCACCGGCGAACACCCTCTATTATTATGAGTACGAGCCCACAAGAGCCGTGGAGACTCTATGTTGAGCCTGGGAGGCGATCAGTCTCTCTCAGTTCTTCGCCTTCATACTTGCATTCTTTCGGGCCCAATTCAGAAAATGAACCCAATAACTAACCACCTTCATTCATACCTTTACAAAGATCGAATTCTCACCATTCTTATGGCGATCCAACCCCAGTCTTTCAGAGCCGGTTCAACCCGGCTAATATCTTTCCAGAACCCGTGGGTTTCAACCCACTAGGACCTGAGGATCATTTCTCAGGAGACCATGCTGACGATATGGATGAAGACACGAACCCCGTGGAACCAGCATCCGGAACACCAAACCACCCGATCGAGATCTCCGATGGATCATCCTTTCACGGATCACCTTATCGTGGTCCCGACAGTTCTCAGGAGAGGTTCAAACAGTGGGACTGGTATTTCACCCCGTCCGAGCACTCGTCTCCTTATCAGCAGCAGCAGCAACAACAACAGGATCCTTCCGAGGATTCTCGATTCAGGACAGTTACGCCGCCACCACCACCGCCAGTAGAGAAACAACCGCCTCCGGAGCCACCGAGGCAGAGAAGGTCAAATGCACGGATGTCCGTGCAAGGAGGAGTCCGTATCAGTACTCCTCAGCCCTCGAGTGGCAGTCATTATCCACCACTCCAGGAGGAAGAAGACCCGCAAATGGGGGGTCCATCAAACCCCATTCCAGAGATCAACTCAGCGCCTATGGCACCACCGGTGGGTTTTGACAACCCAATCCCTGCCTACGCCGGTTCAGCGGCGTATAACCCCTTTGAGCAGCCGGCGCATACCCATTACAACTATGCTAATGTGGACCCATACCAGGGGGCATGGGACTACAATGCTAGTCACCCAGAGGGACCTTATGGTGGTCTTTGGACCACTGGTTACCCGACTTATGGGTACCAGCGTCCGCCACCTCCACAGCCTCTGTATCGGCCGCCGTAGCCATAGTTGATCCCACCTGAGCGCCAGGAAGAGGTCCTTGAAAGATTGGACTGATGTGAACGGGAAATCCGAACAAAGCACAGTAACACACGAGGTTTCTTCAAGGGATTGTCAGACCTGATAAAAGGGAAGTCCAAGAGAAGGGGTCATTGAAGATCTTTTGTTTTTATTTATTTTATTTGTAATCAAGTCCCTGCATGGACTTTTTGCTTCAGTACTCAGCACCTGCGTGGGCTTGTCATTTTGTATTCTGCCCCTGTGTGGGCATGTCTTTTAATTGACCCATGCGTGGGTTTGTCTTGTTTTCCGCCCCTGCATGGGTATTTATTTTCGTAGAAGTCCCGTTTAGGGAAAATGTTGTATTGTTAAAACAATTTATGAGATGTTCTAGTCAAATTTTCATTTTATTTATTATTGTTAAATTATATGCTCAAAACATAAAATAAATGAAAATAATAAAAGATCTGCCATTATATTAGAATGGTAAAATCTAAAAAGAACAGAGACCTAGCCATATGTTATTATAAAACAAGGCCAAGATGGTAGTTCCATAATTAGATTAAGATCCACATTGACATCTCAATTTAGGACTATTCTGCGTTAATTATTAAAGAAATCTTAGAGGTAAAACCTAGCCTATATGTTGTTGCAGACAGAGCCAAGATGGTAGGACCCACATAATGGATTCCAATTATTGTTAACATCTGTTAGTATGTTAACGATCTTGGCAAACTGTGAATCAGTAAAGTCACACAGGCCAACCTTTAAAAAGGGTTAATTTTAAATTCCCTTAACCGCTTCTTTGAGGCGAAGTGCCTGTGGGCGATAATTAAATGTCCTATGTGACTAAAAACAGTGGTAACTTATGACTCCCTGTTAATAAATGGTGATGAACTATGGTTCGAACCTAAATACCTGGATACTGTAAAATCCTAGTTTATTATTAAATTAAATTGTCCTTGTGACTAGGCCTTATGTGCTATTATTAAAATATTTTAGGATAATAATAAAGATCCTAAAGTTTTAACAAATTAACCTAAAATGGCAATTTAAAACCTTGGTTAATAAAATATAAAATACTGTAAAAACCCCTAAATATAACCTTGCCCATTAAATTCCATATGTAGCAACTGAAGCTACATGGCTGGGTCAGATGTAGCGAATAGTCATCCATGGGGAAACCATGAAAATGCTAAAATACAGTTGACTGGTGCGGAGCTGAAAGCGCTTGTTGATGATGCGGTTACAAAGGCCTTATAACGGCAGTATAATGAGTACAGTGAGACCCATAGTAGAACCCTATCTACACCACATGCTAAGCCAAAGACGCATTCTGAGGCTCACAGCAAACCACCACCTACCCCACCTAAGTCTAAGAAGGATGATGACCGACATTCTTCAAATGAAAACAGTGTTCACCCCAAGAAGATTGTGTTTGATGATGCCCCACGTGCCAAGGGTTGCACGTATAAATATTTTGTATCTTGTAAACCCCGGGATTTTACTTGGGAGAAAGGGGCAGTGCACTACAAGACTTGGTTGGACGGAATGGACACTATTGTGGACATTAGTGGTTGTGCTGAGAGGGATATGGTTAAGTTTGCATCCCAGTCATTCAAGGGTGAAGCCCTAGCGTGGTGGAGGTCATTGGTTCAAGCCTCTGGAAAGGTTGCTTTGTACAACATGTCATGGGAGCAATTGTTGCTCTTATCAAAGAAAACTACTGCCCTCAGCATGAGGTTGAGAAGATAGAATCTGATTTCTTATCACTGGTCATGAAGAACTTGGATTGCCAGGCATATCTTACAAGTTTCAACACCCTGTCCAGATTGGTTCCGTACCTTGTGACCTCGGAACCCAAAAGGATCGCGCGCTTCATTGGGGGTCTGGCCCCAGAAATCAAAGCTAGCGTAAAATCCTATCGGCCCGCTACATTTAGATCCGTAGCTGATATATCTCTGTCTTTCACTCTGGATGCAGTGAGGTAGAGATCATTGAGAAATGCTGACACCGAGAAGAGAAAGCGTGAAGATGATGGTTCACGACGCTCAGATAAGAAGCGAAAAGGGAACAACGACCACAAAAAAGGGTCGGGATCCATGAAAGGTGATCAACAGTCGGGCGATAGGCCCAAGTGCAAGGTTTGCAAGAAGCACCATTTTGGGAGGTGCAGGTATGAACAGAAATTCCAGCTGATGTCACACCCTCGCTTTGCGGAAGCATGGTTAATTTGGTGTGACTTCTTAATACCATAGCTTATCATAACAAAGCTATATGAAGATAAAACCATGCAAGATCATCCATTGATTTAAGTTTTAAAATAAAAGTAACATAACATTGTCTTGAAGCGTTGACACATGCAACGGAAATTACAACCTAACGACATAAAACATTGTTTGAAGACACAAACACCATCATGAAATAAACGCAGTTTAAGGACTGTGACTCGTGCAGGTAAAAGTCACATCCCCTAAACTTGGATGACCTCATAACTCTTATGCAGCGGGAAAACGGAGCGTACCGTGCCAGAATCCTTAGTTCCCTGAAATACATGTAAGTTGGAAAAATCAACAATAATGTTGAGCAAGTTCATGTGTAAGTGAGTATGTAAAACCTTTGTAAGTATAAAATCTTGGTATGTAGCAAATAAGGAAAAAGAGATCACCAATGGTTTGTAAGGCCATTGATATGTGTGAACTGCAAGTAGGAAGACTCAAACCTAGCGGATTTTGCGTTGGGTACAAAGTCACCCCGAGGTCTGTTATTCTGGGCCTGGGGCTGGGCTCGCTACATCCAGATAGATCTACCGCTACTGTCCCTCGGTCCTACAATGAGAAATAATGGCCTCAAGTTGCGCCTACCCACTCACATGATCTAAGTAGTAACCCTCCTTACGCTAACCATACCATGTAAAAAATACCTGTAATCATAGTAACATGTATTTCACCCCCGCGGTCTAGAAAAATGAAAACAGTTAAGAGAAAAGGGGGACATGAACTCACAGTGGTGCGTCTCTAACAAGAAAATCTCCTGGTCAATCTGCTGTGCGACGACCTACACATACTAACTTCTATTAGACGGACGGTCGTGCCTTAGCTTAAGGTTTAATGTCTTTGGAAAATAGTTAGACAACTATTTCGTAATTATACTTTGTAACTGTTTGGTAAACATTTTCCTTCCCAAGTATGGGGGTTTTAATACATGTGCGTTTGTGAATTTTTGAAATATATTATTAAGTCTCACTTAATAAAATGTATTTTATTTCATTAATCAAAAATACTTTACTTCCAAAATATAAATATTTTTCCCAAAAATATTATATTTTAATCCTTATAATGTTTCCCCAAAATAATACTCTTGTCAAAATACGCGTTCATTAGTATCTTTCCGACAATGCGTAAGTTACGTTTAAAGATCGGGTGGTATTAATAATACCGTTGTAACTTATTATTTATTGTGAAGGCGTTCGTATTATTTTGGAATCGTTAATATTGGGTAATATTACTTTTATCCTGAAAATAATACTTGTATAGTTCACAAAATAATCATAAAAATTTCACAAGTATTGTTATGGAATGTATATACCAAATATATATTTACCACGTTTTATTTTGCGAAAATCCCACCTCCGACACTTAGAAATATTGTAAATAAAATCGTGGCGAAATTTACATTTTTGAAAACAAGTTAAAAATATATTTATAACACTTGTGATGAAAATATTTCCTAGTGTTAGGTTTTTGGAAAAATTTCGCCAGAGTTTCCCCTGTAACTGGAGGTGGCCACGCTTTCAAGCGTATCATTTTCTTTTAAAATTTAAATCAACAATTTTCTCAATCAACAATAAACAATATTCAAACCATCAAACTAGTCAAAATAGATATAAATCGCAAAAAAACATGAACTTGTGGTTTATCTAAATTATGTAGTAACTTTCCATTACTTTTAGTGGATCTATGTATAAATCAACTCGGTTTCTTGAGAATCTCGTTTTTAAAGAAGTTACATCTTTACAACTTCTTTTCAACATTTACAAAAATAGTTCTTTTGTCAAAACTTTGTGTTACACAAGTGTTTACACACTTGTGTGTTTACAAAAATCACTCTTGTTTATGTAAAACCCGGTTTAGAAATGATTTCTTTTGACGCTTGGTCCTTTGAAAATACCGCTTGTAGATCCGTAGATCTACTAGTTTGCAAGTCTATTTTATAAGAAAAATTGTTTTTGCACAAGTTCATTTAACATATTCTAAGTCACGTTTCATGAACATGACTCAACCAGGTTAGATGACGATCCGAGCTACTACTAACATAGATCAACACTAAATAATCACAATAAAACAAGTCTTACAAGTTTTACACAACTCTATAGCTTTTATCCAACATGTTTATCATCTTTGTAAACTTTTAGTATGTCATCTTGTATGTTCATGATTTTTAACCGACAAAGTTCATTTTAACCACTTTAGAATAGATCAAGAAGGCGTTTAGAGTCACTTACTACTAGCTCGAGGCTAGGGAAGAAACTAGTCGGAAATCGAGTGGATAAAAGCAATGTAGCGAGGTCCTTGGTAATCCGAGTGCACCGGGCTTCCTTGTACGCGATCCTTCACCCTTGTAAATGCTTGGAATGTCTTGTATGAAATCGAAAAATGATGGATGGGTGGTGCTTGGTGTTCGGCCGAATGGAGCAAGAGAGGAGAGAGTGGAGTGATTTTTCTAAGTGTGGTGAAGTGATTAGTGGACATAAGCTTAATACTTATAGACAAAGCTTTCTTAATTATCCAAAGGGTTTAGTGTTGTCAAGATATTAGACAACCAAGGACAAGGGGTGTCCCCCATGAGGGCCGAACTCGATTAAGGGGGGGGGGGGTATTTGGTTAGATTTCAACTAGATAATTAGGATCTAGTTAGTTAATTAGGGGGTTAACTTAGTTACTAGCATGTAGTGAGTTGTGACGGGTGTTAGGGTACTCGGGGGCCCTAACTGGCTCAGAAAAAGAAAAACAATGTTGATGACAATATTTTTATGTTCCGGGTATAGTCCGGTTGTTCGGTTGGATAGTGATCCGTTAATGTGCTTAACAAAGCTTTAAAGTGTCGTAAATACTATTTTTAGTGACACAACTTATTCCCGACACTTTGGAAAGTGTCTAGTAATATTTTTCTCATGTTTTGGCACTTTATTAGTTGGTTAAATGCTGAATTTTGTATTTTAAAGTGCTGAATTTTGTACTTAGAGTACGTTTTAGGCACATCCGGTCACTATAAATATCACCTAGTGACGCAGTTCTACCACCCTCTTATCCCTACACTCTCTACTAGTGTAGTAATCTATCTCTGGCTCATACAGGCCTTAGAGGCAGTGTCTGCCTGATGCTGGCTATATCAGCATGTTAAATGGGTTATCCGTTCATTGTGCTACTGTGCTTTTGTGCATCAAGGTTGTCACTAAAGTCTTGTATGTAAATAATAGTGTGACAGCAAATAAAGTATGATGCAAGTATGTACACGTATCAGTATTCAAGTAGCAGTTTATCCACAATTTCAGGCAAGCACAGTAATTAAGCAGTAATTAAATATTAATTAAGTCGTACGGATACCTAGTTTTGTGAGGGTTGTCACAGCTGAAGGCGTGTGGGATCTGTAAGTCCTCTGAGCATAGGACTCTTGATTGCAAGAAGTTAAAGGATGCAACTTGCTATAGTTGCAATGAAAAAGGGCACATCAAGACTAACTGCCCGAAGCTGGTAAAGAAGGCTGAAGAAGGGAAGAAGACGAACGCCAGGGTCTTTCAAATGAATGTTCAGGAGGCCATTCAGAACGACAACGTTATAACCGGTACGTTTCGCATTAATGATGTTTTCGCAAGAGTATTGTTTGATTCTGGAGCAGATAAATCTTTTGTGGATATTAAGTTTTGTGAATTGCTAAAATTGCCTGTTAAAGCCTTAAGTCTAAATTATGAGGTAGAATTAGCTGATGGGACTATGGAAACAATCTTGACCGTGTTAGATGGATGTGTCATATCCATTAGGAACCACTCTTTTCCTCTGTCCTTATTACCCTTTAAGCTAGCCGGTTTCGATATAGTGCTGGGTATGGATTGGTTATCGCATAACCAAGCCCAGATCATGTACCACAAGAAGCAAGTGGTGATCAAGACTCCGTCTGGAGAGCCACTTACCATTCAGGGAGATACACATCATGGATTTCCTGAGCAAGTAGCTATGCTAAGGGCATCCAGATGTTTGAAGAAAGGTTGTGTCATTTATATGGCACAGGTAACCATTGATGAGCAAAAGCCCAAGATTGAAGACATTCCCGTTATTTCTGAATACCCTGAAGTTTTCCCGGAAGAACTACCTGGTTTGCCACCAGATAGACAAGTGGAGTTCAGAATCGACATCATTCCAGGAGCAGCTCCCATTGCAAGAGCACCATATAGATTGGCACCAACGAAAATGAAGGAATTAAGGACACAACAAGATGATTTGCTAGCTAAAAGGTTTTATTAGACCTAGTTCGTCTCTATGGGGAGTGCCAATTTTGTTCGTCAAGAAAAAGGATGGATGAATGCTTCTTTGCATTGATTACCGCGAGCTTAATAAGGTCACTATCAAGAACAGATATCCTTTGCCCAAGATCGACGATCTGTTTGACCAGTTACAAGGAGCAAGCTATTTTTCCAAGATAGATCTCAGGTCAGGCTATCATCAATTGAAGGTCAAGGATGAAGATGTACACAAGACTGCATTCAGGACTCGATATGGTCATTACGAGTTCTTAGTGATGCCTTTTGGGCTCACTAATGCACATGCCGCATTCATGGATCTCATGAATCACGTATGCAAACCTTATCTGGCTAAATTTGTCATCGTCTTCATCGATGACATCCTCATCTACTCGAAGAGCCAAGCTGACCACGAGAAGCATCTTCGATGCATTCTTAAGCTGCTTCATCGAGAAAAGCTCTATGCCAAGTTTGCCAAATGTGAGTTTTGGCTTCGAGAAGTCCAATTTCTTAGCACGTCGTGAGTGAGTGTGGTATCCAAGTGGATCCCGCTAAGGTTGAAACTGTCATGAATTGGCAGGAGCCGAAGACGCCTACGAAAATTCGTAGTTTCCTAGGACTAGCAGGATACTACAGACGCTTTATCGAGAATTTCTCAAGAATTGCAGCACCCCTGACTTTGCTGACTCGCAAGAATAGCAAGTTTAATTGGGGGCCTAAGCAGCAAGAGTCATTCGATATTCTGAAGCAGAAGTTGAGCAATGCTCTAGTGTTGACATTGTCTGATGGGAATGAAGAGTTTATAGTATATTGTGATGCATCACACACGGGATGGGTTGTGTGTTAATGCAGAAAGGCAAAGTCGTTGCCTATGCTTCACGACAACTAAAGGTGCACGAGAAGAATTACACCACCCATGACTTGGAGTTGGGTGCCGTTGTATTTGCGCTTAAGCTTTGGAGACATTACCTGTATGGGACAAAATGTGTGATCTATTCTGATCACAAAAGCCTTCAGCATCTGTTCAATCAGAAATATTTGAATATGAGGCAGCGACATTGGATGGAAACTCTGAACGATTATGACTGTGAAATAAGATACCAAGAGAATTGAATTCAAGAATAGTCTAAATATTTGAATATGAGGCAAGGCCAATGTAGTCGCGGATGCCTTAAGCAGAAAAGAAAGAGTGAAGCCAATCAGAATCAATGCAAAGAGAATTGAATTCAAGAATAGTCTAAATGAAAAGTTGTTAGCTGCATAGAAGGAAGCTATATCAGAAGCTAACTATCCTAATGAAAAGCTGGAAGTAAATGAAGAGCAGTTATCCTATGGCAAAGACGGAATCCTAAGATTAAATGGAAGAATATGGGTTCCTGTTTATGGAGGACTTCGAGACACTATCCTTAAGGAAGCCCACAGTTCCAGATATTCCGTTCATCCAGGAGCGGATAAAATGTACCAGGATGTGAAGGCAAATTATTGGTGGATAGGCTTAAAGAAGTCTATAGCCACCCATGTAGCTAAATGTCTAACGTGTGCTCAAGTCAAGGCTGAGCATCAAAAGCCGTCAGGTCTGCTACAACAGCCTGAAATTCCCACTTGGAAATGGGAAATGGTGACAATGGATTTCATCACCAAATTGCCTAAGACGCAGAAGGGAAATGATACCATATGGGTCATAGTTGACAGGCTGACCAAGTCAGCTAATTTCCTACCCATTAAGGAAACTTACAGTTTGGACATGTTGGCCCAACTGTATGTTGATAACATTGTATCCCTGCATGGGGTACCAGTGTCTATTATCTCCGATAGGGGTACTAGATACACTTCGCATTTTTGGAAAAGTTTCCAACAGTCTCTGGGGACGCAACTGAACTTTAGTACAGCTTATCATCCTCAAACGGATGGGCAGAGTGAGTGCACCATCCAGACTTTGGAAGACATGCTCCGTGCATGTGTGATTGATTTAGGAGGTAGCTGGGATAGGCACCTACCTTTGGTCGAGTTCTCCTATAACAATAGCTATCATACCAGCATTCAGGCTGCGCCTTTTGAGGCATTATATGCCAGAAAGTGCAGAACGCTCATCTGTTGGGCAGAAGTAGGAGACACTCAATTATCAGGTCCTGATTTAGTCTTTGAGACATCGGACAAGATTGTCCAAATTCGTGACCGCCTGAAAGCTGTCCGAGATAGGTAGAAGAGCTACGCTGATAAAAGGCGAAAACCCCTCAAGTTCGAGGTTAGTGATAAAGTTTTGCTCAAAGTGTCACCCTGGAAAGGGGTGATGCGATTTGGTAAGAAAGGTAAGCTAAGCCCAAGGTATATAGGACCATTCGAGATCATTGAATGTATTGGATCAGTGGCTTATAAGTTAAACTTACCTGAAGAGCTCAGTGGTATACATAATGTATTCCACGTCTGCAATCTGAAGAAGTGTCTAGCTGATGAATCTCTAGTCATACCACACGCATATGTGCACATAGACGAGAGCTTGAAATTTGTGGAAAACCTGTGTCGATTGAGGATCGACAGGTAAAAAGGCTTCGAATGAAGCTTGTACCTATTGTCAAGGTAAAATGGGATGCCCGCAGAGGTCCTGATTATACGTGGGAGTTAGAGTCCACAATGAAAGAGAAATACCCTCAATTGTTTCCATAAATCTCGAGGTCGAGATTTCTTTTAAGGGGGTGAGGATGTAACACCTCGAAAATTCATGTCCAATAAGGTATTGACACGTGTCATAAGCTTTGAACGTGTGAAAGAATACTTTAGAGGGACTAAAGTTGACAAACGGGGAAACTATGCGAATATTAGGGTCCAAAGTGTCAACAATGGATAAATATATTCAAAAATAGCCCTACATAACGTTTATACCTTCAAACGAATAAATCATGTGTAGGTCCCTCGGAGGTTGAGGTTAAACCTAATCCTTGTTATGTTTAACACACTAGCAAGTGCGGAATCCAAGCTAGAGTGCAAACCGTAGTTTATATGAAAGCACAAGTAACAAGAGAAAGAGTAGACACACAAGATATCAAAGTTTTCTCTTGTATTTCAGTGGACACGGTTACAGCCCTTGACCAAACTGAAATGCTCTCTTACAAGACCTTGGTTCACTCACATGCACTATCAACAACACTTCTAAGAACTAACTGTGAACTGAACCCCAACATGGGTATATATACCCGAAACAGATAACATGCACGAAGGATCAGAAGTTCTGGTCGAAGGATCATCTATCGACCATAATCTCTCCGAAGGATCCATACATACCTCGAAGGATGATGTATCCTTCGAGGTCCATATGTATCCATCGAAGGGTGTCTTTCGAGGTCATCGAAGGATACAAAACATCCTTCGATGACATCCTTCGAAACATACTATCTTACAAACATAATGTTGACTGTTTGGCCAAGTCAAACCAGGAGGATGGTTGACTTGGTCAAACATACAGTCAAACACTTAAACAAATACAACAAAAGACGTAAACACGACAGACAAAAGACATCGTTTTATACATTACAAAATACAGACAAAGTACAGACACAAGTGCACCAACAAACTCCCCCTTGGCTGTAGCTTTGTCTCGGTCTTCGTGTCTTTATGTCTCGGACGTCCTTTCCACTGTCAAATGATGTGATGACCATGCACTTCCTGCGTTGACCAGCAGATTGAAGCAGTACAAGGCCATCTTCTGAAACTTCATAGCTTGATCCCGATCCCGAACCAAGTAGTTTATCTCATGCTCCTTCAGAACAATAATATCCGATCTGGACATGTTAGTAATCCACATCGGATCTATTATTCTAAAGTTCTCCTGACTATCTCTGAATAGGATCACGGCTTCACCAGTATCCGCATCATAGACCCAGCAATGGAAGTTTCCTAGAAAGTCAGTCTTCATCTTCAGTAAAGGTATCTTCTTCATCACTTTAGGAGGATCATACACCAAACGATAGCGAGCAGTGTTTGTTTCTGGATCAAGTGTAAACCTGATCTGCTCGTATCTAGGAAACTGTGGCTTGTATAGAGGATCCTTCCAGCCCCTTCTCCTTTCCAACCTGATTTTCTTAGCAAACAGATCCACCATCTTTTCTTCGTCTCGATTGATAACATCTAGTTGAGCTAACACTGCAACATCATAGTATGGAAGTGAAAGAATACTGAGAAGAGTTCTGAAATACTGAAGACCATTTTCTCGTTTCACAACCATGCAGTGAAGATCCTTGACGAACATCCAACTAATAATGCGACCCCGAGCCCGATTCTTCTCCAGACTCATATAGTTAACCTGATCCAACGGAGCGAGCGGAGGAGGATTCCTAGCAAGGAAATCCGCTCGCCATTCATTCACTGTCTTCTCACGGTTTTCTTGAGCTGTCGGAGAATCTGAAGAGAGATTGGCAAACTCTGCAGTCTTTTCTGCCACAAAATCATCATCAAGAGCATTAACCTCCGCATTGTCTTTTCCAACATATACAGGACGTTCAGGATCCGAACCGATGAAGATTTCTTCAATTGTAGAGAAATCGGTTTGGTCCTGTTCCAACGGAGTAGCATCAATCATACTCACAGCAACATCATCCAATTCTGTCAGAGCCAGTATCTATTCATCTGACATTTCAGTAACATGCTCTCCCTCTTCTAACAGTTCACCCGTGACTGGATGAAACTTCTGAGCACCTGAGGATTCAGGGAGATCTGCAAATGTTTCTGGTTCCAGACTAATATGTTCAGGCCCTGTAGAAGTTTCCAGTGTTTCTGTCTGCTCTGATGGGCCAGTGGAAGTTGTAGGAGGAGCAGAAGGAGTGTCTTGAGGTGTACCAGATCCACCTGCAGTACCGGATCCAGTTGCACCGGAACCTGAGGCAGTTGTTTGATCTGGATTCGCTGCATCATCATCCTTATCATCCTCACGCCTTGAGGGAACTATGCCTAAGGCATTACACCTTTCACTCCACAAAGTACCAACCTTGGAATTAATCTTCTTGAAGTTAGCATAAACAGGCCTGAAGGCTTCAACAAGTTTATCATCACAACTATTGATCTTCTGCGTTAACGCTTTTGCCTGATTCTCCAAATTAGTACTATGCCCTTTCATAATTTCAACCTCCCTATCTCGTGCCCTGTTCGCCTCCTTTAACCTCTCAATTTCCTCGGCCTGTTCCTTAATCTTGATATTCTGAGCGTCAACAATTGAACACAACTTGTTGTGTGCCACTACATCCTCTTTTTCGCTGAGCACGATATTCTTCAATTGTTTTTGTGTGTCGACCAACTATAGAACCCAATTCACTGACTTGTTCAATCAGGAATTGTATCTTGTCAGCTTCAGAAAATCCTGACAAGGTTTCTGCCATAGTTGGTCGCGAAGGCTCAGGTCCAGAGGAGCCGGACTGACCAGCCTGACCAGGAGCACCTGTAGGACCAGTTATAACGAGAGGGGGTCGGACATGTGTACCTGAGGCGGGAGTTGCAGGTGGCTGTTGATCAACAGACACCGTACGTGTCCCAGAAGACCTCGGAGGAGAAGACATAAGATCCAGCGTCTCTGAAGCAGTCAGTTGATCACTAACGGGAGGAAACTGTTGCTCAGGAGCAGATGAAGGCTGAATAGAAATTGGAGCAGAGGAATCACCAGCAGTTTTCTTCGATGAACGAACACCCTGTCGTTTTGCCTTCCTCTTTCTAACAAAACCCGGAGAAGTAAGCATATAATCCTCAATCCTGGTCAGATTCTCCAGTTCTAACCGTCTTCCCTATTCGCACAAACCGGGGATTCCCGCGACTATCAAAGACCTTCTGCATCCCTGGAGGAGGAGGATTATCATCCTCAGACGATGAACCACCATCACCAGAACCTCCTTCCTCTTCAGAAGATGAGCTGCTTTCATCAATTAGCTTCCTCGGCTCAACTACCTTGCCTTTACCCTTGTCAGTCGCAACAGTACCAGACTGACTAGCAGCACCACCATCTCCACCTGCACTACCACCTGTTTCAACAACTACAGCACCACCATCACCACCTGCATCAATAGGAGCATCAGGGTCGACAAACTCTCCCTGAACTTCTTCAGCAGCAACATTGACATCAACCTCAACACGTGCTGCAGCACTAGAACTGCCAGCAGACTTCCTTGTTGCTTTGATTCCATGTTTAGCCCCGAGCTGCGTATCAGCCAAAGCGATTAACTTTGGCTCTTCATTATCAGAATCGCTCGCGTCTCGACGCCATCTGTTGTTCTGCGGTGCCTCGTAGTCAGGAATATCAAGATGACCAATAAGTTTCCTAATTGGGTCCGATTCCTTATAGGCGGACATAGACTTGAATATCAGCAGAGTACGCTCATTCATTGGATTAACAGGTAGAACATCTGCTTCAGCCTTTGGAAGATCAGGAATCTGATCATCAATCATCATCTGCAGAAATCTGGGATATAGCCAGAATTTTGTAGATGTTCGCTGTGTTGCTGACGGAAGGGGCCTTCGAGCGTTTTCCTTCAGATTGTCGAAGATATAGCGAGATATGTTGAACGGCTTGTTCAGAATCAAGGCCGTAAACAATCCAGTTAAATCGATCGGCGGCAGATCATACCCAGAACGCTTGTTGCTCAGGCAATGAATAAGGATATGCAACAAGAACTTGTATCGAAGCGGCATATACTTCTTGTTGATCTGATTAGCAAGAACATTTTCGCTGTACCGCAGCCTCATTAGTAACCCCCGCTGACATTGTAGATCTATAGAAGTAGGGTCTTCTGGTTGATCTCCAAGCTGTAGACGTTCTCTGATAGTGTTTTCTGTAATAACCACAAGTTTTTCAGCAACTGATGCCCTGATCACTTCCTTATTCTCCACCGTTTCAATCACAGCTGAACTCCAAAACTCCTTGATGTGAGACTGATAGGCAATGTGCTGTGTTGTGATAGCATAATTGATACGCGCCCGATGAAGGTACTCCATGATTCCAGTAAACTCCGGACTGATATTGCCTTCCGGTTGTAAATACGCAGCCATGTTATATCTAGATTCAGACATAGATTCAACCTCAGTTTTCTCCTTCTTTGTTGGCTTTGCCCGTTCCTTTTTCCCTACTTTTGGTGCCATTTCTGTTCATCAAACATAGACACGTAATAAGAAAAAGTCAAACAGTCAACAAGGAATTCCACACTTAGAAAATTTTCAATTTCTTGGAAAAATTCTAAGTGTTGAACTCTCGAAGGATTCAAATTATCCATCGAAGGATTGAACATGGCCCGAAGGATGACAAATGGTTCGAAAGATGTCACTTTCCTCGAAGGATAACAACCTTATCGAAAGATCATCTTTCGAAGAATCAAGAATTTGAAAGATGTCTTGATCATTCGAAGGTTTGATCAAATCGAAGGATGATCCTTCATGAAATCTAACATCTTTCGAGTCTCAGATCGAAAGATGTTGTACAGCACATCTACCGAGGTGAGAGTCAACATCCTTCGTGTTGACCTCCGGCATCACTGTTCAACGGCGTATTTTCCGGTGGGTTTTAAATTATTTCCGGTGATGGTTTTTAAGTTGGATTCAAGTGTGTTTTATACCAAACAAAAACAATATTAACCACCATTTCAAACCATCAACAATTTGACCCATTCGGACACTGATTTAGATCAAACACCCAAACAACACACTCTGTTTATCCAAACCAAAACCCTAGACCCATGATTCAAAACTTTTCATGTTGCATTCAAACAAAACTGATCATCATAAAAAGAAACTAACTCTATGATTTCAACATCAGCACATTGTATATAACACACACTTTATCCTAGGTTAACAACTGAAAGTATGAGCAATAAACATGATCAAAATGAAGATTTCATAATGTTCTTGTTTGTGATAATGTTTGTTATGAAAAGCATGATCATCCTACCATGTTTGTTATATAAAATCCTGATATTTTATACTTCTTGAAATTTTGGCAGAGTTTCGGGGTGATGAGGGTTTTTGAGAGATGATTTTTGAAACTGTTATGAACAAATGAAGAAGACGACCTTTTTATACCCTGACCTCGAAAGTCCAACCGTCTCGAAAGATGAATAACCATTCGAAAGATGTAAAGGTGTCTCGAAAGATCACCCTTGGATCGAAGGATCCATATTTTGCTCGAAAGATCCAGATATTTGAAAGATCTGGATCGAAGGATACCAGATATTTTTGGAATCCTTCGAAAGATATCTTTCGATCTAAACCATCTTTCAAAAGGATCTGATCAGCTCGAATGATCAATTTGGTCAAATCCTTCGTTGACCAAATCATCTTTCGACTGAGATGATTGACTTTCGTTGACTTTCTTGACCATCTGATCTTTCGAGGGCCATTGCTTCCTCGAAGGATCAGATTTCCACCAACACTTTGGATTTTTGGGAATTTTCAATTCAAACCCCTCAAATTTTGGAGGTTTTCAGAAATAACCATTTTGAAAAGTTGTCCGTTATGAAATTCTGCAAAGGTTAGTTTTATGAAGTATCTCTGCTTGTCAGGTATCGGATCGAGCACTAACATCAGTTAATCAAAAATAACATTAGATTGAAAATCTTTTTGTATTTTGAGGTTTGATAAAATAAAAGGCAACAATTTTAATATCCTTTGAACGTTATCAAACGACATCACCGCTAATGTCGTGCTGATATGCAACAAACGACAAAAACTGTTTAAAATAAAGCAGTAAGTAAATATGTACAAACACAACAATATTTTTGCGAGTTTCTGGCGAAGAGAATCATATCAGCTTGCGGTCTTTTATCAAAACACATTTCCTTTTAAAATTCTTTTACAGAAATGGATAAGTATTCTACCACAATTACCGATATTGTTATCCACTTAAACTCAACAATCAAGTATAATCATAATACAATGAGATACATTTAAGGTATGATTTATACTTACCGACCAGTGTTCATCCACTCACGACACATTCCCGTATCAAGGTATGCACGAGAGTTCATCTTACTGGGGAGTATACCATTTATCATCCGTTTTTAACGTATATAAAATGTGAACAAGTCACTTATTTGAATTGAAAACAAGCCCTATGTGATAGAATCACTTATTGATGAGGAACTTGATTTTCGATGCATGAGGGCACAGGAGCAAGTCCGTGAACAGGTCAATACTTCCGTACAGCAGAGAGACGAACTTGACTCCCGGATAAATGTGATATTTTATCACTTATTTTGTATGGACATGTGATTGTTTATCACTTATTGAGGTCGAATGTAGTATGAATTATGTACACGTATGTATGGTATCATGGAAGAACTTAGACTTTGTCTTTTATAGAAACAACCATGATACCCAGATGATAAAAAACATAAACCCCGAATATCTCAGAACCTCGGCAATCTATCAAACGAAATTTCGGTACCAAGACCATATGCCAATGAATGGTTCCCACCCGGTTTTTAGTCTGTTATGTTTATATCTCCTGCATACTTTAAAATGATCGTGAGTCTACCGGTACATCATTAGTAAAGCTACATATCATTTTCTGTTTCTTTTGATTTCTAGAAACATGTTTTAACCGACCTCTGATGTAATATCACTTTCCCTTATATTACCAAGAAACTCATTTTTGTTTTTCTATTGTTTTTGTGTTTTTCTGAATTTTACTCCCCCTTAAATGCAGAAAGTAAATAATTAAAGACATATTTTTGTATTTTTGTGGTTTTTCAATGTTTTTGTATTTTTCTTGAAACTTTCTCCCCCTAAAATTCAAAAATAAATAAAAGTAAAAATATTTTAGGATTTTTGGTTTTTAGAAAAATATTTACAAAAACGATTTCCTGATGTCGGTTACTCTTGCTTCACCTTAATGCCGTTTACCAAAAGTAAATAATCAAATCTTGATTTATCAAATGCTTTGGTAAAAAGGTCGGCACGTTGGTGGTCGGTATGAATGTGAACCACATCGATAAGTCTCTTTTCAAAGCAATCACGTATGAAGTGATATTTAATATCGATGTGCTTCGTTTTCGAGTGCTGTACAGGATTTCTAGTGATCTGTAAAGCAGCCTCATTATCAACATAAATAGGAGTAGTTAGGAATTCTAAACCGTAGTCCCGCATCTGTTGTTGGATCCATAGAACCTGGGAGCAGCAACTAGACGCAGCAATGTATTCCGCTTCACATGTAGACGTAGCCACACGTGTCTGCTTCTTGAATTGCCAAGTGCCTAGGCGATTGCCTAAGAACTGACATCCTGCTGTAGTTGATTTTCCATCTTTCTTGCAGCCGCCGAAATCAGAATCACTGTAAGCCTTGAGATCGAAGTTATCATCCTTAGGGTACCATAACCCGGTGTCAGGGTAACCCTTCAGGTAACGAAAAATCCTCTTGACAGCAGCATAGTGAGAGACCTTCGGATTCGCTTGATACCTAGCGAGAAGACAAGTTGGATACATAATGTCGGGTCTTGATGCGGTGAGATACATTAACGATCCAATCATAGCACGATAAAGTGAAGAATCCACAACTTCCCCTTTTTCATCCGGAGTAATCCCGTGATTCTGCGGAAGAGGAGTAGAAATTGGCTTCGACTCGGACATCTGGAACCGGCTCAAGATGTCTCCGACGTACTTGGTTTGATGAATAAAAATTCCAGATTCGGACTGATTAACTTGCAAACCCAAGAAGAACGTCATTTCACCCATCGCACTCATCTCGAATCGATCTTGCATCACCTTTTCAAATTCCTTGCATAACTTATCATCGGTAGAACCAAAGATAATGTCATCGACATACACCTGTACCAACAGAAGATCTTCACCTTTCTCCTTGATGAAGAGAGTACAGTCGATCAAACCCCGTCTAAAACCATTGCTCAGCAGATAGGTAGACAACGTTTCATACCAAGCCCGAGGTGCTTGATGAAGACCATATAACGCCTTGTTAAGAAGTAAAACCCTGTCAGGATGTAATGGATCTTCAAACCCCGGTGGTTGCTCGACATATACTTCCTCTTCGACTACTCCGTGTAGAAAAGCACTTTTAACATCCATCTGGTACACCTTGAATTTCTTGAAGGATGCATAGGCTAGAAAGATTCTAATAGCCTCCAGACGAGCAACAGGTGCATACACTTCATTGTAGTCAATACCTTCAATCTGACTGAAGCCTTGAACAACTAACCTTGCTTTGTTTCGGACAACAATCCCACGGTCGTCCTTTTTGCACTTAAACACCCAGCGAGTTCCGATCTTTTTGTAGTTGTCAGGCCTATCAACCAATTTCCATACGCCCAACTTCTCAAACTGCTGAAGTTCTTCTTGCATTGCTTCCACCCAGGAATCATCTTTCAATGCCTCCTTCCAAGATCTAGGTTCTTCTTGGCTAACATAGCAGGCGAAAGACCAATCATTTTGTTGTCCCGATTCTCTGATCTCAGCATACAAGCCAGCATTTTCATTATTTCTGATTTGATTTCTCGTCCTTACACCACTGAGAACATCACCTATAATATTCTGCTGAGGATGAATATTATGAATTCGGGTTTCAGGAACTAGAGGAGTTTCGACATTGGTCCTCAAGTTATTGATATTTAAATTCCCGATATCATTCTGAAGCTGGTGAGTTGTAGAAGATGATGCATTTTCTTCTTGAACAATCGGCGCAGACACTGGATCCGTTGCTTCTGAAGTACCTTGAACTGGACCCCGTGTTTCACCATCATTTGCATCAACATACTCCTCATCTTCCGACGACAAATTGTAGTCGACAGCATCATTAAACACCTCATTTGAAACAAGATTGTTGACAGAAGAAGTTGCTTGAGAGTCAACAAGGATTGGGCGAACCAGCTGAGAGCCAGTCGCATTCTCGCTTTCAGACAACATTTGAGCTATTGCATTATCATCATCAAATGTCGGCAGATTAAATGAGTCGAAAAGACCATCATAGTCGAACATCCATGGTTCTCCAGAAGGCTTCGGAGGATTAGAAAATCTTTGGACTCTTACTTCACCCCATTCTTCAATCCTTTTGGTAGTCAGGTTCCATACTCGCAGATTAGGAGTAGCATACCCAAGGAAGTAACCTTCGATAGCCTTGGCACCAAATTTCCCGTCAGGATCAATCATGGTACATGGTGCACCAAAAGGTTCTAGATATTCCAAATCGGGAGTCTTCTTGTGTAGGAGTTCGAAGCACGTTTTCCCATGTCTTTTCACTGTGAGAACCCTGTTTAACGTGTAGCAAGCCGAGGCAACAGCTTCAGTCCAGAATCGAACTGGAAGCTGAGACTCAACCAACATGGTTCTGGCAGTCTCAATTAAGGTTCTATTCTTTCTTTCAGCGACACCGTTTTGTTGTGGCGTGTACCGAGAGCTGTACTCATGAAGGATTCCTTTTGCAGTGCAAAATTCATCCATAACTCTGTTTTGGAACTCGGTTCCGTTGTCGCTTCGAATTCGCCTCACCTTTAGATTATACAGATTTTCCAATAAGGTGATCAAATTCTTCAGAATTTCTGGAGTCTCGCTCTTGTGGACCATGAAGTCAACCCATGAAAATCTTGAGTAGTCATCAGTAACTACCAAGCAGAAAACTTCTCCGTGCACACTCTTATGTTTGACTGGGCCGAAAAGGTCCATATGCAAACGTTCGAGTGGCATGTTGACAGTGTTAACCTTCTTCAATGGATGTGATTTCTTGATCTGCTTTCCCTTTTGACACGGCACACAGACATCTTGAAGTTGAAAATTTTTCACATTGACACCTCTCACCAGATTGTTTTTGACTAGGTGATTCATTTTTCTGAGGTGAATATGACCCATTCGTCTGTGCCAAGAGATCGTCTCCTTTTCAGTTGCTTTCGAAATAAAGCAAGTAACTTGTTTGGACTGAGTTATTGCTTGGCTCATATCAAGGACATACAAATCATTAACCCTTGGAGCTGATAAGAGAATCCATTCTGGGGGAATCTTGAATCCTGGCTTCAGCACATAACAACCGGCATCATCAAAATGCACGGTGAACTTCTTGTCGCAGATTTGAGAAACACTCAGGAGATTGTGATCCAATTGTTGCACATAATTGATCTTGTCGAAACTCACAATTCCATTTGAGATCATTCCCTCGCCGGTGATATACCCTCCTTTGTCGCCAGCAAATGCAACATATCCTCCTCTTATACTTCGCACATCGAACAGAAGACGATAGTCGCCAGTCATGTGCCTGGAAGCCCCACTATCAACAATCCAAAGACTATTAATAGTTCCTCCTGGAGCCGCCTGCACATGCAATCAACACATCAGTTTGAGAGGGGGACCCAAGCCTTTGTTGACTTGGGTCGTCCTTGATCATCAAGGAAAGTGATTTCAATCACTTGATGATTAGGAAATAAAACCTCTGGTGCTCCCCCTGACTTAATTACCTGTTTTTGTTTCCAAGCTTGTTGTCCTTTACCAGTATTTGTATTAATTGTTTTTGCATTTACTGGTTTTACATTTGTAGGTTTAGCTTGTACAGGTTTTTCATCCTTGACCTCTGATTTTAAGGCCTTCTCAATTACCCTTTTGTTCTTTTGTTTTACCTTCTTTTCCCTTTCTTTCAAGACACGTGGGTCTTGTTTCGGGGAAACCGGTTGTTTTTGGTAATTGGTTTCTTGGGGAACACTTGTTTTTCCCTTCAATTTTTGCAGGTATGGGCAATATCTTACAATGTGCCCAACCGTTCAACATTCAAAACACATTCTCCGCTCTACAAACCTCGGAGAAACGTGTTGATGACCAGACGGAGAACCAGACACTGAACTTTGGGATCTAGATGTGCTTGGACCCAAGTCACATCCATTGGTGTGTTGGGTATAATTGTTCTGATCATTTCATTTTAAAATTCTAACTTGTTTTATAAAATCAACGTTAGATTTATTTTGAAATGTTTCAAGTTTATCCGTACCCTTTGATCCAACAAAGTTCACTTTCTGTTCTCTTTTCTTAACAGGAGCTCTTTTGTTTTGCACCCTTTGAACCTTAAGTTGCTCAACCTTAGATTGTTGAATTTTAGGTTGTGCAGCCTTAGGTTGAGTAGCCTTAGACTTCTCAACTTTAGGTTGTTGAACCTTTGGTTGTTCAGTCTTAGGCTGCTGCACTTTTGGTGCTTGAGCATTCTTGCTTTGAGCCTTCTTTCCCTGTACCTGGCCCTTGCCCTTTCCAGAATTGATTTGTTGTTTTCGCTCAACTGGTAGTTTTTGGTTTCCGTATTGTTTTCTAACTTGTTCACACGGAATTGGGTCACATTGAGTGACTGTCACTTTGTTACTTTTGTTTCCCAAAAACTTATCAGTACATCCTTCAAAAATTTGTTCAATTAAATCTTGATTTACATTTTTAATTGGAAAATCTTTGTCGGAGTAGATTTTACCTTATCCTTTGAGCGTGTACACCAAATTATTCCCTTCAAGGTTAGGTACACTTGACTTCATTGTTTTTGGCTCTTCAGTCTTACTTGGTTTCACCGGTGGATCACACAAGATGTAATTCTCAATTGGAATTTCTGGTGTAACCAAGTTAGACTGTTGTTTCTCATTTTCTTCAGCTTCATCGTCCGAAGAATCAGCATCCTCAATAATAGGAGGACTCTGTTCCTTATCACACGATGAATTGTTCACATTCTCAGAATCTGATTGCCCCGAGGATGATGTACCAGTTGTGAACCCGAGGCCTACTGCAAAGTCATCAAGACAGAGTGGCACTGTAGGTTCAAAGCGGGGCATATCCTCGTCATCAGGCAACTTGGAGTAATTGTGATTCATTGGGGGAGGACATGATTTGAATCCTATACACTTGACATCCCCCTTTAACTTCTGAGCATTGATAATGTGATCCAATACATAGCGGTAATTGAAAGCTTTCCAATTTCTGCTTGATTGTTTCACATTCACACCTAGCTGTGCTAACTCAACCATTTGCTGTTCAATTGTGTCAATTAAGTTATTATTAGCATGTTGTTTTCTCAAAACAGCCTTTTGAAGTTCAGAAACATCATGTTTTAATGACGCAATTGTTGCTTTAAACTCCTTTTCATTTCTTGTCAAAAACAAGTTAGCCTCAGTTGCTTTAGAAAGATCAACAATCAATTCTTGATTGTGTTTGTGTGTGATTTCAAAAAGACTTTCCTTTTCTGCATATTCTAAGCATTTAGCACATTCAACAGAAACAGAAGCAGAAATAGAGTCAGAGTTGGAATCACATACCTGAGAGGTTTGTCCTTCAACATGAGCCATAAAGGCTGTATGAAAAGAAAAAGATCCGTCTTCAGAGAAAAATTGAGAAAGCTTCTCGGAAGTTCCAGCAGATTTCTGGCAAAGAATAGATCTTCTCTTGCATAATGCTTCAGCGTCAGCCAAAAGCTCATCAACCTCCAGATCCAAAGCATCACTTGATAACTCACCAGCGTCAAGTGATTCTCCATCCATACTCCCACTATAACCCGAGGTATCTTCATCTTCTGAAGATTCACCAGCAGACACGGGTTCTACAACCTTTTCAACCACCTTAGCATAACATGCCGTTCCACCATTTCCTCCTTCACCAAGCTGAAGATTCCAGTTGCAAATCTCATCAGCTTGAACAACTAATCCTCTGTGGGGATTAGAATTTGTGGATCCAGATGTATTTCCTCCCACAGGAACTATTTGTCTGTCAGAATTGTTCTGTTGCTGCTGAGGCTGTCTTTGATTCCTGAAAGGATTCTGATTGCCTTGCTTAGGTGGCTTCTGACATTCCCGCTTGAAATGACCCTTTTCACCACAGTTGAAGCAGGTGACAGCATTCTTATCAAAACCATACTTGGTGTTGTTGTTGCTTTCCAAGTTGGTTCTCCCCGTTCTCTCCATAAACTCCTTTGCTCTACGAATAGCACTAGCAAGAGCCCATTTGATATCCATCATCTCAAACTCTTCTTTATCAACTTGCTGATAATCTTCGTTGGTTAGATTGATATTTCCAATCTGACCTGCAACCAACCCATAGTAAGCACTAACCAAGGTGTTCAACATCTCCATATGCTCCTTGGCTATCTCGACACTGACTTTTGAAAAGTTGGAAGTGTCCAGTCTGACAGTGTTCGGATTGGAAGTAGCTTGAAAGCTTGAAGAACTTCCATAAAAACCTTGCTGTTGTGGTTGTTGCTGTTGAGCTCTGTTTGGATCCAAGAAAGGCGGTGGAGTGAATTGTTGAGCTGTCTGTTGCACATACTGTTGTTGAGAAGAAGAAGAATCTGGTCTTGAGAACATTGTATATGCTGAAGGATCAAACTGATTCGTTGTGGAAGGTCCGGTGTTGGAGATGAACGCTGTTTGAAGCTTAGCATGCTGTGAGGCTGGCTTTTCTCCAGTAATACCACCTGCAATCCCAAAATACATCTCTGGATTCTGAGGAGTGATTGTTCTTTTCGCCTTGAGCTTTTCTTCGACATCTTTGTTTTTCCAATTTCTGAATTAGCTCATAAACGGTGATTGTATCCAGAACACCGTTTTCCTTGAGAATCTCAAGATAACCGCTCCACTTTGCTGGTAAGCTATCAGCAAATCTCTTCACCATTTCTTGTGGAGTGGCAGTGACTCTGAAGGCAAACATTTCACTCAGCAGATGATGGAATCTTGTAGATAATTCTGCCAAACCCTCGTTCCCCATACACGTGAAACCTTCAAACTCTTTCTTCAGCAGCTCTTGCTTTATCTTCCTGGATTGAGCATTTCCTTCACATCGTAACGTGAGCATATCCCACAAGCTTTTTGTAGTCGTGCAGTAAACGAACTGGTGGTATATATCTCTGTGAAGAGCCTGTGTGAGAATCATAAATGCTTTCTTTTCCAATTCAAACTTCTTTTTATCATCATCAGACAAGGTGCTGTAAGTCTGTGGATTAGATCCTGCGACCTCCAAATCATTTTCAAATGGAGTGAAGAAACACATCCATAAGTCTTGACCTTGCCCCTGAACATACGTTCTCAACCTTTCTTTCCACCATCCCCAATCATTTATGTGATTAAGCTTTGGCGGCTTTGTACTTGTACCCGTTTCATTATCATTCTACATCATAGCTTGAATACTGCTGCTCTGATTTGTGACTAAAGCCCATTGATTTGCAGATATCATTGCAGCTTGAGGTGGGGCAATAGCCTGCATCCATGCAGTTTTGTTGAAATCTGATGCAGATTGTGAAGCTGATGATTGCGTATCAGACGATTGCGGAGTCAAAGATGTTGTAGTCCACGCGGAGGGATCCCATTGACCGTTTGTTCCCATTTTATAATTAATATATTAGGTGAAAATTGATTTAGAATTTGAAAAATTAATTTTCACAAACAATGTTAAAGTTGTGGAAATGAACAAACAGCTGAAGGATATTGGATCGAAAGACCTGAAAATCACAACTTGTTAAGCTTAAACAGATAAGACTCGAAAGATACTCGAAAGATGACACTTGTTCGAAGGATCAACAGTGTTCGAAGGATCACTGTTGAGTTTCAAACAATAACTTCGAAAGATTCTCCAAGACGAAGGATCCTTATCTTTCGAAGGGAAACAGTAACTCGAACGATATATCCTTCGAAAAGATTCCTTGGCTCGAAAGATAATTCACTGACTTCGAAAGATGTTCGAAGGATGGTTATCTGTCGAACCTCCTTGATCGAAAGATGATCTTTCGAGTTCGAAGGGTATCTTTCGAACAGGTCTGACACACTTACAAAAAGGTGACAGGTTGGTGAAAAGGTGATTGGTTGGTGAACCAACTTTCGGCAGAAGGGATGTTCTGAACACAACTTTTCACCAACTTCAGATTTGACTTTGAAATATTGCCCAAAAAGGAAGCTTCTTATCCAGAAACCGGTACCGGAGTTTAGCCGGAATAGTGGCCGGAATTAGCAAACCTTTTAAAAACAAGATTTTAAGTTACCCAAACCTTCCCTTAACACACCCGGTAAGATTAGAACACGTTTTTATGGTTAGAAATGCAAGAAACACACTAAAAACGGGTGCTAAACCAAGTGAGTTTTTGTCCAAACACTTCCAAAGTCTTGCACAAACCCGGTTTTTAACAAGGAAAAGAGCCACGGCTCTGATACCACTTGTAGGTCCCTCGGAGGTTGAGGTTAAACCTAATCCTTGTTATGTTTAACACACTAGCAAGTGTGGAATCCAAGCTAGAGTGCAAACCGTAGTTTATATGAAAGCACAAGTAACAAGAGAAAGAGTAGACACACAAGATATCAAAGTTTTCTCTTGTATTTCAGTGGACACGGTTACAGCCCTTGACCAAACTGAAATGCTCTCTTACAAGACCTTGGTTCACTCACATGCACTATCAACAACACTTCTAAGAACTAACTGTGAACTGAACCCCAACATGGGTATATATACCCGAAACAGATAACATGCACGAAGGATCAGAAGTTCTGGTCGAAGGATCATCTATCGACCATAATCTCTCCGAAGGATCCATACATACCTCGAAAGATGATGTATCCTTCGAGGTCCATATGTATCCATCGAAGGGTGTCTTTCGAGGTCATCGAAGGATACAAAACATCCTTCGATGACATCCTTCAAAACATACTATCTTACAAACATAATGTTGACTGTTTGGCCAAGTCAAACCAGGAGGATGGTTGACTTGGTCAAACATACAGTCAAACACTTAAACAAATACAACAAAAGACGTAAACACGACAGACAAAAGACATCGTTTTATACATTACAAAATACAGACAAAGTACAGACACAAGTGCACCAACATCATGGATCATACGAAGCTAAATATGAAAGAAAGTGAGAAATTACAAACCACAGGGGCTAAAAGTGTCAACATGTGCAAAGCATACCTCTGAGTGACCTTTTGGCAGACCCGAAGCTTTGTAACAATAAAATATACTCACTACAATATGCGGCTAAAATTTCATAAAGTTTCGTTATCGTATGAGAAAGATATGATCAAATTCGTATACGAGGGGTTAAAAGCGTCAACATTGAATTTTAAGGTCTTATGAGTGGTTACAAAGTTGGTCAAGGACTTAACTAGGTTAGTAAAGGTCCTAAGGCCCTTAAAAATAAGGTTAAGAGGTCAAAAGTGCAAAATTAAAGCTTAAAACCACGTTACAAAGGACCAGGGACTGAAAATGCAAAGTTTGAAACTTGTTTGGCTGGTTCTGACAGGCCAGGCGGCCCGCGTAAAGGTCCCCTATGGCCTTACGCGGCCCGCGTCAGAGTGCCAACGACAGAACAAATGGATTTTCATGCACTAGGGATACATGTTATGATCAGGGATCCCTCATAGACTTGCATGGCATCATCTAAATCATTTGAAATCACTATATAAGGGGCATGAAGTTGTGAACATTTTGTTCATTCACTTACAACTTCTCACAACTTACTCTCTGGAGCCCTCTGGTCAGCCACAAGCATTCCTAGTGATCCCTAATCCTACTTAGGACCCTTGTAAGTGTCCTTAACCCTTCCTAATTCGTTTTAGCTTAGTTAATTAGCTAAAAGTCAAACCGTCGTAATTAAGGTTTGACTTCGTGATTATTCAAAATATGCTCAGTCAAGAATTAAAAATACTTATAAGTAGGTAATTATGTGGGTAACAAACCCTTAAAATGGTATTTCCAGATTCCCTCTCTAACCATGTTAATTGTCGAGTCAAAGTATACTTTAAAAAGTCAACAGAATGCTTAAATCCAAATTAACTCATAATTAGCAATGTAGGACACATGCAACCTGTTTGATCATTAATATAACTTGGTAATTAATATAAGAACATGTTCCAACATGTTCAACTTGACAATTTTCTGATTAGACCCGGTTTGGAACCGAAAGTCACATAGTTTGACTATTTCTTTGACTATCAGTTCTGACCCGTTTAAGCCAAGTTTAGGATCGCCTTAGAGCTTCTTTTGGACCTATATTCATGTTAGTATAACTCCCTGAGGTTATGCAACTTGGTTCATTAGAGATCCTATTCACATGCATGTTTCCATTAAATGCCTATATGTTGACCATTATGCCCAAATGACCTTAAAAAGTGATTTTTGAAAATGTACAAGGGTAGACACCTTAGTTACTGAAATATAAACTTGTACCCAAAATTTGACATCAGTTTGAGGTCTAGATAAAGAGTTATGCTCATTAGCGTAATTAGAAGCTTTCTTAGTAAATAATTAGCATAATTAGCGTATAGCGTAACTAAACCCAAATTTTATATCAAAACTTTATACCAATTGATATATGATAATATTTTGGGATTTTTAAATATTTTTATTTATTTTTAGGCTGAGCATAACTTAGAGTTCTAACCTTATATCGTTAATTCTTGGTTATGCCCTTTTTGGCTATAAAATGAGTTTTATAAATCCTTTTGACCTCAAACTTTTTTCTACTGACTTATTATGATAAATATATTATTTTGAGCCTTCTGGAATTATAAAAAATATCAGCTTTCCTTTAAAAACCCGGAAATGGCTCCAAATCGCCTTTTAGGCATTTTTACGACATAGTCTATGTCAAAAATAGTTTATATATACAAAAGTTAATACCTACTGATATATTTAGTAAAATTCTATATTATAACGGTAAACTAAAATTTGAAACTCAGATTTCCAGTTTTGACCTTTTAGGCTTATGTGAAATTACCGAAATGCCCTTTCGGTGCATAGGATGATTATAATTAATAAAATTCACATACATATGATATCCTATTGTTATAACATAGTAAACTAAGCATACTTACTGATTTATTCAGATAGATAACTCAGATTGCTAGTTTAACTCTTTATACCCCTTTTAAATGACCTAAATGCCCTTATGAGGCGTAATTTGAGTTTAAAATCATTTGGGGCATAATAGGACATATCTTACTGATATCACAACATATTTAGTGCATATAATCTCAGGAAACTTGTATATGATTTATATGGTTACCCGTTACGCATTTTCGCGTTCGGATCGGCTTATATAACTAGTTTACGCATAATATCCGAGACGGGTCAAACCATATCATCTTTGTCTCAAAATCCAGAATGTATTTAGTTTACCCATAAAATACAAGTCTCCAAACTTATTGGGTCTAAATCACATTCCTTTCCGGTTTTCGTCTTCCTCGGGATTAAACCGTATTTATCCTTCGCAACTAACCGGTCTAAGCTTAGGCTATATTAAAGACCCGTTAGGATTCTAATAGGTTATTATAAACCTTCGTTCCAGAATAGGAGACCAGTAAAAGTCACTTGAATTTGGTTATTGTGGTTTATACTTGCTCAGGTAAATACTTTTAACTTATTTTCCCTTATACGGGCTTGGGGTACGGTATATAAAATACCGCTTGGTCGGGCAATTGACCCTAACTCATTAGTAGTTGGGTATTATCAATGTGACCCGTTTAAAAACCGGTTTTGTTTGTTTTACGCCTTTGGGAGTTTAATGACCATGTCCCGGATATCGTTGGCATCATTTTACGAAATGGCCACGACCTTGACACACGGGTGTAGGCGTACACCCGACAATGTGTCCATATTTATTAAGGTATAACCGTTGGCTTCCCGCCGCGGATTTATACTATGTGGTGTGTCAATTAACCTTAAACCCGGCACGAACCGGGCGACTGAACGCATAACGGACATGTAATTCTTTTACAAGATTAGATTTGATTAATTATTCCCAAGTTATAAAAAGTTTTGTGCCATGTGCATTCAAATAAATTTTTAAAATGTTTTCAAAATGAGTCAGGTAAATTGTATTTACCAGTGTAAACTGACGTATTTTCCCCAAAAAGATTAAGTGCAGGTTCTACACGAAATAGGTTGGCCACTCCTTAGCATCGTTAGAGTCTCGCAAGCTTGGATGTCGTTATCTGTTGAACAATTTCCTGTTTTTATTTTGATCCGACTGTGGATCTATTTTATCTACTTTGTGATACTTGGATATTACATTTTGTTGGTTGAAATAAATCTATTTTATTGCTTCCGTTGTGCATTTTAATTTGTGTTGTTTGACTATGACGATATCAACTACATCACGATACTCCCCCACCGGGCCCACCGGTGACACGTGGAAATTAGGGGTGTGACACATATCCACCTCCTCCTATACCCGAAGATTGCACAAACGGAAAAGATGAATAGTGGAAACCCGATTGGTTCGTTGGTCGGTATGTAGAAGTGGTATGAATGACAGTTGAACTTGGTGGTATTGGGTAGGTAGAGGATGATTGACCCGAAGCTGGAAAGAAATGTGAAAGTGGTGGAATCATTGAGGAAGGGCAGGTAAGGGTAGGTTCGACTTGGGTAGTAATAGGTGATGTTGTGTTGGTTGGTGTAACGTCATGTGGTGGAGTAGGATTGGTAGTGGAATTAGGAATGGTGGTATTTGGTGAAGGTTGTGTTGACGAAGGTATCAAGGATGATGTAGGTTGACCCGTAGTGGGTGGTACTTGTGATTCATCCATGATGTTTCTTGGTGTAATGGGTGAAGTGGGTGAACCAATGATCTTGTTTTCTCGTAATAAAACTCGGTTTTGTCGCAAAGTTCTTTCAATCTTCGGATCAAACGATAGTGGTGATGACTTGTAAGAGCCCCTAGTATGCATACACCTGAAGTACCTGCACACTAAACACAACCAGCGTAAACCCGAAAATAACAAACAAAAAATACTAAATTAACACACGTTGCACACTACTCCCCGGCAACAGCGCCAAAATTTGACGTGATGTCGTAGTCACACGCAAATTTAATCCAATTACAACTAATAGATAGTAGCAAGTGGGTATCGAAGACAGGGAGTTTGTGGAAAGTATGCTGATTATGTAGTTTTGTACTTAACTAAAATTAGACTAAAATTGCAGAAATTAAAATTCAAGAGTTTGATTGTTTGGTTTTAAGAACTAAATTACTAAACTAATTGCAAATCAAGATTGGTTGTTAAAACAGATTAAGAGAGAATGATCATCTTAGGTTTCTGGTTTCCTTTTAACAATTGTGCCTAAATCCACCTAGAAAGAGTTACAAAGACATAACTCATGCATAAATGTTTGTTGTGATAAAAGGGAACTACGTACTCGGATTAGAGAAATTCGAGGTTGTTACCCGATGACCAATTAACCAACATCCAAACATAACCCCTCCCGTGATATCTCGATTGTCAACGACACCAAGAACGTACGGTTTAGACTAAGATCAAACACCAATTAACAATTTACAATCAAACATTCATGCACCATAATAAACATAACAAACATACCAAGTTCATTATTCTAGAAATAAGATAAACACACAAAAGTCATAGAAAAACCTTCAACCTAAGATGATCACCGAAAGTTTAGCCGGACATTGTTTGGTGAATCATCATAACACAAAGATTAAAGTTCATACGAATCGAAACACAAACCGAAATGTTAGAAATTGTTCACAAACACTATCCCAAGCCAAAAATCGCCCCTGGAACTCTGAGAAACATCTCCAATGATGAGATATATCAAAAGGCACTTCATAACGGATTAATAATGGGCAGTTACACATTTTGCGTCAGGGCCTACCGTAACTTACGATAGCCAACGTAAGTTACGGTAGTTATCAATTGTTTGCGCTGGATCTCTACTAGATTACGGTGGGAATTTTGAACATTCAGGGGCTACCGTAAATTACGGTAGCCACCGTAATTTACGGTGGACCCCTGAAACATCTCCTTTGTTTCTTCTTTCCATCCTTGTGAATCTCGTTCCACTCCATTCCCATCCAAAGCAGCATTTTCCTCGTTTTAAGCTCCAAACGCACCTGAAACACAAGCAACTGTAGTTATCTAATTCAAGACAATTACATGATTTAATGGGGAATTAACTTGTATTTTAACACATTCAAGGGTTGTCCCATGGACCACCCGTCAGTATTATAGTAATTTTGTATGCACTAAACTATAAAACTTAACTGACATCCAGTCAGGGGACTATCGATGTAACAAGTGAGAATACCACAGGGATCATGCATGCAATTTTGAAAAGTTAGAGACAAAAGATGAAAAACTGGCAAACCACAGGGACCATCCGGGCAATTAACTCTTATTTTTATGAAAACGAAATATTGAAAAAAGAAAGGAGGTCCATGTTTGTCATGATTTAATCCATGTCAACTATGGTGGAAGAGGAAACGGGTGGTGTAGCAAACCATTAATGGTCCTATATGACGATTGATGACCTAACCAATACGGGCCATGCCCCACACCCTATAGCCTAAAACGTAATTAATTGACTTGGTTATTTGTTACTAGCATATAAACCTGTGTATCACACAGATTATATATATAAAAAATTAGATTGAATAATATTTTAATTTATAAGTGTTACAAACTAACGTATTACACACGTAAAATATTTAAAAAATGTAAATCATACTTCTATATAATCATGATCGCATATTTAAAAAAAAGTGCAATAATAGTATACTCGATTTATTGTGTTTTTCCGATTAGTACTAAAGTAAGGACCGTTTAGTAAAAAAGATCTGATTACTGTATTCTTATTTTACGATAATATTTAATAAAATACATTGTATTTATCTAATAATATTAATTAAATAGTGAATCTTAATCTGGTTATTAACATATGTAAATTAAATTTATTATATTTGTAAGGATAAAAATTAAACAAATATTTAAAATAAAATGTAAGTCTAAATTGTAAGGTTGAAGGAGAAAGTCACACGTGACAATAATCTTATATTAAAAGTTAAATTAGATTTGATGTTTCACGTGTAACTTTACCATTCTTATCAATAATTAATAGTTTAAATCATTTGATTTTAAAAATATATGCGGTTAATCTTAATGATGTATGTTATATTAACAAATAGAGTTATTATAATAATATATAAGTAATTAAATTCGAGATAATAATAATAATAATAATAATAATAATAATAATAATAATAATAATAATAATAATAATAATAATAATAGTTTTGTTATAGATAAAAATAAACTAACGATCAAAAGGCTTTTGATAAAGGATACTCATATTAAATACAAACATATTTAAAAAATATAATAACCCTTAATCGTATGTCATGGAGGCGGAGGTAATCTTGATCTCTAATATGTAAAATCGATAAATTCAATAGATAAGGCAATTCTTATATTTTTATCTCTATATCGTATAATATAATTTTTTAACCCAAACATCATGGTATATCAATTTCTTTTAAGGAAGAGAAGGTTTATTTATAATTATTTATTATGGTAGATAATGGTTCTTATATTAATTAATTTATTTATTATTATTATTATCATTATTTATTATGATTAAGGTAGGATAAGAAATTGGCACATGGCATTTTAGTGATATATTGAATGAGAGAATATCATGTGTCATTAAATTTATTCTTTAGAACGAATAATATTTTAATTCATAAGTGTTACAAACTCGTGTATTACGCATGTAAAATATAAAAAATGGCTTTTATATAATTATGATCACATAGTTAAAAAAGTGTTATAATAGTATAATGTAATTATTACGTTGTTCCATTTAGTATTAATATATGGTTTAGTAAAAAAGATTTAATTATTGAACTTTTTTAATTTTACGATAATATTTAATAAAATAAATTGTATTTGTCTAATAATATTAATTAAATAGTGCATCCTAATATGGTAATTAACATATTTAAATTAAATTTATTATATTAATAAGGATAAGGATTAAAAAATATTCTAAAATAAAATGTAAGTCTAAATTTTAAGGTTGAAGGAGAGGATGACACGTGACAATAATTAGAATCCTATATTAAAAGTTAAATTAGATTTGATGTTTTATTCGTAACTTTACCATCTTTATTAATAATTCATAGTATAAATCATTTGATTTTATAAATATATGTGGTTAATCTTAATGAGGTGTTATATTACCAAATAAATTTATTATAATAATACATAAATAATTACTTTGGAGATATTAATAATAATAAAAAACAATGGATAGTAATAAACTAACGATTAAAAGGCTTTTGACTTTAAAGGATAATAATATTAAATACAGTCATATTAAAAAAATATATAATGATGCTTTATCGTATGTCATAGGGGCGAAGATAATTTTGATCTCTAATAGTAAAATCAGTGTATTCAAGAGATAAAGTAATTCTTATATTTTTATCTCTATATCTTATAGTATAATATATTAACCCAAGTATCATGGTATATCAATTTCTTTTGAGGAAAAGGAGATTTATTTAGAATTATTTATTAAGGTGGATAATATTCCTCATATTAATTTACTTATTATTATTATTTATTATAGATTATGGTTGAGGCATTATGAAAAATTGCCACATGGCTTCTTGGTGGAATTATTTATTATGAGAGAATGCCATGTGGCATTAAGTGAACTCTTTTATTAGATGACTAGGTTAGAAACCCGTGTATTATACGGGGCTGTTCATTAAAAACACTATTTTTTTATTTTTTTTTTGCCCAACATCTTATCACCGAAATAACATATTGTTACATGTAATAATGGTAAAATAAAAGGTATACCATAAAATTTAAATGCCTATTTATATAAAATGCAATATATATAGCTGGCTAAACTTATCAAGAAGCAATCTTTTATAACCCCCTGTAAAAAAAAACTTTTTTTACGTATAAAGTATGTTTCTAAAGTATATCTTTGAAAAACAATTAAAAAAAATTTTAAAAAAGTATAAAAGTATACCTACACATATTTTTCAAGCACCTCATTTTCATTTTTTTTAATTATTTTATTAGTCTCAAGTATACTTATAATATTATCGAGTTAAACTATACACCTTTTGGTGTACATTTGACGAGGTTTTGTTTTTTTAAAAGAGTGTAGTTGACAAAATTATTTACCAAAATGACTTGTTTCAAAAGTATTTATCAAAGTGGGTTCTTTTATAAAAAAAATAAAGAAATATTAAAAAATCCCCTAACCATCCTATCTTTTTCCTTGTTAAATTTGGGGACTCCATGGTTATCGCCACCAAATCACTACACCCTTTTGAAAAAAAACTCTACATATGTTGTTTTTTAACAAAGAATACCTTGTTTTTCGTAAGACTTGAACCCAAGATCTCACACTTAAGTGATCAACATCGTAATGAACTAATGATTTTTCAACTAAGAGTGTTACTACAATATTTGCATGCATCATAATACCTTGAGATACACATTTAAAGATCTGCATAATTGAATTTAGGTAATTCAGTGAATTTTTAATTTATTTGCAGTAAATGCATTAATTAAATCTAAATGTTGACCAAGTTTACAAAATGACTAAATTTTTTGAAGAAAAAACATTTCTTACTAAAAATTTAAAATCAATTAAATCAATCAATACCATCAATTATTAATTATTATTATTAATTATTAATCAAGAATAAATAAAAGGGTTAATAAAATGTAGGAATACTCACAACATCACATTTGGCAAAAATAATCTTATTAAATGACAAGTGACAAAAATTAAAGAAGGAAGCCTAAAAATCATCTATGTGTACTTTATTTTTATTTATTAGTATAGAGATGTAATAATGGTAAAATAAAAGGTATACCATAAAATTTAAATGCCTATTTATATAAAATGCAATATATAGCTGGCTAAACATATCAAGAAGCAATCTTTTATAACCCCCTGTAAAAAACCTTTTTTTACGTATAAAGTATGTTTCTAAATTATATCTTTGAAAAACAATTAAATAAAATTTTTAAAAAGTATAAAAGCATACCTCCACGTATTTTTCAAGCACCTCATTTGCATTTTTTTAATTATTTTATTAGTCTCAAGTATACCTATAATATTACCGAGTTAAACTATACAACTTTTGGTGTACATTTGATGAGGTTTTGTTTTTTTTTTTAAAGATTGTGGTTGACAAAATTATTTACAAAAATGACTTGTTTCAAAAGTATTTATCAAAGTTGGTTCTTTTATAAAAAAATAAGGAAATACTAAAAAATCCCCTAACCATCCTATCTTCTTCCTTGTTAAATCTGGGGACTCCGTGGTTATCGCCACCAAATCTCTACACCCTTTTGAAAAAAAAAACTCTACATATGTTGTTTTTTAACAATGAATATCTTGTTTTTCGTAAGACTTGAACCCAAGATCTCACACTTAAGTGATCAAGATTGTAATGAACTAATGATTTTTCAACTAAGAGTGTTACTACAATATTTGCATGCATCATAATACCTTGAGATACACATTTAAAGATATGCATAATTGAATTTAGGTAATTCAATGAATTTTTAATTTACTTGCAGTAAATGCATTAATTAAATCTAAATGTTGACCACGTTTACAAAATGACTAAATTTTTTGAAGAAAAAAAATTTCTTACTAAAAATTTAAAATCAATTAAATCAATCAATACCATCAATTATTAATTATTAATTATTAATCAAGAATAAATAAAAGGGTTAATATAATGTAGGAATACTCACAACATGACATTTGGCAAAAATGATTTATTAAATGACAAGTGGCAAAAATTAAAGAAGGAAGCCTAAAAATTATTTATGTGTACTTTATTTTTATGTATTAGTATAGAGATTAGATTAGATGATATTACATGATATTATTAAATTCTGTAATTAATGTAATTGTAATAAATGGATGAACTATAGTCTCATCTCCTATATAACTCGAACATCAACCATGACTAAGGCATTGGTTTATCTTCATATTTCTTGTGTTTCTCTTGAGTGCAGGTAATTTTTGATTTCGTTCTTGTTGGGATTGAACCCTATCAGAGGAACATATAATTAAAGCCAAAACTGGATCAGAGTAGTGGATCCAGAATAAGCAGATGTTGATATACAAATCTCTCCCCTTGAAAGTGATTACAACAACTGATGACCTCCTATCTGCTGATCTTGCTAACTGCTGACCTACAACTGCTGCTCAACTAAAGATCTGATGGAAGACTTAAGTCCTGCTGATTCAATCTACTGCCTTGAGTCAAGCACTGCTGATCCGGACAAGTGCTGCTGGGTTCACAGCAGTAGAAGGTTGTAGCAGTTGTTCTAAAGTCTGTTTTGTAATAGAATGTATTAGCAGTAGTTATTACAAGCAGTGTCTGTATAGATCAGAGGTTAGAGTTTGTTAGGAGGTTAGATGTCACTTTCATGGTGACGTCAGCTAAGATGCTCAGTAGTTTGCAAGTGCCTATAAATAGTTCAGTACTTTGTACTGTTCTATTAGCTCTTTACATCATTCGTCTTCTTTGCACGAACAAACTACTGAGCTCTGGCTGAGGGGGAGTTTGCATTCATTCATCATCATTGTAATCGTGTTTGAAATAAATTCAATCATTCGGTTCATTGTGTAAAGATGTTTGATAAAAGTATTACTCTCGTTTGATTGTATGCAAAGTTTGTGTTCATTATAATTTCCGCTGCACACTCATCCATCTTCATCTTATTTACAAACATAAAATACAATAAAAAAGAAACTCAGATCCAACAATTGGTATCAGAGCTAGAACAGTCAAATTTGATTTAACAATCATTTTGACGTAAATAGTTCAGCTCAAAACAGTTGATACTGATCATTTATCCGTCGTTGAAAAACAGAGTAAGGATTAATCACCATTATAGTTGATTTCTCAGTACCTGTAAAACAAAAAGAATGACGTCACAATCTCAGTACGATAAAAACAACATTGGCTCGCTTTTTAAACCACCTATGCTAAAAAGAAATGAGTACAACTGGCAGAGGAGGGTGGGTCACATTCTCGCTCAACAAAGCACAGGTTGTTGGAGGTCTGTCGTCTTTGGTCCTCATGTTCCTACAGTGCCAAGCGCTGAAGATGCTAAAAAATTTGTACTAAAACCTGTTGAAAATTATACTGAAACAGATTATCAAAAATTTGAACTGGATGCTAAAGCATTTAGTATCATAGCATCAGCGCTGCCCAACGAAATATATGCTGGACTGTTACATTGTAACAGTGCCAAAGAGTTGTGGGACTCGCTTAAGGAACAGTTTGGAGGTACCGAAGAGGTCATAGAAAACAATAGGGAAATCCTGAACCAACAGTATGAAACATTTTGTCATGTTAAAGGTGAATCACTGACGCCACAATTTGAGCGTTTCAGTTGTCTCATCAGTGAACTGAGGCTTGTTAATGTCACGTTTGCAAACTCGACTCAAAATAGCAGGTTTCTCAGATCATTGCCAGAAAAATGGGACACCATAGCTATAGTCACCCGAACTGCAGCTGAGTTCAAGGATCTGACCTTGACCCAACTCCATGGTCGACTCCTGACCTTCGAAAGGGAGTTGAACAAGAAAAGGAAGTTACAGGAGTCAGGGAAAACCGTTGATGATTATTCATTCGGTAACACTGCTCTTCTGGGTCAAGAAGAATCTGGTGGTAGTGGTAAGGATTAGAGTTATGATCATTTCATTGACATAACTGCTGGTGCAAATTTTAACAACCCTGATCCTCACTCTACAGGCTATGCATTCACTGCAAATGAAAACCAGATGTCAGACAATTTAAGCTTTGAACTAAATGATCTACAGCATTTCGATCCCACTGAGCTAGAGGAAATGGACATCCTGCACCAACTGGCCTTGCTAAGTGTTAGAACTAGCAAGTTTTATAAGAGAACAGGGCGAAAATTCCCAGGGTTGCATGGGAATCTAAGGGTTGGGTTGGATAAATCGAAAATCAAGTGTTATAAGTGTAACAGGTTAGGACACTTTGCTAGAGAGTGTAGGAGTTAAACAACTGGTCCCATAGTCACTCACCCTAGTTCAAATCCTAGACCTCAAAATCAAAACACTGTGCACTATGCCCAATATGCCCCAGCAGCACATGTGAACACTGCTCACTATGTTGTTGCCCCTGTGCCAGTGCATTATGTCCAAACAGCTGCTCCACAGATCCAATATGTTCAAACCCCTGCTCCCCAGGCACAAGGGCAATCTGCACCACAAACCACTGCTCCAGTCGTCACACAACCAGATCAACAAAGTTTCTTTACTCAAGAGTTTGTTGACTGGAGCAGTTTGCCTGAAACCCTTAATGATGAAAATTTTGCACTCTATGCTTCAAATGACTCTTCTCATAATGAATTTTGTTTGATGGCATTAAAGTCAATACAGGAGGGGGTTGAATCTGAAGAGGAACAGCTGAGCAATGAAACAGTGGATGAGGTGACTGAAGCAGTGGTTACTGCTGTGGCTAATGAAGTACTGTTGGGAGAAAGTTCAGGTACTCTGATTGAACCACTGACAGATCTATGGTCTGAAGAAGACAAGAAAGAAGAAAAGGCAGGTGAGAAAGAAGAGAGGGCTGGTGATGAAGAGAATCCTCAGTGTGATTGTGCAATGATAGCTGCTGCCAAGGGAGCTTCTGCATGCTTTGATAGTCTTTGGTATGTAGATAGTGGAGGCTCCAGGCACATGACAGGATGTAAAGCCCTCCTCAAAGACTTTAAAATCCATGGAGGGGGTGATATTCCTTTGGAAATAATAGTAAAGGGAAAGTTCTGGGGTCTGGAACAGTGCAATCTGGTAATGTAAAATTTGAAAATGTCAATCTAATAGACAATCTAAAATTCAACCTTCTGAGTGTATCTCAAATGAGTGACAAAGCGTTTGGGTCATTCTTCACAAAAGATTGTTATGGTCAAACTAAACTTGTTGCTCAAAGAAGTGGCAATGTTTATGTTGTTGACATGTCAAAAGAGTGTCCCAGAGCTGATGCCTGTCTGTTCTCAGCTGCCTCTAACAAAGAGACAGAACTTTGGCACAGAAGACTGGGGCACACAAATCTTAAGACAATAACAGAAATTTCAAAAAATGGGTTGGTGAGAGGCCTTCCACAAAAATTGTTTTCATGTCCTGAACATTGCATTTCCTGTTTAAAAGGAAAACAACATAAGAGTTCTTACAAGTCCATTGAAGAATCCAAAACAACCCAGTGCTTGCAAATGCTACACATGGAGTTGTTTGGCCCAGTTCAAGTCATGAGCCTCAAAAAGAAAAGATTTTATTTGGTTATAGTTGATGACTTTTCTAGGTTTACATGGACTTTCTTTTTGCACTCTAAAGATGAAACTGCAGGTATTTTGCAAGACTTTGTGACACAGGTTGAAAAGCAATTTGACCCTCCAGTGAAAAACTTTAGGAGTGACAATGGCACAGAATTTAAAAATAGGGAGTTGGATGCTTTCTGTGTGAAGAAAGGGATTGTAAGGCAGTACAGCATCCCTAGAACACCAAAGCAAAATGGGGTTGTTGAAAGAAAGAACAGAACTTTGATTGAGGCTGCCAGAACCATGCTTGCAGATTCAGGTTTGCCATTAACTTTCTGGGCAGAGGCAGTAAACACTGCTTACTATGTCCAGAACAGAGTTTTAATAAACCCTAGGCACAAAAAGACTGCCTATATAATTCTGTATAAAATCAAACCACTGATCTCATACTTCAAGGTGTTTGGCTGCCCATGCTTTATTTTGAACTTAAAAGATTCTATTTCAAAATTTGCAGCCAAAATTGATTGTGGTTATTTTCTGGGATGCTCAACCACTGCTAAGGCCTACAAAGTGTTCAATGCACGGACCAAGGTAGTGGAGGAGACTTTGGATGTAAAGTTCAATGAACTTTCATCAATGAAAATCCCAGTGAATCCTGCTGATCTGTTTGATCTTGAAAAAATCACTTTTGAAAATACTGCTGTCAAGACTAACAGTGCAGGTCCATCAGAGGATACAACACCAGACTATGGGTATGAAGTCATCATCCCTCAAAGGTCTGCCACAAAGGGAAAAGCACCAGTTGTTCAAAACAGCTGCCAAAGCTCAACCACTACTACCTCAACAGTTGTTGACCAAAGTAGCCCCTCTACCACTGCTTCCACATACCATACCAAGGAGATTTAATCTTCTTGAGATCTCATCCACTTGATCAAATCATTGGCAACATCAAATTTGGTTTCTAGGATTGGGATGCTAAACATGCTAAAGAACTTTTAACCAAATTTGATATGAATGATTGTAAACCATGCAGCACACCCATGGCAACAAATAAGCTGATTGACCAAACACTTTATAGAAGCATGATTGGGTCTTTACTGTACCTAACTGCATCTAGACCAGACATCATGTTTGCAACATGTGTCTGTGCAAGAAGTCAATCAGCTCCCAGAAAATCTAATCTCATTGCTGTAAAAAGGATTCTCAGATACATAAAAGGTGCTCCCACACTTGCTGTAAAAAGGATTCTCAGACAGTAACTTTGTTGGATGTCACACCACAAGGAAGTCCACTTCAGGAGGGTGCCAGTTTCTAGGTGACTGCTTAGTTTCTTGGCAAAGCAAAAAGCAAGCATTAGTTTCAACATCTACTGCTGAGGCTGAATACATTGCTGCTGCAAGCTTACAGCCCAACTCCTGTGGCTTCAAAATCAGTTACTGGATTTTGGTATCACTGCCCTAAAGACACCACAAATGCTGGACAGCCAGGCAGCAGAAAATATCATCAAAAATCCAGTTTCCCACTCTACCACAAAACACATCGACATCAGACATCACTTTGTGAGGGATTGCTATGAAAAAGGTTTGATTTCTCTGCATCATGTCCCAACCAAAGACCAGCTGGCAGATGTGCTCACAAAAGCACTTGATACAGCCACTTTTGAAAGTCTGGTCTCTAGGATTGGGATGCTAAACATGGAATAACAAGCAACATCTTGTTCTTCTATGATTAAAAGCAACAAAATGTTTTCTGAAAATCAAAAATCCATCCTTAAAAATAGCTAAAAATGAAAATTTTATTAAAATCCTTAAAAGTCTGCCATAACCACTGATTGTTCAAAAGTCTGCTCTACTTCAAAAAGCTTGTCCACTGCTGAAAGGCAACCACTGTTCTCTCATTTTTTTATAACCTTTGTTGTTCAAAAGCAGTGTCTTATCCACTGATATGCTATCAACTGATAGTGAAAATCATCCACTGCCCCCTTTCCACTGCTTTCATTAGTTGCTTTCATCAAAAGTACTGTCCTTCATTTTCACCAGTGGTTGTCACGTGGGCAGTACATAGCAGTCAGACCTTTTGTAACGGCTGCCACGTCAGCATTCATTCTCTTTCCTATAAAATCCCCCAATCACCATTAAAATAGGGTTTTACTGTCGAATTGAATTCTTAAAAATTCTCTTCTCAAAGTAGTTTTTTCTTCTTATCTCTCACAAATTTCTTCGATCATTCGTTTCAAAAATGACAAAATCGAAGTCATCTGCAAAACCCACATCAAAATCATCGAAAACAGCCTCTAAAAAGGCAATGTCCACTGAAATCCCATTCAAAAAATCTCACAATCTCCTGGGTCTTCTCACAAAACCAGGATCCACCGATGTTTTCGATTTCATTATCACCATCATGGCAAAATCAAAGTACAAAACTTTGCTCACCGCCGACGCACCAATCTATTTGGCGACCCAAAAGGAGTTTTGGAAGAATGCAACCCTTGAAAAACAAGGAGACATTGCAACTGCCATCAAATCTTCCATAAAGGGTAAAGCTGTCCACATTACACCACACTCCATCTCCGAAGTCTTTCAACTCGATGACCAGGCAGGTAAAACTTCCTTCACTAAAAACGAGTTGCACATTGACTTCATTGAAAGAGGGTATGAAGCCACAATGATGACGGAACTAACCTTAGAAAAAGGTTATTTTCCTCCTGCACCCAGATTCCTATTTCATACCCCCCTACTATGTGTTTCAAACAAAACCACTTCTTTTATCTGGGATATGCAATTCTTCAAGAAGAAAATTATAACTATTCTCGGGAAATCTTTAAAGATTTGGTTAATAATGTTGAAAGCAAATCATTCTTACTATTTCCAAGGTTTTTAAGCTATTATTTTCAAAAGAAATTCAGTAAGGATGATTTAGCTTTAATAAACCAAGGTGAAATAACTGTGATAAACTGCCTAACATCTGAAACTTTTTCACGAATGTTAGCACCTTGCAAAACACAAGCAGGGGTGCCTGAGCAGATTTTAGCAGCTACCACTGCTCCTCAGGCATCTGCTGCTGAGCCTACTGCTCTAGGTGATCAAAGCAGCAGAACAACTGTTTTGAAACCCACACCTACCAAACCCAAAAAGCCATCCAAAAAGAAAAATCAAAAACCCCCCAAACCAATCAAAACGGAAACTCTGGAGGATGAGATACCAGAGTTAATGCCTGTGACAACACAAATGTCACAAGAAACCACTGCTGCTTCTTCCTCACAGCAGTTGGTACAAATATCTCAACCCATAACCATAACTCCTCCTGCTTCTTCACAAAAAGATCAGGTTGTACACAAAGGGCCACCACATTATGATGCTCTGGATACACTCATTTCCATCATCCACAGCTCACTGCCCGGAGCACATCCGCTTTCTACACCCACCATCACATCCACAATTCCACCAAAAACACAACTACTGTTGGATGCAATTGATTTGAACCAGGCATTACCCAGTCCTTCTCAATCACCTGTCAATGAGAATATACCTCAACAAATGACTGAGCTTGCTGTATCATCCATTGCTAACCCACCAACAAAACCTGAGGAGGTTACACCCATTGAGTTACAAGTAACTCTTTGTGGTAATCCAAGTGAAGCAGCCACTACAACTGTTGAACCCACTGGTTTACAGTTGGACAGTGGTTACATCAATAAGACTTCCTTGGAGGCAATTCCTTACATAGCACCTCTGCCAACCACCAGTGGATTTATTTATCCTACTGGCAACATCAAAAGGTTGTCAAGTGTTGACGGAAGAAGACCCCAGTACCAAGAAAAAAGGGGCATCAGTGGTTAGTGTTTGGAGTAAACTCCCTACATCTACCACTGATCAAACCACTGTTTGTGGGAAATCAGATGATCCCATTAAATTGGGTGATGATTTAAAGTACCAGAAATTGACGGATCGTGTTGAGAAACTTGATAACTCTGTTGCAGAGCTCAAAGATATGCTCCAACAGTTGTTACAGGTACAATCCACTGCTGTTCCACCTCAAGCACCTGCTCTACAACAAGCACCTACTACAAATGAGCTCTAGAATCTCTTTCAACCTTTTCTCCATCATCAAGCACAACTAGCAGATCAGCAACATGAAATACATGTTCAACAGCTGAGAAATGCCATGGAGTCAAGGTTCAAGAACACTCAGGCTGATCTAAAGGCTCTCAAAACTCAGATCCTGCACACCACTGGCACTGCTCCTCCACCAGTGTTCTTTATTGATCAACTCCCCGAAGATAATGCCAAAAAGGGGGAGAAAATTCAGGAGTGGAGAAGAAAGGGAATAACTGATGGTCTTTACCTTGCACCAGAAAATTCAAATATGACCAAGCAGATTCCTTTGCCAGATGGGAGTAAGAAAATTGATGTGACTACAAATGCACTTGCAGAAGCACTTGCATGTGTAAAAAGGGATAGAGAGGCCAAAAAGAAAGCCAGGGTGGATTATCCGGATCAGGGTACTTCAGGGTCAAGAGATGATGAAAATCTCATTGATGAAAAGAAGAAGCCTACAAGAAAAGTAAGGCTACCCAAATCCATCCCAGTCAGACGTTCAAAGTCTGCTAAAAAACCACAACCTAAAACAGTTGTTGTAACTCCTGTTGTATCCACTGCTGTTGGTACTTCAGTAGTTTCAACATCTGCTCCCACTTCAACACACACCACCTCAACACACACTACATCCACTGCTCTACCACCATCACCACCAAAATCAAAATCACCTCCTGTCAAAAGGCAGAAGACAACAGTTGTTAAAACATCTGCTGTAAAGACAACAGTGGTTGGAACACCAGTTGTTTCAACAGCTGTTAGTCTATCACAAACCACTACCACTACAACCACCTTTCCATCCAAAACATCATCAGTCCCTCCTCAAATAAAGAGGAGAAGGCTAATTCACAAAAATGATGTCTCTTCACCATCCCAAACATCTTCAACATCTTTAGCTCTTGTCAATATACCAAAACCAATTCCAATTTCTTCTGTTCCAATGCACAAACCCTTACCTCCTATAGCTGTTCAATTTCCTCTTGAACTGGAAGCTGTCAGAGAAGAGATAAAGTCTTTTTATACTAAGGATGACCCTGCCAAAAGGAGTTTGCCTTCAATCAAAGGATATCCCTGGCCCAAGAATATTGATGAATATTTGAAGATAAAGGCCATGCAAGCAGAGGATATCTCGAAAAGAAATACACAAGGGAAATCTAACAAAGAAGTATCAAGATACTACTAATATCTGCTCACACAAGTCAGTTCCCTAGAACGTTTTGCAAAAAAATGTCAGTCAACAAATTTCAGAAAGAGCAGCTGAAACTTTGAAGAAAGACTACATTGAAAGCATTATGTACATGAAATACAAAGGAGAGAGACACATGTACAAAGAGTGGATTGTTCCTGAGCTTGAAGCTCAAGCAGCCAGAATTCAAGACATGATAAAAAGGAAAGTCACTCACACTCCTCCTGATTGGGCAAAGTTCAAAAAGAATGTACTTGACAAACAGTTGGAACTAAAGAGAATGAAAGAAGAACTGGTCGTTGCTGAATTTGGCACCAAAAGACAAGTTGCTAGATGGAAAGAAGATTTGGTCAGGTCAACCTACAAAAGGTTGGAGGAATTAAGAAAGAAAGATCCAAAAATTCCTCAAAAACCTGACTATCCTGAAGCAGAGGTTTCAAAAAGACCAACAAAGCTGCACATCAGGAAAACCACTGCTCCAACTGGCACTGCCTTTTACAAAAGAAGGAGTCAAAGCCAGCTAGGTGCAGAAACAGTTCAAGAAATTCTTACTGGAAATGCCGTTGTAAAAGAAGGCTTGTTAAGAAAGTTAAAAGAAAAACTTGAACTGGAAAGCTCTGCTACCACTGCTCAGCCAGTGATGAACAGGCCAGCCTCTCCAAATACTTCTGCTAATAAACATCTCCCAAGAAACCCACCAGGCTCAAAAAAACAAAAGTGGGAAACTGACAAACAGACCTGCGTATTGACCTTGCTCAGATCTGGTGGAGAAGTGAAGAAAATATCAAGGGAACAAGCTCTTGGCCTGAGTCTTGAAGATTTGCAGGATCTCCTTGATCTTCCACTTAGCAGGGATGATGAAGATACAGGTGCCCTTGACTTTGAATTACAATTTAAAGGTCAAATAAGGGAGCTGTTAATGAGGCAATAAAATATCCACAATAATGAAGGGTTTTGGCATTATCTGTTCCAGGGGGAGATTGTTGGGATTGAACCCTATCAGAGGAACAGATAATTAAAGCCAAAACTGGATCCGAGCAGTGGATCCAGAATAAGCAGATGTTGATATACAAATCTCTCCCCTTGAAAGTGATTACAACAACTGATGACCTCCTATCTGCTGATCTTGCTAACTGCTGACCTACAACTGCTGCTCAACTAAAGATCTGATGGAAGACTTAAGTCCTGCTGATTCAATCTACTGCCTTGAGTCAAGCACTGCTGATCCGGACAAGTGCTGCTGGGTTCACAGCAGTAGAAGGTTGTAGCAGCTGTTCTAAAGTCTGTTTTGTAATAGAATGTATTAGCAGTAGTTATTACAAGCAGTGTCTGTATAGATCAGAGGTTAGAGTTTGTTAGGAGGTTAGATGTCACTTTCATGGTGACGTCAGCTAAGATGCTCATTAGTTTGCAAGTGCCTATAAATAGTTCAGTACTTTGTACTGTTCTATTAGCTCTTTACATCATTCGTCTTCTTTGCACGAACAAACTACTGAGCTCTGGCTGAGGGGGAGTTTGCATTCATTCATCATCATTGTAATCGTGTTTGAAATAAATTCAATCATTCGGTTCATTGTGTAAAGATGTTTGATAAAAGTATTACTCTCGTTTGATTGTATGCAAAGTTTGAGTTCATTATAATTTCCGCTGCACACTCATCCATCTTCATCTTATTTACAAACATAAAATACAATAAAAAAGAAACTCAGATCCAACAGTTCTATTTGATTTAACAATTAAATAACACAAATCCATTTTAATCCTCTTTGAATATTCATGAAAACAATTTTTCCGATTCAATTAGAGATGTTAGTGGCCTGATCCGCTAATTAGCTACTCAATATCGGCTCGCTAAAAGTTCAATTGAGTCAACCTTCAACACCATTGATCCTAAATTGTAGTTTGTATAATAAACGAGCTCAAGCTTCATATAATGTGTTTGGGTAGACAAAGTTACAAAGATAAACACGTCTAAATATTTATAAAAGTAATTATGATGATTAAATTTAAATAATACACTTATATACCAAATAAATAGTTGGTTGCGTCAAGCGTCATAATTCTGTGTATACAAGATTATTTTTCTCGCTCCTCTTATTTTATCTCTTCGTATTTCATTTCTTAAATTAAAATTATGAAAAAGTTAATAAATAAAGAATAATAGTAAAACATAGTATATTACATTATTATTTACTATTTATAGTAACTTCTTTATAAAGTATAACTTCAAACTATCAATTAACTATTTAATATTTTTTTATTTAACTCGTGTAATAAATAAATGTGTTTCTAACATGCGATCGTGTTTTTTTTCAACATCCGACTTGTTTTTTTTTTCAATGTGAGATTATTCTTTTTTTAACATGCGGATTTTTTTCATGTACATACTAATTTACCTCCCATCCAAAAAACCGCATGTTGTATACCCAAAATCAGGGGCGGACTCAAGTTATAGTGTGGGTGGGCGGCCGCACCCCTTGAAAAAAAAATTTAGTGGTATTTTTCGCGACAAATCTAGACCGCATCCCTTGGAAATTTTCGTCCGCACCCCTTGGAAAACTCCGACCGCACCCCTTGAAAATTTTCATCCGCACCCCTTAGAAAAATGTAGGGAATTTATATAAAAGAATTTGTGAACACGGATTGAAACCCGATCAAATTATGTAAACAAGTTAGCCCACTAACCCCTTTAATAAAACTTAAGTTCAATCCATCAAGCCCAATAACTTAATACCCATTCAAGCCCAACCCAACTACTAGTTTTGTTAAACAAAACCAGTCCACATAATTAAAAAAAAACTCCAAATCGCTGCCACTTGCCAGCGACTCCCGCCCTCCCTCTGCCTCACTTCAGCGCCCAGCAACAACATAATTCCGGCCGGCGACTGCAAAATTCCGGCTGCAAAATTGGTTAATTCAGGCCGCCCCTGACAGGTACATGTTTTGTTTTTGTTTTTTTTTGTTATTTTGATGTTTATGCGATTTTGTTCAAGAGTAATGAGATAATAGGATTTTAGGACGGGTTAAAAAAGTTTAAACTTTTATGTGTTTTGAAGTAATTTGGGGTTGTTCTAGTCTTTACAGGACGACTTTGTTGTTTCTTAATCTCTTATTGATTATATGATTCTAGTATAGGGTTTGAAAAGATGATATTCAAAAATTTTAACTTAAATAGGTAATTCGATTTGTTTTGATGTTTTATTGGGTTTTTCAATATATATATATATATATATATATATATATATAGGTAGAGGATCCTGTAAAAAAGGCCTAAAGTGTGAGAAGGGTAAGAAAGAATCTCAGCCATTAGATCTTTTGATCTAATGGTTGAGATCAATATATACTTCCTATAATTAAGGTGGTGGTTATGGGAAGTTTTTAATTAATTGAATTAATGATAAAATTACTTGTTTACCCTTTTCAATTAATTTAGATCTAATGGCTGAGATTCTTTCTTACCTTTCTCACACTTTTGGTCTTTTTTACAATAACCTTACCCTATATATATATATATATATATATATATATATATATATATATATATATATATATATATATATATATATATATATATATATATATATATATATATATATATATATATATATATATATATATATATATATATATATATATATAGGGAGGGGCTCATGCGAGAACTCCATTTATTGCGGGAACCGCGAGAACCAATGTGAACAACTTAAAATAGCTAAAAAAACCTAACCCCCCCTCCAAGCTAAAATGCTAAAAACTAAACCCCCAAAAAACCTAAAAAAAATCTAATTTTTTTAATATTTTTTTATGCTCAAATCGCTACTTTTAGTGGCCAAATTTTTTTTTTTAATTTTTTTGGCTTCGAAAAGTAGCGATTTTTATATAAAAATATTAAAAAAAAATTTGTGTGATTTTTAGCTATTTTTAGGCATTTTTGGTTGTGTTCACATTGGTTCTCGCGGTTCTCGCAAGAATAGGTGGTTCTCGCATGATCTTCTCCCTATATATATATATATATATATATATATATATATATATATATATATATATATATATATATATATATATATATATAGGGAGAAGATCATGCGAGAACCACCTCTTATTGTGAGAACCGCGAGAACCAATGTGAACACACCAAAAATGCCTAAAAATAGCTAAAAATCACATAAAAAAATTTTTTTTGATTTTTTTAATATTTTTTAGGTTAAAATCGTTACTTTTCGAATCAAAAAAAAAAAAAAATTTTTTTAATTTTTTTTTTAAAAAAAAAAAAATTTTTTTTTTTTTTTTGCTTCGAAAAGTAGCGATTTTAACCTAAAAAATATTAAAAAAATCAAAAAAAAATTTTTAGATTTTTTTTTTGATTTTTTTAGATTTTTTTAGATTTTTTTTAGATTTTTTTAGGTTTTTTGGGGGTTTAGTTTTTAGCATTTTAGCTTGGGTGGGGGGGGGTTAGGTTTTTGGGGGGTGGGGGAGGGGGGTTTAGGTTTTTGGGGGGGGGGGGGTGGGGGTTAGGTTTTTTTTAGTTTTTTTTAGGTTTTTTTAGGTTTTTTTTAGCTTGGGGGGGGGGGGTTAGGTTTTTTTTTGGGGGGGGGGGGGTTTAGGTTTTTTGGGGGGGGGGGGTTAGGTTTTATTTAGGTTTTTTTAGGTTTTTTTAGGTTTTTTTTAGGTTTTTTTAGCTTGGGGGGGGGGGTTAGGTTTTGGGGGGGGGGGGGTTAGGTTTTTTTTGGGTGGGGGGGGGTGGGGGGTTTAGGTTTTGGGGGGGGGGGGGGTTGGGGGTTAGGTTTTTTTAGGTTTTTTTTAGGTTTTTAAGCTATTTTAGGTTGTGTTCACATTGGTTCTCAAGGTTCTCACAATAAGGGTGGTTCTCGCATGAGCTCCTCCCTATATATATATATATATATATATATATATATATATTTGTGAAAAAGGTTTAAAATTTTATATGTTTTTATGTATTTTTGGGTTGTTCTAGTTTTTAGTTGAGTGGTTTTGTTGATTATATGATTGTTGGTTGGCAAATAATAATTACTAGGGCTTGAAATTCAAAATTTTAATTTGAAAATTAAGAAACATGGGCTATGGTTGAACACTTGAAGATCCTTGTTTATTTTGTATGTGATAGGATTAGGAATGAACAATGAGTAGGGAAGTTATGCCGCGATTTCTCAAGAGGAAAGGGGTTGAACCACTTTTTTTCGCCGGATTATTCTAATTCTAATTAAAGACCAAGGTATGTTTAAATAAGTTTTTTTGTTCTTTTATTTAATGATTAAAAGAAATAGAAGTAGGGATGGTTTGAACTTTGATGTTTTTTGTTTGTTAATGTGATAGGAAGTTAGAAACTAAGGTTTGATTGTTTGAGAATTGAAATGGACCCGAGCCAATCTGATTCGACCCGCTATGAAACTTTGTTTGTTTGTGTTTACTTGTTTTACATGACCCGACCCGATCCGACCCGCTATGAACCGATTTTTTTATATAGCTAGGGGTCTAAAATCTTTAAAAAAATTCCGCACCTCCAGGAAAAAAATCCTAGGTCCGCCACTGCCCAAAATCCGAGTGTTATATATACATAGCGTACGTTAAGCCCCATTGTACAATACACTTTCACTATAAATAGTAATAAACGAGCTTAGCCCAACCTTTAACAATTATTAACAGGCAAAAAAATTAACCTTAACCTTTGGAGATAGAACTGAAACAAATAACAAAGTATATGTTGTAAATGTACAGGTACCGGAATGGTGACGCCAAATCGTGATTGTCACTCCGATTTGTTTTTGGTACCATGTGTAATAACTGAATGTGAAGTTTTATGTTTCCAGAAGTTTTTGTCACTCCCATTATTTTGTCGTTTTTATAGGCATAATTGTAATATTGTAAATTAAGTTATTATATAAAGGCTACTCAATAAAGTTATTAGTTATTGTCATTATGAGTTGTTTTAGCATGATTTTGATGACTAAGAACATTCACATCCATGCCATCAAATTATGTGTGTGGAGTTTTGATAATATAACGAGTATAAAAAATGGTTGTGAGCGGAGGAGAGAGAAATTGTTACTGTTCATCTGTATATTTGGGGGGAAACTGCTCACCCCCTATAATTTTTAATATATTTTGAAAATGACTGTAAGTGAATAAGAGAGAAAATAATGATAAAGGTTAAAAAAATATTATTTAACTGAAAACGAGAGAGAAAAAATAGTATTTTTTAGTGTAATTTAGAATGAAAATATGTTGGAATGGATATAAATATTCTAATATGATTGAATGAATGATCGTATGGTTGTATCCCTTGAGGATTTATGAATATTAGTAGGCCACAAGTATAACACTATGGTTTAATTGTTTGTCAAAGTGGTTCAAAGAGCTAAAGAACCTTCATTAAATATGAGACAACGTTGTTTGCTATATTAATTAGATCATTTAATGTATAAATATAAAAGTTACAAATTTTTATAATCAACAATAAGGGACCCGGGGTGGAGGGCATTTACCCCATGACTGAAACATATAACGCGTGGAACAATCCTAAACACCACCACCACTCGATTTGATAACGCGTCAATTTGATAACGCGTTCAATGTATCACGCGTGAAGAATAGAAGAATGTGAGGGTTTATTGTTGGGTGTTGTGAATGATGGACATTTCCACTAAAATCCATCACCAGTGATGGAATAAAGCTTGATGACGTGGCGGAACTTGATTGGAAGTTGTGAGTGAGTGATGAGTGATGACCACCCCTACTCTCTAAAAGTATAAAACTTGTGAAATTGTGAGAACCAAAAAAAAAGGTAAATAGATGTATGTTTTATACGATATGATGTCTGTTTCATACATAAAATAAGATCAAAATGTCGAAAGAAAAACATGTTGCCTTAAGTAAAAAGAAACATGTTATTTGAGATGACGAAATATTTTTCATACAATATAGAAACTTGCAGGTAATGAATTTGTGTCAAACAACATAAAAATTTGTTATTTGTGGAAACAACAATTTTTTAAAATAATTTATAAACCATAAATAAATTAAACTCGATTTGTTCATATAAACCAGATTATATAATTGAAGATGAAATCACTCCCAAAATAATTGGCTATTTATTCCCAACACTTAATTTAGCACAAAATTAACATGGATCCCACGTGTAATTTGGTTTCTCATTTTATCACTATCTATACATCCTATTGGAAAGTAGCCTTCTTCCTAATTCTGAGTGGAGCAAATGGGTGACAATCAAATGTAATATTATGGTGGATAGACTTGTTACCAGAGTCAATTTAAGAAAAAGGAACGTTGATATTTCATCGGTTATGTGCCCTTATTGCGGGAGTACGAGGAATCGGTGGATCATATGTTTACAGCATGTTTGGTGGCTATTCAGGTTTGGACAGCTATCAGTGCTTGGTGCAACATTCCACCGAAATTCGCTTTCAAATTCACGGATTTAATGGATATACATAATTCTACCCAGGGAGGGAAAAAATGAAGAAGATTATTCGAGATTTGGTTATTATTTCGTGTTGGTGTATTTGGAAAAGAAGGAACGAGTTGGTATTTAATCAGAACAGAAGAAGCTCGCAAGATATTTTGATAGAGATTAAGTCGAGAGGTTTTGGTTGGTTAAAAAATAGAACGTCATGTAAATATATTAGTTGGAAGGAGTGGTGTAAATATCCTATGCATATGTTCTAATTTGGCCCTTTGCCCGTTCGGGTCGAGGGTGTTATTGTATTGGCCTTTTACCCGTTTGGGTCGGAGTTTTGCTTTGATGAATTTTTATTTTCAAAAAAAATCTTTACACCCTATTGCAAGTTGGGTCCTTAATTGGAGCAAGTTTTACGAGTAAACCATATGGTATTAAGGTGGAGGGTATGGTTCAATCACTTTAGGGTGTTTGAGTTATTCTCTAGCCAATAATACTATGCCATGTCAAGTCCCCATTCCACTCCCCATTTTGCACTCAATCAGTAGGTATGGTTCAAAGACCTAGAGAGTGGTAAAGAATTTAAAAAGAATTGCAATTGGTTGAAAGGGGTTGAGAAACACCATTAAACTCAATCAATCATACTCAAACATTCAGTGAGTATACACTGAAACCCCTCAATCAATCATACTCAATCAACTGGACGGGATGGTTCACCGATCGGTGAAACCAATCACCGAACCCACTCAATCAACCCATACCGTGTAACGCCCTGCGTCCCTAGACTTTTAGTTTTTTTTTGTCAATTTTGGTCCTTATACTATGTGATTCTTGACACTTATGAGACTTGTGAATCTTTATGCTATGAAACTTGAATCTTATTGATGCTTGATACTTAATTCTATGAAGCTAGATTCTAGAAACTTGAATCTTGATGCTTAACTCTAGACACTTGATTCTTAATACTATGATGCTTGATTCTTGATACTTGATTCTTGAGGATTGATTCTTGATACTTGATTCTTGAGGCTTGATTCTTGATACTTGATACTTGGTGCATGACTCTTGAGCCTCGTGAAACTTGACACTTGGTTGAACGAGAGACTGGAGACTTGAAACTTGTGTAAACTTGGAAACTTTTGTGTTAATAATATAATCTAGTTATGTGATACTATTACACAATAATACGCAACGCAACGCTTAATCTAACTCGCAAAACGAACCAAAGACAGGAAAGTGGCAAAGGATTGGTCTGTCCGAATGGCAATCCGATCGGAGGGCCATTCGATCGAACAACCATCCGATACGTTTGCCACACCGCCTTATGTGGTGCCCGTGGAAAATCCAAAGTCATCCTGAGTTACCGTCTTGCTGTTTTGGGATTGCTAGTCAAATTTCGGGACGAAATTTCTTTGAAGTTGGGGATGATGTGACAACCCGAGATTTCAAGGTCTTTCCCATACACGTCATTGATTTGGTTTAGTGGTGTCGTACAGTTTTATCCGAATAATGAATGTCTTGTGTGGATTGTTTATTGTTATTTGGTGATTGAATGTTTATGCATAATTGCTCATTGTAATTGATGATTGTTAATCGTGGGGTATTAAATATAAGTAAGTGTAGTTTAGTCAGCATTTAATAATGAATTCGTCACCCACTAACCTCGACGAAACTCAAGTGTTTCGCCAACCCCATCACGACGAAACTTAGGTGTTTCACCACCTGGGAGTTTCGTCAAAGAGAGGCCTTTGGCGCAGTGGTGTGAAGCCCAGTACGAGATAGGTTATAAACTCTCATAAACACAATTACCCTAGAACTCTTTCCTGATTCCTGGTGTGACGGCAGAAGGAAACTCCAAGGCATTCATTCCATCTCAATTGATCTAAACCTCTTTGCATTACGGTTAGTGTCTAAATGTCGTATTTGATGAGATGATGATACTATGATGTTGCTTTGATCTTGTGTGAAATATGTGATTTAGTGATATCATTGTGGCTAGGGTTTTGTGTGACCAGGATTACATGACTAACATGGAATCTAGGGTTTCGATCATAGGATGGAGTACTTAAAATATGTGATTGATTACAACATGAAATTATGATCAAATGGATGATGTTGTTGATGACTTAGGGTTAACGAAGAAACCTGCGATCATAAATTGATAATGGACCTTGGTCAATGTTTGTTCTTATGTGTAATCCATGTTAATGTTAATATTGAGAATAGTTATCTGTAGTTAAGATTTCGTTGAACATGATGATATAACCGTTGTTTGATCGATAGTTTTGTTAAAGAAATGCACAACAGATGTTCTGTAACTGAATCTCCGGCGAAACCTGTGAGGTTTCATCACTCTTGTAGCCCGACGAAACATGTGATGTTTCGTCACATACGTAACCCACGAAACATGCAAGTGTTTCGTCGCAGTAGTTTATGAAGAAACGTGGGGAGGGGTTTCGTCGACATACCTTATGACGAAACATTGGGGTTTCGTCGCAGGGACGTTTCGTCGCAGGGGTGTTCATCGGGCATAGTGGGCAGTTTGTGTGTATGAACTGATGTGTACTTTGTTTTTGCAGTGAGGAAATTGCATGATAACTATACTCTCTAATGTTAAGTGACATGTGTAAAATGTGGAGTGTTATGATACCTCAACATGTACGTTATGATCATGAAGATTGCAATGCTAGTTGCAAACTATGTAACCATACGTGACTTACTATATGCAAGCTTGTGATTTGAATGAGTATGAAACTAATACTGTTTGGTAACCATGGTAGGGTTTGGGTTGACCGACTGGACGGGTAATTAAAACATACCGAGCAAATCGAAGGTGAGTTCACTACTATTGACCATGCATCCCGGTGGTTGGGACAGTCAGTGGGTATCCCGGGGAGGGGTAAGTCTTTTGGGTAAAACTGGGATGTTGGATAATATTCTCACTCTATCATTCTTAAGTGCCATCTTTTTGTTACCGGAGAGGTAGCGGGGTATTAGTTGGTAGCGCTACTTAGGTTTGGCACCCTCACCCCATACCGGAGGACGGGTGTGAACTAATGACCCAGTCCTGCCTAGTGCTTTGATAGGAGCACTAGGGAACGGGCAAAAACATACATTAGGAGCCGTCTTGTTCAGTATCGAGATATTATCAACATTACTTTCGGAATTGTAACAAACTGGATTAAACACTTGGTAACTAACGTTTTCTTAAAACTGTGAACTCGCCAGCGTTGTCTAAGACACTTGTTGCATGCTCGCAGGTCGTTAGGTACTTTGGATGGGAACTTGCTATCTAGATGGCTGGAGTGGTCATGGTCATGTCGCTGAGGATTACTTGCATGTTATTTAAACACTATTACATTTGGTTTTGAGAATACATTAAACACTGTTATGTCATTTGCTTCCGCTGAATCTGATAACTCTTGTTAGACAATTTCGATTTCTTAATTTAATAAACATAAATTTTGTATTGATTTACTATTGGTTCAATGTGATTGGTTGCTTGGATCCTGGTACGTCACACGTCCCGTGATGTAATCGCATGTTGTTAGGAAACTTTAATGTATTTGTTGTTAAAAATAGTTTAAGTTACTTAGAAATAGTTCCGTCAATATGAAGACCGAGAAAGAAAAAATAATCAAGCTTCAAAATTCTTTGATTAAAGATCACGATAAGGTTACAAGACTTCAAAATATTAACGAGACATTATGGAGTTTACAAGATACAAAGTTAAAGAATTGTGTTAATAAGATAATATATCTTATTAACACATAATATATTTTCTATGAAATGCTACCATAACAAAAAAAAAGGAATTTTCTTTAAGAAAAAGCCAGCATCAAAAAGAAAAAAAAATCTTTCTTTATGGTAAGCATTCATCAGAAAAGGAAAAAGATTCCTTTTTCTTTTTCCTAAAAAGGAATCTCTAGCTTTTTCATTAGAAAATATACATCTCAAATGGAAGGTTTCAACAGAAAGAAAGGCAAGTTGGTGACAAAAGAAGATAAGCCACATTAAAATAATGGATTAGCACACAAATCAACTTCTCATTAACCAATCACATTTGAGATAGACATATGAAATTCTCTATAAATACATAATTCATACGAAGGAATTATGTGTGTCTTGTGTTGTAATATTTCAAATAGAGTTTTTCTTGTGAGTTTACCCCCTGGTTTGGCCCAGGGGGTGACATTTAGATTCGAGTTTATTCTCGTATCAACCCCTTCTTTAATTAATAAGAATTAATTATTGAATATACATCACTCTCATTGTCTCTATTTTTACGAGAGGGAAGGCCCGTGCGATGCACGGCATGACCAACAGTTAATGTCATTCATTTTGTTGTGTGTTCGGGGAAAATCTTTATGTATGGATAAAAGATAATTAGACAAAAGACAATGTAAGAGAAGCCATACAAAACGTGATAAGAGCTTGTACCATAAGCCGGCCACACAAAATGTAAGGCGTGCATACCACAGGAAACTTTGTTTGCGGAATCTGTTTAAGAAGAAACATGTATGCCAAGTCTAAAAACATACATTACAGTAAAAAAACTTAAAGGAGTTCACAAAGCTTCCGGTTTTATTTAATAATTCACGAAATCTTCTGCCGCTAATGCATGGCCATGTAGTCGACGTTCCCCTTAGTAGTTACCCACAGAATCATCCGAATCAGAACCTTCATAAGTAGGGCTGTGAAAGAAAGAAAGGAAATGTTAGGTAGAACTTTAACTTGGATGATAGTAGTTCATATTCCATTATTTTGTAATTAAAACTTGATAGAATGTAACTCAGTTCAAGTAAATTCCCATTTATGAACTGCAGTTCAAGCTCGTTGAAGTTCAATTCATTCCATTTAGCTATTTGGCATGTATAAATAGGGGAAAAAGTATAAACTAATGATTTAACTTAAATATCCAAACGAACAAAAAAGCATAAACAAATTCACTACAAATTTCATCATAATTGACATAAAGAAAGGTAACCTTACGGAATGTGGGAATCTAGTGGTAATGCCCGCGCGTTGCCGACTTGCCGCGGGTAAGTTTCATTACAATTCATTTCAACACTAAAGCGATGGGGTCGTATGCGTTCTCAAATCGAAAAAGCACATAACAAAACCAATGGTGTAAATGTACTTGTTTAAAGTTAGTCATAAAGAAATAAACATGATGTTTGTATCATATAATATTCACTTTAACATTATTAAGAAATGATGCTTTGGTTAAAGCTTAAAAACACAACTACTATAAAGTATGCAAATTTTACATGTTCCATTTTGTATCCGGGCTCAAGAAAATTCATGTTCTGTATTAAAAAGATCAAATTAAGCAAGTAAAAATTCACATAAATAGATCAAAACATGTCTAATGAGAAGATAAAGAAGCCATAAACATCATACCTTGATAGGAGCATGTACAAAGAAGATGAAAAAACATCTTCTGAATTCTCAATTTACTCTGATTGATAATATTTACATATCTAAACTTAAATACACACCCTTGTATTTGGTAAGATTCAATTTAAGTACAGAAAATTTGAAAGGCACACACATGGCTCCCACAAATATAAAAAAACTAATCTATGTTACACTTTATAAAGTTAATCATATACGGTATGAATATATGTGCATCCTCTAAAGTTGTCTAGCAAACCATTGAACAATCCCTACTCCCATGCCCTACAACTCTTTGCGTATGTAAACACTTACCTATCTTAAATTGATCTAATACATTAACACGTAGCGAACAATAGACACACAAAGGTGGTTCATGGAATTTGGTAAGTCAAAAGTATATATAGAAACTTACATGTATTTTCTGATTGTTTCTTTGAGCTTAACCGGTGTTGGTATTGTCATCACCCCTTTACCCTTCCTAGTCATGGGAGTAGGAGTGGTAGATCCAACGGATTCACAATTGGTTTCGTCCGGGAGCACTCGCTTGCAGTTGAAGCTCTCAAAGGCCCCATGATGGTAGTATGTGGATGTATCAACTTGGATGGTTCGGGTGGTGCCCACAAGTGAGTGTAAGCAGTTTGGGAGCGTTGAGATGCTACCGTCAGAGTTATGTATCATGACTGGAGTGAAGCTATCCTGGATGCTTTCGGAATAAACGGTGTAGATATGCGAGAGACCCAATTCCGCATTGAGTATAGACTGAGCAGTGGTGTTTGTTAGAATCTGTGCAGTGTCATCGAAGCACATGATGACCGCATTTTCCGTGGAATCGAGCACATCAAGTTCAAGATGGAACCTGTTGAAAGTTTTTTTTCCAGGTGTGTAAGTGTATAAAGGTGTTTGCCAACGCACATAACTATAGAATACCAAAACCAAACCTTGCTTGTGGAAACATAACTGGGTTTTCACAGCCTGCACACCACAGTTCCCCGTGTTCACGCGATACACCTTTCATGCATTTTCCTCCTCCACACATAAGTCTGAACCACTCTTCGCTATTACGTACGCATTTAATTACCACACGACAATTGAACTCAGCATTATGCATGGATTAGAAGAAACACATTTAACGTATGGATAATAATAATGCCCGGGGAAACAATCGAAATTATAGAAAGTTTTGATACCGTGTGTTTCTTATTTTCTCGACCATGGTGTAATATTTCTTCAAGAGTCGTCAAACTTTCTAAACAGTTAGCAACAACAGTGGTTTTCTTCGTGTTGGCAGGCGTCTTCCGATATTCAGCCACAGGTTGCATAATGAAAGGGAGCTAATATTGGATGTCCATGTCGATTTCGAAACCGAAGAATGATTACCTGACCACAATAATTCCTAGAATTAACATCAGCTCCATTATCAAGTAGCAATGCAACAATCGAAAACCACAAAACACCCAACAATAATAAACCATAAATTCAATTTTAACACATAGTGGATTTTTTCAGGTTAATAGAGTTTCTTGTGTCTTTTCAGTTTGGGCATTGGGTTAGGACCAAAACCGAATAAGAGGAAAAATGAGAACCAAGAACCTAACTGGCAAAAAGTATTAGTTGTTTCACGGGTCGGTCCAGGTCTGCTCCATTGGCAGAACATGAACCCAGATCTTGCTCACCCCCACTTTTTCTAACTCGTGCCCCAGTGAATTTGATTGTTTACTTATTGAAGTTTAAAAAGAAAGGGAGTTTGGTAGTCATGCAAGATTTTCAGTTATTTGCAAAATACTAAAAGATTTGCCAAATACTTATTTCTTCTAAGAAAACAAATGAACTTAGTGCCTGCCACCTCTTTTTCTTCTAGAAGAAACAACGGTCCAGCAATCTGCATCAATAGTTGTTGTGTATGCCTATGGTGGTTCACTAAGAGTCATACCAGAGAGGTTTGAAGATGGGTCCAGTTCATCCGCCAGCGCCATTGATTCATCTTGAACTTGATACTGAACAGGAATCATCATCACGACCAATCATAACCTAACAGATAACATTAGCAAGAATGGACTTGAGTTATCAGATTTAGCATGTTGAAATCAACGAATTCAGAGCAAAATAGAAACACTTATTTTAAGTTGGGTCAGAGTAGGTCGTTTTACGTGTTTTAAAATTAAGAGCAAGGTACGGATTTGCAATGTGTTCTTAGATTAGCATAATATGCATTGCTACCCACATACTTTTGCGGATCTAATGAATGCTGCTCATACTTAATCCCTATTTTATACATACAAAATATACAAATTAAAAGCTCATTAAAACCTCAAATACGATTATATGAAGGAAAAAATCTACTTATTATTTAGAAAGGGTAGGTAAAGTAAAGTTTTTTTTCTTTTTGAGATCATGCTACTGAAGATCACATGATAAAACTTGATTACACTATACTTCTTTATTCAGCTAATGACGGAATGGATATACAAAATTAAAAAAAAGGTTGTGATAAACTCTTGTTGTTGATGAAGCACCCTTATGCTTCTGTTCTTTCAACCTAATAAACCATAATCTTTTGATTCAACACCAAAAATTACTCACATTACTTAAGAATCTTCAGAATATAAACCTTTTACGACTAAATTAACTTACCAAACATGAGTAATTGAAAATCGGTTACTGCTTCTTCATTATGCTTTTGTTCTAGGTATTGAAACCCACCAACACTTTCTTCAACCGTACATTCGAATTAGCAACGTGACCCCAACCCCCCAAAAAAAAATTAGGCTTCAATTTTCATGTTGAAATCGACAAAGAAATTTGTCTAACCTCGTTTGTCAGCGCACGTACATGGTTTGGATGGATCGGCTTCTAGTGCCACAGAATATCAACCACAGTCAGCCGCCGTCGTTGTGTTTCCGGCAGAACCCTAACTGTGCGGCGGCCGCTGCATGTCTTGAAGCCAGATTAGATGCGGGATACGGTAACCGGCCGGAACCGTAGTTCGAGTTTCCACCGTCGCTGTGAGTTTCCTTTGCGTCGGATTCTCTGTTTGAAAGACCACCGCCAATCTTTCCATGGGTGTGAAGACCGCCCTTGTCATCGAATAAGGTGCAAACACACTTTCATATTATAAAACACACTTTCATATTAATTAACGTGGATGATCAGGATTTAAAAGACTGTTCATTTCAAGTCTCCAGATATAAATTTAAAGACTGTTCATTTCAAGTCTCTTATTAATAATGGAAGGAGATGAAGAGTTTTTCTTAAAATTCCTTTAATTCTATTCTTTAATTCCATTAATTCAGTTACGTTAATGAAGTTTGTAAAATAGTTAATATAACTAAATTTCTAAGTATTTATTTTAATCAATATTATTTTAAGTATTGCATTTAAAACTTCATAAATGTTGATTTTAAAATAGAACATACAACTAAATTTTAGATTATATATAGATTCTTTGAATGTTTATATACTTCATAAACACTCGTCTCAACGAGCGAAGAAAGTTGCATCGTTCTAACAAAACAGGGCCGCCAAAGGGGACCAACAAGTGGTATTAGAGCAGATTTGATAAATTATTTCCAAGATCCCTTGCTCCTGTAAGAGAGACGTATATTCTTGATCTGTTAAAGGTAAAAAGAATTTTTTTTTTGCAGATCCAAAAAAAATAAAGAAAGTAGTAGAGCTATTATTTTTTTTTCTGTTATTTTCATTACTATTGCTTTTATTACTATTATTATGATCTCTATTAGTATTTTTTTTTGTATAAAAAGAGGTGTAGAAAAAGGATATAAAAAAACACAAAAAAAGGAGTTAAACAAATATAAATGAACTTTAGTTTATCAGAAAGAAAAATTTTGACATCTAAAAAGAAAGTTTCTGATAAAAGAAAATTTGTTCGTATCTTATTTAATGAAATAACTCCAAATTCTGGTTAGTTAATCTTCAAAAAAAAAAAAAAAGAATGATAATGATAAAAAGAGATTAAAAAAAACTGTGTGAAACTTTAGAAAACATACTCATAATTATTATCTTTTAAAACGTTTTCACAAAATATTCCTTGAAGAAAAGAACATGTACTTAGGCTTCCACCAGAAAAATATGTGTAAGTAATATCTCTTTTCTTTGCTTATTCCCTCTCATCTAAAAAAACAAAAAAAAAAAAAACAAAATTTTTTTATGAATTTTCTGATGCGTTGGTCAGATTTTCTGATGATTTCTGATGCGTTCGTCAGATTTTCTTTTAAAAAAAATTCAGATTTTCTGATTATTTCATCAGAAATGTCATCAGATTTATCAGAAAACATTAGAAATTCTGTTAAAAAAAACTTTTTTCCAGATTTTCTGATTATTTCATCAGAAATTCATCAGAATCTATCAGATTCCATCAGAAATTCTGTTTAAAAAAAATACTTTTTTTCAGATTTTCTGATTATTTCATCAGAAACTCATCAGAATCAATCAGATTCCATCAGAAATTCTATTAAAAAAAACGAATTTTTTCGGTTTTATCAGAAATTTCATCAGATTCATCAGATTTTCTCATCCGAAAAAAAAAATCTCGACGGTTCAAGATCATTTTTTATAGCTTGCATGATTCGTTATTTTTTGAAGCCTCATCCATCGACAGCCTAAACACTTATCCTATATTGGATAGAAGATATTTATATCCTAGTTGTTTGGGATACAAGATATAATGCTTACATTTAGGTGGAATTATAAATCGAGGTGAAGAATTATAACGACAAAAGAAATATAATCAGATGATCATCCATAAAAAGTCGGACGTTTGCCAAATAAACTTTCATGCCAATGAAGATACAGTCAACGAGTGTCACAAAAAAAAATGCCTACATGATAACATGCCAAGAAGAAAAGAAAGATACATCTTCAGCAAGTTTATTTGTTATTTCTAAGTATAAATGCATTGATTGTATTTTTAACAAAAAATAGGGGGTGACTGTTGGGAAACTTTGTTGTTAAAAATAGTTTAAGTTACTTAGAAATAATTCCGTCAACACGAACCGACCGACGAACCGTCCCAGAAGCTCTAAATATGGAGACCGAGAAAGAAAAAATAATCAAACTTCAAAATTCTTTGATTAAAGATCACGACAAGGTTACAAGACTTCAAAATATTAGCGATACATTATGGAGTTTACAAGATACAAAGTCAAAAAATTGTGTTAATAGGATAATATATCTTATTAACACATAATATATTTTCTACGAAATGCTACCATAACAAACAAAAGGAATTTTCTTTTAGAAAAAGCCAACATCAGAAAGAAAAAAATAGTCTTTCTTTTTGGCAAGCATTCATCAGAAAAGGAAAAAGATTCCTTTTTCCTAAAAAGTAATCTCTATATTTTTCATTAGAAAATATATATCACAAATGGAAGGGTTCAACGGAAAGAAAGGCAAGTTGGTGACAAAAGAAGATAAGCCACATTAAAATAATGGATGAGCACACAAATCAACTTCTCATTAACCAATCACATTTGAGATAGACATACGAAATTCTCTATAAATACATAATTCCTACGAAGGAATTATGTGTGTCTTGTGTTGTAATATTTCAAATAGAGTTTTTCTTGTGAGTTTACCCCCTGGTTTGGCCCAGGGGGTGACATTTAGATTCGAGTTTATTCTCGGATCGACCCCTTCTTCTTTAATTAGGGTATGTTTGGCATGCAGCTTTTAGGAGCTTCTAGCTTTAAGATTTTAAGAAAAAGCTCATACTCAATAAAAAGTCTTGTTTGGTTGGAGGAGCTTTAAGCTTTTAGGTTAGGAGCTTGAAGCTTTTGGTTGAACGCTACTAGTAGTAGCGTTTAGGAGGAGCTACAAGCTTTTAGGGAAAAAATGACTATTTTAACTCTAAAAATAAGGAACTTTTTAATGCATCAACTTTCTAAATTTTTAGTGATGTCCATTTTAGTCATTTTATACATTATATTAAAAGCTACAACTACTCTACCAAACACCAAATATATCTAAAAAGCTACAGCTACTAGCTACCAGCTACAGCTACCAGCTTCCAGCCACCAGCTACCAACTTTCAGCTTTCAGCTACCAGCCACCAGCTACTTTTGCTAAACATACCCTTAATAAGAATTAATTATTGAAGATACATCACTCTCACTGTCTCTATTTTTATTCTTTGAATGTTTATATACTTCACAAACACCCGTCTCAACGAGCGAAGAAAGTTGCATCGTTCTAACAGGGCCGCTAAAGGGGACCAACACATGTGGTTTTTGGGGGTGTGACAGTTTGGTATCAGAGCCACTGGTTATAGTGAACAAGGTTTTAAAAATGTTTTTGTAAAACCAGACTATAACCAAACAACTTCGAAAATCGACCATGACACTCAGCACCAGATTGCAAGGTTTGTCTTCTGTTTACTCTTTACATTACTCGTTCAGTAGTCACACACTCACAGCTTGCACGAAACGACATACTAGATACTATGGAGATTTTATAGTGTGACACTGCTCTTTGAATTTTGTGATTTGTAATCCTGTAATACCTTTCTTTGTGCTATTTGAATGTGGGGGAAATATCTAGCGCAAGTTAAGAGGCACTGAGATAAGCATGAAAATTGCCTTATTATTATGGGTGCACACATAATAATAACGTGAGATGCATGTAAGTCCTAGTGAGACTTAACAAGTGTGAGAAGGGTTCTGCCCTGTTGTGTGTAAACTTGGTAGTTTGTAGATTTCCACGTGAGACTTGACTCTTACCTCACCTCAACTCTTAAGTTTGTTCTCTCTCCTTATATAGAATCATGAGCGGATGAGGTCACAGACGCAGTCACATTGCGATGACCCAAGCTGAGCTGACAAATCTAATTAATACACGTGTGGCTGAGGCTTTGGCAGCCTACCAATGTCACACCCTGGCTTTGCGGAAGCGTGGTTAATTTGGTGTGACTTCTTAATACCATAGCTTAATCATAACAAAGCTATATGAAAATAAAACCATGCAGATCATCCATTGAGGTGTGACTTCTTAATACCCTGGCTTTGCGGAAGCGTGGTTAATTTGTATGTATAAAATCCCTGGTATGTAGCAAATAAGGAAAAAGAGATCACCAATGGTTTGCAAGGCCATTGATATGTGTGAAGTGCAAGTAGGAAGACTCAAACCTAGCGGATTTTGCGTTGGGGTACAAAGTCACCCCAAGGTCCGTTACGCTGGGCCTGGGGCTGGGCTCGCTACACCCAGATAGCTCTACCGCTACTGTCCCTCGGTCCTACAATGAGGATTAATGGCCTCAAGTTGCGCCTACCCACTCACATGATCTAAGTAGTAACCCTCCTAACGCTAACCATACCATGTACTTGTAATCAAAGTAACATGTATTTCACCCCCGCAGTTTAGAAAACTGAAAACAGTTAAGAGAAAAGGGGGACATGAACTCACAGTGGTGCGTCTCTATCAAGAAAATCTCCTGATCAATCTGCTGTGCCTTAGTTTAAGGTTTAAGTTTTTGGGAAATAGTTAGACAACTATTTCGTGTTTACACTTCGTAATTATTTGGTAATATTTTTCCTTCCCAAGGATGGGGGCTTTAATACATGTGCGTTCGTATATCTTCGAAATATATTATTAAGTCCCACTAAAAATACATTTTAAATCCTTTCTCCAAAATATAAATATTTTCCCAAAGTATTATATTTTATTACATATAGTTTTTCCCCAAAATAATACTCTTGTCAAAATACGTGTTCACTAGTATTTTCCGAAAATGCGTAAGTTACGTTTAAAGTTCGGGTGGTATTAATAATACCGTTGTAACTTAATATTTATTGTGAAGGCGTTCGCATTATTTTGGAATCGTTAACATTCGGTAATATTATTTTTACCCTAAAAGTAATATTTGTATAGTTCACAAAATAATCATAAAAATTTCACCAGTGATGTTATGAAAATATATATATACTAAATATATATTTATTAAGTTTTATTTTGTGAAAATCCCACCTCCGACACTTAGAAATGTTGTAAATAAAATCGTGGCGAAATTTACATTTTTGAAAACAAGTTAGAAATATATTTATAACACTTATGATGAAAATATTTCCAAGTGTTAGGTTTTTGGAAAAATTTCGCCAGAGTTTCCCCTGTAACTGGAGGTGGCCACGCTTTCAAGCGTATCATTTTCTTTTACAATTTCAAACAACAATTTTCTCAATCAACAATAAACAATATTCAAACCATCAAACTAGTCAAAACAGATATAAATCGCAAAAATACATGAACTTGCGGTTTATCCAAAATATGTAGTAACTTCCCATTACTTTTAGTGGATCTTTGTATAAATCAACTCGGTTTCTTGAGAGTCTCGTTTTTAAAGAAAATAAGTTTCCACAACTTCTTGTCAACATTTACAAAAATAGTTCTTTTGTCAAAACTTTGTGTTACACAAGTGTCTACACACTTGTGTGTTTACAAAAGTCACTCTTGTTCATGTAAAACCCGGTTTAGAAAATATGATTTCTTTTGACGCTTGGTCCTTTGAAAATACCACTTGTAGATTCGTAGATCTACTAGTTTACAAGTCTATTTCATAAGAAAGATTGTCTTTACACAAGTTCATGCTTGATATGTAGTAGTGTTCATCATTTAACCCCTTTCATACTTTAACATATTCTAAGTCACGTTTCATGAACATGATTTAACCGGGTTAGATGACGATCCGAGCTACTACTAACATGGATCAACACTAAATAATCACAATAAAACAAGTCTTACAAGTTTTACACAACTCTATTGTTTTTATCCAACATGTTTATCATTTTTGTAAACTTTTAGCATGTAATCTTGTATGTTCATGATTTTTAACCGACAAAGTTCATATTAACCACTTTAGAATAGATCAAGAAGGCGTTTAGAGTCACTTACTACTAGCTCGAGGCTAGGGAAGAAACTTGTCGAAAAACGAGTGGATAAAAGCAATGTAGCGAGGTCCTTCGTAATCCGAGTGCACCGAGGTTCCTTATACGCGATCCTTAACCCTTGTATGTGCTTGGAATGTCTTGATCAAAATCGAAAAAATGATGGATGGGTGCTTGATGTTCTCAGCCGAATGTAAGAGGGGAGAGGAGAGAAGAGTGGTGATTTTTGATGTGTGGTTTAGTGAATATGATGGACTATGCTTGATACTTATAGATAAATCTTTCCATTTTAACCAAAGGGTTTTATGTCCACTTGATATTAGACAACCAAGATTATTTTAATCTTGCAAGGACAAGGTGTCACCATATGGTGACCGATTTCGTTGGGGGGGGGGTCTATGGTTCCATTTCAACTAGATAGTTAAGGTCTAGTTAGAAAGTTAGGAGGTTAATCCGGTTACTAGCGTGTAGTAAGTTGTGACGGGTGTTAGGGTATTCGGGGAACCTAACTGGCTCAGAAAAAGAAAAAACAATGTTGATGGCAATATTTTAATGCTCCGGGTATAGTCCGGTTGTTCGGTTGGATAGTGATCCGTTAAAGTACTTAGCAAAGCTTTAAAGTGTCGTAAATACTGTTTTTAGTGACACAACTTATTCCCGACACTTTGGAAAGTGTCTAGTAATATTCTTCTCATGTTTTGGCACTTTATTAGTTAGCTTAATGCTGAATTTTTATTTATAGTGCTGAATTTTGTACTTAAAGTACGTTTTAGGCACATCCGGTCACTGTAATTATCACTTAAAGTCGTACGGATACCTGATTTGGTGAGGGTTGTCACATTCTCCCCCCGTTAGAAAAATTTCATCCCGAAATTTTAAGTTCTGCTTCTAGATGCAGGGTTCTTGGAAAATAAGTGGGGGTACTTTTCTCTCATCCGGTCCTCACGCTCCCAGGTGTATTCAGGACCATGTCTTGCATTCCATTGGACTTTGACGAGCTTAACACTGCTCCGGCGGGTTTTATTTACTTTCCAATCTGTAACCTCAACAGGTTCTTCAATAAAATGGAGCGTGTCGTCAATATGAATCTCGTCGGTGGGAATGACAACGGTATCTTGAGTTGGACTTTTCTTCAGATTTGATACATGAAATGTATCGTGAACACCATTCAGTTCGGCAGGTAAATCCAACTTGTACGCTACTAACCCAATTCTTTTCAAAATTTTGAACAGACCAATATACCGCGAATTCAACTTTCCATGCTTCCCGAAGCGTGCCACACCCTTCCAGGGTGATACTTTCAACAATACCATATCACCTACCTCAAACTCTAGAGGTTTCCTTCTTCGATCCGCATAACATTTTTGACGATCACGAGCCGCCTTGATGCGATCTCGGATCTGTGCAATCTTATCTGTGGTTTCCGGTACCACATCAGGACCAACCAATTGTCTGTCACCGGCATCAGACCAACAAAGCGGTGATCTGCACTTGCGGCCATATAGTGCTTCAAATGGCGCGGCACCAATACCGGTGTGGTAGCTGTTGTTGTATGAAAATTCGACCAATGGCAAATGTTTATCCCAGCTACCGCCCAAATCCATAACACATGCTCTCAGCATATCCTCCAATGTCTGTATCGTCCGTTCGCTTTGTCCGTCGGTCTGTGGGTGAAATGAAGTGCTCAGATTTAGTTGCGAGCCAAAAGCTTCTTGGAAGGATTGCCAAATCCTTGATACGTACCTTCCGTCTCTATCAAAGATGATCGAGAGAGGTACTCCATGGCGTGCAACAATTTCTCTCATGTAAATTTCAGCCAATTTTCTCGTGTTATCTTTCTCTCTGATAGGTAAGAAGTGTGCAGACTTCGTTAATCGGTCCACTATTACCCAAATAGTGTCATGACCTCTTGGCGTTCTAGGCAACTTTGTAATGAAATCCATTGATATTTGTTCCCACTTCCATTTGGGAATTTCAGGTTGTTGCAGAAGTCCCGAAGGCTTCTGGTATTCAGCTTTCACTTTAGCGCACGTTAAACACTTGCTCACGTAAACAGCAACATCGCCTTCCATCCTAGGCCACCAATAATAATCTTTAAGGTCCTGGTACATCTTATCTGCTCCTGGATGGATAGAGTACCGCGATTTGTGAGCTTCGTCAAAAATAACTTTTCTCAAATCACCAAACAGAGGAACCCAAATCCTTTTCATGAAACATAACGTTCCTTCCTTGTTTGGCACTAATAGCTTCTCCATCCCACGGAGATATTCTTCTTCAAGGTTTCTTTCCTTAAGAGCTTCTTCCTGTGCGGCACGAATGCGCAAGGAAAGATCGGTTTGGATAATCATCTCTAAAGCCCTAACCCTTATGGGCTTGATCCTCTCTTTTCGACTTAGGGCGTCGGCGACCACATTCGCCTTCCCTGTATGATACTTAATTTCGCAGTCGTAATCATTCAACAACTCAACCCAACGTCTTTGTCTCATATTCAACTCCTTCTGGTCGAATATGTGCTGCAGGCTCTTGTGATCTGTGAAGATCGTACACTTTGTACCATATAGGTAGTGTCTCTAGATCTTTAAAGCAAATACCACTGCGCCAAGTTCCAAATCATGTGTGGTATAGTTCTTTTCATGTACCTTCAATTGGCGGGATGCATAAGCTAAAACCTTCTGGCGTTGCATCAACACGCAACCCAATCCTTAACGCGAGGCGTCACAGTATACCACAAAATCATCTGTTCCTTCCGGTACTGCTAAGATTGGCGCATTACAAAGCTTATCTTTCAATAGCTGGAACGCTTCTTCCTGTTTGATTCCCCAATCAAACTTCTTATCCTTTTGCGTGAGGAGCGTCAATGGTTGAGCGATTTTTGAAAAATCCTCAATGAATCTTCGATAGTAGCCAGCCAAACCCAAGAATTGTCTAATCTCGGTTGGCGTCTTTGGCGTCTCCCAATTCTTGGTCGCTTCGATCTTGGTGGGATCCACATGAATTCCATCTCCGTTTACTACATGTCCAAGGAATTGGACTTCACGTAGCCAAAACTCGCACTTAGAGAATTTGGCATACAACTGTTCCTTTCTCAGCGACTCCAAAATAGCTCTTAGATGCTGTTCGTGCTCAGCCTCCGTCTTTGAATAAATCAAAATGTCGTCGATAAACACAATCACGAACTTATCCAAATATGGATTGAAAACTCTGTTCATCAAATCCATGAATATAGCAGGTGCGTTTGTCAACCCAAACGGCATAACTAGGAACTCGTAGTGTCCATAACGAGTTCTGAAGGCTGTCTTCGGGATACTTTCCTCTTGTATCCATAGCTGATGGTATCCAGATCGAAGATCGATCTTTGAATACAAGCTTGAACCTTGCAGTTGATCGAATAAATCATCGATTCTTGGCAGAGGATACCTATTCTTGATCGTCAACTTATTCAACTCTCGGTAGTCGATACACATTCGAAAACTACCGTCCTTCTTCTTGACAAGCAGGACCGGAGCTCCCCAAGGTGAAAAGCTTGGTCTGATGAATCCCTTGTCTAACAACTCTTGAAGCTGTGTCGACAATTCCTGCATCTCAGACGGGGCAAGTCGATAAGGTGCCTTAGCCACAGGCGCGGCGCCTGGAACTAAGTCGATGCGGAACTCCACTTGCCTCTGAGGTGGCAATCCAGGCAAGTCCTCTGGAAGACTTCTGGATATTCCCTCACGATAGGGATGTCTTCAATTTTTGGTTCAGCAACTTTCTTATCTACAATGTGTGCCAGGAAGGCAGCACATCCCTTCTACAAACACTTTCGCTCTTTCAAGCAGCTGATAATTCTCAAAGGCGTATGATGTGCGTGAAGTGTGTTATATTTTTTTGATGTATATTTAAGCCCTTTTTACACTTTTAGCCAAGTTTTAAGTTTATAAAACACGATATTTACTAACACTAAACACAAATATGGGCAAGTGCACCCATCGTGGACGTAGTATAGTATTGGTAAGATACCGAGGTCGTCCAAGGACACAAGAGCTTTTAGTACCGGTTTATCCTCAACGTCTAACCAAATCAAAATGTTAGAAAAGATTTTTAAACTAAGAAAATAAAAACTAACTAAATGCTGAAAAATAAAAAAAAATAAAAACAGATAGACAAGATGAATCACTTGGATCCGACTCGTGTGTTAGTATAACCTTTGATTATTTTCGCACTTTTGCACTTGTTTAAGAGATTATCTTAGTTATTGTAGTAGGCCCCTCTTTTGAAGGCGACGTTACCCTCAACCCAGTAGTTTGAGTCAGCAAGGATACAATCCTAAAGGGTCGGATTATTGAAAGATAATGAATTAAGTTATTAATGCAAATTATGGTAGGCCCCTCTTTTGGAGGTGACGTTACCCTCGACTAAGTAGTCTGAGTCAGCAGGGATATATTCCTAAATAGCCGGGTTATAGTATTAATAGTAGTTAACTTATGAGGGGGTCAAAGAGTTTGGATCCCCGCCATCCAATACCTATGGGCATTGAAGGAGATCCTATTAAATTTGACCCAGATCCCTTGTAGGACCTCTAAACGCTGAACAAGGGCAAGACCCTTACCAAACCGTTCCCTTAACCCCCGACCAGGTAGCCAACATACATCCATATAGACCGTGGAAATATGAATGGTGAAAATCTTTTATTTTATATAGACAGTAAAATAATGCCAAGACACCACGGACAAACGATAAGGAAAGATCACCTTCAACATAAGCAACTAGTTATTAAAGTCATTAATACAAAACCAAATAAAAAGTGCAAAAGATTAAAAATCAAAAGTATTATACTAAACACTTGTCTTCACCAAGTGATGTAAGAGACTTAGGCAAACATGGCCTTGATTGTCAAGAACTCTTACGATCAATCTTGGATCCCGAGACGACTCACACACTCTATGATGGACAATGGATGATGGTGGTGGATGATGGTGTTATGGTGGTGGTGGGTGGTGGATGAAGTGTGAGAGAGGTGGTGTGCCGAGGGATGAGTTGCAATGAAACCAAGCACTCCTATTTATAGGCTGAACAGAAGGCTGGGCACGGCCCGTGTCGGCTGGGCACGGCCCCGTGCCTGTTTGACACTCTCTCTCTTTATTAATTGTAATTCGTAATTACAATTAATGCGCCTGCTGTACTTTCACCACGCCCCCGTGTTCACTGGGCACGCCCCCGTGGTGGGCAATAGAAGCTTCTATAGGTTTGTCTTTTCTGCTGCTTCTTGGGCACGGCCCCGTGCTGGCTGAGCACGGGGTGTGTTCAGTCTTCTGCCTTCTCTATTTTGCTTGGGAGGATGCTGTTGAGGGTTCGGGCACTCCACTTATGTTCCTTTCCTTGTATTTATGTTAGATTTAGCTGTCTTTTTGCTTCTATTGTGAATTTGAGCTCATTTAATCCTGAAAATACAAAAAGAAGACAAAAACACTCTTTTTCCAACATTAGTACTTAAAAAGGGTTAGTTTTATGCCTCATTTGATGTAATTTATATGTTGCATTTTACACACATCAAATACCTCCACACTTGAACTTTTGCTTGTCCTCAAGCAAAACTCTTTAATATGTGGCTTACACTCCCAAATGGAATGGGTAGAAGAGAAGGTTTTGGCTTGTCATAGAGTGTCGGGAATCCAAGATCTTTTTGGGTTTTATTTTTATTTATTTACAATCCTATTCGTTATGATTTATTCAGAACGTTTCATAAGAGAAATTACTTATTTGGGCATAACATGCCTTTTTAAAATTCCATTTATATACAAGTTCGCATACCTCACGGGGGAAATCACTCACACTCGGCCGAAGGTGTATTTTTAGTGAATCACTCGAGAGCGGCATGGAACTTATTCTTACCATAGGCTTGCCAAGCAATTAATCCCCCTCATTTTTAACTTGTTACCTTTGTAAATATCAAGAGGACGTTTTGGGTAAAGGCTTGGGCTAAAGGTGGGTAGTTGGGTTAGTGGTTAGTAGAAAAGGGCGAAAAGCGTAAAAAGCGTCGGTTTTCGTAAAACACTTTGTTTTAGTGACTTTTTATTCTTTAATGAAGTATTTCTTCAAACAAGCTTTTGTTTTAAGAGCTTTGTTTGTTTATTTCTAACTTCATTATCATTTTTTTAAGTCACACGAAAACCGAGCTTGTTACTAAAATAAAGGGTAAAAATAAAAAGGGTTTTTGGTGGGTAAAAAGGTTTTAGGGTAAAGAAATGAAAGGTATAGGCTCAAAGGGGTTAACTAGGGGGATTTTAGGTAGGTGGTAAAAAAAATGAAAAATAATGGTGTAGAAAGAAAAAGGGGTTAGTCCTAATGCCTCCATCATTTACTTACTTGGGTTTAAGTTGGTAAGGACCGAGAATGAATCGTCGTGGCAAGTTCTAGAGTCGTAAGAACCAAGCGGCTATTCACACAAGAAATGAAAAATGAGCATTTAGTTTAAAGATGTATATTTGTATGCTCAATAAAGGCTCAAAACTCACTTTTGTGGGAATGAGTTTTTATGTGATTAAGTATATATAATCTAATTTTAACTAAGCTTGTCATGCCGTTTCATAATTTTCTTATGTTGGTTCTTTTTATCACGACGCTTTCGGTTGTAAATTTGTAAAAATATAACCTTATTAATCTTAGAATTCCTAATTTAAACTTGAGACAAGCAAAGAAAAATGAAAATTTTTGAAAAAAAAAATTCGGGGTGATTAGCGGTTCCAATAGAGTTTTGTGTAAGACTTGTTATTAGTACTTGCAAAATTTCAAGGTTTTAGCATCCCCCCACACTTAAATTACACATTGTCCTCAATGTGTCCCAAAAATAAATTTTTAGGCTGATTAGATGTGTAATATGATGTTAAAAGCAAAAATTTATGTTACCGGCAGTCTGGACACGACCCCGTGTCCGTTGGACACGACCCCGTGGTGAACTGCCAGTAATGAAAACTTACAGAACGTGGACACGGGGGCGTGTTGGCTAGGAACGGCCCCGTGTTTGACAAAAAGCTGCAGGAAAGTAACCAAACAGCAGGTCTAGGAGGTGAGCACGGGGCGTGTCGGCTGGACACGTCCCCGTGTGGACAGTCTGTAAGCTTGAAAAATAGGTTCCTTCCTCCGGTTTTTCCATCCTGGCCTTACGAGTGCTAAGGCTTAGCACTCTAAGCCTCGGTTTGTACCTGTTTCATCACTAAGTACCACACCAAGCAACACAAACATCCTACATTACCATAGTTAATTGTTCCAAGCATAAAGTAAAAGAAAAATAAAGCGGAAAATAAAAGTAGTCAAGGAAAGTAAATTGTTCAACACTTGGCACGCAGGCCACAAACTGTTCGATAGATAAAGGGACTTTAACCTGTGGGCTCGCCATCAACCCGCTCCTGCTCCTCCAGCTCCCTAGTCCATGTCCTCATCGCTGTCATCACCTCCATCCCCATGCCCCGCCATATACTCCCGGATGCTGCCGATATCGTCTTGTATATCGTTGATGTTTCGTTCGATAGCTCCGACCCGGTGGTATGTATTGTTGGCGAGGTTGTAGGCGTTCCTGGTACACATGAGGTTTTCCTGCAAAAGATCATGTAAGCTTTGAAAGTTAGGAAAACCGCCTCCTTATGAGGAAGATTGACCCGGATCACCATGGGGTTGATACTGGTAGTGGGGAGGTGGTGCGTGAAGAACTAGGGCCTCTTGCGGGTTCCATGCATGGCCTTGCATCCTCTGAAAGCTCACTGACCCGTCTTCAGCCTCATAAAGTAAGTTCATGGCTCGGCAAATGTGATAGTCAACTCGTCCCGACCATGGGCTTCTTTCAAAGGACCTTGGAATGCGCGTGAAATGCTTGAAGAGGCGACACACCCATCCTCCAAAGAAGATAGGTGTTGGAGCACGAGAAAGGCGGTTGAGATGCATGTTTCGCAGCAGGAGATATGGAGCATCGAGAGGCCTTCGGTTGTGGATGCGGTGAAGGACTACCAAATCTTTCAACCCTACAACGCCATTACTGTCGTGACGTTGGTTAAGAGAGTAGGTGAGGAGCCAGTGAATGTAGCCATAGAGCGGATCCCTCAGCTTAGTACTCTTGGTGCTGCTAGGGTTGTAGATTCCTTCACCGATTTGGGCCCATGCGGCTTGACGTTCATTTTTATCCAAATCTCGTAATCCCCCGGTGTTTTCCTTGTTTCCCGATTCCTCTTCCCCGTACAGTCCCACAATTGCTCCAAACTGCGCCATAGAGATCGAGTACTTCATCCCACCACACCGAAATGCAACCCCTTCATTGTCGAACGGGTCACACCTTAAGGTGAAGGTAAAAGTACTATAGAACTCCATGGTGCATTGATGCACCGACTGAAGCCGAGTGGTCAATGCAACCCTTAGTGGTCCCGTAACGATGTTGTTGAGTCGGTCCAGCTGGTTTACCAAGGTTAACAGGTCCGTGCATGCCCGCCTGGGGTACTCCTCGGGACTTGTTTGAAGTAGCTCGTATCTTGCCCTAGCATCGAGCTCACTTGCATTAAACCTTATGAACTTTGCCATCTGAAAGAATACACCAAAAGTTAGCACGAAACAGTGAAATTTTGAAAGAAACTGCAAACAGTGGGCTGGACACGGCCCCGTGTTCAGCGGGCACGACCCCGTGTCCAGACGTCTGTAACCCAAAAACTTCATTTTTCGTCCCGGTCTCGGAAATCTAAAAATTTTTGGCCAAGTAGGTGCGGTTTCCCCCGAAAATGAAACCCTAAGTGTCGTTTTTCCCAAAACAACCCATTTACCCTTTCATTTTTATCTTTTTCGGTTCAAAAACAAGGGATTGAGGTTTTAGTGAGAAATCGGGAAAATCTATCAACAATACAAGTGTATTTACTTTCCATTACACTAATCTAAACTAATACTAACAGATTACATCAAAAATTTGAAGTTCGATCCGGATGAACTTGAAGAACCCTAGATTTTTCCCTAAATTTTTTATGTTTAACTACATGCAAGTAACTAATCTAACTACTAATGATGATAGAATCATACCTTGATGTTGTTAAACGTGGAAGTAACGTCGGAAATCTGCGGAAAATCGCCTTGAACCAGAGCGTTTTCGGCAAAACGGGGCGTGTGGAATGAGGTAACTGTTATGAAAAGAGGGTTTTATCCCGACAGTTGCGTCGACACAGCCCTGTGTCCAGCGGACACGGCCGCGTGCCGAGCAAAAGTTTTTTTTTTTTTTTTTTTGCGTGTGCTCGTGTGCATGCCCATTTCCGAAAACATGGTTAGAAGACTTACCGGTTTTGATGTATACTCGCTTGTTCGTAACATGTCGGGTATGATGTGGATGCTTTTCATTCGTTAACCGTTTGAAGCGAGATCTCTTCCTCTTCATCCTCAATGGATCCTCGGTAGAGTTTTAGCCGTTGGCCATTGACTTTGAATGTTATACCATTTCGAGCTTTAATTTCTACTGCACCGTGAGGAAAAACATGGGTCACGAAAAAAGGTCCTGACCACCTAGATTTTAGTTTACCAGGAAATAATCGAAGTCGTGAATTAAACAACAGAACTTGGTCTCCTACCTGAAATTCATTAGACTTAATATATTTATCGTGTATATTTTTCATTCTTTCCTTATAAATTTCGGAGTTAGAGTATGCATAATTCCTTAATTCGTCTAATTCATTCATTTGACAGAATCGATTTTTACCTGCAATTTCTAAGTCTAAGTTTACGCTTTTTATTGCCCAGTAGGCCCTGTGAGCTATCTCTACTGGCAAGTGACAACTTTTTCCATAGACAAGCTTATATGGGGTTGTGCCTATAGTGGTTTTATAAGCAGTTCGAAAAGCCCATAAAGCATCATCTAATTTATCAGCCCATTCCTTTTTATTTAAACCTATGGTTTTTTCAAGTATTCGTTTTAAACCTCGGTTAGTCACTTCAGCTTCTCCATTTGTTTGAGGGTGATATGCTGTTGACACCCGGTGATAGACCCCATACCTTGTTAATATTTTTTCGAGTTGATGATTTCAAAAATGGGTACCTCTATCACTTATCAAGCTTTTGGTGTTCCAAAATGAGAGAGTAACTTTTTCCGAAATTTTACCACTACTCTTCCATCGTTTGTTGGAAGAGCTTCAGCCTCTGCCCATTTAGACAAGTAATCGACTGCCACAAGTATATATTTGTTTCCTTTTGACGGTGGGAAGGGTCCCATAAAATCGAGTCCCCACACATCAAAAATTTCACAAACGAGAATGCCATTTTGAGGCATTTCGTTTTTGGAAGAAATATTACCTGATCTTTGGCAAGCATCACATGTCTTTACAAGATCTTGTGCATCTTTGTAAATGGTTGGCCAATAAAATCCTGAATCAAATACCTTTCATGCGGTACTAGTGGCACCATGATGTCCTCCGTATGGACCTTCATGACAATGTCGGAGAATTCTTCGTGCTTCATTACCATGGACACACCTTCGGATGAGTTGGTCAGCACACATTTTGAAAAGATAAGGATCTTCCCAAAAATAATGCTTTACATCAGCAAAGAATTTCTTTCTTTGGTGATGCGGCCATCCTTTGGTGACTATAGCGCTAGCTAAATAATTAGCATAGTCGGCATACCATGGTTCTTGTCTACTCTCCATCATTTCCAAGGATTCTGTGGGAAATTTTTCGTTGATCTGCTCGTCCCCGGTTGCCTCCAAAGCTGGGTCTTCTAGGCGTGAAAGATGATCTGTAGCAGTGTTTTCTGCTCCTCTTTTGTCTTTGATTTCAATGTCGAACTCTTGGAGGAGTAGAATCCATCTGATCAAACGGGGTTTTGCTTCTTGTTTCTTGAAGAGGTATCTGATAGCTGCATGATCTGTATAGACTACAGTTTTAGAAAGAACAAGGTAAGAACGGAATTTATCAAAAGCAAATACCACAGCTAGTAATTCTTTTTCCGTAGTTGTGTAATTTTCTTGTGCATCGTTGAGAGTTTTACTAGCATAATAAATTGGGTGGAAATGCTTTTCTTTTCTTTGTCCCAAGACTGCTCCAACAGTAAAGTCACTTGCATCACACATGATTTCGAAAGGAAATTTCCAATCAGGTGCTATCATGATAGGTGCATTGACTAGCATTTCCTTGAGGGTTAGAAATGCTTGATTGCATTCTTTGTCAAAGATGAAAGGTGCATCTTTTTCAAGTAATTTTGTTAGAGGTCTTGAAATTTTCGAAAAGTCCTTGATAAACCTTCTATAAAATCCGGCATGCCCTAAGAAACTTCTGATTGCTCTAACGGAGGATGATGGAGGTAATCGAGAAATAGTTTCTATTTTTTGCTCGATCAACTTCCATACCTTCGCTTGAGATTTTGTGACCGAGTACTATTCCCTCTGTTACCATGAAATGGCATTTTTCCCAATTAAGGGCGAGGTTAGTTTCCTCACATCGGGATAGCATTCGTTCAAGGTTATCGAGGCATTGGTCATATGAGTCTCCAAAGATAGAAAAGTCGTCCATGAAGACTTCCATTGTCTTTTCTATCATATCATGGAAAATGGCTACCATACATGTAACACCTCGAAATTTTGTGTCCAATAATGTGTTGACACGTGTCATGAGTTTACACGTGGTATTAAATACTAAATAAAGGACTAAAGTTGACAAACCTTGAAAGTATGCAAATTCGAGGGTTATAAATGTCAACGAAGGGTAAATATACTGTATAGTAACCCTAAACGATGCTCGTACCATCAAACGAATAAATCATGGATCGTACGGAGCGAAATGCGGGAGAAAGTGAGAGATTACAAGCTACAGGGGTTAATCGTGTTAACATGTTTAATTTATACCTCTGAGTGACCCTTTGACAAACCCGAGGCTTTGTAACAGTAAAATACGCTCACTAGAATATACTATATAAATTTCGTGAAGTTCCGTTTTAAAACGAGAAAGTTATGATCGAATTCGTATGCGTGGGGTTAAAAGCGTCAACAATAAAAGTTAAGGCTTCTCGAATAGTAATTAAACTAACCGGGGACTTAACAATGCGAGAAAAAGGCACGAGGCCCTTAGTGGTAAATAATCGAGGGCCAAATCGCAAAGTTACCCCTTCAAAACCGAAAGGTCAGGCTAATCATGACAAAAGATTTGAAAATCTTGATTAACAGGCCTCAGGCGGGCCGCGTTAAAGGATCGAGTAACTTTACGTGGGCCGCGAGCCAGCTATGGATTTGGTTACTGACATTAGGATTCAGGCGGCCCGCGTAAGTCCAGCCTGAATCCTGATGTGGGCCGCGTGACAGTCCCAGATGCAGTTAACATGGGCAGATTCACTGTTTGAGCTTGTGAACGATATTGTGTGCATTTATTGAAGCATGGGCGCCCTCTACATGTCCCCTAGCACTTAGGAACACCTGCTGATCATCCATGAGCAATGATAGACTTAGTTGTGATGATCTTATGCACCATAATTCACTATAAAAGGCCATACATTGCACACAATTGAATCACACCTCAAACCTGCTCTCTTGTGCATCTCTGGAGCTCTCAAGCATTCTTCTAACATCCCTAGTCGTGCACCAAGCTTCTGTAAGTGTGCCTACCCTTATAAGGCTTAGTTTTTGCTTGGTTTAGCTTAAAAGTCAATCCGTCGTATTTAACGATTGACTTTACGATAAATCACAAAGGGTCCAGTGGTTTGTCGAATCAAAGGTAGTTATATGTTGATAATCATGTGGGATTTAAACCCCTAAAAGGGCACCCTCTGATTCCCACTCTAACTAGTCCGAATGTCGAGTCAAACGTGCTTAGAAAAAGTCAACAAAAATGCTATTTTGCGATTTAATGCATAATCAGTAATGTAGATGATGTGTAACCTGTTTAAACACTCATAAAACATGATAATAAGTATATTAGCTAGTCTAAGCTTGTTTGATCCGGCCATTTACTGTTTTGACCCGGTTCGAAGCCGAAAGTCGCAAAGCTTTGACTTTTGCATTGACTTCAGTTCTGACCCGTTAAAGTATGATTTAGATATGCCTTAGGACTCTCTTAGGACCAGGTTACACGATGGTATAACCCTCTGTGACCGGTTCGTTGTTTGTCCGAGTCTTTTACACAATTCCGTTAAATGCTTAAAAGTTGACCGTACGCCCTTTTTAAATTAAAACGAGAATTTCGGACATGTGAAAGAACCATAACCTTAGTTACTGATTTCTAAGCATGTCCCTAAAATTTCACGGCAACCCGAGGTCCAGAATAGGAGTTATGCTAAATAGCGCAATTACGGAAACTTTAGTAATTAAATGGCGCAATTAGCATAACGCCTATCAAAACCCGGATTTCGACACCAAACCTTTTACACACTGATGTAAGATGATATTTTGGGATTTTTAAAGATTTTTAATTATTTTTAACCTGCTCATAACCTGCGGTTATGGCAACGGTTCGGTAAATACCGAATATACCCTTTTCGGCCATAACTTGAGTTCTACAAGGTCTTTTGACCCGATTCCATTTGCTACTGATTTTTAAATAATAAATAAAGTATTTTGGACTTTATAAATTGATCGGGAAACTCATATTTCCTATAGAACTCAAAAACCTCTTTATAAATCTTTAAAATGACCGAAAAACCCCTACGGGGCATAAAATGTATTTAAACTCGTTACGAGCATCATGGAAGGTATCCCACTGATACCACAACCTCTTTAAAGCATATTGACTTAGGAAACCTGTCTAGGACTCTTACGATTACCCGTTGCGCCTTATGCGCGCACGGTTCGGTTATGTAACTAGTTTACATAAACTAGCCGAAACGGGTCAAACCTTATTGTTTTGACCCCAAAATCCAGAGTGTGGTTATTATACCCATATAAAACAAGTCTTCAAACTTGTTGGGTCCAAATCACATTCCATTCCCGGTTTTCGCCTTTCACACGATTAAACCGTATCTATCCTTTGAAACTGACCGGTCTAAGCTACGGCTAAATAAAAGACCTGTTAGGATTCTAATAGGTTATTTTTAAACCTCCGTTCCAGAATAGGAGACCAGTAAAAGCTATCTGCAATTTATTTCGATTTAAGGATTTATACTTGCAAAGGTAAATACTTTTAACTTATTTTTCCGTTATATGGGCTTGGGTTACGGTACATAGCATACCGCTTGATCGGGCATCAAATTCTCCACAGTTAAGTGGGTAATTGAATAAATTTGATCAGCTCATTTAAACAGTCTTGTTACTTAAAAGCCTTTGGGGGGTTAATGACCATGTCCCGGATATCCCTGGCATCATTTTACGAAATGGCCTCGACCTAAGCGCGGAGTGTAGGCGTACACTCGTCAGTGCATAAATAGATCGCTGTGGTGTGTCTATTGATCTTTAACCCGGACTTGATCCGGGCTACTGAACGCATAAGGAACATGTAATTCGTTCACAAGATTATATATTTAAATAATTCTCCCAAGTTATAAAAGAGTTTGTGCCTTGTGCATTCAAATCAATTTTATTAAACATTTTACAAAAGTGTCGGTTGAATGTATTTACCAGTGTAAACTGACGTATTTTCCCAAAAAGATTAAATGCAGGAACTAAACTTAATTGGCTGGCTATAGCTCCTTAGCATCTTAAAGAGCCTCGCAAGCTTATGATGCCTTCGTCTGTTGAACAATACTTTTATTACTATTTTGATCCCCTGTGGATTTTATTTCAACAATGGTGATACTTTGATATTACATTAAACGTTGAAATATATTTATCTTTATGCTTCCGCTGTGCATTCATATATTGTGTGGTTTGACTATATTGTTGCCAACTACGTCACGGTAATCCCCCACCGGGCCCACCGGTGAGACACGTGGAAATCGGGGTGTGACAATACAACGTTGGAATGTTGCAGGTGCATTACATAGACCAAATGGCATGCGTCGATAGGCGAAAGTTCCGTAGGGGCACGTGAAAGTTGTCTTTTCTTGGTCCTCAGGTGCTATCGGGATTTGAAAGTATCCTGAAAAACCATCTAGGAAACAATAAAATTTATGACCGGATAGTCGTTCTAACATTTGATCAATGAAGGGCAAAGGAAAGTGGTCTTTCCTTGTTGCTTCATTTAATCGCCTATAGTCTATACAAACTCTCCATCCTGTGACGGTTCTTGTCGGTATTAATTCATTTTTTTCATTAGTTATTACCGTCATACCTCCTTTCTTTGGGACTACTTAGACGGGACTTACCCATGGACTATCTGAGATAGGATAGATTAGTCCGGCATCAAGTAGCTTGATGACTTCATTTTTAACCACTTCTTGCACATTGGGATTTACTCTTCGTTGTGGTTGAATTACTGTTTTGTAGTCATCATTCATTAAAATTTTGTGCGTGCACAAGGAAGGACTTATTCCTTTAATATCTACAAGCTTCCAAGCAATCGCATTTTTGTGTATTTTAAGAAGATTAACTAATTTTTCTTTTTCTATGCTACTTAATTTAGATGAAATAATTACAGGTAAATTACCATCTTTGTCTAGAAAAGCATATTCCAAACCTTTAGGAAGTTCTTTGAGCTCAATGGGTGGGTCTTTAGGAGACACCTAATTTTGTGGCTCATCTAGATCAAGAACCTTAAAGGTTTGTTCTATGGCGACCTCTTCTTCAACAAAGTGGTCATCTTCTTCAGTTGTATCGGGTGGCTCATCCTCATCTTCAATTAGGGGGTCATTATTGCCAAAAGGATATTTCATTGAACGCTCGAGGTAGATTGTTGAATTTCCGGTTTTTCAAAGCTTTATGAGTTTTTACAAAAGGTTTTCCTAAGACTAAGGGAGCGTCATCGAGGATGACAAAGCCGATTGGAATAACCATTTGATTTGTTTGAACCAAAACATCCTAAACTACACCGATTGATTTTATCACTTTCCGATCGGATAGAAAAATGGGTATTTGAAGTGGAGCAAAATCACTAATACTTAATTTTTCAAAAATGTATTTAGGCATTATGTTAACACAAAGATCTTTATCAATGGTAATATTACTAATAAATGAATTTTGAAAGAAACATGGAACTGGTGTAATGTTTATTTCAAAAGGATCTTCTTTTATTAGCGAGGTTTGATCATTCGTTAACTTAACACTTACCATTTCTTTGATTTTAGCACTAGTGTTTAGCTCTTTTGCGTGAGGAGCGTCAATGGTTGAGCGATTTTTGAAAAATCCTCAATGAATCTTCGATAGTAGCCAGCCAAACCCAAGAATTGTCGAATCTCGGTTGGCGTCTTTGGCGTCTCCCAATTCTTGGTCGCTTCGATCTTGGTGGGATCCACATGAATTCCATCTCCGTTTACTACATGTCCAAGGAATTGGACTTCACGTAGCCAAAACTCGCACTTAGAGAATTTGGCATACAACTGTTCCTTTCTCAGCGACTCCAAAATAGCTCTTAGATGCTGTTCGTGCTCAGCCTCCGTCTTTGAATAAATCAAAATGTCGTCGATAAACACAATCACGAACTTATCCAAATATGGATTGAAAACTCTGTTCATCAAATCCATGAATATAGCAGGTGCGTTTGTCAACCCAAACGGCATAACTAGGAACTCGTAGTGTCCATAACGAGTTCTGAAGGCTGTCTTCGGGATACTTTCCTCTTGTATCCATAGCTGATGGTATCCAGATCGAAGATCGATCTTTGAATACAAGCTTGAACCTTGCAGTTGATCGAATAAATCATCGATTCTTGGCAGAGGATACCTATTCTTGATCGTCAACTTATTCAACTCCCGGTAGTCGATACACATTCGAAAACTACCGTCCTTCTTCTTGACAAACAGGACCGGAGCTCCCCAAGGTGAAAAGCTTGGTCTGATGAATCCCTTGTCTAACAACTCTTGAAGCAGTGTTGACAATTCTTGCATCTCAGACGGGGCAAGTCGATAAGGTGCCTTAGCTACATGCGCGGCGCCTGGAACTAAGTCGATGCGGAACTCCACTTGCCTCTGAGGTGGCAATCCAGGCAAGTCCTCTGGGAAGACTTCTGGATATTCCCTCGCGACAGGGATGTCTTCAATTTTTGGTTCAGCAGTTTTCTTATCTACAATGTGTGCCAGGAAGGCAGCACATCCCTTCTACAAACACTTTCGCGCTTTCAAGCAGCTAATAATTCTCAAAGGCGTATGATGTGCGTGAAGTGTGTTATATTTTTTTGATGTATATTTAAGCCCTTTTTACACTTTTAGCCAAGTTTTAAATTTATAAAACATGATATTTACTAACACTAAACACACATATGGGCAAGTGCACCCATCGTGGACGTAGTATAGTGTTGGTAAGATACCGAGGTCGTCCAAGGACACAAGAGCTTTTAGTACCGGTTTATCCTCAACGTCTAACCAAATCAAAATGTTAGAAAAGATTTTTAAACTAAGAAAATAAAAACTAACTAAATGCTGAAAAATAAAAAAAAAATAAAAACAGATAGACAAGATGAATCACTTGGATCCGACTCGTGTATTAGTATAACCTTTGATTATTTTCACACTTTTGCACTTATTTAAGATATTATCTTAGTTATTGTAGTAGGCCCCTGTAACAACTGTCACTAAAATCAATAATTAGGACGATAATTAGTCAATAAGAAAACCCTAATTAAGACACCCAAGTAATTCTGCATTAGCCCTGAAATTTCGGGAACAATCGGAATCAGGATCAGGGCCCCTAAAACTCAAGGGGGTAAACCCTAGTTTATTAGTTATCTAAATAAAACGATGTTTAGTTCTGATTGGCCAATTCTGTTGATTCATGCAAGCTAGTCCCGAGCCTAGGCAGCCTATAATTAGACTACTTAGCTTACGGACCGTAAGGAGAAGGGCATACGGTCCGTAAGCATGTCCCAAAAATCACTATAAATAGCCGACATTGGCACTTAGCTTCTGAAGTTAAAACGATCAAAAACTTATGTGTGTACGTCGAGTTATAAGCAATTCAGTCCACAACACACACAATCACGAAGTGCTGCCGCAATCAGGGTAATAACTCGATCGCTATTACGATTCAACGTCCGATCGATTATAACTATCCAACGATTGTCCGAGTGCTGCTCAAATTGAGCTTGTACTTTGATTATTCGTCGTGATTTCGACTCGAATATTAGAGTGATGTTCGAATTCGGACTATGCTCTGTTATTCGTTGTGAATCCGATTGAATTATTAAGTATTGCACTTGTTAATCGTTGTGAGGGTTTAATCTCGTGAATTGACGTAACTGCTGTATTAGTTACTAACCCGTTTGTGTGTGCATTGTGTTAAATTAGGTTTAATCAAGGCTAATCAGTAGGCATATATCTTGCTCGTTAAATCTGCAATGTGAGTCATTCTCTTTTTTATCAACTGTTTTACAAAACTCCAAGTTATTTTCAAAGTTATAATTACAGGGATTAAGTCTTTGTAATCACCAAATTACAGCCGGTATGTGGGGTTTTGTATACATTACTTGTTTCCCGTCACACTTGGACAAACGGGTGGTCAAGGGGTGATCTGACCACAGTCACAGACACCATTGGACAAATGGGCTAGCCAATGGATGGTCGAGTGACAAATACTGTGGGTAGTTGGTTTGATATCGGAAACATTGTAATCGCTCTTAATACTGTAAATTGTAACTAACGGGTCGTTTTAGAAAACTGAATGATTCACTCAGTATTTCCCCGCTGACAAAACCTTTTTCAAACATGTTTCAGGTGATCTGTGTGATCCAGGAAAAGTGTAGTAAAGCACTACAAGCTCAGAGAAGTGGCTCAATACAAATAAATAAATAAAACATGTTTTGAGAAATAAGGATTTCTTTGTGAAATTAACTTATTGTAAATTATGGGATTTTATCCCTAAACCTTTGTGTAATATATTAAACGAGCATTTTCGGTGTTAAAAGATCCTGAGTTAAGACTTCCGCTGTCGCCTAAATTTGATACCGCAGGTTTCCTATCCCACGGCTCTGTAACTGGGTCAAACCAGGACCGGGGGCTGTGACAGGAAAAAGGTGGTATCAGAGCTATTAATAGAGCCACTGATCGAGCCACTGATTTAAGCCTATTACTGAATTAAGTATTTAACAAAATACTTGATCCTATTAGTTGTCATTCTGTGATTATGTGTTTTATTAACTGATTATTTGTTAATACAGTATGGGTAAACAAAAGCTTTCTGCTATCTATCACAAATTAGATACTGCCAACCAGGAAAAAGGAACTTCTCCCTCCAAACCCCCAGCAACCCTAGAAGAGGGAATTTTTGTCCGAAAAGCCCACTATGAAAATCCTCTTACCCCAGAATAAAGAAATTCGATTATTAGGAAAGGACGGAAACCCCAAGTCAAGAAAGTGAGGTTTAATCCTGAAATCCAGGAATTAGGCAATAATCCACCTTGGGAAGATAAACTAGACGAAAAATGGGCAAATCTTTATATGCTAGCAACCGTAGCAGAAAGTGCAAACCTTTAAATTTCTAATAAGCCAGGTCTAGTAGAAAATCACTATCTAGTAAATAAATAAATCCCAGTGTGTTTCTTTTGTTGTCCTCTGTACAAATTAAAATGCAATAAAACTTCAGGGTTTATTTGTAAAACTTTATTCCAAAGTTTTAACATTTGCATTTCTATGCATTTTGCATATATGCTATGCAACATGAATGAGTTATCGGAAGCGTTTCAGAATCTCAACTTATATCCAGTGCCTATCGAAGTCTCCCACGACTTTACTGGTTACATTGCTGACATAGAAGAACCCCTGGAATTCCAAGCTCCACCACTGGAAAAAGCCAAACCTAAAAAGAGAAGAAGATATGTAGGATGGAGGAAAGTGCGCAGGAGGAAACCAATAAATAGAAGACTCCCTAAAATAGAAAATCCGGTGAGCACAGGAAAAGAAATAGATCGTCTACTAGCCAACTGTGATGTTATAAGCCCTATCCGCAGTAATCTGTACCTTTACCCGGCCATAGTCCAATTTCCCTTAACCTTAGAACCAGCTATTTCGGACCCGTTAATCCACACCCGACCATTCGGCGAAATGGAAGAATGGTGGACAAACGACTGGCAATTCCAAAGCATAGTTAATAATCCCTACACCTTCCTTCCCCAATTTGATCCAGAGCCAATCCCCAATCCTCCCATGAGCAATGAAAACCTAGCCGAACTTCGCCAGTTCGGTGAAGAACTGATAGGAACAGGGAATAGGATCAGGGAAATGGGGAACAACTATCTTGGAAGTACGATGAGAGGGAGCATCGTTACTAGAACTGTCAGTCAACCAACGGAATAGTGAAGTCAGGGAAGTATATTGTATAATAGTGTTAATAGTAAACTAAAACTCTGTAAAATGGGCAATAAAACATTGTAAGATACGGTGTATATGGATGCCTATAGAATCGACAACACAAAATCGAAGTCGAGAAATCGACAATTTTGGTTGTAAATGTGTTAGGATAGGATTATGCGGTTATGTGCAATTATTTTACTGAATTTGCAACTACTTGATACTAATAAGTTTATATCTACAAAAATCATCAGATGGAAAACGTTAATAATGAACCAGTCAATGAAGACAATCAATCTGAACAAAACCAGGAAAATCAGTATATGACTAGACAAGATATTGAAAATATCATTACTCAGGGGATAGCCAATGTTATTCCAGCAATCATGGCTTCTGCTAGGAACCCTGTTGAACCACAACAAATCATTCCGAGTAAACGTACTCAGGAAGACAATTTTAGCCATAGTGTAAACGGAGGAAGCAATCATAACAATCGTGATACTGATTCACGACAAGTCCCACTTCCTAAGAAAATGAAAATTGCAACGCCTGGTTGCACTTACAAAGAATTTCTTGCTTGCAAACCCACTGAATTTGCAGGTAACGAAGGGGCAACTGCAACACTGCGATGGTTAGAGAAAACCGAAGCAGTAATTGCAATAAGCAAATGTGCCGAAGAAGATCAAGTCATGTACGCCTCAAATCTGTTCAAAGAAGGGGCACTAGAATGGTGGAACACAGTATTACATGCAAAAGGAAGAAGGATAGCCTATGCCATGAGCTGGGAAGAATTTAAGAGTCTTGTAGAAAGAAAATTTTGTCCCGAATATGAAAAAGATCAAATGGCAAACAAATTCCTATGTCACCGCATGACGGGAGTAGATTGTCGTGGTTATACTTCGACATTCTTTGAATACGCGAGAGTGGTGCCAACACTGGCTTCGCCAGAACCGGTACTCATTTCCCGTTACGTTTGGGGTTTAATTAGTGAGATCCGTAACATCGTTAAAGCTGCGAGACCTCGTACTATTGACGATGCTGTGGAATTAGCTAATACCCTAACAGATGAACTGGTGCGCACAAGAGAAGAAGACCGCAAGAAGGAATTAGCTCAAAAGATTACCCAGGGATTTCGTGTGGGTAATACTAAGAAAAGAGGAACAGGGCAATCCTCATCACCTCCTTTCTGCAGAAATTGCAAGAAGAAACACTATGGACAATGCAATATAATTTGCAACTTTTGCAAGGCAAAAGGACATCGTGAAGAAGACTGCAGGAAGAAAACAAGAATTTGTTATAACTACAGAGAAAGGGGACATTTCCAATCTGAATGTCATAAGTTAGTTAAACCAGCAGACAATAAAGCTAAAACGGCTGAGGGAGCAATCAAGAAGAATGTCCGAGCATTTCAGTTGACCACTCAAGAAGCCGAACTCATTCCAGACGTGATAGCCGGTACGTTCCTAGTTCACGACGTGTTTGCAAAAGTATTATTTGACTCTGGTGCGAACCAAAGTTTTATTAATACTTCATTTTGCCAAGCTCTTAAGCTACCCTTAACCACTCTTAGGCAGATTTTTATAGTCGAAACAGCAGAAGGAAATTCTGTGAACATAGATAAAGTTTTGCAAAAAGGAAAAATAGAACTATTAGGCCATAAGTTTTCTGCAAATCTCTTACCTATGAATTTAGCTGGATTCGATGTGGTACTAGGAATGGATTGGTTAGTAGCCAACCATGCTCAAATCCTATGTGATAGGAATTCCGTAGAAATTCGTACCCCTACAGGAGAAGTAATTTTAATTACAGGAGATAGACCGTGAAAACCACTAAAGTTCATTTCAGTAATGAAGTTGGCTAGTTATTCGAGAAAACAGGAAATGGTGTATATGATTTCCGTAATCATTAACACTAAAGATAAGGAACTTCTGGACATCCCTGTAGTCTCAGAATACCCAGATGTTTTTCCAGAAGAACTACCTGGATTACCACCCGATAGAGAAGTAGAGTTTAGAATTCATTTAATTCCAGGTACTGCACCAATAGCTAAAGCACCTTATAGATTAGCACCCACCGAAATGCTAGAATTGAAAAAGAAATTAGATGAATTACTAAGAAAGGGATTCATACAACCTAGTTCATCCCCTTGGGGAGCACCAGTGTTGTTTGTGAAAAAGAAAGATGGATCGATGAGAATGTGTATCGATTATAGAGAATTGAATAAGGTTACCATTAAGAATCAATACCCATTACCTAGGATTGATGATCTTTTTGATCAACTTCAAGGCGCTAGGTATTTCTTAAAGATAGATTTAAGATCCGGATATCACCAGCTGAAAGTATAAGAAGAAGACATACCTAAAACTGCCTTTAGAACTAGATATGGTCATTATGAGTTTACAGTCATGCCCTTTGGATTAACAAATGCCCCAGCAGCATTTATGGACATAATGAATCGAATCTGTAAACCATACTTGGATAAATTTGTGATCGTTTTCATTGACGATATACTTATTTACTCCAAAAGTCAAAAGGAACATTGTGAGCACTTACACGCACTCTTAACTTTGTTAAGAAAAGAAAAGCTTTATGCCAAGTTCTCAAAGTGTGAATTTTGGCTACAAGAAGTGCAATTCTTAGGCCATGTGGTAAATCACGAAGGTATCCATGTAGATCCTGCTAAGATAGAAGCAATCACGAAATGGAAAGTCCCACAGACAGCAATGGAAATTAGAAGTTTTCTAGGCTTAGCTGTATACTACAGAAGATTTATTAAGGATTTTTCTAAGATAGCCGTACCTTTAACTAAGTTAACCTGTAAAGCCGCTAAGTTTGAGTGGGGATCTAGACAAGAAGAAGCTTTTAAGATTTTAAAACACAGATTGACGAATGCACCAATCTTAGCCTTACCTGAAGGAACAGAAGATTTTGAAGTATATTGTGATGCTTCAAAATCAGGATATGGATGTGTATTGATTCAACACAAGAAAGTAATTGCGTATGCTTCTAGACAATTGAAAAAGCACGAAGAGAATTATACGACTCATGATTTGGAATTAGGAGCCATAATCTTTGCCCTTAAGATCTGGAGACATTATCTGTATGGAAGTAAGTTTACTGTTTATACAGATCATAAAAGTTTAGGGTACATATTTGGGCACAAGGAGTTAAATATGAGGCAAAGAAGATGGATGGAAATCCTGAGCGATTACGACTGTGATATTCAATATCACGAAGGAAAAGCGAACGTAGTCGCAGATGCCTTAAGTCGTAAGTATCATGAGAAGCAAAAGCGAGTCTGTGCTGTTAGATTAAATCTACAAGTAGATTTAATGGAGCAACTAAAGAAAATTCAGGAAACCACAATCAAGGATGATGCTGAAGGAATGAAAGGTTACATAAAAGAACTAGAACAAGGAAATGATGGAATTTGGAGGTTCCATAAGAAACGAGTTTGGGTACCTAATCAAGGAGAATTAAGAAATAAGATTCTAGAAGAAGCCCATAAATCTAGGTATACCATGCACCCAGGAAATAATAAGATGTACCAAGATTTAAGAAACAATTTCTGGTGGATAGGAATGAAAAAGGATGTAGCCGAATACGTCTCTAAGTGTCTAACTTGTTCACAAGTAAAAGCCGTACACTAGAAACCTTCCGGACTACTACAGCAATTAGAAATGCCTGTATGGAAATGGGAACTCATAACAATGGATTTTGTTACTAAGTTACCCAAAACCAGAAAAGGTAATGATACGATTTGGGTAATTGTGGATCGATTAACCAAATCAGCTCATTTCTTACCAATAAAAGAAACCTTTAGCATGGAAAGGTTAGCTCAACTGTATGTGGACGAAGTGGTATCCCGACATGGAGTTCCGCTCTCCATTGTATCGGACAGAGATAGTCGTTTCACTTCTCATTTCTGGACAAGTTTTCAGAAAGCGATGGGAACTCGACTAAATCTAAGTACCGCATACCACCCACAAACAGACGGACAAAGTGTAAGGACCATACAAACTCTAGAAGACATGCTCCGAGCATGTGTGATAGATTTTGGTGGAAATTGGGATAGTCACCTACCTTTAATTGAATTCTCTTATAACAGTAGTAATCATTCAAGCATTGAAACTGCTCCATTCGAGGCACTGTACGGACGCAAGTGCAGAACCCCAGTTTGTTGGGCAGAAATAGGAGAAAGTCAATTATCAGGTCCTGAGATTGTACAAGAAACTACTGGCAAGATAACTCAGATCAAGGAAAGACTGAAAACGGCTCGAGATCGTCAGAAGAGCTATGCAGACAATCGTTGCAAGCCGTTAGAATTTCAAGTCGGAGATAAAGTACTTTTGAAAGTTTCTCCTTGGAAAGGAGTAGTACGATTCGGTAAGAAAGGAAAGCTGAGTCCAAGATACGTAGGACCATTTCCAATGATCCAACGAATAGGACCAGTTGCTTATCGTTTACAACTACCAAAAGAATTATCTGGAGTACATGATGTATTTCATGTATCCAATCTCAAGAAATGTTTATCAGACGAATCCCTGGTAGTGCCTCTTCAAGATGTAGAGGTAAACGAAAAAATAAAGTTCATAGAGAAGCCACTGCAAATCGAAGATAGAAAAGTCAAGTTTCTCAAGCACAAACGACAAGTGCTGGTCAAAGTCAAATGGAATTCAAAGAGAGGACCAGATTACACTTGGGAGCTGGAGTCAGAAATGAAGCGAAAATATCCTCATTTATTCAAGTAAATCTCGAGGACGAGATTTTTCTTAAAGTGAGGAGGATGTAACAACTGTCACTAAAATCAATAATTAGGACGATAATTAGTCAATAAGAAAACCCTAATTAAGACACCCAAGTAATTCTGCATTAGCCCTGAAATTTCCGGAACAATCGGAATCAGGATCAGGGCCCCTAAAACTCAAGGGGGGTAAACCCTAGTTGAATAGTTATCTAAATAAAACGATGTTTAGTTCTGATTGACCAATTCTGTTGATTCATGCAAGCTAGTCCTGAGCCTAAGCAGCCTATAATTAGACTACTTAGCTTACGGACCGTAAGGAGAAGGGCATACGGTCCGTAAGCGTGTCCCAAAAATCACTATAAATAGCCGACATTGGCACTTAGCTTCTGAAGTTTAAACGACCAAAAAATTCTGTGTGTACGTCGAGTTATAAGCAATTCAGTCCACAACACACACAATCACGAAGTGCTGCCGCAATCAGGGTAATAACTCGATCGCTATTACGATTCAACGTCCGATCGATTATAACTATCCAACGATTGTCCGAGTGCTGCTCAGATTGAGCTTGTACTTTGATTATTCGTCGTGATTTCGACTCGAATATTAGAGTGCTGTTCGAATTCGGACTATGCTCTGTTATTCGTTGTGAATCCGATTGAATTATTAAGCATTGCACTTGTTAATCGTTGTGAGGGTTTAATCTCGTGAATTGACGTAACTGCTGTATTAGTTACTAACCCGTTTGTGTGTGCATTGTGTTAAATTAGGTTTAATTAAGGCTAATCAGTAGGCATATATCTTGCTCGTTAAATCTGCAATGTGAGTCATTCTCTTTTTTATCAACTGTTTTACAAAACTCCAAGTTATTTTCAAAGTTATAATTACAGGGATTAAGTCTTTGTAATCACCAAATTACAGCCGGTATGTGGGGTTTTGTATACATTACTTGTTTCCCGTCACACTTGGACAAACGGGTGGCCAAGGGGTGATCTGACCACAGTCACAGACACCATTGGACAAATGGGCTAGCCAATGGATGGTCGAGTGACAAATATTGTGGGTAGTTGGTTTGATATCAGAAACATTGTAATCGCTCTTAATACTGTGAATTGTAACTAACGGGTCGTTTTAGAAAACTGAATGATTCACTCAGTATTTCCCCGCTGACAAAACCTTTTTCAAACATGTTTCAGGTGATCTGTGTGATCCAGGAAAAGTGCAGTAAAGCACTACAAGCTCAGAGAAGTGGCTCAATATAAATAAATAAATAAAACATGTTTTGAGAAATAAGGATTTCTTTGTGAAATTAACTTATTGTAAATTATGGGATTTTATCCCTAAACCTTTGTGTAATATATTAAACGAGCATTTTCGGTGTTAAAAGATCCTGAGTTAAGACTTCCGTTGTCGCCTAAATTTGATACCGCAGGTTTCCTGTCCCACGGCTCTGGAACCGGGTCAAACCGGGACCGGGGGCCGTGACAGCCCCTCTTTTGAAGGCGACGTTACCCTCAACCCAGTAGTTTGAGTCAGCAAGGATACAATCCTAAAGGGTCGGATTATTGAAAGATAATAAATTAAGTTATTAATGCAAATTATGGTAGGCCCCTCTTTTGGAGGTGACGTTACCCTCGACTAAGTAGTCTGAGTCAGCAGGGATATATTCCTAAATAGCCGGGTTATAGTATTAATAGTAGTTAACTTATGAGGGGGTCAAAGAGTTTGGATCCCCGCCATCCAATACCTATGGGCATTGAAGGAGATCCTATTAAATTTGACCCAGATCCCTTGTAGGACCTCTAAACGCTGAACAAGGGCAAGACCCTTACCAAACCGTTCCCTTAACCCCCGACCAGGTAGCCAACATACATCCATATAGACCGTGGAAATATGAATGGTGAAAATCTTTTATTTTATATAGACAGTAAAATAATGCCAAGACACCACGGACAAACGATAAGGAAAGATCACCTTCAACATAAGCAACTAGTTATTAAAGTCATTAATACAAAACCAAATAAAAAGTGCAAAAGATTAAAAATCAAAAGTATTATACTAAACACTTGTCTTCACCAAGTGATGTAAGAGACTTAGGCAAACATGGCCTTGATTGTCAAGAACTCTTACGATCAATCTTGGATCCCGAGACGACTCACACACTCTATGATGGACAATGGATGATGGTGGTGGATGATGGTGTTATGGTGGTGGTGGGTGGTGGATGAAGTGTGAGAGAGGTGGTGTGCCAAGGGATGAGTTGCAATGAAACCAAGCACTCCTATTTATAGGCTGAACAGAAGGCTGGGCACGGCCCCGTGCCTGTCTGACACTCTCTCTCTTCATTAATTGTAATTCGTAATTACAATTAATGCGCCTGCTGTACTTTCACCACGCCCCCGTGTTCACTGGGCACGCCCCCGTGGTGGGCAATAGAAGCTTCTATATGTTTGTCTTTTCTGCTGCTTCTTGGGCACGGCCCCGTGCTGGCTGAGCACGGGGCGTGTTCAGTCTTCTGCCTTCTCTATTTTTCTTGGGAGGATGCTGTTTAGGGGTCGGGCACTCCACTTATGTTCCTTTCCTTGTATTTATGTTAGATTTAGCTGTCTTTTTGCTTCTTTTGTGAATTTGAGCTCATTTAATCCTGAAAATACAAAAAGAAGACAAAAACACTCTTTTTCCAACAATAGTACTTAAAAAGGGTTAGTTTTATGCCTCATTTGATGTAATTTATATGTTGCATTTTACACACATCAGCGTATCACGCTTCTCTCCATGAACCACAATTGTTTCACCATCTTCGGTTGGAATACGAACGACCTTTTCGTGACAAACAATCTCAGCCTTGTTGCTCGATAGCTAATTTATCCCTACTACCACGTCGAAGCTTCCCAGCAGGACTGGTAGTAGATCCAAAGAAAACTCACGCTCTCCCAACTCGATTACACAACCTCTGACAACTTTATCGGCTTCTACCAACTTTCCATTAGCCAATTCGATTAAGTAGGGAAGATCTAACTTACTAGCGGCTAATCCAAGCGTATTCTTAAACTCTAACGATACGAAGCTATAATCGGCACCAGTACCAAATAAAATGGATGCATAGCGTTGGTTTACAGGGAACGTACCAGTAACGACATTGGGATCCTGGCGCGCTTCCCTCGCTTCGATATTGAAAACTCTTCCACGGGCTTGGTTCAATTCTGGGCAGTTCCGCTTATAATGCCCAATATCACCACAGTTAAAGCATCCTGGTCTTTGCCCGTTTCCACCTCCATTCCCAGCTTGATTGTTGTTCTGATTACGGTTCACATTACCAGCTTGATTCACATTGTTGCCTCGATTCCCATTTCCTCCATTATTTCCTTGTGGGCGATTCCCAATACCACCACGATTATTGTTTTTATTCCCAAATCCTCCTTGGCCTCCCGGGCCAACAGTAGCCCAACAAGAATCCTTCGAGTGACCAGTTTTCCCACATGCTTCACATACTTTTAAACCACATCGGCCTGAGTGGTGACGCTGGCAGGTGTTGCACTTGGGATGGGTACCCATATACCCCTTTCCTTTCCTTCCAGTACCAGTTGTATCTTGAGCTGGCGTGCTTGACTCTCCTTTCTTAACAACCCCACTAGTGCCTTGTTTGAAGTTCGAGAACTTTCGTTTGTTACCCCCAGATGACTCGACATGAGTCTCCTTCTTCTTTGGTTCAACCTCAGAAAACTTGTTTAGGCGGATAGCCTCCTCAGTGAGAGCCACGCTCAGATCAATTGCCTCAGTAATTGTGGCCGGTTTTGAAGAGGTCACCATACTTATGATTTGAGGAGCTAAACCCCAAATGAAGCGTTCAATCCGCTTGAATTCTGGTGTGACCATATAACGTACCACATGTGACAGGTCGTGAAACCTTTGAACATACTCTGCGATTTTCGGACCTTCCATCTTCAGGTGCTAAAATTCAGTTTCCAACTTTTGAATTTCTGCACGAGAGCAATACTTTCGACGCATGAGCTCTTTCAGCTCGTTCCATGTCATTGCGTATGCAGCGGCTTCACCAAGAGTCTGCACTTGTAAATTCCACCAGAACAGGGCTACGTCTAGGAATAGCCCAGAGATGTAGGTAACTTGCTGGTCTGGAGCACACTTGCTCATGCGGAGAACAGATTCTGTCTTCTCGGCCCAACGAACAAAGGCAACAGCACCTCTGGTGCCATCAAAGCTGCCAGGCTTGTAGTCTAGGAACTGCTTGTAGGTGCACCCATGAGGTGGATTGTTGTTGCCAGTATTGCCAGAATTACTTCCACTAGTCCCTCCTTGAGAGGCGGCGTACTGTGCGATGGCGGCCGCGATGACTTGCTGAAGCTCTGCCTCATTGGTAGGCATTTGCGTTTGACGTCTCGACGACAACTTCTAAACGATGTGTTCACATTGGTCAGGCCATAGTAAAGCGTACGTATATAATGATAGTAATAGTACATAACATCTCATGTTATAAATAGACCAATCACATAACATCCCATGTTACAATTATATCAATCACACAACATCCCATGTTATAAATATATCAATCACACAACATCCCATGTTATAAAACATAAATAATCAATCAAAACATCACATATGATGAGAATACTGCGATTGCATTGCCATAAATCGAGGCCACATGGTAAAGTGTTCAAGTACATAATTGTAACATACAACATCAACGACTAAGGGCTACATCAGCCCAGTCCAAAAATATCAAGTCAGTGTCAATACATCCATATACATAACAGCAGAAGTCAGGATCAGTATGCAGTCTCTAAAAAGTTGTGCAGTCAGAGCAATCGCCGTCTTCTCACCAAGTCCACCCGTGCTGTACTAAATAGCCCTACACTGATGGCGGTGGAGGAGGGGGAAAATGGGAATAAAACAAACGGCGCAAATGGAGCCAATCCTCCTCCATGGCTCTCTGAGAACGCAACAAGGAAGCTATTTGCTGCTCCTGTGTTCAAAAACATGCAGCAGAGTCTGGTGACAACGGTCGAGGGGGCTGCGAAATAGCAGGGTGAGTCTGACCCTGACACTGGCATTGCGGTGGCTGTGCTCTCTCGAGCTCCTGTATGCGCCGCGTGAGTGCCTCCTGCTAGACAACAAATGACATAAGAATGTCCTCAATAGAATATCCCATATGAAAAGGATGGTAGGGATCGGATGGTGGCATGATAGGTGGTGACGTCCAAAGAAATGGCTCACTAGCTGGAGTAAAAGGTGGCACAGAAAATGGTGGAACAGGGGGAATAGTGGGAGGAAACTGTGGCATAACCGGGACAGATGTCGGCACATGACCGAAGGGATGAGTCGAGTAACCCTCTCCAGGTCGAGTTGGAGGTGTGTACTGAGCGAACGAAAAAGGGAAATCTATGTGACGTGCATCGGTGGTATGTGGGGGAAAAGGTGGGAGCTCATCATCAGCATCAATCCACCCATTCTGGGTGTGCGCATCTCGTGGGTCAACATGGGCCTCAAAAAGTGCACGATCGAACTGCACAGGCACAGGGTAAGGAAGGGGAGCAACAATAGGGTCAGCGGGTACATCAGTGATGAGAGGGGCATCAGCCTGAGCAGCAGTAACAACATGATCACCCTCCAATAGTGGAGCATCAATAGGGTGATCATCAACAGGTAGATCAGCAATCACAGGGTCAACAATGGGTACGCCAGCATGAATAGGGTCATGCTCAAACACAGGGTCAGGAGTGGCTACCGGCTCGGGGGCCACGGCAGGCTCTGGGTCATCAAACTCCATCTCAAAATCTGCGTGGTCAGCAAACGCAGGGTCAACAGGGTCAATTGGGTCAACCGGGTCCTCCATAGGCTGATCCAGATGTATAAACTCAATCTCCTGGTCTGGGTCAAACCCAAGGGGAAAGACATGGTCAGAACCCTCATCAATGTCGTGATCGAAGGTGAAGCTCGAGGCAGGTGCAGCAGATGATGCCCTATCGGGATCTGAATCGTGAGAATAGTGTTGCGCACTCTGAGTGTGCGACGGTGCAGAGGCCACAGACTCGAAAGAGTCTGGGACGGGTGAATGAGCAGGTGATTCCTCAGCAGGAGCATCTGCGAGCAACAAAAGACCGTCGTCAGCTATAAGGGCCTCGCCCTCAATATCATCCTCCACGGGCTCGTCATTAAACAAATCGACGTCGTCATCAGCGTCGGCGTCAAGGAGTATATCAAGAACAGGATAGGCGGCAAGAGGTATAGGGGCAGGGATCTCCACGAGCGGCAAATCCCAGGCAAAAGGGCCATCAGCGGGCTTGTCGACAACATCGGGTAGCGCGAATGGCTGGAAATCATCCTCATCCGTGCTGGTAACATCCGAAGTGTGTACCTCATGCTCCGATGACTCTCGGTCGTCTGATACGATGGGCATAGGACCCGTAGTGTCCGACTCACCAGTGCCTGATGAATCCATAGTGTCTGTATCATAAACACAAATATGCACAAATAATCAATCATACAATCGGATAAACACATTAGTCAACAATTAAGCAATCAAATAGTTCTCCTAGTCCCACTAGCCTCCCAGCCTCCCAGACTGATCTTCCTAGTCCCACTAGCCTCCCAGCCTCCCAGACTGCTCTTCCTAGTCCCACTAGCCTCCCAGCCTCCCAGACTGCTCTTCCTAGTCCCACTAGCCAATTTTCCCAGCCTCTCAGACTGACTCCCTAGTCCCACTAGACAACTAACTCGGTCTCCCAGACCGAGCCTCAGCCTCCCAGACTGAGCCTATAAATAATAAATAAAATGTGCTCAACATTTGTTTGTAAAAACGTTTTGGATCTGGACTTAAGTGGTATGCAATGTAAAAATGTTTTCGTGAGAGCCCTATTGATCATAGTCTAGACTCGAGAAGGAATCCTAGTTCGCTATGATCAGAGCTCTGATACCAAGCTGTCAGACCCTGGCTTTGCGGAAACGTGGTTAATTTGGTGTGACTTCTTAATACCATAGCTTAATCATAACAAATCTATATGAAAATAAAACCATGCAGATCATCCATTGATTTTTTTTTTAAAAAACAAAAGTAACGTAACATTGTCTTAAGGCGTTGACTCATGCAACGGAAACTACAACCTGAAAACATAATAACATTGTTTGAATGACACAAATACCAACATGAAATAAACGCAGTTAAAGGACTGTGACTCGTCCAGGTAAAAGTTGTAACATTTGTGCTCGATATCATTATGAACAGTTCAATTATCAATAAAATAATATTATTTGATCCCAATGTTTGTTTGGTTGTGTTTTACATTTTTCGTGTTTTGACTTTTGTTCAATTTCAAACTCTACATCGCTTTCTAGAGAATTATACGCAAACTGGTGCGTAAACGTACTTAGTTTAATGCCACAAATACTCCGGAACATCAACATATACTCAACATACCTTAAATAACCTTTACATAACTTAGAAATAAGTTTTGAAGGCTTTGGTATGGCAAAAACAAGTTAATTCGCTTACAGGGACTAAACTTGACAAACTACGAAAGTATGCCAATTTGAACTGTAACAAACATTCCGGAACATGTCCATAAGTTAAACATACCATAAATATCCTTTACATAGCTTAGAAATAGGCTTTGAGGGGTTTGGTATGATAAAACAAACTTTTGGATCATTCAGGGGCTAGAAATGTCAAAAAGTGCACAAGTTTGCACTTTTGCGCATAACTTACGTTCTGAATACATCCGGACATCCAAAAATTTATGTAAGCATCCTTATATTATGCCTTAGTGTATGGCATGAGAAAAATCCATTCGTCGAGCAATTTGGATCGTCTTTCGCGCTTGTGCGCATTCCGTCGTAATTAACCGAACATCGCGACCGTACGGCCAAACGAACCGACATCCGAGATATTTTTCAGCACAATTTAAGTTCCCTATACTTTAACTTCATTTTATAGCTTTGAAATGGGGTTAACGGGGCTTAAACGTGCCGAAAATGCATCAAATACCAAGTTTTGGAGCTGCAGGGACCAAAACTGTAAATCTGCCAAACTAAGGGCTTACAGACCGTAAGACAAAACCCATACGGTCCGTAAGGCGTCCCCAATATAGCAGATTCAATGACCCAGCTGTTGCCTCTTCAAGTTGGTGAAAGGTCCAATTCTTCTTGCCTCTTCAGAACAATGAGGGGCAAAACTGATGCTCATTAAGTGTTACAACAAGTGTATGGACAAGATCATGGCACGATATTCGAGAAACGATCCTAACGGTTATGCTTTTCCTATAAATACCCCCCCATTCTTGCAAAAACCCACAACAATCTGATCAAAATGCTCTAAGTTGATGCCATTGCTTCATACCTGAGCTCTTTGATCAAGATTAGCATTCGGGGACCCTTTGTAAGTGTTCCTTCGTTGTTTTATCGCTTTTCGAGTCCGAAAGTCGAACATTGTTTGGCTTTCTGCATTGACCAGTTTATGGTCGATGCGAAGTTCGTTCGAACTTCATAACGTGAGCGTGATCACGATGGTTATAGTCCATAGTGACTATACCTACTGATTACCACGTTATCTAGGCTCAGTGACGAGTCGTAGTTTCGGCCAAAATGCGCATTCTTGCGTGTTTTGTAACCAAACTTCTCGTGAGCATCAAAGCCTTTTTGTTTTGATGCCAAACCTGTTTTCTAAACTTAGTTAAGCATGTTCTAACATGCTTAGCTCGTCACTTTTAGTATAGTGCTTATGTAGGGTCGTAAGGTAAGCGATCTAAACAATCGCTTACACTTTCCAACCCGACCCATTTGGTCGATCATTAGGATCTGACCAAATATATTAGGTGACCATAGCTATAACCTTCCGAGGTTATACCTTATGATCACGGTGTTAGGCGTTCCAAACGCGTTCTACGCGAACGACGCATTAAGGTAGCATAAGCTGTGACAACTCGAGTTTCCGACATTTCACTCTTGCATTTATTACGCGTTAACTGTTTAGTGTTTGATGTGTTTGACTCGTAATTGTACGTTGAATTATAAGTTGAATTATAAGTTGAAATGAATGTTGAGTTGCCATGTGCTATATATGTGTAAAGTTTGATTTCATGAACTTAGCTGTTTAAGTGTGAAACAACCCGACGAAACAAAATATGTTTCGCCATAAGTCTACTCAACGAAACGGGGTTCGTTTCGTCACCTGCCTCTCGACGAAACAGGCCGATTTTTCCGGCCCAGCCTCTCTTAAAAGCCCAGTATAGGCCCAAGCCCTTATGCGTGATGATATATTAGTTTAGGTTATGTTCATGGGGAACGGTTACCAAAATTCTCAAAACCCTAGAACCCTATTACGCTCTCTGTGCGACGGCAATTGCAAGTATCCAATGTTTTTCCTTCCGGTCGATTTAGTGATCCTTCCATCGAGGTTAGTTTGCATTATTGTAAATTTCTGCTCGATACTTTAATAGATCATTACATGCATGTCCGCAGATATTTGATTGAATGATATATATGTTTTAATATTGAAATTGATTTGTATGTAATGATAGGATTGATAGTTGTCAGGCGAGCACATGATATCAGTGCATCGATCTTAGGAAAAAAAAAACAACATCATTAAATCGGGTACAGCATGCGTGTAATCAAATTTGTACATCGGTCCCATCACGTTATGCATTCAATAAAAGTTCAATCGGTTGTCACCCATTATGTTAGTTTAATAGAAGTGTAGCAAGTGGGATTGTTGGTCCAATAATATTGTTTGCAAAACTTTACTCACATTAGGCAAGGCATGCACGTTGAGTTGTCAGTGTATGTGTGATTAATATTATGAGTCAATTAATATTGTGAATGTGTGGGTGCCATTGGATAAATTTTCGGTGGGAACAAAAATGACCCAATCAAAATAGTAGCACAATTTCTCCAAAAGTCAGTTCATGTGGTGTGGTCGGCAATTATTGATAAAGGAGGAATCAATCAACTGAATTATATGGGGGTCCAATGAGGTTTGGCGACGGCTGATGGATGTCGGCCGCTAGGCTTTTAGTTTTTTTGTTTGTTTTGTGATGTTGTTTGTTACTTGCTAGATCAGTTAAGGTTTCGACGAAACAAGAGTGTGTTTCGCCAAAGGGTATCTTGACGAAACAGAAAGTGTTTCGCCAAGGATATGTTGACGAATTAGAGGGGGTGTTTCGCCAAGGGTAGTTGGCAAAACAGAATGTGTCTCGTCAATTATATGTTTCGCCAATTTGAATACTTTGCATAGTAACATGATTTAACTCTGTTAAATGTTAACTGGATTTATTAACTGCTGTTAAGTGATATGCTTGACTTGTATGATATCGAATACATGTTTTGTACTTCTGTGATTATACTTATACGTGAGCAACTTCGTGAATATGAACTGATTGTACCTACGTGCGTACTTTAGGACGTGATTGATTACTTTGAGCATAGATTAGCATACCGAGCAAACCAAGGTGAGTTCACACTCTTACTAAGGCATGGGATTCCCAGGGCACGGGAATTGGGATTGAAGGATTGAGATTGAATAGAACTGTACTTACACTGTTACTAGACTACCATACCATCGTCCTCGGTTGTGCAGGACACATACGTAAAACCTACGTATACTTGTATTGCTCACTGTCCTCAGGTTGCGAAGGACACTCACGTAAAACCTACGTGAACTTATACTCACTACTGCCTCGGTTGTGTCAGGCACTTACGTAAAACCTACGTAAACCCCCGCGTACCCCTATCCTCGGTTGTGAAGGATTACTTACGTAAAACCTACGTAAACTTGTACGTGTTACTGTTCTCGGGATATGTAGAACACTTATGGTTACGAATAGTCTAGTGGTTATACAACATGGGAAGCCCCCACCAATAGAACGTACTATCGGCCCAGTAGAGCCACATGTTACAAACGAATATACTATTACGCATTTACTTTCTGTGAACTCGCTCAACTAGTTGTTGATCCTCTGTTACATGCCTTGCAGGTCGTTAGATACATGGAGCTTGAACAGGGAGGAGCTGGTCGTTGTGGGCTTGGATCGTGATTGTCTTGTTAAACACTTATGACATTTGATACTTTATTATGATGGGTTTTATTTATACGCTTCCGCTAAACAGTGATAACTTACATATGATTTGGAACACCTTTCATATGGATTTGGTTTCGTTTAATGGCATTTACTTTTACTATATATATTGTTCTATATGATTGGTGGCTTGATCCTGGTCAGTCACGCTCCCAAGCGGTGATACTCCGCAGGTGGATTTTGGGGGTGTGACAGATTGGTATCAGGGCCATTGGTTATAGAGAACTTGGTTTTAATATGGGAAAACGTTTTTTTATTAAAACCAGACTATAACCAGAACAGTGCTCTCAACTATCCACAACGATGCTTCGCTCCACGTGCAAGACTCAACATACTAGGTAATAAGGTTTATGTTTATTGCCTACTTGCTAGAATTACATAGAACTTTGCTCGTGGTATGCTTAGACTACATTTGCTCACTACTTGTTATTGCTTGAGAACACTTGTGTGCTTACACTCTTCTGTCATCGCACTATTCGCGAACCTTTCTCACTTATGTTGCCCTTGATGTGAAGATCAATGGCTGGACGAATTAACTTGACACAAGCCCAGTTGACGGCTCTTATCAATGAACAAGTTGGTGCGGCACTTGCAGCTGCAAACACAGGAGGTATACCCTGCAGTCGTAACTCATTCTAGGATCTTTAGATCATACGTTCCTAAACAACTCTTATGTTTAACCTCATTCTGTTCTTACACATTAGGTCAACACGTTCAGCAACCTGTGTGTACCTTCAAGAACTTCATGGATTGTCGTCCTAGCACGTTTAGTGGCACGGAGGGAGCGGTTGGACTCCTCCACTGGTTCGAAAAGCTCGAATCTGTGTTCGAGATGTGTGAATGCCCTGAGGCTCGCAAGGTGAAATACGCCACTGGTACATTGGAAGGAATCGCGTTAACTTGGTGGAACGCGCAAGTGCAGATCTTAGGGTTGGCAGCTGCTAACGCCACCCCTTGGAATAACTTCAAGGAACTGATAAAAAGGGAATACTGCACACGTGAAGACATTCACAAGTTGGAAGACGAGTTGTATCATTTGAAAATGGTTGGGTCAGAGATCGAAGCTTATACTAAACGGTCGAACGAGTTGGCCGTGTTGTGCCCAACTATGGTGGACCCTCCAGTTAAGCGTATTGAGTTGTATCTCAAGGGTTTGGCGCCAGAAATTCAGAGCCATGTGACATCGGCTAATCTTGACAACATCCAGGCTATTCAACGCCTCACTCATCGCATCACAGATCAGGCAGTGGATCAGAATAGGCTGCCTAAACGTATCAGCGCTACTGCTACCGCTACCACAGCTACTACACTTGCTACTCCCAGTGACAACAAGAGAAAATGGGATGGGGATTCTAGCAAGGGATCAGCTTCAGTTCAGTCACAGGTTCAGCAGCGAAAGACTGACAGTTATCAGAGTCCCAGTCAGCACTCTTCAGGTAGCCACAGGCAGGGCGGATATCGAGGGAACCTCCCAAAGTGTAACAACTGCAACAGACACCACAGTGGCCAGTGTAACAAGGGTCGCTGTCAAAGATGCCTCAAGATGGGTCATGAGGCCAAAGATTGTAGAAGCCCACGGCCTGCGAACCAGAATCAGCAGCAGCCACAAGCGCAGCAGAATCAGCAACAGGGAAACAAGGGGTGTTTTCATTGCGGCGCAGAAGGGCACTTCAAAAGGCACTGCCCTCAGCTAAACAGGAACCAGAACAACAACAACAATAACAACAATCAGGGAAATGGCAACAACAACAACAATGGTGGAAACAACAACGACAATGAAGCAAGGGGTCGTGCATTTGTGTTGGGGCAGGGTGATGGCAGAAATGATCCCAACGTCGTTATGGGTAAGTTTCTTCTCGACGATGTTTACGTTACTGTTTTGTTTGATTCGGGTGCGGATACGAGTTATATGTCTTTGAAAATGAGTAAATTACTAAAACGTACACCAACACCCCTAAACACCAAGCATGTAGTAGAGCTAGCAAATGGTAAAAGTGTAGAAGCCACGCATGTAGTCAGGGGTTGTAACATCGTTCTAGCGGGTCAGGCCTTCTCGATTGATCTTATTCCAATAGTTCTGGGTAGTTTCGACATCGTCATCGGCATGGATTGGTTGTCCAAGCAGCAAGCAGAGATCTTATGTAAGGAGAAGATCATTCGTATTCCTCGTTCGGGTAAAGAACCTCTCGAAGTTCAAGGCGACAAGAGTGGTGCGGTGGTTGGCATCATCTCTTTCTTGAAGGCGCATAAATGTTTACGAAAAGGGTACACCGCCATTCTGGCACTTGTCACTGACGCATCAGCGAAAGAAAAGAAATTGGATGATATCCCAGTAGTTCGCGACTATCCTCAAGTGTTTCCTGAAGATTTACCTGGTCTACCGCCTCATCGCCAAGTCGAGTTTCAAATCGAGCTAGCTCCAGGAGCAGCACCGATAGCCCGCGCACCGTATCGTTTAGCTCCAACTGAACTGGAAGAACTGTCAAAGCAACTACAAGAACTCTTGGATAAGGGCTTTATTCATCCAAGCTCTTCGCCTTGGGGAGCTCCAGTACTATTCGTGAAAAAGAAGGATGGCACATTCAGAATGTGCATAGACTACCGCGAACTGAACAAGGTCACAGTGAAGAACCGCTATCCTCTTCCTCGTATTGACGACTTATTCGACCAATTGCAAGGGTCGAGTTACTACTCCAAGATTGATCTAAGGTCCGGTTACCAACAGCTGAGAGTCCGCGAGGAGGACGTCTCCAAGACAGCATTCAGAACTCGCTACAGTCACTACGAGTTTCTAGTCATGCCATTTGGGCTTACGAACGCGCCTGCAGTTTTCATGGATCTTATGAACAGGGTGTGCAAACCCTATCTTGACAAGTTCGTCATTGTTTTCATCGACGACATTCTGATCTACTCCAAGAGTCAGGAGGAACACGAGCAGCACTTACGTCTTATCTTGGAACTTCTTCGAAAGGAACAACTGTACGCCAAGTTTTCAAAATGCGACTTCTGGCTTCGTGAAGTCCACTTCTTATGCCATGTGGTGAACAGGGATGGGATTCATGTCAATCCATCCAAGGTAGATTCGATCAGGAACTGGCCTGCACCGCGTACACCAACGGAAATACGCCAATTCTTGGGTTTGGCGGGGTATTACAGGCGATTCATTAAAGACTTCTCCAAGATCGCACAGCCGCTTACTATGTTGTCACAGAAAGGTGTTACCTATCGCTGGGGTAATACACAAGAAACGGCTTTTCAGTACCTGAAGGATAGACTATGCAGCGCACCTATTCTCTCATTGCCAGAGGGCACGGACGATTTTGTAGTATATTGTGACGCATCGATACAGGGGCTTGGTTGTGTATTGATGCAGCGGGATAAAGTTATTGCCTACGCTTCGCGGCAACTCAAAGTTCATGAACGGAACTACACGACGCACGATTTAGAGCTGGGAGCTGTTGTTTTCGCGCTTTAGATATGGCGACACTACCTGTACGGTACCAAGTGCACTATTTACACCGATCACATGAGTCTCGAGCATATCTTCAAGCAGAAGGAATTGAATATGCGTCAACGATGATGGGTTGAGTTACTTAATGATTACGAATGCGCCATCAAGTACCATCCAGGCAAAGCCAATGTTGTGGCTGACGCTCTCAGTCGAAAAGACACCTTACCTAGGCGTGTACGAGCTTTACAGCTCACCATTCAGTCTGATCTTCCTGCACAAATACGAGATGCTCAGGTGGAAGCATTGAAACCAGAAAACGTAAAGGCTGAAGCTTTGCGTGGCTCAAGGCAACGATTAGAACAGAAGGAAGACGATGCCTACTATGTAACAGGACGTATTTAGGTCCCACTATACGGCGGTTTACGAGAACTTGTGATGGATGAAGCTCATAAGTCTCGCTACTCGGTACATCCAGGTTCGGATAAAATGTATCACGACATTAGAACTACATATTGGTGGCCTAGTATGAAGGTCCACATTGCAACATACGTCGGAAAATGTTTGACTTGTGCGAGAGTCAAGACAGAGTACCAGAAACCCTCAGGCCTACTGCAACAGCCCAGGATACCACAGTGGAAATGGGAAGAAATTTCCATGGATTTTGTTACTGGCCTGCCTAGATCTCAGCGTGGGAATGATACTATATGGGTGATCGTGGATCGACTCACCAAGTCTGCGCACTTCCTGGCTATTAAGGAAACGGATAAGTTCTCCACTCTCGCAGACGTTTATCTTAAAGAAGTTGTTTCGAGGCACGGGGTGCCCACCTCTATCATTTCGGATCGGGATGCACGATTTACGTCAGAGCTATGGCAAGCGATGTGACGGGTGGTCCGTAGGACAACCCTTAAAAGGCTTAACATAACGCACATTCTACATTTTATCCGGTTATTTGTGTGAATAAGGTAATCACAAGATGATGTTGATGCAGGTGTTAAAGTGTGCAAAATGCGGGTTTAAGGAAGCTTGAAGGATGCTAGAGGCTGGCGTGATCGAGATGTGTGGAAACCAAGGGGAATGAAGGAAATAGGAGCAAAAGATCACTCAGAGCCGTAAGCTACGCCACCAGGCCGTAGCTTACGGCACCTATAACATGCCAAAAATTAGTGCCGTAAGACAGGAGCACAGGGGCGTAAAGAATTGATGCTCACCGTAAGCTACGGCGGCTGGCCGTACCTTACGGTGCCATGTTGACTATTTCAATGAGCTGGGTGCCGTAAGCTACGGCAGGCGGCGTAGCTTACGGCGCCGACTGTGCCAAAATCGTAACTCCCGCATTTAAAGTACATTTTATGGTGAATTATGATGTCTCATCATGTGTTTTCGGTTACTATTTGAGGAAAACGAGTGGGGGACTATTTGAAGGCACTTGGAAGCTAAGAAACACATCTTTGGCATAATCTTTTCACTAGAATTTTTGGGGAACAATCTTGGCACAAAATTCTGGTCTTGTCTTTGTTGGTGGAACTTGTGAACATTGTTTTATTTCTATTTTTGTCATGATGTGTGTTAAAGCCATGAGTGGCTAGGTACTCTAATGACTATCTTGTGGTGAAGGTTTGTTTAGACTTTTGTGTTCTTATTTGCATTTCTAGAATATCAATCTCTTTTCATTTAAATTGATTGTTATGGTGTGTAATCGATTGTTAGTAACAGGTTGATTCTTATTTTAAACTAATTAGAAACCATACGTTCTTGGTGCCGTTGGCAATCGGGATATCATGGGTATAGTTAGGTTTGGGTAAGGGTTGATTGATCATCGGGTGATAACCTCACGTTCTCGGAATCTGAGTACTTCGTCCCCTTTCATCACTGCAATTGTTTATGCATGAACTATGTCTATGTAGTTCTTTCTAGTTAAATGATTAACACAAAAGTTGAAGCAAACCAGATACACAAGATAGTCGTTTATTTCTCAATTGTTTACAACCTCAAGTTTCGTTTCGCAAATTAGTTAATTAATCTTAGTTTTTAAAACCAATCAAATCCAAACAACTTGTGAATTTTATTTTTCTTGCAATTAGTTTAATTTAGTTAACCTAGAGAAGCATCGCAAATAGCACATTTTCCACAAACTCCCTGTGTTCGATACCCACTTGCCACTATTTACATAGTTGTTATTGGGATTAAATTTGCGTGACCACGACATCACGTCAAATTTTGGCGCCGTTGCCGGGGAGTAGTGCGCAACATGTGTTATTTTTGTTTTTGCTTTAAGTTTGTTATTTTTCTGGTTTACGCGAGGTGTGTTAGTGTGCAGGTATTTACAGGTGCATGCGTACTAGGAGCTCTCACAAGCTATCACCATTGGCGTTTGATCCGGAAATCGAGCGAACTTTGCGAGCAAACAGAATTTTGCTAAGGGAAAATACAATCAATAGTTCACCAACAACACCAGTTACACCAATTCGATACATGGACCCACCACCACCACCACCCACTACGGGTGAATTTACCTCATCATTTATACCAACATCCACTCAACCTTCACCTAATACTACCATTCCACCAAATACTACCGAACCCACCATACTTCAACAGGTTACACCAACCAACACCACACAGCCCATTACTACCCAAGAAGAACCAACCGTCACCTTTAACCCTTCCACTACTATACCACCATTATCCCATTTTTTCCCGGGTGCGGGTCCATCATATTCGAGCCATACTATGGCACCAATTTTGTCTATTGTCCATGCTACACCGTATCGACCACCAAATCAATCGGGTTTCCAATACTCGACTATTCCATTTGGGCAATCATCGGGAATTCAAGGAGATGGGTATGATGAAGGTTATGAGGAATTTGAAGGTTTTGATGAAGAAGGATACGGTTATGGGGGTGATGGAGAGCAAGGGGAGTACGGTTATACGCAAGGCCAAGTACAAGTGATTCCAAATGTTGGTGGGGTTCAACAACAACAACTCATACCTCAACATATTAGGCCAAGGCCACAAGGGCCGCAAATGCAACGTCCGGTTCCTTTGCAACAAGTTCGACCACAACAAGTGCAACCGCAAATTCAAAGACCAATTCAACAACCAATGGTACCACAAGGGCCCATGCAAAGGCCAATGGGTCAAGTTCGTCCAAGAGGTCGATTTGGTGTGCCAAGGAGGCATCTTAGGGAAAATGCAAGGGGAATTGAAGCACATTTTAGACCGGTGATAACGCACAATCCTTCACCGGTGGTTATTCCTCATAACAACCAAGGGAGAACTTTTGAAGTAAGAACCAATTCGTTACAAAGTTTGCCGAAATATAAGGGGCTAGCAACGGAGGAGCCTTATTTCCATTTGGAGGCCTATGACTCAATTTGCAATACTCTTGGGAGTCAAGGTTTTTCGGCCGATGATATCAAGTTGGTACTATTTCAATTTTCTTTGGAGGACAAGGCAAAGAAGTGGTTCTACACTTTGCCTTCGGCATCTATTTATACTTGGGCGGAGATGCAACAAACATTTTTAGACGAATTCTATACCGCCCAAAAGACCAATGATGCGAGAAAAGGGTTGAGGAGCTTTCAACAACAACAAGGCGAAATGTTCCATGAAGCATTCGAGCGTTTGAACATGATGATTAAAAATTGTCCACATCATGGGATTGAGCTTTGGGAGTTAATGAACGCTTTTCATGAAGGGTTGTGTGCCGAAGATGCACGAGATTTGATGTCCATTACAAATGGGACATTTGGCACAAACTATGAGCATGAGGATTGGGAATTTTTGGAACAAATGGCGATCACCTCAAAGAGAAAGGCTCAAGCTTCAAGGAGAGCCCGACCGGCCGTTACCCGAACACAAGTGCATGCGGTTGATGATGGTAACATACAAACTTCTAATAAAATTTATGATGTTTGTGCATTGTGTAATGAAATAGGTCATGCGGCGGAAAATTGCCAAGGAATGGTTGAAGGGCAATTTGAAGAAGTTCATGCCATTCAAGGTCAAGGAGGGGGTGGTAGAAATTACAACATGAATTCTAACACTTATCACCCCGGGTTGAGAAATCATCCGAATTTTCGTTATGGGAACCCTTCGAATCAATCAAACCCGAACTTTCAAGGTAGCCAAGGGAATTATGGTTCGCGCCAACCTTACAATAATCAAGGTGGATATAGAGGTGGGAACAACCAAGGATACCAAAGGCAATACCAAGCGGGTCAAGAACAAGGGGGGTCTTCGGGTGGAAATGAGATGATGGAAATGTTGAAGAGTATGCAAGCGGAGATGCAAAAGAGGAACCAAATGGATGACGCACGCATACAAAAGGACGAGGCGCGAGACAAAGCAATCCAAACTTTGACCACTCAAATGGGTCAACTTGCAACCGAAGTGTCCGAATTGAAGAAGAATAAAGGTCAATTACCAAGCGACACTAAGGTAAATCCATCCCATGGTACGTCAAGAGGTAACAATGTTAATATTCATCATGTGAGTGTTTTGAGAAGTGGGAAAGAGTATAAAACCAATCCTTCACCGGATTTGGTTGAAGGGGTGGTTGAGGATATAACGGGTCAAGAAAGTGAGGAAGAGAATGAACCACCCATTGTTTCTTCTAAAAAACCCAATTTTGAAAAACCCGAAAGTATTAAAGAAAAAGAAAAAGTAAATGAGGGTGAGGGGACTAGTGAAGTACCGTTTCCTTCGGCTTTATTAGACCCGGGTAGAAAAAATTTTATTTCAAAACGGGGTCCTCAAAAAGAGGAAATGTGGGAGGTTTTTAAACAAGTTAAAATTAATCTTCCTCTACTTGAAGCTATTAAACAGGTACCCGCTTACGCCAAATTTTTAAAGGAATTGTGTACTCAAAAGAGGCAACAAAAAGTGCCTAAATTGGTAGATTTGACGGAGCGGGTGAGTGCGGTATTGAAAGGAGACCTTCCTCCTAAGTTACAAGATCCGGGAACGCCCTTGATAAATATTCAAGTTGGAAATTTTCAAACCACGAGGGCATTATTGGATCTTGGAGCCGGAGTAAGTATCCTACCGGGGGGGTTATATGACCAATACGATTTTGGCCCATTGAAGCGGGTCGAAACCACGGTTGTATTAGCCGACTTGTCTCATAAGCTTCCCCGGGGTATCGTACGGGATGTTATAGTTAAAGTTGATGAATTTTATTATCCCGTTGATTTCCTTGTGCTAGATTACTCATCCGCGGACCCAATTCAACAACAAAATGTTATTTTGGGTCGGCCATTTTTGAACACCGCACACGCTATTATTGATTGTCGTTATGGCACAGTTGACATGACATTCGGTAATAGAAATATGAGGTTGAATGTTTTTACTAACGGTACTAATGTGTATGGTGATGAGTGTTTCTTAGCAGATTTTATAGAAGGTTATGACCCGAAGGTGTTCGAAGAAGAAATTTTGGGTTCTTGTGTTTGTGATATGTCTTTGCAGGTTCACACATGCGAGTTAGAGGTTGAAGAGAAAGAGCAAGAAGCTCTCGCGGTGAAGGAAGGAAGTCCACCATGGACTTACCAAACGGATACTCTACGGGTGGAAATTGATTCGGGCACAAAGCCTTCTTTGGAAAGTCCACCAAGTGTAGAGTTGAAGGAGCTACCAAAGCACCTAAAGTATGCATTTTTGGGGGAGAATGACACTTTACCGGTGATCATTGCTTCCAACTTGGAGGTAGCTCAAGAGGAAGAATTGATGCGGGTGTTGAAGGCTCATAAGGCGGCAATTGGGTGGACGATAGCCGATTTAAAAGGCATTAGTCCATCCATTGTGATGCACAAGATTATTACAAGCGAGGATGCGAAGCCGACCCGTGAAACACAAAGAAGGTTAAATCCGAATTTGAGAGAGGTGGTGAAGAAAGAAGTCATCAAGTGGTTGGATGCGGGGATCATTTACCCCATTTCGGATAGTGCATGGGTAAGTCCGACACAGGTAGTGCCTAAAAAATCCGGCATCCAAGTAGTGAAAGATGAACAAGGTGAGCAAATCGCCACCCGCCCGGTAACCGGGTGGCGAGTGTGTATTGATTATCGGAAATTAAACGCGGCTACCTCAAAAGACCATTTCCCGTTACCCTTCATTGACCAAATAATTGAGAAACTTTCCGGTCAAAAATATTATTGTTTTTTGGATGGGTATTCAGGATATAACCAAATTGCTATTCACCCGGACGACCAACACAAAACCACGTTTACATGTCCATATGGTACATTTGCTTTTCGGCGAATGCCATTTGGATTATGTAACGCCCCCGCCACATTCCAAAGATGTATGATGAGTATATTTTCGGACATGGTCGGGGAGTCTCTTGAAGTGTTTATGGATGATTTTTCCATTTTTGGTCCAAGTTTTGACTCGTGTCTTAATGAATTAGAAAAAGTTTTAAAAAGGTGTGTTGAGACAAACTTGGTACTAAGTTGGGAAAAGAGCCATTTTATGGTTCAAGAGGGTATTGTTTTGGGGCATGTCATTTCGGACCGGGGAATGGAGGTAGATAAAGCAAAAATTCGGGTAATTTCATCTTTACCCCCACCAAAGAATGTTAAGGGGGTGAGATCCTTTTTGGGACATGCGGGATTTTATCGAAGGTTTATTAAAGGTTTTAGTGTAATTACAAAACCTTTATGTAACTTGTTATTAAAAGATGTTCCTTTTGATTTTACTGACGAATGTTTGCAAGCGTTTCATGTTTTGAAGGAACAATTGGTGAAGGCTCCTATTTTGCAACCACCGGATTGGTCAAAGCCGTTCGAGATTATGTGTGATGCTAGTGACACGACCATTGGAGCGGTTTTGGGTCAAAGGGTTGATAAGAAGCCGGTGGTGATATACTATGCAAGCAAAACATTGTCCGAGGTGCAACTTAACTACACCACAACCGAGAAAGAATTATTAGCGGTGGTGTATGCCTTGGACAAGTTTCGATCTTATATTTGGGGAAGCAAGGTGATAGTATATTCGGATCATAGCGCGGTCCGATACTTGATGGAGAAAAAAGATGCAAAGCCCCGATTGATTCGTTGGGTGCTTTTACTACAAGAATTCGATCTTGAGATTCGGGACAAAAAAGGGTGTGAAAATGTTGTTGCGGATCATTTGTCCCGAATCCCGTTAGAAGGTGTCGATGACCCAAGTGAAATCAATGAACGGTTCCCCGATGAAGACTTGTTGGCCGTCTCCACTTATGTTGCACCTTGGTATGCCCATTATGTCAATTATTTGGCTAAGGGTGCAATTCCAAGTCATTGGACTAGGAAAAGACGACAACAATTTCTTAGTCAAGTGAAGCAATATATATGGGATGAACCCGACTTGTTCAAAATCGGGGCCGATCAAGTGATACGAAGATGTGTTCCCGAAACGGAAGTTCTAGAGATTTTGATTCATGCTCATTCATCGGCGTGTGGTGGGCATTTTAGTGGGAACAAGACGGGGTATCGGGTGTTATCTAGTGGGTTTTATTGGCCTACGATTTTCAAGGATTCTTGTGAGTATGCCCGGAATTGCATCAATTGTCAAAGAATGGGAAGTATTTCGAAACGTGATGAAATGCCGTTAAACCCGATTTTGGTAGTAGAAGTATTTGATGTTTGGGGAATTGACTTCATGGGTCCTTTCCCAAACTCAAATGGGTTTTTATACATTTTGGTGGCGGTCGATTACGTGTCGAAATGGATTGAAGCTATTGCCACGAGGACCAATGATCACTCCGTTGTATGTAAGTTTGTGCAATCTAATATTTTTGCTCGTTTTGTTGTGCCTAGGGTGATAATAAGTGATGGCGGGTCGCATTTCAAGAATTTCAATTTTGGAAAGTTGCTCAAAAGATACAATGTGAACCACCGCGTTGCTACACCATACCACCCGCAAACGAGTGGTCAAGTCGAAGTTTCCAACCGGCAAATTAAAGAGATTTTAATGAAGACGGTGAGAACGGATCGGAAGGATTGGTCAAGCAAGCTTGACGATGCGTTGTGGGCCTATCGAACGGCTTACAAAACTCCACTTGATACCACTCCTTATCGGATGGTTTATGGGAAAGGATGCCATTTGCCTATGGAATTGGCACACCGGGCATATTGGGCAATTAAAACGGTAAACGCAAACTACGATGAAGCGGGTCGGGCGAGAAAGCTTCAATTGAATGAAATAGAGGAAATAAGGGACCAAGCCTATGAGTGTGCAGCCGCATACAAAGACAAACTTAAAAAAGTTCATGATGCGAAGATCAAGAAAAAGAACTTTGAAGTGGGTCAGAAGGTGTGGTTGTATAATTCAAGGTTGAAATTGTTTGCGGGGAAACTAAAAAGCAAGTGGATGGGTCCTTACGTTGTCCGAAGAGTGGGAAGGTTCGGAGATGTTGATATTCAAGACGAACGAACAAACAAGCAACAAACGGTTAACGGGCATCGCCTCAAACCGTACTTGGAAGGGAATGATATCAACAATCTTGAGTTAGATAAAGTGGGCTACATTTTACGCCCAGTGGATGATGAGGAAACGTGAAAGAGGCCCAGGTTTGGTATTTGTAAATATTTAGTGTAGTTTATTTCGTTTCGAATAAATCTCGTTCAAAACCGGTGTTCGAAACAAGTGTGGGGAAATTTTCACGAATTTCCCGAACATAGTGTTGAGGACAACACGGGTTTTTAACGGGGGGTAGGGTAAAATTTATGTTTTTCTTAAAGTCATAAAATCCAAAAAAAAAAAAAAAAAAAAAAAAAACACAAAGTTTTAAGAAAAAAATCAAACCCCCAATGCCCAGTAACCGCCGTAAGCTACGGTGGGGGGGCCGTAGCTTACGGCACCCAGTCAACAAACAAAACCATACGGCATAGAGCCCCTGTTTTACGGCGAAGGAATTTCCCCAGTAATCACCGTAAGCTACGGCTCCTTGCCGTAGCGTACGGTGCCGAGCGGAATTGTGGGTCTTGTTTGTGTCGGTCATGTATATAAAAAAAAAATTACAAAACCCGAAATTTAATAAAAATAATAATAAAACAATCATCTTGAACCCTAACCACACATTTTCTTCTCTCCCCAACCACATATCTTCTTCTTCCTCATTTACCTCTTTAGAACCCTAGCCTCCATAACCATAACTCTCTCTAAACTTATCCGATTCAAGTGATTTTTGAGTCCATCTTGGGTGAAATTTCACAAGGAATTCAGATTTAGTCTTGAATCTTGAAGTTTCCTTTGTTTTGGGGTCGGATTTGGACCTAGGAGGTACCGAATTTTGGGGCTTTTTGTGGGTTTTTGTGTGAACTTCAAGCTTTAGTGATTCTCATCTTCTACAACACCAAGGTATGCAATTTTTGTTCATTCTTTGAAGTACATTGAGGTTTGTAAGTTTTCATCATGTTTTTACTTACACACTTGCTTGTATGAGATAGATGATAGAACTTTGTAAACCATTGATTGTTATTAGTATAAATGTGTTGATGTTTTATGAAACTTTGTTGGAAAAATTCTGATTTTAGGGGACATCATGCCAAAATTTTGTTTGCAAAAATAAAAATTTTGGGCTTTTGCACATTTATACCTATAACATGAAGCAAGTGTGGGGAAGATGGGATAAAAATAACTAACTTGAATTGTTTGCTTTGTTTTTGAATGTGTGTAGGTATGGCTTCTAGGAAAGGAAAGGGGGTTGCAAGTTCTTCCCAAGGGGATGCGGTACAACAAAAAAGGAGGAGATTGGCTCGGATTGGTGACCCGGACTCGGAGGAGGATGCACCGCCAAGGGGACCAAAGCCGGATTGGGCATCCGGTTCATTGTTAGAACAACCCGCGGAATGGAGAGAGGATCTTTTTCACGAACAAATGAACAAGTTAAAACAAAGGGGAGAAGCGTTTATTTGTGAAAAAGAAATCCGGGAGTCGGATTTTGCCCCGTTCGGGATCATAGCCAAGTTTAACGCGTTGGGTTGGGGAGCGGTCACAAAGTGTTATGATGGCGAGAAGAAGAAAATGTATGACACGCAGATTCAAGAGTGGGTGGCATCACTTGAATGTCCCCCATTCAAGGCTCCGAACAAGATGCGGTTAGTTGGGAAGTGTAATGGTGTGAAGGTAGAGATGTCGTATGATTCCTTGCGCCGGGTGGCAAAGTTTGATGATGGGCCGGCCAATGAATATATTTACCCAAGTCTTAAGGATCTTTACCACGAGCCCGCTAAACATCCACAATGGCAAAACATGCTTGATTACCTCTTTCTTCCGGGCACAACACATGGGAAATTATATAGAAGAAATTTAAGAATGGAGGCGAAGTTGTTATTGACGTTGTGCATGTACAATGTCATGCCAAGGCGAGGTGACAAGATGGAGGTACGGTTTCAAGAAGTGCCAATCTTGTATATGATGATGCGTGGGTCACCCAAGGTTCCTTTCCGATTTTTGGTACTAAACAACATTTGGTTGAGCAAGAATAGTAGGGAGAAGAAGATTATACCTCATTGCCGGTTGATTACGGCATTGCTCAAGAAGTACGGGGCAATCAAAGGAGATGAAAAAGGGTCCTACAAGAGGTTTAGACCATTCGACCTTAATAATCTTGGGTCGGATTGGACCTACACAGAATCGGAAAGGTTTCATAAATTGAAGACGGATGGTAGAAGGTGGAGAGCCTTAAAAGTGGATGCGAGACCGTTGAGGCCGGGAGAGGAAGAGGAACCCGAATCAATGGATGAGGAAGTGAGTGGGGATGATGATTATCGTGAAGACACTTTCACGGTAGATGTTCAAGGAAGAAGTGTCGGTCAAGCGGGGGTTCAAGGAGCCGGCGTACAATCTGGCTATGTGGGAAGTGCATTTGACTATGCACAACAAGCTTACGACCCGTATTGGGCCCACTCGGGGGATATGGGTCAAATCATTCAACAAAGGCGGCCACCCACATTCGGCAATTGGAGTGAACCAAACCAAGTGTTATTTGATCAACAAACTTTTTTGGGTGCTAGTGCGGAAAGGGCTATCAAAAGAAGCTATGATAGGAATGAGCAATTGAACCGTGCTCATAGATATGCCCATGAAGAAGAGATGAATAACCGTTACTTGGATGATCGACAAAGGCGCATGCATGATCAATGGCATGCGGGGCAACCTGTTGTGGGAGATCCACCCGTTGTGGATTACACCACACTTCCACCATATGATGGTAGTGTGTCATACCCCACCCCACCATTGCATCACTCTCAATGGGTGGATCCGCATGCTATGAGTTACCAACAAGCAAATCCAAGCAGTGATCAAGGAAGCAGTAGTGGCGGTGGAGCATTTGGTTTTGGTGAATGGACGGATGTGATGACATCCATCTTTGGGCCCCCACAGCCGAAGTATTACTAGCCAGGTCGTATTTCGCTCCTTTGTACATTTTTGTATATATGTCTATGTGTTTATGTTTATGTTGCGGTTGGGAGGTTGGGTGGTGTTTGTGTTAATATGTTGATGGGTTGTGAGAGTTGGTGGTGTTTCTAAAAAAAAAAAAAAAAAAAAAAAATTGGGTTTGAGAATATAAGCCATTGGGGATGTTTTTGTTGAAAGCGATCTTTCTCTCAAAACCATACATTGGGACAATGTATCCCAAGTGTGGGGATGGGGGAAATTTTTGAGAAATTCAAAAATTTTTGCAAATCCAAGCGAAAGTGTAAAATTTTGAACACTTGATATTGTTCCAGTTGACACACCGACACCCATTTCAAATCTTTTCTTGGTGAGAATTGAGCCACGTATGATTGTTAGTGATATTTCATTGTTTGAGTGGCGTTGTGTGATTGTGTGTTAATAGAACTTATGTGTGAATACTTGTTAAATCTTAGAGTCAACATGCTTTTGAAGATGATAGGGGACTTCTAGGATGCCTCGTCTAGGTGAGTGCGAGTGTGGGATTTGGGGGGTTGGACCTCATTAATTATATATATGAGCATGGTTGTGAGAGGGGCGGGGGTTTGGACATTTAGTTGCCCATTTTGTGCTTAAAGCCTATCATTTGTTACCCCCTAGTTAGTTACCCAAAAATTTACCCGATTTGACCCGGTCTTATAGTATTAGTGGTTGTTTAGTAATTTGTGATTTAGTGTTTGAAAAAAAAAAAAAAAAAAAGAGAAAAAGCAATGAAAATATGAAAATATAAAAGAAAAGAAAAAAAAAGTGATGTTTAGTTGTCTTGTATATAGTAGTTAAGTTTGATAGTTGTTCGTTTGTTTCATCGTGTAATAAAAGACCGGGTTAAATCCTTCGCTACCACATATATATTCCTTTTCCTACCCTTGCACCTAGCCCCGTTACAACCCGTAAGTTTCCTTGATTTAAAAGCATGCTAGACATTTGTTAGGAGGCAACTTGATTTTCATACAAGCTTATTGTCGCACACACACATATACGCATTGAGTGGTTTAGCATAACTTGCTAATTTTTCTTGTCACCGAGAGTTTGTGAGGGGTGTGTCTTGTGGTTTGATAAAAAGCTAGTAAAAGGATGGCACTTTGGTTTGGTTTGCATGATTGGTCGCTTATGGTTAAAAACAGTTTTTGAAGTGGTTGCTTGGGACAAGCAACGGGTAAGTGTGGGGATGTGACGGGTGGTCTGTAGGACAACCCTTAAAAGGCTTAACATAACGCACATTCTACATTTTATCCGGTTATTTGTGTGAATAAGGTAATCACAAGATGATGTTGATGCAGGTGTTAAAGTGTGCAAAATGCGGGTTTAAGGAAGCTTGAAGGATGCTAGAGGCTGGCGTGATCGAGATGTGTGGAAACCAAGGGGAATGAAGGAAATAGGAGCAAAAGATCACTCAGAGCCGTAAGCTACGCCACCAGGCCGTAGCTTACGGCACCTATAACATGCCAAAAATTAGTGCCGTAAGACAGGAGCACAGGGGCGTAAAGAATTGATGCTCACCGTAAGCTACGGCGGCTGGCCGTACCTTACGGTGCCATGTTGACTATTTCAATGAGCTGGGTGCCGTAAGCTACGGCAGGCGGCGTAGCTTACGGCGCCGACTGTGCCAAAATCGTAACTCCCGCATTTAAAGTACATTTTATGGTGAATTATGATGTCTCATCATGTGTTTTCGGTTACTATTTGAGGAAAACGAGTGGGGGACTATTTGAAGGCACTTGGAAGCTAAGAAACACATCTTTGGCATAATCTTTTCACTAGAATTTTTGGGGAACAATCTTGGCACAAAATTCTGGTCTTGTCTTTGTTGGTGGAACTTGTGAACATTGTTTTATTTCTATTTTTGTCATGATGTGTGTTAAAGCCATGAGTGGCTAGGTACTCTAATGACTATCTTGTGGTGAAGGTTTGTTTAGACTTTTGTGTTCTTATTTGCATTTCTAGAATATCAATCTCTTTTCATTTAAATTGATTGTTATGGTGTGTAATCGATTGTTAGTAACAGGTTGATTCTTATTTTAAACTAATTAGAAACCATACGTTCTTGGTGCCGTTGGCAATCGGGATATCATGGGTATAGTTAGGTTTGGGTAAGGGTTGATTGATCATCGGGTGATAACCTCACGTTCTCGGAATCTGAGTACTTCGTCCCCTTTCATCACTGCAATTGTTTATGCATGAACTATGTCTATGTAGTTCTTTCTAGTTAAATGATTAACACAAAAGTTGAAGCAAACCAGATACACAAGATAGTCGTTTATTTCTCAATTGTTTACAACCTCAAGTTTCGTTTCGCAAATTAGTTAATTAATCTTAGTTTTTAAAACCAGTCAAATCCAAACAACTTGTGAATTTTATTTTTCTTGCAATTAGTTTAATTTAGTTAACCTAAAGAAGCATCGCAAATAGCACATTTTCCACAAACTCCCTGTGTTCGATACCCACTTGCCACTATTTACATAGTTGTTATTGGGATTAAATTTGCGTGACCACGACATCACGTCACGATGCACAAATCTTTTGGCTCACGGTTAGACATGAGCACAGCGTATCATCCTCAGACGGATGGGCAGTCTGAGCGAACGATCCAGACTCTTGAAGACATGCTTCGGGCATGTGTTATTGATTTCGGCAACAGCTGGGAAAAGCATCTCCCTTTAGTGGAGTTTTCATACAATAACAGTTACCACACCAGCATACAAGCCGCTCCATTCGAGGCATTGTACGGACGTAAATGCCGGTCACCTCTATGTTGGGCAGAGGTGGGGGATAGTCAGATTACAGGTCCAGAAATGGTAGTTGACGCTACTGAACGAATAGCACAGATACGACAACGCATGGCGGCAGCTCGTGATCGCCAGAAAAGCTACGCTGATTTGCGCAGAAAACCGCTCGAGTTCCAAGTTGGGGATCGAGTGCTACTCAAAGTCTCACCCTGGAAGGGTGTGGTTCGTTTTGGTAAACGAGGCAAGCTCAATCCACGGTATGTCGGACCGTTCGAAATCACTGAAAGAATAGGCAAAGTAGCCTACAGACTGAACCTACTAGCTGAACTCGGTGCAGTTCACAACGTATTCCACGTGTCAAATCTAAAGAAGTGTCTGTCAGATGAGACCCTCATAGTTCCTTTTAAGGAACTCACTATCGACGAGCGGTTGCAGTTCGTCGAGGAACCGGTTGAAATTACGGACCGGGATGTTAAGGTTCTCAAGAACACTAGAATACCTCTTGCTCGAGTTCGTTGGAACTCCCGTCGTGGCCCAGAGTTCACCTGGGAACGAGAAGATCAAATGAAACTCAAGTATCCCCAGTTATTCGAACACCGTGCAACCACTACTTAGGCCGAAGCTACTACGGAATTTCGGGACGAAATTCCAACTCAACGGGGGGATGATGTGACACCCCAGGAAAACCAGTAAACGATACAACTTACCTAGCTTCCTTAGTAACCGCATGCTAAATTTCGGGACGAAATTTCTTTCAAGTTGGGGATAATGTGACAACTCGAGTTTCCGACATTTCACTCTCGGATTTATTACGCGTTAACTGTTTAGTGTTTGATGTGTTTGACTCGTAATTGTACGTTGAATTATAAGTTGAATTATAAGTTGAAATGAATGTTGAGTTGCCATGTGCTATATATGTGTAAAGTTTGATTTCATGAACTTAACTGTTTAAGTGTGGAACAACCCGACGAAACAAAATATGTTTCGCCATAAGTCTACTCGACGAAACGGGGTTCGTTTCGTCACCTGCCTCTCGACGAAACAGGCCGATTTTGCCGGCCAAGCCTCTCTTAAAAGCCCAGTATAGGCCCAAGCCCTTATGCGTGATGATATATTAGTTTAGGTTATGTTCATGGGGAACGGTTACCAAAATTCTCAAAACCCTAGAACCCTATTACGCTCTCTGTGCGACGGCAATTGCAAGTATCCAAAGTTTTTCCTTCCGGTCGATTTAGTGATCCTTCCATAGAGGTTAGTTTGCATTATTGTAAATTTCTGCTCGATACTTTAATAGATCATTACATGCATGTCCCCAGATATTTGATTGAATGATATATATGTCTTAATATTGAAATTGATTTGTATGTAATGATAGGATTGATAGTTGTCAGGCGAGCACATGATATCAGTGCATCGATCTTAGGAAAAAAAACCAACATCATTAAATCGGGTACAGCATGCGTGTAATCAGATTTGTACATCGGTTCCATCACGTTATGCATTCAATAAAAGTTCAATCGATTGTCACCCATTATGTTAGTTTAATAGAAGTGTAGCAAGTGGGATAGTTGGTCCAATAATATTGTTTGCAAAACTTTACTCACATTAGGCAAGGCATGCACGTTGAGTTGTCAGTGTATGTGTGATTAATATTATGAGTCAATTTATATTGTGAATGTGTGGGTGCCATTGGATAAATTTTCGGTGGGAACAAAAATGGCCCAATCAAAATAGTAGCACAATTTCTCCAAAAGTCAGTTCATGTGGTGTGGTCGGCAATTATTGATAAAGGAGGAATCAATCAACTGAATTATATGGGGGTCCAATGAGGTTTGGCGGCGGCTGATGGATGTCGGCCGCTAGGCTTTTAGTTTTTTTGTTTGTTTTGTGATGTTGTTTGTTACTTGCTAGATCAGTTAAGGTTTCAACGAAACAAGAGTGTGTTTCGCCAAAGGGTATCTTGACGAAACAGAAAGTGTTTCGCCAAGGATATGTTGACGAATTAGAGGGGGTGTTTCGCCAAGGGTAGCTGGCGAAACAGAATGTGTCTCGTCAATTATATGTTTTGCCAATTTGAATACTTTGCACAGTAACATGATTTAACTCTGTTAAATGTTAACTGGATTTATTAACTGTTGTTAAGTGATATGCTTGACTTGTATGATATCGAATACATGTTTTGTACTTCTGTGATTATACTTATACGTGAGCAACTTCGTGAATATGAACTGATTATACCTACGTGCGTACTTTAGGACGTGATTGATTACTTTGAGCATAGATTAGCATACCGAGCAAACCAAGGTGAGTTCACACTCTTACTAAGGCATGGGATTCCCAGGGCACGGGAATTGGGATTGAAGGATTGAGATTGAATAGAACTGTACTTACACTGTTACTAGACTACCATACCATCGTCCTCGGTTGTGCAGGACACATACGTAAAACCTACTTATACTTGTATTGCTCACTGTCCCCAGGTTGCGAAGGACACTCACGTAAAACCTACGTGAACTTATACTCACTACTGCCTCGGTTGTGTCAGGCACTTACGTAAAACCTACGTAAACCCCCGCGTACCCCTATCCTCGGTTGTGAAGGATTACTTACGTAAAACCTACGTAAACTTGTACGTGTTACTGCTCTCGGGATATGTAGAACACTTATGGTTACGAATAGTCTAGTGGTTATACAACATGGGAAGCCCCCACCAATAGAACGTACTATCGGCCCAGTAGAGCCACATGTTACAAACGAATATACTATTACGCATTTACTTTCAGTGAACTCGCTCAACTAGTTGTTGATCCTCTGTTACATGCCTTGCAGGTCGTTAGATACATGGAGCTTGCACAGGGAGGAGCTGGTCGTTGTGGGCTTGGATCGTGATTGTCTTGTTAAACACTTATGACATTTGATACTTTATTATGATGGGTTTTATTTATACGCTTCCGCTAAACAGCGATAACTTACTTATGATTTGGAACACCTTTCATATGGATTTGGTTTGGTTTAATGGCATTTACTTTTACTATATATATTGTTCTATATGATTGGGGGCTTGATCCTGGTCAGTCACGCTCCCAAGCGGTGATACTCCGCAGGTGGATTTTGGGGGTGTGACATAAGCTACCTAAACGGGTCGTAATGGGTCGCAAGCACTTAGGTTAAGTTTCATTTTAGTATGTAGGTTTTGTTAAACCATATCACACGAGTCTCTATACTCGTTTGGTTTACGAACCCGCATACTATCCGATCCTCTGATTCAGGTCCGGTATATTAACATAGTTACCTATATTAGGTGTCGTTGATATCTGTGATCTCTAGCGTTATTTGGTTATTATACAAGAACTTCAAAGCAATCTCAGGTGAGTACATAGAACCCCATCTTTTACTGTTTTCCAAACTGTTTTGGGGTGGAACACATGTGCCTACTTGTTACTTTCATGCTTTCCTGTTTTCACATCATATACTCGCTATGTTCTTTAGTACACTGATTAGTACATGATTTACATTACATTATTTCGCTATGTATATTTACTTAGCATACTTAGTACATTGATTTACATTACATCATTCCGCTACATATGTTTACTTGGCATATTAAGCACATTGTTTTACATTACCTTTTCTGCTATGTATGTTGACTGAGCATGCTAGCACATTGATTTACACGACTTTTATGCTATGTATGCCCATTGTGTGCGTACTTAGTACAATTATTTATCACATGCCTACATTTCGGTATGACATTTGGTTTGTTTAAATTATACAATGTACATTCATTAACACCGATCATGCCGCCCGTTAGTAGGTAATGGTACCATAGGACTTGACAACTCCCATTCCTGAAATCTCGGGTCTGTTTGGATTGGAAGGAATGACCGAATACGATGAACATAACACATATAGAACTTTAATTTGTTTAAAGGACTATCACTACAGTCACAAAGGCTTGAATGTATGCATTTACACAATACCACATAAAGGTTTGTATCGGTATAGCATGCAATTGTTCCACAAAAACATAACTTTGATTTAAACCATGTTTTACTTCAATACCTGGTTTTTGTGCATTTCACATATGGTTTAGTTGATACCATACATGACACTTTTGGATACACATTACATGATTTACATTAAAACATAAACATTTTGACATTGACATACATATTTGGTGGTTTACATCGAACATAGACATTTCGACATGGTTTACACAATAACACTTAAAAATTGATTTACACATGAACAATATACATTGGTGGTTGGTTTGGGAAAATGGTCGGAGTAACGTGGCGTATGTAATATGATACAAACATGGTGGATACGCCGCTGGTACTTCCTATATATAAATGCTTGTATAATATTACATATCGTAGCGTTATCTAAGTCATTTCAGTTTAGACACATTACATTTTACACAAATAACATACTCTTCACAAGACATTATTTTTACAAACAAAATTATCTTATTCAACTCATTTTACTTGGTTACCCGTTTAACCTTACACTTATCTATACATATCATATGATATTATCGTTTTTCAAATGGTTTACAAAGCAAGACAAATTACGAGGTTCATGACTGACTGATATGAAACATTTCTTTAAACTCAAGTCATGAATCCCATTTTCACAAAACCTATGTATCTCACAGGCATTTTTATGCTGACGTACCTACTTTCACATGTGTTTTCAGGAGCTATCATATAGGATGACAATGGTGACACTAGGGCGGACCTGTGCCTTAGTAATTAAAAATGAAGATAGACTAGTTTAATTATGTTATGAACTTTGTATTTCCTGTTTTGAAACGATGTAACACTCATGTTTAATAAATAAAATGTAACTTTAATTTCCATGGCTATGAAACAATTAATTATGTCCCAACACTCCCCGGCGTTTCCGCCGCGGTTGCATGTTATACGCGGCCGGGGTGTGACAGAAGAGTTGGTATCAGAGCCAATGGTTATAGGAAATTAGGTTATTAGTAATTCTTTGACCTAGACTATAACTTTCTAGGACCCAAACACAATTTATCTTGTGTTTAGATTTTAAAACATGCACATCACCTATCCTTAGATGATAACCACAACGAGAACTTCGGTTCCGAATCCGCTTTGAAAATTAATCATATGTTCTAGGATAATTGATTGCTAGGTTTTGAACCCTCTGTTATAAGGTTTTGAACCCCTTGGAATTTTCAAAAGTCTCGTCAAGGTTTTCGGGTTTTAATAGTGTGAACACGTGCGAACTGGAAGAGTGAATGCCTGTACCCTGAGTTTTCTGTCTAAGGCTAGAGTGTTCGTACAAATCCACATAATCGGACCAGACACTCTTACCTGGGAACTCTTGGGGTGAGTGTTCACTTATAGGCGAACATGTCTTCGCGATACATTATTATCAACCCGTTTACTTTGACTAGACATTCGTGTCGCTTGTTTGCTTTGCGATGCATAACCACCATCTTTGCTTTTGTTGCTTCTGTTTCATCTCATTCTCTTCATCCAATCATCTCACTCGTTTCCTTTCATGTTTTCCTCTTTTAGAATGCCTCCTCAACGCGAACACCAGATAGCGACTGCTGAACTGGCAGAAATCATTGCGCAGCAGATGGCTGCTCAATTCCCGAATCTCTTTGCTCAATGGAACCAAGCCAACAACAACAATGGTACATGCAAATTCAAGGATTTTAACTCGGCTAAACCACTCAAGTTTAGTGGTTTTGAGGGAGCAACTGGGCTTCTTCAGTGGTTCGAGAGCATCGAGAATACTTTCCGTCACGTGCAGTGTCCTGACAATCCCAAGGTCGAGTTTTCTTCGAGTGTGTTTCAGAAGAGGGCTCTTACGTGGTGGAACGGGGTTATGAGAGATCAAGGTGCAGAAATTGCTCTAGCTCAGACATGGGCAGAACTTAGAGCTCTTATGATGAGGGAGTTTTGTCCTCGTCATGAGCAACGAGCGTTGGAGAAAGAGTTTGATGATTTGAAACAAGATAGTGGTGAGCACAGAGCATATACTGATAGGTTTGAGGAGTTGAGTCTACTTTTCCCGACTATGGTCGCCCCACTCGACAAGGCTATCGAAAGGTACATCGACGGTCTGCCTGACTCGGTACAAGACATCCTTACTGGTAGCAACCCTACCACACTCCGTCAGGCGATCGAGTTATCAGCGACATTGACTGAGTCACAGATTCGGAAGAATAAATTACACAGGAAGGGTGACAAGGGCAAGAAACAGTCGGCTGACAAGGAAGATAGCAAGAAAGGTCAAAACAAGAAGGGAAAGGACTCTGGTTCCTCAAGGGGGTCAAGGAAGCGTAAGGCTTCCCAAAATTTTGTTGTCACTGCGCAGGTTAACCAGGCAGCTCCCAACCAACCCGCACAGCCTCCAGCCAAGAAGCCTTATCTTGGCAATGCACCTTTGTGCAACAGGTGTAACGGCCATCACCCACCACAGGTTCAGTGTCGTCAATGCACTAACTGTGGAAGAAATGGTCATCTTGCTGCCACCTGCCGCATTCCTGCTAACCAGAACCAAGCTCAGCCTCTTGCTCAACAACAAGGTCAAGCTGCACGACCTCATTTTCCTCCTGGATCGTTCTACAATTGTGGGGATCTGACCCACTACAGAAACCGGTGCCCAAGGCTAGCCAACCAGAATGCAAACCAGAATCAGGCTCAGGCTCGAGGTCGGGTCTTCAACATGAATGCACAAGAGGCACAAGCAGATGATAATGTGGTGAACGGTACATTCTTTATTAATAATCAGCCAGCATCTGTTCTTTTTGATTCGGGTGCCGATAAGAGTTTTGTGTCATTATCTTTTGAGCCAATGCTTCGAGTGTCTAGAACGAAACTAGGTAAACCATTGACAGTAGAAGTTGCTAATGGTGAACCCATCGTTCTTGAATCTGTTCTTCACAACTGCCAGTTGAACCTTAACGACCATCTTTTTTCCTATTGACCTCACGCCTATGCAACTTGGAAGCTTCGACGTTATTGTGGGTATGGATTGGTTAGCCAAGTATCATGCAGAGATAGTTTGTTTCGAGAAGATTGTTCGTGTGCCGCTGTCGACAGGCGAGATCCTACAGGTTCGTGGTGAGAAGCCTGCCGGTGGTCTCAAACTCATGTCTTGTTTTAAAGCTCGGAAGCATCTACGGAAGAACTATGTGGCCTTTTTAGCACATGTTAGAGCAGATAAAGGCAAGGGTAAGTCCATTTCAGATTTTCCTGTCGTTCGGGATTATTCTGAAGTTTTTCCTGAAGAGTTACCTGGACTACCTCCAGCACGCCAAGTCAAGTTCTGTATTGATCTAGTACCTGGTGCAAATCCCATTGCCAGAGCTCCATATCGCCTTGCACCGTCCGAGATGCAAGAGTTTTCTAAACAGTTGCAGGAACTTTCTGACAAAGGTTTCATCCGTCCTAGCTTTTCACCCTGGGGTGCTCCCGTTCTCTTTGTCAAGAAGAAGGATGGATCTTTTAGGATGTGTATTGATTATCGTGAGCTTAACAAGCTTACCATCAAGAATCGATATCCCCTACCTCGCATTGATGATCTCTTTGATCAATTGCAAGGCGCTTCTTATTTTTCAAAGATTGATCTTCGATCTGGATATCATCAGCTCCGTGTGCATGAAGAAGATATTCCAAAGACAGCGTTCCGTACTCGTTATGGGCAATATGAGTTCACAGTCATGCCATTCGGTTTGACTAATGCTCCTGCTGTTTTCATGGACTTAATAAATAGGGTTTGTAAACCTTATTTGGATCAGTTCGTCATTGTTTTTATTGACAACATCTTGATATACTCTAAGACGCGAGCTGATCATGAACAACATCTCCGTCTTACTTTGGAACTCCTAAAGAAAGAGCAACTTTTCGCCAAATTCTCCAAGTGTGAATTCTGGCTTAAAGAGGTTCAATTCTTAGGACATATTGTCAACGAACAAGGTATTCATGTAGATCCCTACAAGATCAGTGCGATTAGGGATTGGGATACACCTACTACTCCTACTGAAGTTCGTTCTTTTCTTGGTCTAGCGGGTTATTATCGCCGCTTCATTGAAAACTTCTCAAAGATTGCAGTTCCTCTAACTGCTCTAACTCAGAAGAACAAACCCTTTGATTGGGGATTCAAACAAGAGGAAGCGTTTCTGACTTTAAAACAAAAGCTTTGCGATGTGCCTATCCTAACATTGCCTGAGGGTAATGACGATTTCGTCGTTTATTACGATGCATCTAAATTGGGCCTTGGCTGCGTCCTAATGCAAAGAAACAAAGTCATAGCATACGCATCAAGACAGTTGAAGATACATGAGAAGAACTACACCACTCATGATCTTGAGTTGGGCGTAGTTGTCTTCGCTCTTAAGATTTGGAGACACTACTTGTACGGTACAAAATGTGTGGTTTTCACAGACCACAAAAGTCTTCAGCATACCTTCAATCAGAAAGAGCTCAACATGAGGCAACGACGTTGGGTAGAACTTCTAAACGACTATGACTGTGAAATTCGCTACCATCCTGGTAAGGCGAATGTCGTGGCTGATGCTTTAAGTCGCAAGGAACGTACTAAGCTTCATTGTGTCCGTGTCCAATCTGTTATTCAAGCCCAATCCGATATCCAAGCATGCATTTCTCAGGCTCAACAATCTTGTGTTTCACAAGGTTTGATGGATAAGGAATTTCCTTATCACATAACACCTGCTCTTGAACTGAAGGACAATGGATCGTATTATTTCATGGACCGTTTGTGGGTCCCAAGCCAAGATAATATTCGTACCCTGCTTATGGATGAAGCCCATAAGTCTCGTTATTCTATTCATCCTGGCTCAGATAAGATCTATAAGGATCTTCGTATTCGGTATTGGTGGCTTGGTATGAAGAAAAACATTGCCTTATACGTATCTAAATGCCTTACTTGTCTAAAGGTTAAGGCTGAACATCAGCGTCCTTCTGGTTTACTGGAACAGCCGGAGATCCCAGTTTGGAAATGGGAAAACATTACTATGGATCTCATTACTAAACTCCCGCGCACAAAGAAAGGTCACGATGCCATCTGGGTAGTCGTTGATCGTCTTACCAAGTCAGCGCATTTCTTGCCAATCCATGAGGATTATTCGGCTGACAAACTTGCTCAAATCTACCTGGATGAAATTATAGCTCGACATGGTGTTCCCTTGAACATCATTTCTGACAGAGATGCTCGTTTTACTTCTCATTTTTGGAGAACCATGCAATCTGCTATGGGGTCCCAACTTAATCTGAGCACAGCCTATCATCCGCAAACGGATGGTCAATCTGAAAGAACAATCCAGACACTGGAGGATATGCTCAGAGCTTGTGTGATCGACTTTGGTGGTAGTTGGGATTCACATCTTCCGTTGATTGAATTCTCCTACAACAACAGTTATCACTCCAGCATCAACATGGCTCCTTTCGAGGCTCTCTATGGTCGAAAATGTCGTTCACCAGTCTGCTGGAATGAGATCGGTGAGGCTCAGCTTACTGGGCCTGCCCTCATTTTAGAGACAACAGAAAAGGTAAAGAAAGTTCGTGATAACCTTCAGACAGCTAGAAGCCGTCAAAAGAGTTACGCGGACCTAAAACGCAAACCCTTGGATTTTCAAATCGGTGATCGTGTATTACTTAAGGTCTCACCTTGGAAAGGTGTGATCAGATTCGGAAAGAAAGGAAAACTTGCACCTAGATACGTTGGACCATTCAAGATCGTCGAAAGAATCGGTAAGGTGGCCTATAGACTTGAGTTACCTCCTGAACTTGGAAATGTTCATCCAACCTTTCACGTGTCCAATCTCAAGAGGTGTTTAGCTGATGAGAACCTCCACATATCGCTTGATGAAATTCGTGTTGATGAAACACTGAAATTTGTTGAGAAACCAGTGGAAATCATGGAACGTGAAGTCAAGTGGCTCAAACGCAAGCGCATTCCTTTGGTCAAGGTTCGTTGGGAATCTAAACGTGGACCCGAGTTTACTTGGGAACGCGAACATCAAATGAAGGCGGAATATCCGCATCTTTTTCCACGAGTTTCCTCTAAATAAATTTCGGGACGAAATTTCCACAAGTAGGGGAGACTATAGCATTTGTGCTCGATATCATTATGAACAGTTCAATTATTAATAAAATAATGTTATTTGATCCCAATGTTTGTTTGGTTGTGTTTTACATTTTTCGTGTTTTGACTTTTGTTCAATTTCAAACTCTACATCGCTTTCTAGAGAATTATACGCAAACTGGTGCGTAAACGTACTCAGTTTAATGCGACAAATACTCCGGAACATCAACATATACTCAACATACCTTAAATAACCTTTACATGACTTAGAAATAAGTTTTAAAGGCTTTGGTATGGCAAAAACAAGTTAATTCGCTTACAGGGACTAAACTTGACAAACTGTGAAAGTATGCCAATTTGAACTGTAACAAACATTCCGGAACATGTCCATAAGTTAAACATACCATAAATATCCATTACATAGCTTAGAAATAGGCTTTGAGGGGTTTGGTATGATAAAACAAACTTTTGGATCATTCAGGGGCTAGAAATGTCAAAAAGTGCACAAGTTTGCACTTTTGCGCATAACTTACGTTCTGAATACATCCGGACATCCAAAAATTTATGTAAGCATCCTTATATTATGCCTTAGTGTATGGCATGAGAAAAATCCATTCGTCGCGCAATTTGGATCGTCTTTCACGCTTGTGCGCATTCCGTCGTAATTAACCTAACATCGCGACCGTACGGCCAAACGAACCGACATCCGAGATATTTTTGAGCACAATTAAGTTCCCTATACTTTAACTTCATCTTAGATCTTTGAAATGGGGTTAACGGGGCTTAAACGTGCCGAAAATGCATCAAATACCAAGTTTTGGAGCTGCAGGGACCAAAACTGTAAATCTGCCAAACTAAGGGCTTACGGACCGTAAGCCAAAACCCATACGGTCCGTAAGGTGTCCCCAGTACAGCAGATTCAATGAACCCAACTGTTGCCTCTTCAACTTGGTGAAAGGTCCAATTCTTCTTGCCTCTTCAGAACAATGAGGGGCAAAACTGATGCTCATTAAGTGTTACAACAAGTGTATGGACAAGATCATGGCACGATATTCGAGAAACGATCCTAACGGTTATGCTTTTCCTATAAATACCCCCCCATTCTTGCAAAAACCCACAACAATCTGATCAAAATGCTCTAAGTTGATGCCATTGCTTCATACCTGAGCTCTTTGATCAAGATTAGCATTCGGGGACCCTTTGTAAGTGTTCCTTCGTTGTTTTATCGCTTTTCGAGTCCGAAAGTCGAACATTGTTTGGCTTTCTGCATTGACCAGTTTATGGTCGATGCGAAGTTCGTTCGAACTTCATAACGTGAGCGTGATCACGATGGTTATAGTCCGTAGTGACTATACCTACTGATTACCACGGCATCTAGGCTCAGTGACGAGTCGTAGTTTCGACCAAAATGCGCATTCTTGCGTGTTTTGTAACCAAACTTCTCGTGAGCATCAAAGCCTTTTTGTTTTGATGCCAAACCTGTTTTCTAAACTTAGTTAAGCATGTTCTAACATGCTTAGCTCGTCACTTTTAGTATAGTGCTTATGTAGGGTCGTAAGGTAAGCGATCTAAACAATCACTTACACTTTCGAACCCGACCCAGTTGGTCGATCATTAGGATCCGGCCAAACATATTAGGTGACCATAGCTATAACCTTCCGAGGTTATACCTTATGATCACGGTGTTAGGCGTTCCAAACGCGTTCTACGCGAACGACGCATTAAGGTAGCATAAGCTACCTAAACGGGTCGTAATGGGTCGCAAGCACTTAGGTTAAGTTTCATTTTAGTATGTAGGTTTTGTTAAACCATATCACACGAGTCTCTATACTCGTTTGGTTTACGAACCCGCATACTATCTGATCCTCTGATTCAGGTCCGGTATATTAACATAGTTACCTATATTAGGTGTCGTTGATATCCGTGATCTCTAGCGTTATTTGGTTATTATACAAGAACTTCAAAGCAATCTCAGGTGAGTACATAGAACCCCATCTTTTACTGTTTTCCAAACTGTTTTGGGGTGGAACACATGTGCCTACTTGTTACTTTCATGCTTTCCTGTTTTCACATCATATACTCGCTATGTTCTTTAGTACACTGATTAGTACATGATTTACATTACATTGTTTCGCTATGTATGTTTACTTAGCATACTTAGTACATTGATTTACATTACATCATTCTGCTACATATGTTTACTTGGCATATTAAGCACATTGTTTTACATTACCTTTTCTGCTATGTATGTTGACTGAGCATGCTAGCACATTGATTTACACGACTTTTATGCTATGTATGCCCATTGTGTGCGTACTTAGTACAATTATTTATCACATGCCTACATTTCGGTATGACATTTGGTTTGTTTAAATTATACAATGTACATTCATTAACACCGATCATGCCGCCCGTTAGTAGGTAATGGTACCATAGGACTTGACAACTCCCATTCCTGAAATCTCGGGTCTGTTTGGATTGGAAGGAATGACCGAATACGATGAACATAACACATATAGAACTTTAATTTGTTTAAAGGACTATCACTACAGTTACAAAGGCTTGAATGTATGCATTTACACAATACCACATAAATGTTTGTATCAGTATAGCATGCAATTGTTCCACAAAAACATAACTTTGATTTAAACCATGTTTTACTTCAATACCTGGTTTTTGTGCATTTCAGATATGGTTTAGTTGATACCATACATGACACTTTTGGATACACATTACATGATTTACATTAAAACATAAACATTTTGACATTGACATACATATTTGGTGGTTTACATCGAACATAGACATTTCGACATGGTTTACACAATAACACTTAAAAATTGATTTACACATGAACAATATACATTGGTGGTTGGTTTGGGCAAATGGTTCGAGTAACGTGGCGTATGTAATATGATACAAACATGGTGGATACGCCGCTGGTACTTCCTATATATAAATGCTTGTATAACATTACATATCGTAGCGTTATCTAAGTCATTTCAGTTTAGACACATTACATTTTACACAAATAACATACTCTTCACAAGACATTATTTTTACAAACAAACTTATCTTATTCAACTCATTTTACTTGGTTACCCGTTTAACCTTACACTTATCTATACATATCATCTGATATTATCGTTTTTCAAATGGTTTACAAAGCAAGACAAATTACAAGGTTCATGACTGACTGATATGAAACATTTCTTTAAACTCAAGTCATGAATCCCATTTTCACAAAACCTATGTATCTCACAGGCATTTTTATGCTGACGTACCTACTTTCACATGTGTTTTCAGGAGCTATCATGTAGGATGACAATGGTGACACTAGGGCGGACCTGTGCTTAGTAATTAAAAATGAAGATAGACTAGTTTAATTACGTTATGAACTTTGTATTTCCTGTTTTGAAACGATGTAACACTCATGTTTAATAAATAAAATGTAACTTTAATTTCCATGGTTATGAAACAGTTAATTCTGTCCCAACACTCCCCGGCGTTTCCGCCGCGGTTGCATGTTATACGCGGCCGAGGTGTGACAAAAGTCACATCCCCTAAACTTGGATGACCTCGTAACTCTTATGCAGCGGGAAAACGTAGCATACCGCGCCAGATCTTTAGTTCCCTGAAATACATGTAAGTTGGAAAAATCAACAAAAATTGTTGAGCGAGTTCATGTGTAAGTGAGTAATAAAACCTTTGTATGTATAAAATCCCTGGTATGTAGCAAATATGTGTGAAACTTTAGAAAACATACTCGTAAGTATTATCTTTTAAAACGTTTTCACAAAATATTTCTTGAAGAAAAGAACATGTACTTAGGCTTCCACCAGAAAATATGTGTAAGTAATATCTCTTTTCTTTGCTTATTCCCTCTCATCTAAAACAAAAAAAAAACAAAAAAAAAATTGAATTTTCTGATGCGTTGGTCATATTTTCTGATGATTTCTGATGCGTTCGTCAGATTTTCTGATTATTTTATCAGAAATGTCCTCAGATTAATCAGAAAACATCAGAAATTCTGTTAAAAAAAAACTTTTTTCAGATTTTCTGATTATTTCATCAGAAATGTCATCAGATTTATCAGAAAACATCAGAAATTCTGTTAAAAACAAACTTTTTTCAGATTTTCTGATTATTTCATCAGAATCTATCAGATTCCATCATAAATTATGTTTAAAAAAAAAATACTTTTTTCAGATTTTCTGATTATTTCATCAGAAACTCATCAGAATCAATCAAATTCCATCAGAAATTATGTTTAAAAAACGATTTTTTTTCGGTTTTATCAGAAATTTCATCAGATTCATCAGATTTTCTGATCCGAAAAAAAATCTCGACGGTTCAAGATCATTTTTTATATCTTGCATGATTCGTTATTTTTTGAAGCCTCATCAATCGACAGCCTAAACACTTATCCTATATTGGATAGAAGATATTTATATCCTAGTTGTTGGGGATACAAGATATAATGCTTACATTTAGGTGGAATTATAAATCGAGGTGAAGAATTATAACGACAAAAGAAATATAATCAGATGATCATCCATAAAAAGTCGGACGTTTGCCAAATAAACTTTCATGCCAATGAAGATACAGTCAACGAGTGTCACAAAAAAAATGCCTACATGATAACATGCCAAGAAGAAAAGAAGGATACATCTTCAGCAAGTTTATTTGTTATTTCTAAGTATAAATGCATTGATTGTATTTTTAACAAAAAATTGGGGGTGATTGTTGGGAAACTTTGTTGTTAAAAATAGTTTAAGTTACTTAGAAATAATTCCGTCAACACGAAACGACCGACGAACCGTCCCAGAAGCTCTAAATATGGAGACCGAGAAAGAAAAAATAATCAAACTTCAAAATTCTTTGATTAAAGATCACGACAAGGTTACAAGACTTCAAAATATTAGCGATACATTATGGAGTTTAAAAGATACAAAGTCAAAAAATTGTGTTAATAAGATAAAATATCTTATTAACACATAATATATTTTCTACGAAATGCTACCATAACAAAAAAATGGAATTTTCTTTTAGAAAAAGCCAGCATCAGAAAGAAAAAAAATAGTCTTTCTTTTTGGTAAGCATTCATCAGAAAAGGAAAAAGATTCATTTTTCCTAAAAAGGAATCTCTATATTTTTCATTAGAAAATATATATCTCAAATGAAAGGTTTCAACAGAAAGAAAGGCAAGTTGGTGACAAAAGAAGATGAGCCACATTAAAATAATGGATGAGCAAACAAATCAACTTCTCATTAACCAATCACATTTGAGATAGACATACGAAATTCTCTATAAATACGTAATTCCTATGAAGGAATTATGTGTGTCTTGTGTTGTAATATTTCAAATAGAGTTTTTCTTGTGAGTTTACCCCCTGGTTTGGCCCAGGGGGGTGACATTTAGATTCGAGTTTATTCTCGGATCGACCCCTTCTTCTTTAATTAATAAGAATTAATTATTGAAGATACATCACTCTCACTGTCTCTATTTTTATTCTTTGAATGTTTATATACTTCACAAACACCCGTCTCAACGAGCGAAGAAAGTTGCATCGTTCTAACAGGGCCCCTAAAGGGGACCAACACATGTGGTTTTTGGGGGTGTGACAGTTTGGTATCAGAGCCACTGGCTATAGTGAACAAGGTTTTAAAAATGTTTTTGTAAAACCAGACTATAACCGAATAACTTCGAAAATCGACCATGACACTCAGCACCAGATTGCAAGGTTTGTCTTCTGTTTACTTTTTACATTACTCGTTCAGTAGTCACACACTCACAGCTTGCACGAAATGACATACTAGATACTATGGAGATTTTATAGTGTGACACTGCTCTTCGAATTTTGTGATTTGTAATCCTGTAATACCTTTCTTTGTGTTATTTGAATGTGAGGGAAACTTCTAGCGCAAGTTAAGAGGCACTGAGATAAGCATGCAAATTGCCTTATTATTATGGGTGCACACATAATAATGTGAGATACATGTAAGTCCTAGTGAGACTTAACAAGTGTGAGAAGGGTTCTGCCCTGTTGTGTGTAAACTTCGTAGTTTGTAGATTTCAACGTGAGACTTGACTCTTACCTCACCTCGACTCTTAAGTTTGTTCTCTCTCCTTATATAGAATCACGAGCGGACTAGGTCACGGACGCAGTCACATTGCGATGACTCAAGCTGAGCTGACAAATCTAATTAATACACGTGTGGTTGAGGCTTTGACAGCCTACCAATGTCACACCCTGGCTTTGCGGAAGCGTGGTTAATTTGGTGTGACTTCTTAATACCATAGCTTAATCATAACAAAGCTATATGAAAATAAAACCATGCAGATCATCCATTGATTTTTTTTTAAAAAAAAAAACAAAAGTAACGTAACATTGTCTTAAGGCGTTGACTCATGCAACGGAAACTACAACCTGAAAACATAATAACATTGTTTAAATGACACAAACACCAACATGAAATAAACGCAGTTTAAGGACTGTGACTCGTCCAGGTAAAAGTCACATCCCCTAAACTTGGATGACCTCGTAACTCTTATGCAGCGGGAAAACGTAGCATACCACGCCAGATCTTTAGTTCCCTGAAATACATGTAAGTTGGAAAAATCAACAAAAATTGTTGAGCGAGTTCATGTGTAAGTGAGTAATAAAACCTTTGTATGTATAAAATCCCTGGTATGTAGCAAATAAGGAAAAAGAGATCACCAATGGTTTGCAAGGCCATTGATATGTGTGAAGTGCAAGTAGGAAGACTTAAACCTAGCGGATTTTGCGTTGGGTACAAAGTCACCCCGAGGTCCGTTACGCTGGGCCTGGGGCTGGGCTCGCTAAACCCAGATAGATCTACCGCTACCGTCCCTCGGTCCGACAATGAGGATTAATGGCCTCAAGTTGCGCCTACCCACTCACATGATCTAAGTAGTAACCCTCCTTACGCTAACCATATCATGTAAAAAGTACTTGTAATCAAAGTAACATGTATTTCACCCCGCAGTTTAGAAAACTGAAAACAGTTAAGAGAAAAGGGGGACATGAACTCACAGTGGTGCGTCTCTATCAAGAAAATCTCCTGATCAATCTGTTGTGCGACGACCTACACGTACTAACTTCTATTAGACGGACGGCTGTGCCTTAGTTTAAGGTTTAAGTTTTTGGGAAATAGTTATACAACTATTTTGTCACACCCTCAAAACCCACCTGCGGATAACACCCACTTTGAGGGCGTGACTGACCAGGATCCAGCCACCAATTATACTAAGCATTGGTTATTAGTAGAGTAAATTGCTATCATGAGAAGTTTAGCACATCTTAGTTTAAGTTCGATAGTAAGTTTAAACAAAACAGCGGAAGCATAAACCAAATAGTTTTAAAAGATAGTTCATGGTTCAAGATAAATAAAACACAACACACGGGTTTTGACGATCACTACACATTCCCAAGCAGCAGCTCCTCAGTCACTGGTTACCTGCAAAGCATGCAGTAAGGGGTCAACAATAATGCTGAGTGAGTTCACTAGTTGTCCAGTTTTAATTACCAAAGACTTGTTTCACCAGTTAATTTATCCGTTTATACATGCCATGGGGAGCTACCCCAAAAGTTAGCGACTAAACTGTTTTTCCAATACCGAACACTAGGTAACCGTTTGCGTTTCCGCAGGATGCCCCGATGTCAATGTTCTATCATCATTGACGGATGCCTGAGTACATTAGTTCACGACCGATCCCATACCATGGCACGGTGTGAGGTTGGTAAAACCTAAATAGCGCTATCAACTAATAACCCGTTCGCCTGGCCCCGGCGACTAATCGATATTATGTAGTAGGGACTTGAGTGATAGAGTTGCGTTTAGTGCCGTTTGGTTGCATTCCGTATAAACAGTAATTAACTAAAAGGTTTCCCAATACAAGGGAAGGAAAAGTAAGTTTGTTCCCAGTAACTAGGGAAGGAAAGTGAATGGTATCCCCTTTACAAGGGGATAGGGTTGTTTTAGTCTCGTGTCCCAAACCACCGGGACGCATGCTTTTAAGTTGTGAACTCACCTCGGGTTGCTCGGTACGTATTTTTACTTGGTTAAGTATGTCGGTCACCACGTCCTAGCATGGTTACCAGTATAGGTCAGGTTGGGGTACAAGTAATCATGTATAGCAACACGTGTAAACACATTTAGCATACAAGCATACAAACAGTTGGGTTATTGGGCCTGACTAACATCTACACAACAAACAGTAACAGATACACATGCAGTCCAGTCGTCAGTTAGCCCAACAAGTTACGGCCCAATAACACTAAGGCAGCCCAGTCGAGACAAGGGTGGTTTCGACTCGTAATGCATGGTTTCGAGTCGCAACCGGGGGATTCCGACTCGCAACCCTGGTTACGGTTCATCATGCTTGGTCTCGAGTCGCAACCAAGGAATGCTGACTCGCAACCCTGGTTTCGGTTCATCATGCCTGGTCTCGAGTGTGCTGCTTGCGAGTCGCAATCTCGAGTCGCAACTAGGAGCTTTCGACGAATCACGTTCTGGTCTTGAGTCGCAACCAAAGGTTCCGACTCGCAACCACGATTTCGTGCACAGAAATGTTTCTAGAACCTGTGCAGATGTACTATCCAATAATATTGCATTTTCATGAGACAAAATGTACTATCCAGTAACATTTCACTAACATGTTTTGTTGTCTAACCCTTGTCTAAAATGGATTAAACACACATATTTTTGAATATTCAAACCATCTTCAAACTGTTCATCATAGATCATAATACATATTCATCATCAACACATTTAATTCTTCATGCAATAATCTCACTTAACAAGAATCTATGTATGCTATTTTCTGTCCGAATATATATCATGGTCATGACATTATCAAATTCCTAATCTAACATCATTTACTAACAATGCTAATCATCAAGTTTGCATATTCATCCATATCCTTCATTTAAGAACAAGCAAGGTTATATGTTCAAAACAACAATTAACCGAGGACATTATTAATCAACATACGGTTTCATTTTTGATTCCTAACAACATGCACATCATCAAAGACATTACTCATTTACAAAAACAATCAAGAAACATAATAATCATCTAAGATCCACTAACCGGTTAATGAGGTTCAAGGGTGAGAATGAAGCTTCTAAACGGGTGCACGTGAGAGTCGATCCGAGAGCTTGGTTCCGAGTAGAAGGAAGAAGATGATGGTGGACGTTGGTGTTTGTAGGGTTTTGGAGAGGAAGGATGAGAGTGAGTGAGAGGAGTGGGAGTGTTTGCAAAAAGGGTGTGAAGGTTTGCCATTCCATCGGGTTTTATAAGGTTCCAATGGGGCTTAGGGGTTCCGACTTTGGGCTTCTCGGTCACAAGGCCCAAACTGACCCATGGGTTACTGTTCACTCGAGACCGGGTGGTCTCGAGTCGGGCTTGGGATCTCGGGTTGGTTGTGGTTTCGGCTCACTAGCAATATACACCTATATATATATATATAACGTACATACATACAACACATAATCACAGAAAATCCATAGTTTCCATTTAATAATATATGTACACGCTAAGTTACATCAAGAAGGTTTCCCGGGAAAATCCGAAGTGTCACATTATCCCCAAGTTTTAAGAACTTTCGTCCCGAAAGTTAAGGCAGTCACTGTCAAGCTAGTATAAGTGAGAATGTTTCAACGGGGTGTCACATCATCCCCCCGTTAGTTTGGAATTTCGTCCCGAAATTCGGTTGTAGCTTCAGTGCTGGGGTTTTCGTTTGGGAACAACTGGGGGTACTTGTGCCTCATCTGGTCTTCCCGCTCCCAGGTAAACTCTAGGCCACGTCGCGAGTTCCAACGGACTCGTACAAGAGGTAACTGGCTACGTTTGAGGATTTTGATCTCTCGATCCGTGATCTCAATCGGTTCCTCAGTAAAGTGTAGCTGTTCATCAATAGTTAGTTCCTTGAAAGGAATTACGAGCGTTTCATCTGATAGACACTTCTTCAGATTAGATACGTGAAAAACGTTGTGTACCGCACTCAGTTCTTCAGGCAGGTTCAATCTATAAGCAACCTTACCGATTTTCTAGGTAATTTCGAATGGTCCAATATATCGCGGATTAAGCTTGCCCCGTTTACCAAAGCGAACCACACCCTTCCAGGGTGAGACTTTAAGTAGAACCCGGTCACCGACCTGGAATTCTAGTGGTTTCCTACGCTTATCAGCGTAACTCTTCTGACGGTCACGAGCTGCCGCCATGCGTTGTCTGATCTGGGCAATCTTTTCCGTTGTTTCTACCACCATCTCTGGGCCCGTGATTTGACTATCACCGATTTCTGCCCAGCAAAGAGGTGACCGGCATTTACGACCGTACAATGCCTCAAAAGGTGCTGCCTGAATACTAGTGTGGTAGCTGTTGTTGTAGGAGAACTCTACTAGCGGTAGATGCTTCTCCCAATTTTTGCCAAAATCGATCACACATGCTCTAAGCATGTCTTCTAGGGTTTGGATGGTGCGTTCGGACTGTCCATCCGTTTGCGGGTGATAAGCGGTGCTCATGTCCAAACGTGAGCCAAAGGATTTGTGCATAGCTTGCCACAATTCCGAAGTAAAACGAGCGTCTCGGTCGGAAATAATTGAGGTTGGCACCCCGTGCCTCGAAACTACTTCCTTTAAGTAAATCTCCGCCAAGGTAGAAAACTTGTCTGTTTCTTTAATAGCCAGAAAGTGCGCGGACTTGGTCAATCGATCTACTATTACCCAAATAGTGTCATTTCCGCGTTGGGACCTAGGTAGCCCTGTAACGAAATCCATGGAAATTTGCTCCCATTTCCATTTCGGGATTTCTGGTTGTTGAAGTAGGCCTGCTGGCTTCTGGTATTCTGTCTTGACTCTCGCGCAAGTCAAACATTTGCTGACATATGTTGCTATGTGGGCCTTCATGCCAGGCCACCAATATGTAGTCTTCAAGTCGTGGTACATCTTGTCCGAACCAGGATGTACTGAGTAGCGGGACTTGTGGGCTTCGTCCATCACGAGTTCACGTAAATCCCCATAGAGAGGGACCCAAATGCGCCCTGTTACATAGTAAGCGCCATCTTCCTTCTGTTCTAGTCGCTGCCTCGACCCTCGCAGAGACTCAGCCCTGATGTTTTCCGGTTTCAATGCTCCAACTTGGGCATTTCGGATCTGGGTAGGGAGGTTAGACTGGATGGTAAGTTGCAATGCTCGCACGCGCTTTGGTATAGTGTCCTTTCGGCTGAGGGCGTCTGCCACGACATTGGCCTTGCCCGGATGGTATTTGATGGCGCATTCGTAGTCATTCAAGAGTTCGACCCAGCGGCGCTGTCGCATGTTCAATTCCTTTTGCCTAAAGATATGCTCGAGACTCCTGTGATCGGTATAAATAGTGCACTTGGTACCGTACAGGTAATGTCTCCATATCTTAAGAGCAAAGATCACTGCTCCCAATTCCAAATCATGCGTAGTGTAGTTTCTTTCATGCGTCTTGAGTTGTCGAGGGGCGTAGGCAATAACTTTCTCGCGTTGCATCAACACGCAACCGAGCCCATGGATAGACGCATCACAGTAAACTACAAAGTCGTCAGTGCCTTCAGGCAACGAGAGAATAGGAGCGCTACAGAGGTTATCCTTTAGCCTTTGAAAGGCCGACTCCTGAGCTTCATTCCACTTGTAAATAATGCCTTTCTGAGTAAGAGTCGTGAGGGGTTGTGCAATCTTTGAGAATCCCTTGATGAATCTGCGGTAGTATCCTGCCAATCCCAAGAATTGGCGAACTTCGGTTGGAGTCTTGGGTGTAGGCCAATTCTTTATCGAGTCGATCTTAGCGGGGTCGACGTGAATTCCATCCTTATTGACCACATGCCCAAGGAAATGGACCTCTCGAAGCCAAAAGTCGCACTTCGAGAACTTGGCGTACAATTGCTCATTGCGTAAGAGTTCGAGGATAAGGCGTAGGTGTCGTTCATGCTCTTCTTGACTTTTCGAGTAGATCAGGATGTCGTCGATAAACACAATCACGAATTTGTCGAGGTACGGATTGCACACTCGGTTCATGAGATCCATGAAGACCGCAGGTGCATTAGTCATACCGAAAGGCATAATGAGGAACTCGTAATGACCGTAACGAAGTCTGAACGCAGTCTTGGAGATGTCTTCATTACGAACTCTCAGCTGATGATAGCCTGATCGCAGGTCAATCTTAGAATAGTAGCTCGATCCTTGCAACTGATCGAATAGGTCGTCGATGCGCGGGAGAGGGTAACGATTCTTGATGGTAACCTTGTTCAGCTCACGATAGTCGATGCACATTCGGAATGTGCCATCCTTCTTCTTGACAAAGAGTACTGGGGCTCCCCAGGGTGATGAACTAGGACGGATAAATCCTTTATCCAAAAGTTCCTGTAGTTGCGTAGAGAGTTCCTTCAGTTCTGCAGGGGCTAGACGGTACGGTGCACGAGCTATGGGTGCTGCTCCGGGAGCTAGCTCGATTTGGAATTCGACCTGACGGTGGGGAGGGAGTCCGGGTAGTTCCTCAGGAAATACCTCGGGGTAGTCACGTACTACAGGGAAATCTTCAATCCTCTTTTCCTTTTCGTGAGTATCGGTGACAAGTGCTAGGATAGCGGTGTGCCCTTTCTGTAAACACTTCTGGGCTTTCAGAAGCGAGATAATGCCCGTGATTTCTCCACCTCTGTTGCCTCGAACGATGAGGGGTTGGCCAGAACGGCGAGGAATACGAACCGCTTTCTCTTGACAGAGGATCTCAGCGCGATGTTTGGATAACCAATCCATACCGATGACGACGTCGAAGCTTCCAAGTTTGACGGGGAAAAGATCGATACTAAACGTGTGGCCAGACAATTCTAGTGTGCAGTCGTGGATCACGTGCGTGGCCTCGATGTTCCTACCATTGGCTATCTCGACGACGTGCTTAGAACTTAATAAGGCAGGCGGGTGCTTAAGTTTCTTACTAATGCGAAGGGATACATAACTGGCATCGGCACCGGAATCAAATAACACAGAAACATAGCGATCATCAAGTAGGAACTTACCCGCCACGACGTTGGGGTCGTTCCTTGCTTCTCCAGCTCCAATCACGAAAGCTCTTCCCCTAGCACCATTCCCAGCATTGTTGTTTTGCTCATTGTTCCCAGCTCCCTGATTGTTGTTGCGATTCTGATTTAGTTCAGGGCAATCCTTTCGCATGTGCCCTGTTGCCCCGCATTTAAAACATGCCCGGTTGTTTCCCTGCTGCTGTTGCTGTTGGGGTTGTTGCTGATTCTGCCTTGCTGGGAACTGACTCCTACAATCCTTGGCTTCGTGCCCCATCTTGTGGCATCGCTGACACTGACCCTTGTTACATGCCCCATTATGGTGCCTGTTACACTTGTTGCACTTAGGGTAGCTTCCCCGGTAGCCACCCTGTTGCTGAGTGCCTTTGTTGTTGTCAGTTTTCCTTTGCTGAGCTGGGGCCTGAGTAGAGTTAGCATCCTTGCCCTGATTTCCATCCCACTTTCGTTTACCATCACTAGAAGTTCCTTCCGCAGCACTGATCCTTTTGGGCAACCTGCCCTCCTCCACAGCCTGGTTAGTGAGTTTGTGGGCAAGACGAACCACAGGCTGTATGGTAGTGAGGTTGGCCGAGGTTACATGGCTCCTGATTTCTGGGACTAAACCTTTGATGTACAATTCGATCCTTCAGTACATGGGTCGGGACATGTTTGGGCAAAGAGCAGCATAGTCGTTGGACAGCTTGGTGTAGGTCTCAATCTCTGACCCAACCATCTTGAGTTCATAGTACTCGTCCTCGAGTTTGTGGATGTCATCCCTGTGACAGTACTCTTCCTTGATCATATCCTTGAAATCTTCCCATGCAGTAGTGTTAGCAGTCTCCAAACCAAGCATTTGAATTTGCGCCTTCCACCACGAAAGTGCGCTTCCCTCAAGAGTACCAGTAGCAAACTTCACCCAATTAGCAGGGGGACACTCGCAGACAGCGAAGACAGCTTCGACCTTCTCGATCCAGTGCAGGAGACCTATTGCACCCTCAGTGCCACTGAATGGAAGAGGCTTGCAATCCATGAAGGTCTTGAAGGTACAGACACGTGGTTGCACAGGCGCAGGCTGACCTGTTGTGAGGAGTGAAGCGAAATAGGTTTAGAGACGAAAAGACGATGTGGCGGTAGGATATAAACATCCTAAAACAACGAGCTTACCTATAGGGTGAGCTGCAAAAGCTGTAGCCACCGTGTTGAGCAGGTTAGTGAACTGAGCCTGAGTCATGTTGACGTTTCCTCGTCCGCGTCCACTCATTGTCTTCATAACCAGAAAACATAGTATGAGTGTGGTGTCGTAACATAGCGAGAATGAGATAGAAGAGGGGAGGCGTATCTATCTAATCAGGCAAACTAGTACGTATAGTAAAGCAGACAGCATAAGACAAATAAGCAAGTAAATATGGGTCCGAGCTAGGAGGTCAGATAAGTCGAGCCTTGCACTTGGAGTGTAGTGTCGTCACAAGTCACGGGTTATAGTCTGGTTTTTCTCAAAAAGATTTTCCCCTTTTTAAAACCAAGTTCACTATAACCAATGGCTCTGATACCAATCTGTCACACCCTCAAAACCCACCTGCGGATAACACACACTTTGAGGGCGTGACTGACCAGGATCCAGCCACCAATTATACTAAGCATTGGTTATTAGTAGAATAAATTGCTATCATGAGAAGTTTAGCACATCTTAGTTTAAGTTCGATAGTAAGTTTAAACAAAACAGCGGAAGCATAAACCAAATAGTTTTAAAAGATAGTTCATGGTTCAAGATAAATAAAACCCAACACACGGGTTTTGACGATCACTACACATTCCCAAGCAGCAGCTCCTCAGTCACTGGTTACCTGCAAAGCATGCAGTAAGGGGTCAACAATAATGCTGAGTGAGTTCACTAGTTGTCCAGTTTTAATTACCAAAGACTTGTTTCACCAGTTAATTTATCCGTTTATACATGCCATGGGGAGCTACCCCAAAAGTTAGCGACTAAACTGTTTTTCCAATACCGAACACTAGGTAACCGTTTGCGTTTCCGCAGGATGCCCCGATGTCAATGTTCTATCATCATTGACGGATGCCTGAGTACATTAGTTCACGACCGATCCCATACCATGGCACGGTGTGAGGTTGGTAAAACCTAAATAGCACTATCAACTAATAACCCGTTCGCCTGGCCCCGGCGACTAATCGGTATTATGTAGTAGGGACTTGAGTGATAGAGTTGCGTTTAGTGCCGTTTGGTTGCATTCCGTATAAACAGTAATTAACTAAAAGGTTTCCCAATACAAGGGAAGGAAAAGTAAGTTTGTTCCCAGTAACTAGGGAAGGAAAGTGAATGGTATCCCCTTTACAAGGGGATAGGGTTGTTTTAGTCTCATGTCCCAAACCACCGGGACGCATGCTTTTAAGTTGTGAACTCACCTCGGGTTGCTCGGTACGTATTTTTACTTGGTTAAGTATGTCGGTCACCACGTCCTAGCATGGTTACCAGTATAGGTCAGGTTGGGGTACAAGTAATCATGTATAGCAACACGTGTAAACACATTTAGCATACAAGCATACAAACAGTTGGGTTATTGGGCCTGCCTAACATCTACACAACAAACAGTAACAGATACACATGCAGTCCAGTCGTCAGTTAGCCCAACAAGTTACGGCCCAATAACACTAAGGCAGCCCAGTCGAGACAAGGGTGGTTTCGACTCGTAATGCATGGTTTCGAGTCGCAACCGGGGGATTCCGACTCGCAACCCTGGTTACGGTTCATCATGCCTGGTCTCGAGTCGCAACCAAGGAATGCTGACTCGCAACCCTGGTTTCGGTTCATCATGCCTGGTCTCGAGTGTGCTGCTTGCGAGTCGCAATCTCGAGTCGCAACTAGGAGCTTTCGACGAATCACGTTCTGGTCTTGAGTCGCAACCAAAGGTTCCGACTCGCAACCACGATTTCGTGCACAGAAATGTTTCTAGAACCTGTGCAGATGTACTATCCAATAATATTGCATTTTCATGAGACAAAATGTACTATCCAGTAACATTTCACTAACATGTTTTGTTGTCTAACCCTTGTCTAAAATGGATTAAACACACATATTTTTGAATATTCAAACCATCTTCAAACTGTTCATCATAGATCATAATACATATTCATCATCAACACATTTAATTCTTCATGCAATAATCTCACTTAACAAGAATCTATGTATGCTATTTTCTGTCCGAATATATATCATGGTCATAACATTATCAAATTCCTAATCTAACATCATTTACTAACAATGCTAATCATCAAGTTTGCATATTCATCCATATCCTTCATTTAAGAACAAGCAAGGTTATATGTTCAAAACAACAATTAACCGAGGACATTATTAATCAACATACGGTTTCATTTTTGATTCCTAACAACATGCACATCATCAAAGACATTACTCATTTACAAAAACAATCAAGAAACATAATAATCATCTAAGATCCACTAACCGGTTAATGAGGTTCAAGGGTGAGAATGAAGCTTCTAAACGGGTGCACGTGAGAGTCGATCCGAGAGCTTGGTTCCGAGTAGAAGGAAGAAGATGATGGTGGACGTTGGTGTTTGTAGGGTTTTGGAGAGGAAGGATGAGAGTGAGTGAGAGGAGTGGGAGTGTTTGCAAAAAGGGTTTGAAGGTTTGCCATTCCATCGGGTTTTATAAGGTTCCAATGGGGCTTAGGGGTTCCGACTTTGGGCTTCTCGGTCACAAGGCCCAAACTGACCCATGGGTTACTGTTCACTCGAGACCGGGTGGTCTCGAGTCGGGCTTGGGATCTCGGGTTGGTTGTGGTTTCAGCTCACTAGCAATATACACCTATATATATATATAACGTACATACATACAACACATAATCACAGAAAATCCATAGTTTCCATTTAATAATATATGTACACGCTAAGTTACATCAAGAAGGTTTCCCGGGAAAATCCGAAGTGTCACATATTTCGTGTTCACACTTCGTAATTATTTGGTAATATTTTTCCTTCCCAAGGATGGGGGCTTTAATACATGTGCGTTCGTATATCTTCGAAATATATTATTAAGTCCCACTAAAAATATATTTTAAATCCTTTCACCAAAATATAAATATTTTCCCAAAGTATTATATTTTATTACATATAGTTTTTCCCCAAAATAATACTCTTGTCAAAATACGTGTTCACTAGTATTTTCCGAAAATGCGTAAGTTACGTTTAAAGATCGGGTGGTATTAATAATACCGTTGTAACTTAATATTTATTGTGAAGGCGTTCGCTTTATTTTGGAATCGTTAACCTTCGGTAATATTATTTTAACCCTAAAAATAATATTTGTATAGTTCACAAAATAATCATAAAAATTTCACAAGTGATGTTATGAAAAAATATATATACTAAATATATATTTGTTAAGTTTTATTTTGTGAAAATCCCACCTCCGACACTTAGAAATGTTGTAAATAAAATCGTGGCGAAATTTACATTTTTGAAAACAAGTTAGAAATATATTTATAACACTTGTGATGAAAATATTTCCAAGTGTTAGGTTTTTGAAAAAATTTCGCCAGAGTTTCCCCTGTAACTGGAGGTGGCCACGCTTTCAAGCGTATCATTTTCTTTTACAATTTCAAACAACAATTTTCTCAATCAACAATAAACAATATTCAAACCATCAAACTAGTCAAAATAGATATAAATTGCAAAAATACATGAACTTGCGGTTTATCCAAAATATGTAGTAACTTCCCATTACTTTTAGTGGATCTTTGTATAAATCAACTCGGTTTCTTGAGAGTCTCATTTTTAAAGAAAATAAGTTTCCACAACTTCTTGTCAACATTTACAAAAATAGTTCTTTTGTCAAAACTTTGTGTTACATAAGTGTCTACACACTTGTGTGTTTACAAAAGTCACTCTTGTTCATGTAAAACCCGGTTTAGAAAATATGATTTCTTTTGACGCTTGGTCCTTTGAAAATACCACTTGTAGATTCGTAGATCTACTAGTTTACAAGTCTATTTCATAAGAAAGATTGTCTTTACACAAGTTCATGCTTGATATGTAGTACTGTTCATCATTTAACCCCTTTCATACTTTAACATATTCTAAGTCACGTTTCATGAACATGACTTAACCGGGTTAGATGACGATCCGAGCTACTACTAACATAGATCAACACTAAATAATCACAATAAAACAAGTCTTACAAATTTTACACAACTCTATTGTTTTTATCCAACATGTTTATCATTTTTGTAAACTTTTAGCATGTAATCTTGTATTTTCATGATTTTTAACCGACAAAGTTCATATTAACCACTTTAGAATATATCAAGAAGGCGTTTAGAGTCACTTACTACTAGCTCGAGGCTAGGGAAGAAACTAGTCGAAAAACGAGTGGATAAAAGCAATGTAGCGAGGTCCTTCGCAATCCGAGTGCACCGAGGTTCCTTATACGCGATCCTTAACCCTTGTATGTGCTTGCAATGTCTTGATCAAAATCGAAAAATGATGGATGGGTGCTTGATGTTCTCGGCTGAATGTAAGAGGGAGAGGAGAGAAGAGTGGTGATTTTTGATGTGTGGTTTAGTGAATATGATGGACTATGCTTGATACTTATAGATAAATCTTTCCATTTTAACCAAAGGGTTTTATGTCCACTTGATATTAGACAACCAAGATTATTTTAATCTTACAAGGACAAGGGTGTCACCATATGGTGACCGATTTCGTTGGGGGGGGGGGTCTATGGTTCCATTTCAACTAGATAGTTAAGGTCTAGTTAGAAAGTTAGGAGGTTAATCCGGTTACTAGCGTGTAGTAAGTTGTGATGGGTGTTAGGGTATTCGGGGACCCTAACTGGCTCAGAAAAAGAAAAACAATGTTGATGGCAATATTTTTATGTTCCGGGTATAGTCCGGTTGGATAATGATCCGTTAAAGTACTTAACAAAGCTTTAAAGTGTCGTAAATACTATTTTTAGTGACACAACTTATTCCCGACACTTTGGAAAGTGTCTAGTAATATTCTTCTCATGTTTTGGCACTTTATTAGTTAGCTTAATGCTGAATTTTTATTTAAAGTGCTGAATTTTGTACTTAAAGTACATTTTAGGCACATCCGGTCACTGTAATTATCACCTAGTGACGCAGTTCTACAACCCTCTTATCCCTACACTCTCTACTAGTGTAGTAAACTATCTCTGGCTCATACAGGCCTTAGAGGCAGTGCCTGCCTGATGCTGGCTATAACAGCATGTTAGATGGGTTATCCGTTCATTGTGCTACTGTGCTTTTGTGCATCAAGGTTGTCACTAAGGTTCTGTATGTAAATAATGGAGTGACAGCAAATAAAGTATGATGCGAGTATGTACATGTATCAGTATTCAGGTAGCAGTTTATCCATAATTTCAAGCAAGCACAGTAATTAAGCAGTAATTAAATATTAATTAAGTCGTACGGATACCTGATTTGGTGAGGGTTGTCACAACCAAGCTGGTACGATATGTGCCAATTACCTTTTATTCTTGTGTCGCGTACACAACTCTTACCCCTGTAATGTATTTTCTTCCGTCCATTAGGTCAGCAAGCGCAACAAAACCAAAACAATCCACATGCTTGTACGTTCAAGATGTTCATGGATTGTAAGCCACAGACCTTCAGTGGGACTGAAGGGGCTGTAGGACTCCTACGATGGTTTGAGAAGGCAGAGTCGGTGTTTGCAATGTGCAACTATCCTGCTCGGGACAGAGTGAAGTATGCTACGGGCGCACTCGAGGATGGTTCCCTGACATAGTGGAATGCCCAGGTTCAGATGTTGGGCATCGAGGTGGTAAATGCCACTACTTGGGACGATTTTAAATAGGTGATAAGGGAGGAGTATTGTCCTCGTGATGAGATTCAGAAGCTGGAGAATGAGTATTATGATCTGAAGATTGTGGGATCCGAGATTGAGGCATACGTGAAACGATCTCATGAGTTGGCTATCATGTGCCCGAGTTTGTCCCGACCTCCGCATCGGAGAATAGAACTGTTCATCAAGGGGTTAGAGCATCGGGACACTTGGGCTATCACTTGGACTGCGAATGTGAAACTTGAAACTTTTGAATCTAAACTCTATCCTCTGTGAATATGAAACTTGATACTTTGTGATTCTTGATTCTTTATGCTATGTGAACGTTTAATCCCTGTGTGTAGTTCCGCCTTAACAATAGTAGCGCTATAGGAAGATGCACCTCCCCATTATTCTTGGGGGTATTGTTAGGAGGATTCTATTTGCTTTCCTTGATTCTTGGGAAAGTGGTTAAAGCATCGGGTGTAACAACTCTAACGAAAACCCATAATTAGGATGGTAATTATCTATTAAGGAAACCCTAATTGAGACACCCAAGTGATTTGGCATAAACCCTGAATTTTCCGGAACAATCGGAATCAGGATCAGGGCCCCTAAAACTCAAGAGGGGTAAACCCAAGCTGAACGTTTATCTAAATAAAACGTTGTGTAGATCTGATTGGACCAATTCATTGATTCAGCCAAGCTAGTCCCAAGCCTAGGCAGCCTATAATTAGACTGCTTAGCTTACGGACCGTAAGGGAAAGGGCATACGGTCCGTAAGCGAGTCCCAAAAATTACTATAAATAGCCGACCTTGGGACTTAAATCTGGAAGTTGAAACGACATTCAAATACGCTGTATACGTCGAGTTATAGCATAATCAGTTCACACCACACACTAATTCACGAAACGCTGCCGCAATCAGGGTAATAACTCGATCGCTATTACGATTCAACGTCCGATCGATTATAACTATCCTACGATTGTCCGAGTGCTGCTCAAATTAAGCTTGTACTTTGATTATTCGTCGTGATTTCGACTCGAATATTTGAGTGCTGTTCAAATTCGGACTATGCTCTGTTATTCGTTGTGAATCCGATTGAATTATTAAGTATTGCACTGGTTAATCGTTGTGAGGGTTTAATCTCGTGAATTGACGTAACTGCTGTATTAGTTACTAAACCATTTGTGTGTGCATTGTGTTAAATTAGGTTTAATCAAGGCTAATCAGTAGGCTTATATCTTGCTCGTTAAATCTACAATGTGAGTCATTCTCTTTTTATCAACTATTTTACAAAACTCCAAGTTATTTTCAAAGTTATAATTACAGGGATTAAGTCTTTGTAATCATCATATTACAGCCGGTATGTGGGGTTTTGTATACATTACTTGTTTCCCGTCACACTTGGACAAACGGGTGGCCAAGGGGTGATCTGACCACAGTCACAGACACCATTGGACAAATGGGCTAGACAATGGATGATCGAGTGACAAATACTGTGGGTAGTTAGGTTGATATCAGAAACATTGTAATCGCTCTTAATACTATAAATTGTAACTAATGGGTCGTTTTAGAAAACTGAAAGATTCACTCAGTATTTCCCCGCTGACAAAACCTTTTTCAAACATGTTTCAGGTGATCTGTGTGATCCAGGAAAAGTGCAGTGAAGCACTACAAGCTCAGAGAAGTGGCTCTAATAAATAAAACATATTTTGGAAAATAAAGATTTCTTTGTGAAATCAACTTATTGTAAATTATGGGATTTTATCCCTAAATTCTTATGTAATATATTAAACGGGCATTTTCGATATTGAAAAGATCCTGAATTAAAAGACTTCCGTTGTCGCCTAAATTAGGTACCACGGGATTCCTGCCTCGCGGCTCTTGAACCGGGTCAAACCGGGCCGAGGGTCGTGACAGGAAAAAGGTGGTATCAGAGCCACTGATCGAGCCACTGATTTAAGCCTATAAATTAAGTATTTAACAAAATACTTAATTCTATTAATTGCGATTCTGTGATTCTGTGTTTTATTAACTAATTATTTGTTAGATATAGTATGGGTAAACAAAAGCTTTCTGCTATCTACCAAAAATTAGATACTGCACCCCAGGAAAAAGGAACTTCTTCCAAACACCCAGCAACCCTAGAAGAAGGGATTTTTGTCCGAAAAGCCCAATATGAAAATCCTCTTACCCCAGAGAAAAGAAATTCGATTATTAGGAAAAGTCAGAAACCCCAAGTCAAGAAAGTGAGGTTTAATCCAGAAATCCAGGAATTAGGCAATAATCCACCTTGGGAAGATAAACTAGACGAAAAATGGGCAAATCTTTATATGCTAGCTACCGTAGCAGAAAATGCAAACCTTTAAATTCCCAATAAACCAAGTCTAGTAGAAAATCCTGTGAGTAAAGGGAAAGAAATAGAGACGGGAGAAAGTTCAAAACAGCCAGAAATAGAAATAAGGGAAGACATTAGGCAAAAGGGAATAGAGATCGGAGAGAGCTCAAAACAACCTGGAGAAATCACATTCCAAGACGAAATAGACCGTCTATTGGCAAACTATGATGTTATAAGCCCTATCCACAATAATCTGTACCCTTATCCGGCCACAGTTCAATTTCCCTTAAACTTAGAACCAGCTATTTCGGAACCGTTAATCCACACCCGACCATTCGGCGAAATGGAAGAATGGTGGACAAATGACTGGCAATTCCAAAGCATAGTTAACAATCCTTACACCTTCCTTCCACAATTTGATCCAGAACATATCCCCAATCCTCCAATGAGCAATGAGAACCTAGCCGAACTTCGTCAGTTTGGTGAAGAACTGATAGGTACCGGGAATAGGATCAGGGAGATGGGGGAACAACTATCCTGGAAGTACGATGAAAGGGAGCATCGTTACTAGAACTGCCAGTTAAACAACCGAGAGAGAGTGGAGTCAAGGAAGTAGGTTTGTATAATAGCCATAATAGCAAACCTAGAACTTTGTAAAATGGGCAATAAAACCTTGTAAGATACTGTGTGTATTGACGCATATATATATAATTTACAACCTCGAAATAGAAGTCGAGAAATCGACAATTTTGACTAGAGATATGTCGTGATAAGATTTTGTGATTATGTGCAATTATTTTACTGAATTTGCAACTACTTGATACTAATAAGTTTATATCTATAAAAATCATCAGATGGAAAATGTTAATAATGAGCCAGTCAATGAGGAGAATCAATCTGAACAAAACTAGGAAAACCAGTATATGACTAGACAAGATATTGAAAATATCATTACTCAAGGGATAGCCAATGCTATTCCAGCAATCATGGCTGCTGCTAGAAACCCTGTTGAACCACAACAAATCATTCCTAGTAAACGTACCCAGGAAGACAATTTTAGCCATACTGTAAACGGAGGAAGCAATCATGATAATCATGATAATGATTCACGACAAGCCCCACTTCCTAAGAAAATGAAAGCTGCAATGCCCGGTTGCACTTACAAAGAGTTTCTTGCTTGCAAACCCACTGAATTTGCAGGTAATGAAGGGGCAACTGCAACACTGCGTTGGTTAGAGAAAACCGAAGCAGTAATTGCAATAAGCAAATGTGCCAAAGAAGATCAAGTCATGTATGCTTCAAATCTGTTCAAAGAAGGGGCACTAGAATGGTGCAACACTATATTACAGGCAAAAGGAAGGAGGGTAGCCTATGCCATGAGCTGGGAAGAATTTAAGAGTCTTGTACAAATAAAATTATGTCCCGAATATGAAAAAGATCAGATGGCAAACAAATTCCTAAATCACCGCATGACGGGTGTAGATTGTCATGGTTATAGCTCGACATTCTTTGAATACGCGAGAGTGGTACCAACATTGGCTTCGCCAGAACCGGTACTCATTTCCCGTTACATTTGGCGTTTAATTAGTGAGATCCGTAACATCGTTAAAGCTGCGAGACCTCGTACTATTGACGATGCTGTGGAATTAGCTAATACCCTAACAGATGAACTGGTGCGCACAAGAGAAGAAGATCGAAAGAAGGAATTAGCTCAAAAGATTACTCAAGGATTTCGTGTGGGTAATACTAAGAAAAGAGGAACAGGGCAATCCTCATCACCTCCTTTCTGCAGAATTGCAAGAAGAAACACTATGGACAATGCAATATAATTTGCAATTTTTGCAAGGCAAGAGGACATCGTGAAGAAGACTGCATAAGGAAAACAAGAATTTGTTATAACTGTAGAGAAACGGGACATTTCCAATCTGAATGTCCTAAGTTAGCTAAACCAGCAGACAATAAAGCTAAAACGGCTGAGGGAGCAACCAAGAAGAATGTACGAGCATTTCAGTTGACCACTCAAGAAGCCGAACTCATTCCAGACGTGATAGCTGGTACGTTCCTAGTTCACGACGTGTTTGCAAAAGGATTATTTGACTCTGGTGCAAACCAAAGTTTTATTAATACTTCATTTTGCCAAGCTCTTAAGCTACCCTTAACCACTCTTAGGCAGATTTTTACAGTCGAAACAGCAGAAGGAAATTCTGTGAACATAGATAAAGTTTTGCAAAAAGGAAAAATAGAACTATTAGGCCATAAGTTTTCTGCAAATCTCTTACCTATGAATTTAGCTGGATTCGATGTGGTACTAGGAATGGATTGGTTAGTAGCCAACCATGCTCGAATCCTATGTGATAGGAATTCCGTAGAAATTCGTACCCCTACAGGAGAAGTAATTTTAATTACAGGAGATAGACCGCGAAAACCACTAAAGTTCATTTCAGTAATGAAGTTGGCTAGTTATTCGAGAAAACAGGAAATGGTGTATATGATTTCCGTAATCATTAACACTAAAGATAAGGAACTTCAGGACATCCCTGTAGTCTCTGAATACCCAGATGTTTTTCCAGAAGAACTACCTGGGTTACCACCTGATCGAGAAGTAGAGTTTAGAATTCATATAATTCCAGGTACTGTACCAATAGCTAAAGCACCTTATAGATTAGCACCCACCGAAATGTTAGAACTGAAAAAGCAATTAGATGAATTATTAAGCAAAGAATTTATACAACCTAGTTCATCCCCTTGGGGAGCACCAGTGTTGTTTGTGAAAAAGAAAGATGGATCGATGAGAATGTGTATCGACTATAGAGAATTGAATAAGGTTACCATTAAGAATCGATACCCATTACCTAGGATTGACGATCTTTTTGATCAACTCCAAGGTGCTAGGTATTTTTCTAAGATAGATCTAAGATCCGGATATCACCGGCTGAAAGTACAAGAAGAAGACATACCTAAAACTGCCTTCAGAACTAGGTATGGTCATTATGAGTTTACAGTCATGCCCTTTGGATTAACAAATGCCCCAGCAGCATTCATGGACATGATGAATCGAATCTGTAAACCATACTTGGATAAATTTGTGATCGTTTTCATCGACGATATACTCATTTACTCCAAAAGTCAGAAGGAACATTGTGAGCATTTACACGCACTCTTAACTTTGTTAAGAAAAGAAAAGCTTTATGCTAAGTTCTCAAAATGTGAGTTTTGGCTGCAAGAAGTGCAATTTTTAGGACATGTGGTAAATCACGAAGGAATCCATGTAGATCCCGCTAAGATAGAAGCAATCACGAAATGGAAAGTTCCGCAAACAGCTATGGAAATTAGAAGTTTTCTAGGCTTAGCTGGATACTACAGAAGATTTATTAAGGATTTCTCTAAGATAGTCGTACCTTTAACTAAGTTAACCTGTAAAGCCGCTAAGTTTGAGTGGGGACCTAGACAAGAAGAAGCTTTTAAGATTTTAAAGCACAGATTGACAAATGCTCCAATTTTAGCTTTATTTGAAGGAACAGAAGATTTTGAGGTATATTGTGATGCTTCAAAGTTAGGATTCGGATGTGTATTAATGCAACGCAAGAAGGTGATTGCATATGCTTCTAGACAATTGAAAACGCACGAAGGGAATTATACGACTCATGATTTAGAATTAGGAGCCATAATTTTTGCCCTTAAGATCTGGAGACATTATCTGTATGGAAGTAAGTTTACTGTTTATACAGATCATAAAAGTTTAAGGTACATATTTGGGCAAAAAGAGTTAAACATGAGGCAAAGACGATGGATGGAAATCCTAAGCGATTACGACTGTGATATTCAATATCACGAAGGAAAGGCAAACGTAGTCGCAGATGCCTTAAGTCGTAAATACCACGAGACACAAAAGCGAGTCCGTGCTCTTAGATTAAATCTACAAGTAGATTTAATGGAACAATTGAAAAAGGTACAGGAAACAGCAATTAAGGAGGATGCTGAAGGAATGAAAGGTTACATAAAAGAACTAGAACAAGGAAATGATGGAATTTGGAGATTCCATAAGAAACGAATTTGGGTACCTAAGCAAGGAGGATTAAGAAATAAAATTCTGGAAGAAGCCCATAAATCTAGGTATACCATGCACCCAGGAAATAATAAGATGTACCAAGATTTAAGAAACAATTTCTGGTGGATAGGAATGAAAAAGGATATAGTCGAATACGTATCTAAGTGTCTAACTTGTTCACAAGTTAAGGCCGAACACCAGAAACCTTCCGGACTACTGCAACAATTGGAAATGCCTGTATGGAAATGGGAACTCATAACAATGGATTTTGTTACTAAGTTACCCAAAACCAGAAAAGGTAATGATGCGATTTGGGTAATTATAGATCGATTAACCAAATCAGCTCATTTCCTACCAATGAAAGAAACCTATAGCATGGAAAGGTTAGCCCAGCTGTACGTAGACGAAGTGGTATCCCTACATGGAGTTCTGCTCTCCATTGTATCGGACAGAGATAGTCGTTTCACTTCTCATTTCTGGACAAGTTTTCAGAAAGCAATGGGAACTCGACTAAATCTGAGTACTGCATACCATCCACAAACAGACGGACAGAGTGAAAGGACGATACAAACTTTGGAAGACATGCTCCGAGCATGTGTGATAGATTTTGGTGGAAACTGGGATAGCCATCTACCTTTAATTGAATTCTCCTATAACAATAGTTATCATTCGAGCATTGAAACTGCTCCATTCGAGGCACTGTATGGACGTAAGTGCAGAACCCCAGTTTGTTGGCCAGAGATAGGAGAAAGTCAATTATCAGGTCCTGAGATTGTACAAGAAACTACTGACAAGATAACTCAGATCAAGGAAAGACTGAAAACGGCTAGAGATCATCAAAAGAGCTATGCAGACAATCGTCGCAAGCCTTTAGAATTTCAAATCAGAGATAAAGTACTTTTGAAAGTTTCTCCTTGGAAAGGAGTAGTACGATTCGGTAAGAAATGAAAGCTGAGTCCAAGATACGTAGGACCATTTCCAATAGTCCAACGAATAGGACCAGTTGCGTATCGATTACAGCTACCAGAAGAATTAGCTGGAGTACATGATGTATTTCATGTATCCAATCTCAAGAAATGTTTATCCGACGAATCCCTGGTAGTACCTCTTGAAGATGTAGAGGTAAACGAAAAGCTGAAATTCATAGAGAAACCACTACAGATCGAAGATAGAAAAGTCAAGTTTCTCAAGCACAAACGACTAGTGCTGGTCAAAGTCAAATGGAATTCAAAGAGAGGACCAGAATACACTTGGGAGCTGGAGAAAGAAATGAAGCGAAAATATCCTCATTTATTCCAGTAAATCTCGAGGACGAGATTTCTCTTAAGGTGGGGAGGATGTAACAACTCTCACGAAATCCCATAATTAGGATGGTAATTATCTATTAAGGAAACCCTAATTGAGACACCCAAGTGATTTGGCATAAACCCTGAAATTTCCGGAACAATCGGAATCAGGATCAGGGCCCCTAAAACTCAAGGGGGGTAAACCCTAGCTGAACGTTTATCTAAATAAAACGTTGTGTAGATCTGATTGGGCCAATTCATTGATTCAGCCAAGCTAGTCCCAAGCCTAGGAAGCCTATAATTAGACTGCTTAGCTTACGGACCGTAAGGGAAAGGGCATACGGTCCGTAAGCGAGTCCCAAAAATTACTATAAATAGCCGACCTTGGGACTTGAATCTGGAAGTTGAAACGAAGTTCAAATACACTGTATACGTCGAGTTATAGCATAATCAGTTCACACCACACACTAATTCACGAAACGCTGCCGCAATCAGGGTAATAACTCGATCGCTATTACGATTCAACGTCCGATCGATTATAACTATCCTACGATTGTCCGAGTGCTGCTCAAATTGAGCTTGTACTTTGATTATTCGTCGTGATTTCGACTCGAATATTTGAGTGCTGTTCGAATTCGGACTATGCTCTGTTATTCGTTGTGAATCCGATTGAATTATTAAGTATGCACTGGTTAATCGTTGTGAGGGTTTAATCTCGTGAATTGACGTAACTGCTGTATTAGTTACTAACCTGTTTGTGTGTGCATTGTGTTAAATTAGGTTTAATCAAGGCTAATCAGTAGGCTTATATCTTGCTCGTTAAATCTACAATGTGAGTCATTCTCTTTTTATCAACTGTTTTACAAAACTCCAAGTTATTTTCAAAGTTATAATTACAGGGATTAAGTCTTTGTAATCACCATATTACAGCCGGTATGTGGGGTTTTGTATACATTACTTGTTTCCCGTCACACTTGGACAAACGGGTGGCCAAGGGGTGATCTGACCACAGTCACAGACACCATTGGACAAATGGGCTAGCCAATGGATGGTCGAGTGACAAATACTGTGGGTAGTTGGGTTGATATCAGAAACATTGTAATCGCTCTTAATACTGTAAATTGTAACTAATGGGTCGTTTTAGAAAACTGAATGATTCACTCAGTATTTCCCCGTTGACAAAACCTTTTTCAAACATGTTTCGGGTGATCTGTGTGATCCAGGAAAAGTGCAGTGAAGCACTACAAGCTCAGAGAAGTGGCTCTAATAAATAAAACATGTTTTGGAAAACAAAGATTTCTTTGTGAAATCAACTTATTGTAAATTATGGGATTTTATCCCTAAATTCTTATGTAATATATTAAACGGGCATTTTCGGTATTGAAAAGATCCTGAATTAAAAGACTTCCGCTGTCGCCTAAATTAGGTACCACGGGATTCCTGCCCCGCGGCTCTTGAACCTGGTCAAACCGGGCCGAGGGCCATGACATCGCGACACTTGGGCTATCCCTTGGACTGCGAACACTAGCATGGCTGAAACTATTTTTATCATTTACATGATGGATATGAGTCTTTTAATCTATTATGCTATATACTCAAACTTGTATACTCGCCAGTACATTATGTATTGATTATATTTTAATACATGTTACAGGCTGATAGTTTGCTGGAATCATGGAAATCAAGCTAGGATTGATGCTTAGAATCTCGCCTAGTCTAATCTAGAAACTTGAACAATGTTTTGTTGCTGTATTCGATACTTCTGTTTGTGTTTGATGTTTTAGACTATGTTATCATGAAACTTAATTAATCTATATTGAAACTATTAGTGTTATGAAAACTCGTGAGCAATCTGAACGCTTAGTGCCGCACCCCAATTTTTCCGCCATCGGTTGGGGTGTGACATACCGTCCACCCTTAGTGTGAGGTTGAAATCTTGAATTTTGGAACCCGAACCATAGGAATATGAGTTGCAAAGTATCATTAATCACTAGTGGTGGTCTATTGGCAAAGCAATGCCTTTAAACACCTTGGGAAGGGGAGGTCTTGGGTTCAAGTTCAAGTCCACAGACGAAATAAGTAAAGAAATTTGCCGTTAAAAAAAAGGGCTATTGGATTTTAAAACCTCAAACTTTGAAGAATTGGCCGATAACACCCGCAACTAACACTTTGATCTGTGACACCCCAAACTTTTAATTTTGTTTGTCATTTCACCACTCAGTTAAAAAATGAGTAACTATGTTAGTCTTCCATCCTAGCTGGCATCATTAATCCTACATGGCACCCATGACGTGGCTAACACATGTTATAAGAAGAAAAATCCTACATGGCATCATTGATCCTACATGTCACCACGTTGCTTACGTGGACATGATTAAATGGCGATTACATGGCACTTGGATTGTCACCTCTTTCCTTAAATACTGTCCACCAACCATCTCCATTAACTCTAATGACCATTGATCTTCTGAACATTGTAATGAAAATTATTTAAAATAAACAAATGAGCCAGAGAATTGTCAACAACGGTTGCTCATCGAGCTCATCAAAATCCATTTCGGACTCCGATAACATTCCTCGAAGAATTGCATGTTCAGACTGCATCAAAATCCTGGAGAGTATCTCTAATGCCTGAGTTCTAATCGATTCAGCCGGTTTTGAATCGAAAACGTCATCAATATCAGGAAACAAATCGAGTAACGAATCGTGCAAATGTAAGATCTTAAACAGCTTCTCCGGCGATCTCCGGCTAATACTAATCGCTTCAACGAAATTGAACCGTTGATTCGCCGGAACTTTAACCGTTTCGATGAAACACGCATCATCTGCAGCCGTTGATCTGAGATCTTCGAAGATCTGTTTGCATAACTTTTTCTCGCTAGCGGACAACACTCTGATACACGGCACAACAAGAAATTGATAATAAAGGAGAAACTTACAGCAGAGAAACAGGAACTGTCGTCGGTGCGGTCGGCGTCGGAGGGCGGCGGAGGCGGTGGCGGAGGGGAGATGTCGAAGAGGACAAAATTGGAGGAGGATCGGAAGGGGATGAAGCGGTCGCTGTAGATGGGGATAGAAGGGACGGGTGGTAGTAGTATGGGGTGGTGGCGTGGGGTGGTGGCGTGGGGTTTGAGGGTGGTGGTGGGGTGGATTGAGATGGTGGTGAAGATGATTGATTGGGGTTCATGGTGGTATATGATTTGGGTGAATGTGGGTTGGGAATGGTGGTGGGGTGGATTGAGATGGTGGTGAAGATGATTGATTGGGGTTCATGGAGGTTTCCATTGAAACCCAATTGTTTGTGCAGGGTTAATCGAAGCAGAGCAAGGGTTTTATACCCATGAATGTGCCACATCGTCAAAAATAGTCCACGTAGGATGCCAGCTAAGATCGAAGACTAACTTAGTTACCTATTTTTTAACTGAGTGGTGAAATGACAAACAAAATTAAAAGTTTGGGGTGTCACAGATCAAAGTGTTAGTTGCGAGTGTTATCAGCCAATTCTTCAACGTTTGAGGTGTTAAAATCCAATAGCCCAAAAAAAACACTTAACTGCACAAATTATACGAAGTTAAAGAATGGCATATTGGTCATTTAAGATATATTTGACTGTAAATTTTAATGTGAAATAGTGTAAAGAATCTAATGTACAACAAACCGATTGCATTAAAGATGTCTAGTATATAGTTGGTAAAGATTGAGAATCCATCGTGTAATTAGGTATATATATAAAGGCTTAATAACACTTTAAATCCTATTGTACTAAGACCATATGTAATGGGGCTTTATAAGGGCATGAAAGATTTTGATAATGCCCTTATACCATTACTCATGGGCATTATAGGGGCATGAAGAGTGAGGGGCATTTCTATAATAATGCCCAAAGAGAAGAAAAATAATGGAAAGTAATAAATGAAATGGGCATTAACCATTACACCTTTTTTAAAAGGGCATTATGATGATGATGTGGTGAAAAATGCCCCTTAGTGGGCATTAACCATTACCTATGGTCTAAGAACGTCAGTACTCCGTAGTGGGCGTTTTGTTTTCAAAAATAGTCCCCAAACACGTCGGAAAACGCCGATCCCCACCCCATGGCGTGATTTGGCGTTTTTTTAAGAAAAAAACCCTAAAGCGTGTTTTGAATCACGCCAAAATGGAAAATTGTTAGCCAATCACATGCATCTCTATTTTTCTTGGCCAATCCCCTTTTTTGGTTATTTTTTTATTTAATTCTTTACACCCCCTTTTAACATAATACACACATCCCCACTATACCCATTTTAGAAAAACGTCCAATAATGCCCCTTGCTGACTAGACTGTCACGTGACAGAAAATGCCCAAGGGTTGGAGCATTTATGATAAAACCACTACACATGGTCTAAGATCATGCGTAGTGGTAAGGGTGAATAATGCCCCCACCCTTGGGCGTTTTCCGCCATGTGGCAGTCCAGTCAGCAAGACGGCATTATTGGGCGTTTTTACAGAAGGGGTGTAGTGGGATAATGTCCAATAATGTCCCAATCAATCATTACACAATTACTGATTTTTTTTAAATTAAAAACTAATAACTTACTTCATTAAATAAAAAATTACAATATTTAGAATAAAAAAAAATAAAAAAGGGATAAAGTTAAAAAAAATATCTAAAAATAATTAAAAAAAACGGAAAAAAATAAAATACATTAATTTCCGTCTTCGCTTTCGGCATCTTCGCCTTCCTCGTCCTCCATTTCTTCTTCACCCTCAGGTGGGATATACCGAACCGATCATGCGTGTTGTACCAAATCAATCGTTAACGCGGAATGGTGGGGTTCGTAACGCAATTCTTGTGCATTATTCACTATTTCTTCCATTGACGCTTGCGGATGCACCTTCTGAACGGCTTCCGGTACATAATTCTGGCATATCGCATTTCCTTCGTCTTCCAAAATCATGTTGTGCATGATTATACAAGCATACATAGCATCTCTCATTTTTTGCCTGGTCCATGCACGACAAGGATTTCTCAAATATTGCCATCGTTTTTTAAGAACCACAAAGCATCTCTCAATGTCTTCTTGTGAATACTCTTGAACCTTCTTAAAGTGTGCTCTTTTTTCATCGATAGGATCACTAAACTTCTTCACAACAATCAAATACCTAGGATAAATTCCGTCGCACAAATAGTATCCATGAGGGTAGTAGTTTCCGTTTGCGTAAAAAGACGCTTTTGGAGCTCTGCCAGAAATGTAGTCCTCTAACAACGGAGATTGTTAATAAACAATTATATGATTGCATGGCCGACCACGCCAAAGTAAGCCGACCAAACCCAAAGGTTCTATGAGGCAACCGCCTGAAGAATGATAGTAGTTCCCTTTTGGTGACCCCGTGTGTGTTGACCTCACCATGCGGTCGGGCAGTTATCCCAACGCCAATGCATGCAATCCAAGCTCCCGATCATACCCGACAAACCATTCTCACTAGAATGTACCTCGTAAATATTTTGAAGGTCGTACCATGTGGGCGTTCTCAGATAACACGCACCATACAAATTTATAATAACTTTAACAAACGTATACAATCATAAGCTAAAAAAATAAAAATAAAATACTTGTAATGTTTATAGTAAAGTATAGGAATGTACCGCGACAAAAATGCTCCAAGGTGTCTCGCGTTTTTTTCTCGGCCATTTTTAAATACTCGTCGTTGATGTCGGTCGTGTTTCCGTAAGCAAGGACTCGTAGCGCCGACGTACACTTTTGAATACCGGTGAATCCAAGTGTCCCTTTCGCATCCGCTTTTTGTTTAAAATAATCCAAGTTGTTTTCAAAGTCGTCGACGATGCGTAGAAACAAACGCTTACTCATTCGGAAACAACGCCTAAAAACTTATGGGTTCGGAAATGTTGGCGCTTCATCGAAATAATCTTTCATCAACTGATCGTTTGTCGCACGTCGGTCGCGTTCAATATAATCTCTTGTTTTAATTTCACGTTCGGGCCGGCTACAATGCTTCACATATCGGACCGCTAGTTGACAAGCACTCGTAACCGGCTGTTACTCGACCTCCTCATCGGCAGATTCACCATCATCCGCTAAAAACTCTCTATAGTAATAGTTTGCGATGGACGAGGAACTAGGGGAAGCCATTTTTTTATAAAAATGGTTTAATATTTGAGATTGTAGAGGTTTTTGTTTGTAAAAATAGAGTGGAAGTGTGTGTATATATATATATATAGGTGGGAAATGAAGAAAATAAAATAAAACTAGCCGTTGCTTTTTGACTGTTGCAACGGATTGATTGGTCAAAATTTCGCCTCAACCGCGTGATTCAAAACACGCCAAAACAAAAAAAAAAGGTCAAACACGCCCAGGGGCAGTGGGTCGGCATTATTGGGCGTGATTGGTGGCTTTTTTGGAAAAATTACCGCCCACTACGAGGGTCTATTAGTAAATGATTTTGTATGACTATATTCAGCTCTTTAACATATATATTAATTTATGAGGTTAGCATGGTATATACTTCGCTGTTATGTTACTTTGTATTATTTGCTCAAGTATATTAATTATTAAAAATGTTGAGTTATGTAAAACGTTTCTTAAGAGTAGAATTTAATTAAAAAACTTAAAACATTTTCTTAAGTGTATAATTTAATTAAAAAACTTAAAACATTCCTTAAATTTTTATCATATTGCTAAAAGAAAAAAAAATTTTGGAAATGTTTCTTTAAAAGAATTTAATTATAAAAGTTTATAACAATGGTTAAGTTTTTATCATATAGGCCAAAAGAAGAAAATTACATAAAAAAGGAAGTGGGCCATTGAAAGAACAACGATTAAACCAAATGAACTTTTTACTTGACCCGATTCAATCTGAACTGAACCGAAAAAAATTATTACATAGCGATAAACAAGTGGTTCCCTATAAATTTTTGCACCCCATGAAAAATTTTCCTGGGTCCGTCACTGTCTGTGGGGGTGATCCGTAAATTCAACATTTGCCGCATAGGAGCATTGTGCATGCCTTTAGAACCGAAGATTGTTAAAAAAATGAAACCACAAACATACAATTTTTTTTTAAATTACGAGATTTTAGGAGCCGCGTGTTGCAGCGGAACTGTTAAACCAAACCGAAAGATAGTCATAAACGTTTGATTACGCACACGCATTGTAGATCATTATGTAAACAAAACGATATATGACATTGGTTTGTTATGGTACGAACACTCACTACAACAAACAAAGAGAAAACCCAAATGTCCAAAAGGATTTACATTGATCGATTGAGAACCATAAAAATGAGTAGCGTTAGCGGTACCAATTTGAAGTTGATTTTATAAAATTAACACGTAAATATGTAGTTTTTAATATCACCATTCCACAAAGCTTAAATTTACCTTTATGACAAACTTAAAGTTCGCGAGCTACAAAGAAAGCTTTAAGAAAAAAACAAACAAACAAATGCAATAAATATTAAATAGAGATGACAAGTTCGCATCTAATACACATGGAATTAAATATATTATGGACTCGAAACCTTAAATAAATATAGCTAAAGGGCTTTATGCGACATGTGGCATGCCACGTCAGCAAGGGGCTTTATGGGGCGTTATGCAATTTGAGGCCGTAGTCATAAAGCCCTTTTGTCATCATTACTAAATTAATTTAATTTTCATTTTTTTAAATAATTTATAAGTTTTATAAAATTAAAAAACATTCCATTAAATAAAAAACAATACATTAAAATTAAAAAAAAAGTTAAACAAAAAAAAATTACACCTAAAAAATAAATTTATTCTTCGGTTTCATTTTCGTTCTCTCCTTCTTCCTCTTCGTTTTCTCCAGCATCCAAACCTACGTCATCAAAGTTCCCGTCTTTGAATTCCTCAACCTCTCCTTCCTCGGAATCTTCGTCGTGATCACTGTTGAATCGAATTGGGCGAATCGTCCAAGCATGCTCAACCAAATCCGCCTTCAACGTGTTATGTATTTCTCTTGATCGCAATAGTTGAACATTTGCGAGTCTCTCTTCCATTGTCGCTTGGGTTCCTTCGACTAAATCTTTGGGAATATAGTTTTGGCATATCGCTCTTCCATCATCCTCAATGATCATATTATGCAAAATGATGCAAGCATACATGGTCATTCGTATTCTATCCTTATGCCACATGCGACAAGGATTTCTGATAAAATGTCATCGTTGCTGTAGAACCCCAAAACACCCCTCGATATCCTTTCTCGAAGACTCTTGTAATTTTTTAAAATACTTTCTTTTTTCATCGAACGTTTCAGAAAACGTTTTAACAATAATCGAATACTCCGGGTAGATACCATCGGCCAAGTAGTAGCCATGCTCGTAATCGTTCCCGTTTGCATGAAAACCGGCCTTTGGTATAGTTCCAGAAATGTAGCCCTCTATTAATGGTGAAGCCTCTAACGTATTAATATCGTTAAAACACCCGGCTACACCAAAGAAGGCCGACCAAACCCAAAGGTCGTGTGACGCAACACCTTGTAATACCAAAGTTGGCCCTTTTTGATCACCCCGTGTATGTTGTCCTCGCCATGCGGTTGGACAATTATACCAACGCCATTGACGACAATCCAAGCTACCAATCATGCCGGGTATTCCATGCTTTTCTAGATGCACCTCATATATTTTTTGAAGGTCGTTCCAAGTGGGGTTTCTCAAATAACGTTTTCCATATAACTGGCATATACCTAAAATATAATTTAATATACAAAAGTTTTACTAGTAAGCTACTAAAAAATAAATATATAAAAGTAAATAAATAAAAGACAATAAAAATTACCATAGCAAAAATGTTCCAAGCAATCTCGGGTTGTTTTCTCCGCCATCTTCAAATACTCGTCGTTGATGTCGTACGTGTTTCCGTATGACAATACGCGTAAGGCGGATGTGACCTTTTGAATTGAGGTGAAGCCTAGATATCCTCGCGCGTCCATTCTTTGCTTAAAGAAATCATACCTATTTTCCAAATCATTATTAATGCGCAAAAATAACCTTTGGCTCATCCGAAAACGTCGTCTAAAAACATTCGGTCCGTGAACCGGTGTCGCATCAAAATAGTCTTTCATCAAACGCTCGTTCGCGGCTTCACGATCTCGCAAGATATAGGTGCGTCGCAAGATGGGTCGTGGAGGGGGAGTAGGCCGAATGTGCTCAAATGCTTGTATCACAAAAGTACATGCACTCGTAACCGCTTCTTCCTCGGCCGCGTCTTCGTCGGGCGAAAAAAAGTTTCGGTAAATTTCGGTGAAAGAGTCTTCCGACGGGGAACCCATTTTTTGGAATAAGGTGAGACTAGCTTCAACACTTTTTTAAAATATATAGAGAATGAGAGTGGGAAATATATAGAGAATAGAGAATGAGAGAATGTATTGATTTGTAAAAAAAATGGAAGAGTAGGAAGGAATTTATAGTGGGAAATTAAAAAAAAAATTGAATTTTTTTTTAATATATGACCGTTTGACAACGGTCAAAAAATCAAACCTTTCATCGAACAACGCCGCGAAAAATATCACGCTGCAAATTTTTTTGGGCCATAGCGCCCTTCGTGGTGGTGTGCCCGGCGCTATGCCGGCACTATGAAGGGCTAAAACGCCCCACTACGCATTACCTCATAATTATGTTGTTTTGTTAATTGAAAAGTAAAACGCAGATGGCATTTATACTTAAAAAACAATCTCCATAATAACCAATATTGAGGGTAGTATATTTGCAAAATAATATACGAAAAAATTACTCAATCTTGTTATTTTGCCCAAACCGCGATTACATCTGGATAATTAAGTTGCAAACATAGGAAGATTCCGACCAAGCGGTAACGTTTTATAAATAGGCGGTAACGAAATTGAAAAAACGTCAAAATTTTCCAAAAATTACACTAAAAACGTCAAAAGTTTTCCGACCAAGCGGTTGCAGAGGCTACCCCTTGTTCCTCTTTACATCCGCCCCTGGTTGCCAATGAGCTTGTGGTGGAGTGGTAAGAGAGAGACTTGGGTTTCCAAGAGACCTAAGTTCAATTCATGCTTCTCCCAATTAGTTTTCAGAGGCACCTGGTGATGATGAGAGTGTTGAATATATGTATGTCCGACCGTAATTAAAGTCAACATAATTAACTCGGTACGATCCGAAGAGTTACACGTTAGTACACGAATTATATATGTTCACGAGTAGGCAGATTATTATTTGTGAAATAATAATAGTTTAAACCTGAGGGACTTAATATTAATTAGATCATTATTAAGAGGATTATAATTGTATAATCTTAAAGGGCCTTAATGTAAGATTGGGTTTTATAAAAGGATGTGTAAGGTGGAAACCCTAGACACGGTTTTATAAAAACACAAAACCCTAGCCACCCTCCTAAGCTTGGCCGGCATCCTCTTGTCGTCGACCAAGCATCGCCGCCGCCTCCTTCTTGGCCGGTTCTACTCTCGGGTATCTTGTGCTCGGTTGTGAACTTCCTACTAGCGAGGATTCGTTGTAACCCGCGTGTTACAATTACGGTGTAGTCGTCAAAGGTTGATTACTAAAACCCTCTATGGTTGTTTATTCCGTTTATTTGTTTATACGCGTATAACCTTGATCCTGATTGGGAATATTTATTAATCGGATTAATAAATCAAATTTATATAATCGGCTTTTGGTAAATTATATAAACCGCTTCCGCTAATATTTTGATACCATGATTCCCATCAGTGGTATCAGAGCCACGGCTACACGCGTATAGATGGTAAAGTAACAATTTTGATCTATGTTTTATTTGTCAAAAAATTTATTTGTTTTAACAAAAGACCAAAAGCTTTTGGTTGTCTATGGATTGTGAAGTGAATCGAACCCTAGGTTATGACCTTTGTCATGGTTGTGTTGGCTATGGTTTTATTTTGATTTGTATTTTTTTCGGATATTGGGTCCGATATAATAGTAATTTTGATTTGTCTTTTGTTGCGGATATTGGATCCGATGTAATAGATAGGATTAGAATAGATTTGGTTTTATGTATTTTCAAATTTATTATTGTAATTCTTCGAGTACAAGATCAAGATCAAGATCAAGATAAATGATGAACAGGTACTATGAAGATAGAGATCGCGGGTCAAGTGGGAGCTTTCAAAAAAAAATTAGCTTTTGAAACCCTTTTTGACTAGTTCGTTTTGTTTCTGGCTAAAACGAAACGGCCAACCTATTAGGGGCTAGATTCGTTTTTTTGTGTTTTGTGGTTGTGTTTTATTTATTGTAAATAATCTAGATAACCCAAAATAAATAAAATTTTCACAATCAAGACAACGGTTTTTTTAAAACAAGTTTTATAAAACTGAAAAGTATAATTAATAAAAGGTCTTTATTAATATTTAAAACAAGATCATTCGCGATAAAACGACCGACATAGTTTAATAGGGTATTTAAAACTATATCGTGCGAGCGTGGAAAGGAGTTTCTATTATCACGAATTATATAAAATCGGATTTTATAAATAATTGTGTAACTCGCCTCATGCTACGAGTTATTCAAAATATTTTTTTGTAAATGTTAAAATAAATCCCAAATTTTAAATTGATGTTTTATGCCACCCTTAACGAGTTAACACTTCATTCTAAATCGAACCCAAATGTTAGTGCTATATGTCACACCCCGACCACGTAAAACAACAAAACGTGGCGGAATCGTCAAGGAGTGTTGTAACAGAATCATTGTTTCATCACACATGGAAAATTGAAATTTTGTTTTATTGATTAAAAGAGTTACAATGTCTTAACAAACAAAGAAGTATAACAGAATTAACTAGTCTTGTATCTTTTATTGTCACTAAGGCCTAAGTTCGCCTATGTGTATCTTGATCAATCCTATGCATCATCTCCTGAAACACATGTGAAAATAAGTACGTCAGCATAAAAATGCCGGCGAGTACATAGGTTTTATTGATTTAGAATTCATGACTTATAAATTTAGAAAAAGTTGTTTAACAAAAATTAGTCATGATCCTTGTAAAATGTTTTGTTTTATAAATCGTTTGAAAAGCGATGATAGATATGTATAGTTAAAAGAATGATTGTAAGGTTAAATGAATAACCAAGTAAAATGAATTTGTATAAAACGAACTGTTTTGTAAAACAATGTCTTGTGAACAATATGTTATTTGTATAAAATGTATAATTCTAAATTGAATGATTTAAATAACACTACGACATGTAATATAATACAAGCACTTATATATAGGAAGTACCAGCGGCGTATCCACCATGCTTGTATCTCATTACACGCGTCTCGTTACTTAAATCACTTACCCAAACAAACCACCAATGTAGAATGTCTATGTCTAAACCATTTGTCAAAATGTCATTGTGAAAACCATGTCAAAATCTCTATGTCAAATGTCAATCATGTAATGTGTAAACAAAATGTCATGTATGGCAAGTGAAATATGTATCAACTAAACCATAGGTGAAAATGCACAAAACAAAGTATTAAAGTAAATCTCAGTTTAAATCAATGTTATGTTTTGTGGAAATGCATGCTATACTGATACAAACATCTATGCGGTGTTGTGAAAATTCCATACATTCAAGCATTGAGACAGCAGGATAACCTTAGAGTAAAAGTTATCAAAAAGAAATGTTTTCGGATTCGGTCATTCCATCCATCCAAACAAATCTAGGATTTTAGAAACGGGATTTGTCAAGTCCTATGGTACCACTACCTACTAACAAGCGGCGTGATCAATGTTAATGAATGTACATTGTCTCATTTAAACAAACCAAATGTCATACCAAAATGTAAGCATGTGATGTGATGCGAATGTACTAAGTATGAACAAAATGAACATACATAGCAGGTGATGTGATGTAAAACAATGTACTAGTATGATGAACATACATAGCATGAAAAGGTAATGTAAATCAAATGTACTAAGTATGCAACAAAGGGCATACATAGCAAAAACATAATGAAATCATGTACTAATAGTGTACTAGTGAACATAGCGAGTATATGATATGAAAACATGAAAAGCATGAAAGTAACAAGTAGGCACATGTGTTTCACCCCAAAATGTTTGAAAAACAGTAAAAGAGGGGTCTATGTACTCACTTGAGGGTGCTTAGAAGTCTTGAACAACAACCAAGCAAAGCTAGAGGGATCACGGAATTAAACGGCACCCTATATAGATAACTACATAAATAACCGGACCTAAATCGGGAGATTGGATAGTATGAGGTTTCCTAAACCAAATGAGTATTGGAACTCATATGATATGGTTTAACAAAGCCCACATACTAAAATGAAACCTAACCTAAGTGCTTACGACCCATTACGACCCGTTTAGGTAGCTTATGCTACTTTAACACGTCGTTCGCATAAAACGCGTTCGGTCCGCTTAACTAGTCCTATGACAAGTATTATATGCCTTAACATGTCTAATATTGTTGCTAAATCAGTTTAGATGTCAAAAATTATGTTACATATGCTTAAAATGAATTTTGGCGCAAAAAGGGCAATTTGGTAATTTTCCTAAGGCATATAAACTACTTATCATACAACTACTTAAACGATGTGACCATAAGGTATAACTTCGGAAGGTTATTCCCTATACAACTATGGTCACCTAAAGTATTTGGTCGGATCCTAAAGATCGACCAAATGGGTCGGGTTCGAAAGTATAAGCGATTGATTAGATCGCTTACCTTTACGACCCTAGACAAGCACAATTCTAAAAGTGACGAGCTAAACATGTTGAAACATGTTTAACGAGGTTAGAAAACAGGTTTGGTATCAAAACAAACGGTTTTGATACCCTAGAGTAGTTTGGTTACAAAATACGCGAGAAAACGTATTTTGGCCGAAACTACGACTCGTCACTGAGCCTAGATAACGTGGTAATCAGTCGGTATAGTTGCTAGGGACTATAACCATCGTGATTACGCTCACATTATGAAGTTCAAACGAACTTCGCATTGACCATAAGCTGGTCAATGCAAAAAGTCAAACACAGTTTGACTTTAACATTAAAACGAACGTAAAACGCAAAAGAATACTTACAGAAGGTCCCCGCAAGATTGAATTCCAAGTATTTCTCAGGTATGAAGTAATAACCACTCCAACTTAGAGAAAATCTCAGAATTCAAGTGAGTTGGGGGTGAAAAGGGTGGGGGTATTTATAGGAAATGGACCACCGTTAGGATCGTTCGTCGAAAAACGTGCTTCGATCTCAACCATCCATGTGTGCCCCTTGTTTTGGGAAACCTTGGGCACCCATAGATTCAGTCCATGGTTTAAGAAATACCATTTGCAAGAGGTTTTTAGGTGTTTAACAGCTTTTTGCAACAATTTTGCAGATCTAGGAGGCTCTCGCGCCCCGCGTAAACATGCACAAAACCTTACACGGGCCGCCTGGGAGTCTGATCAGCAAAATAACTTTCAGAATTGACAGTATCAGTCCCTGTTGTGTTTTAAAGCTCATTTCGGTATGTTTAAGGCCCGTTAAGCCAAATTTAAGGCCCTAAAATGATGCTTAAACATTGTGGACATGAAAAATGCTCAAAAATATGCCGGATGTCGGTTCGTTTGGTCGTCCGATCGCGATGTTCGCTTAATTACGACGGAATGCGCATAAGCGCGAAAGACGATCCAAATTGCGCGACGAATGGATTTTTCTTATGCCAAACACTAAAACAAAATATTTTTATGCTTGCATAAATTTTTGGATGTCCGGATGTATTCAGAACGTGAGTTATGCGCGAAAATGCAAACTTATGCACTTTTTGACGCTTTTGGTCCCTAAATGACCAAAAAGTTTATTTTGGCACACCGAACACCTCAAAGCCTATTTCTAAGCTATGTAAAGGATATTTAGGGCAGGTTTAAGTTATGGTCAAGTTCTGGAATGTCCGTTACAGTACAAATTGACATACTTTCGCAGTTTGTCGAATTTAGTCCCTGTAAGCGAATAAACTTGATTTCGGCATACCAAACCTTCCAAAACTTGTTTCTAAGTTACGTAAAGGTTATTTAAGGTATGTTAAGCCTATGTCACTGTTCCGGAGTGTTTGTTGTATCAAACTGGTTATATTTACGCATCAGTGCGCGTATAACCTTCCAGAAAGCGATTTAAAGCCCGAAATCGAACAAGAATTGATATGTGCAAATGATACACATATTTTTACAAAACCCAAGTATGAAATACAATATTTCATTGGTTTGGTATTTGTTTGATGGTAGAAGTGACACGGATGCCACACTAATCCCTGCATCTGGGTATCCATCATGAAAGAAGGTAATCATCGCGTTTCCTGTGTAACATAGGCCGGTGTTACAGTTAACAGTAAAGGACAAAACATCTCTTGTTCATCAAGTGGGCATAGTTGGGGTTAAACATACATCGTTTTAAGCGATAACCCCAAATGGAGAGTTGTGTAGTGGACACAATTAACAATGGTTGTTTACCTACATCATCATACCAGTGGATAGTGCTTAAGCCAATTCACTGTCATATGATGAATCGGGATCACATCTTAATTAAAATTTTGTTTTTGGGTCATAAAATTAAATTAAGATATTAAAAACATAAAATACTAATTAATCAATTTTGAAATTTGTAGATGTCAACTGAAAATAATTCCTCCCAATTCTCTCTCAAGTCCATCTTAGAGAAGGACAAACTGAACCAATCCAACTTCATGGACTGGCACCGCAACTTGAAAATTGTTCTCAAGGCGGAGAACAAACTGTATGTTCTTGAAACGCCAGTCCCTGATGAACCCATCAATCAGCAAACTATTGCATATAGAAACTATGCAAAGCACTTTGATGACTCTATAAAAGTCTCATGTTTAATGTTAGCATCCATGATTCCTGAACTTCAATGGACCATGGATGACAAGATGGCATATGAGATGAATGAGCACCTGGTTGAAATGTTCCAATAGAAGGCTCGTCATAAGAGGTTTGATGTGACGAGATCACTCATAACCACTCATATGCAAAAGGGTACATCAGTTAGCGCTCATGTGCTAAAAATGAAGACATATGTTGATCACTTGGCTCATCTGGAATCCCCCTTGAGTGATGAATTAGCTAGGGATATCATCCTCAACTCATTGCCTAAGTCATATGATCAGTTTACTATGAACTACAATATGAATGGGATGGAGAAGACACTTGCAGAGCTGCATCAGATGCTTAAAACTGCTGAGGTGAATATACCCAGCAAGACTGCACCAGTGCTGATGATCAAGGAAGGTCATATTAAGAAACCTAACACCAAGAAAAGGGGAAATCAGGGCAAAGGGAAGGGCAAAGGAAAATTAGTTGCAAACAAGAAGCCTCAGAAGGATGCCAAGCGTTTTCATTGTAATGAAATTGGGCACTGGAAGAGGAACTGTGCTAAGTATTTAGCTGAACTGAAGCAAGCCAAGGCTTCAGGAGGAGAGTCCTCAGGTATATATGCTATTGTAATCTTTTCTTTTTCTGGCAAAACATGGGTGTTTGACACAAGATGTGGTTTTCACATTTGTAATATAGGGACTAAGAAAGATTAAGAAGCTGAAACAAGGTGACTTGGAGGTCCATGTTGGCAATGGACAAAGAGTTGTTGTGAAGGCGATTGGAGAATATGTTATTTTACTTCCTTCTGGTTTAGAACTTGTTTTGAACAATGTTTATTTTATTCCTAGTGTTACTAGAAATATTGTTTCGGTTTCTGCTTTGCATGGACAAAGTTTCAATTTTCACTTTAATGGTGAATTTATTTCTGCTTATTTTAATGATATATTTTACTTTGATGCAAAACCAAACAATGGAATCTATGAGATAGAAATCCAAAACAATAACATATTATGCAACATCTCCCATAAACGTAATAAGTTGGACTTTAACGATACGTATATGTGGCATTGTAGACTTGGTCACATAAGCGAGAACCGTGTTAAACAACTTAAAACCGCAGGAATCTTAGATTCTAAGGGTTCAGAAACGTTTGGCAAATGCGAATCATGCTTAAGTGTAAAGTTAACAAAAGAACCTTTTTCAAATGTTGGAGAAAGAGCTAATGATCTGTTGGGACTTGTACATACATGTGTATGTGGTCCATTTAGAACAGTGTCAAGACATGGAGAAAGATACTTTGTTACATTCACTGATGATTTCAGTAGATATGGTTATGTTTATCTTATGAAGCATAAACATGAGACATTTGAAAAGTTCAAGGAGTACCAAAACAAAGTAGAGAATCAGCTAAATAGAACTATTAAGATGCTTCGATCAGATCGAGGTGGTGAATATCTTAGTCAGGAGTTCATCGACCATCTAAAGGATTGTGGAATAGTTTCACAGCTCACTCCACCTGGAACGCCACAACAGAATGGTGTGTCTGAACGGAGAAATCGAACTCTATTAGATATGGTTCGATCAATGATGTGTTGAACAACCCTCCCACGCTCCTTTTGGAGTTATGCTCTGGAAACTGCCGCAAAACTTGTGAATATAGCTCCAACGAAGAAGGTTGACAAAACGCCTTATGAGATATGGCATGGAAAGAAACCAAAAGTATCCTATCTCAAGGTCTGGGGATGTAACGCTTATGTCACTCTAGAATCTTCTGATAAACTAGATCCCAGAGGCGAAAAAGTGGTTTTCGTCGGATACGCTAAAAGGATCGGTTACCTTTTCTCCCACCCCACTGAAAATAAGATTTTCACTAAACGCAGAGGCACTTTCTTAGAGGAAGAGCTTCTGGCAAGAGGGATTGGAGAAAACCATGTGGATCTTGAAGAAATTCGAGAATCACAAGTGACTCAACCAGTTGTTCAGACAGAACCAGAAGTAACTGATCCAGTTGTTGAAGTTGAGCCTGAGAGGACTTAAGAAACAACAGAAACACCAAGTGTTTGAAGAAGTATTAGGGATCGTCGTGCCCCTGAAAGGTATGACGATATCTTCATGATTAATGAAGCTGAACCTGCTACTTACAAAGCTTCAATGTTGGATTCAGAATCCAAGAAATGGCAAGAAGGCATGAATGCAGAGATGCAATCCATGTATGATAACCAAGTCTGGGATTTGGTTGATCTTCCTACCGAAGGTCAGACTGTAGGAAACAAATGGATCTTCAAGAAGAAGACCGACATGGATGTAAATGTGCAAACCTACAAAGCAAGGCTTGTAGCAAAAGGGTTCACTCAGACTCAAGGAATTGATTATGAGGAAACTTTCTTGCCAGTAACCATGCTTAAGTCTATTAGAATTCTACTTGCCATTGCCGCATATTATGACTATGCGATATGGCAAATGGATGTCAAGACCGCGTTCCTTAATGGACACTTACTTGAAGATGTCTATATGGTTCAACCTGAAGGTTTTATCGATCCAAACAATCCTAATAAGGTGTGCAAGCTAAATAAATCCATCTATGGATTGAAGCAAGCGTCTCGCAGCTGGAATCTTCGTTTTGATCACAAAATTAAAGAGTTTGGCTTCATTAAAAACGAAGATGAACCGTGTGTTTACAAGAAATCAAATGGGAGCTATATCACTTTTCTAATTCTGTATGTAGATGACATACTAATCATTGGAAACAATATCCCTATGCTAAAAGATGTTAAGGCTTGGTTGGGAAAATGTTTCGCAATGAAAGATCTTGGTGAAGCCGCTTATATTCTAGGAATAAAGATTCATAGAGATAGATCAAAGCGGTTATTAGGTTTAAGTCAAAGTACATATATTGGTAAGGTTATACAATGCTTCTCAATGCAAGACTCAAAAGGGGGGCTCTTGCCCATGGCACATGGAACCATTCTTAATGGCGAGCAGTGTGCTAAGACCGAAGAGGAAAAGAAGAAAATGGAAAGAGTTCCATATGCTTATGCTATCGGTTCCATCATGTACGCCATGTTATGTACCAGACCTGATGTCTCGTATGCTCTTAGCATGACGAGTAGATATTAACAGAATCCAGGAGAGAGTCACTGGGCTGCAGTGAAGAACATTCTTAAGTACTTAAGAAGGACTAAGGACATGTTCTTAATATATGGAGGACTGGATGAGTAGCTATCAGTTAAGTGTTATACTGATGCAAGTTTCCAGACTGATCGTGACGATTCAAGATCACATACGGGATATGTTTTCATTCTGAATGGTGGGGTTGTTACTTGGAAGAGCTCAAAGCAAAGTGTGGTTGCTCAATCCACCTGTGAATCAAAATACAATGTTGCATCGGATGCTGCTAAGGAGGCTGCCTGGATAAAGAAGTTCCTTACTGATCTCGACGTTGTGCCTAGCATAAAGAAACCAATCGAGATGCTGTGTGACAATACTGGTGCCATTGCTCTTGCAAAGGAACCAAGGTCGCATCAAACCACAAGGCATATACTCAGAAAATTCCATTATATTAGAGAGATAATAGAGCGTGGAGACATCGTAATAAGCAAAGTTCATACGGATCTAAATCTGGCTGACCCCTTTACTAAGCCTCTACCTCAAGCTAAACATGAGAAGCATGCTGAAAAAATAGCGCTTAGATTTGCTAGACAGTGGGCATGATCTGTAGTTAGTATTGGTGTTTTAATTTTGAACTACAACAGTTACATTGAAATAGTTATTTTAATTATTTTGTAACTGTGTTCGTCATTTGTATTTTTATATCCTTGAATAAGCGTATTCTAAAATATCCGTAGTCGATCAAATTACATGGGAATGAATTTGAATGTAAGACTATTGTGAATTGAGATGTTGTATTTATAAGATGAATAACTCAAGAGTTTGAGAATCAAAATTCACAGATATCACTAGGGAATGATATTGGACGTGACTCGCTTCAAAACGATCTCCATGGATCTAAGTCATGAGATGTTTTGAATGTTCAATCTGTCCTTTTTCCTTAGGCACATATTAAACTACATTGATCAAGGACAATCTTTGATGTTATCTAACACTGTCCTGAAACATGGTAGTAATCCAGGTAGCGTTGGGAGGAATCCATGGTTAAGTGGGAGTTGTATGATGCTGATGGAATTCTGTACTTCTATGGGATTAGAAGTTTAGACATTCTGGCGCCCTCGTTAACTCAAATTGGAATAAATGTGTGGCCATGCTCGGACTAAATGTAGTTCGTTAGACCACTTTGAATTAAAGACGAGAATAGAGAATGGTTGATCACTATATAAGAATGAATGATCCATGTCTTATGATCAACGAATGTTCTATACAGAAGGGACTTATTGATAGAATTATCAGGGCTATAGTATTTGGTTAAGTAAAGTGTTACTTGAACGCAAAGAACTAGTTGACGACTGTAAAGTGTCATGCCGTGTTAAGAGCAGCGCGATGCAGCTAGGCGTCCAACTCTGCACACGTTGACTCATTTAATTAAAATCGTCCAAGGGGGAGATTGTTGGATATATGTATGTCCGACCGTAATTAAAGTCAACGTAATTAACTCGGTACGACCCGAAGAGTTACACGTTGGTACACGAATTGTATATGTTCACTAGTAGGTAGATTATTATTTGTGAAATAATAATAGTTTAAACCTGAGGGACTTAATATTAATTAGATTATTATTAAGAGGATTATGATTGTATAATCTTAAAGGGCCTTAATGTAAGATTGGGTTTTATAAAAGGATGTTTAAGGAGGAAACCGTAGACACATTTTTATAAAAACACAAAACCCTAGCCACCCTCCTAAGCTTGGCCGCCATCCTCTTGCCGTCGACCAAGCATCGCCGCCACCTCCTTCTTGGCCGATTCTACTCTCGGGTATCTTGTGCTCGGTTGTGAACTTCCTACTAGCGAGGATTCGTTGTCGTCAAAGGTTGATTACTAAAACCCTCTATGGTTGTTTATTCCGTTTATTTGTTTATACGCGTATAACCTTGATCCTGATTGGGAATATTTATTAATCGGATTAATAAATCAAATTTATATAATCGGCTTTTGGTAAATTATATAAACCGCTTCCGCTAATATTTTGATACCATAATTCCAATCAGAGAGACTAGGCGAGTATGCGGCGATCGTTAGTTCGATCCTTAAACTAAATGGGTTTTACCTCACCGCACGGTCGTGCCTTTGGGCGAGTGTTCACGGGCTTCTGCCCTAGGTGAGGGTTTTCCCCAGTTCGGAGATGAGTGTATCCCGATGTGATGAATTTCGCCAATAGCCCATTTGAAGGATTCGTTAGCCGTTAAAAAAAAACATCTATATAGTTAAGTCGAATTATTATGAAGATCAAAAACACATTAATTTCATCCATTTCTGCTATTAACGTTTTGTATATTGACTGAAAACAATAACATGTTCTAATTGTTTAATTTGCACTTTTTGTGAGCAAATGCACCCAAACCATTTTTTATTCTTTTTGCAGGTTGGGTGGTCCTCCCCTTCCCTCATTTTTTAATTAATAATAAGTAATTAACGACCTAATTAACCCTAAAATAATTAAAAGTAATCTATTCTTAAAGTCAATAGCAAAATGAAGTGATTAAACATGCCCGCTTTGATGTAGTTGTTAGTTGCTCATTTCCTAAATACTTTTATGTTCAACAAATAGTAATGTAATTGTTTATTTTTTACTACTTGTTTTTATATAATATCGATAACAAAGGATACATGATATAAAAAACTATAAATCATTAAAATTACTGGAGCCTCCTTTTTGGGATCTCTGCCAAAAAGGAGGCTCCAGTAAATTTTCTGACTGACCCCTTAGAGGGGAGGTCCACTTTACGCCCGGCGGACATCCTTGTGTTTGGATAGGAAGGGGGGAAACATGCTTGTGTAGATTTAACTGGAGTCTCCCCCCTTGTCGGGCTCAAGGACAAAGGCTTTGTCGTAGGGCAAGCGGTGCTCAAGGCAGAGGCGAGCAAAGTGGCAAAACATGAGAAAGCCTGCCTGGAGAATCAACATGTGTTTGTTCCGTTTGCGTTTGATACCTTTGGTGGTCTCGCTCCTGACGCTGTGCGACTTTTGAATCGGGTTCAAAAAGTCGTTAATAGTAATTCTTCGTCGCTAAAGGTTTCAAACTTTGTATTTAGTAGAATTGGTTTTTCTATTCAAAAGGGGGTGGCGGCGCAACTTGTTGCCCGACTACCTGTCATTGCTTTGTAATTGTCCTTTTTCGTGTGGAATGATATTGTCGATTTACGCGGAAAAAAAAAGAACGTGAGTTACCTCATTAGTCATTACCCAACTCGACAAGAAGCTTTGTGAATCCTTAAAGGGATTAAAAAGTTAGTTTGACTATATAAGGCGTGCAATAGGCTGGATTCAATAAGCTTCTATAGCCATATAAGGATTAGTGTGTCGGATTCAAGCTTGTGTAAGCCGATCCAAGTTTCGAGCCATAAATGTCCAAGGTCTAGGTTTTTTTATATTAGCAAGTCAAGAGTTGGGTTGAGGTTGTGTTGTTTGAGTGGAGAGTGGGTCAAGTCATGTTTGGTGAAGGATATGAATCATGATGAGTAGATTGATGGTCAATTACAACAATATTTTCAACTTTTAGTTGTCACTAGATAACATTTTCTATTAGGGTGTAAGGAGTGGTTAAACACTTTGAAGTGGCAAACCAAAAAACCGATTAATCCGAGCGCGCCATGTCAATCAGTCAAAAGTGTTTAAACTTTGATGAAAAGTGTTGGCAATGGTTTAAACACTTGGTGAAGTGGTAAACTATTTTTTTTTTTTAAAAAGGAAAAAGTTGTGATTGGTTGAGATAGGAATGGACCCCATCCACAATACCCCCTCTCTCTCACTACCCTCTCTCTCTCTCTCATGTTCCCGATCGGCAATATGTCACCGAGCGACAACCAAACCGACACGGCAAAGGGGTTGGCGGCGGTGTTGCCGCGCGGCAAACCACTTTGCCACTTCCCTTTGCCGCACCACACCGTATACCCTTATATGTTCATAGGTCATTTGCTCTATCTCTACGCATATACATCGTGTATGTCCATCCATACACATAGATAAACACAGATCTCATGATTGCTTTGACTACTTATGGATAGTGGGTTTAATGAGTCACAACAAATCCCATATGAAGAAGCTTTATCAAGTGAAAAACAATGTGAGCTACCTTTCGAAAAAAATAATAATAATATGAGTCGGAGTAAAAGAAAAACTAATTGTTATAACAAAATATTAATATTTTTTATTCTAACAAACAAAGTCAAACTATAACAAAAAAAAAAGTATTTTTTTTTTCAAAAATAAATTCACCTTTTTTCTTCATATTTTTATTTTTTTCACACTTTAAAATAAAAATATTCTAACAATCAACTATAACATAAAGTTTTTTTTTTCTTCAAAAATAACTTCACCTTTATTCTTCATATTTCTATTTATATTTCACACTTTATAATGAACATGATAATTTGCGTATATTTACTTTTATATGTTATATTCTATTAAATATTCACAATAATGTAATTTATTTAAAATGATTGTTTTTTGTGAAAGGCCTAAAATAATTACTTTTTATCTTTTGAAAATTTAATATTGTTATTTGCAAAATTTTGCTAAAGTTTATATTTGGATATTGATAGGGGTGAATATAGTTTGGGTTTCGGATTTTAGATTTTCATAGTTCAGTGTTGCTTACATAAGGTTGCTTAATTCGCTTAACTGCTTAAGCATTGGCTTTCGACTTGAGTAAACTCAAGTTAATCTCAATTTATAAGTTCAGTTATATGTAGGTTCAAATAAAATATTAGCAATTCTTTTAATATATAAAAGATAACAAACAACATCATATATATATATATATATATATATATATATATAGGGTGGGGTTCGGCTACAAAGTCCATTTTTCCTACAAAGTGTACAAAGTCATAAAACACCACAATTTCAGCCATTAAACACACTCGAAACCCACAAATAACAGAGTGAAGATCACTAAAACACGATATCCAAACCGTAAGAGTCCATAAAAACTTGAAACACACCATCGTAGAACTATGAATATAAAACACAACATGATAATCAACATAAAACACACTAATATTAGTCATTCGATAATCAAAGTATTATCATCCAAAACACAACACAAAACCCACAAATATGGTGTTCTAGTAATCTCCACTTTGTTATTTGTAGGTTGTGAGTGTGTTTTATGGCTGAAATTGTGGTGTTTTATGACTTTTTACACTTTGTAGGAAAAATGGACTTTGTAGCCAACTCCCACCCTCTATATATATATATATATATATATATATATATATATATATATATATATATATATAGGATTAGGTTCAAACGTGAACATTTTCTCCAGCGTGAACTTATCTGGTCCCTTGATTTTGTAGATGATAGATCTTAGATCAATGGCACAATTGTAATTAAAGGTATAATAAATTTAATTTAAATTTTAATCTAAAGGGTAAAATAGGGAACTTTCATATTAAAGATATGGAAACTAATTCATTTGTAATCCCCTAAATCTCGTTTATCTCCACATTTAGGTTTCAAAATCCCACAAAACTCTCTCTCTCACATATCATCGAAAGAAAAGCAAGGAGACCATCGATTCCTAAACAAAAAACGAACCCTAAATCGATCCTCGCCATATGCCTCCCACCGCCACCACCACTTCTCGTCGTCGCCTTCCATCCTATCGACATCATACAGAAGCACTGTTCAGGTTCGTCTTAAACCCTACTGTAATCATATATCGTATCAGTTTTGATTCTATGAGCAGTAACTTTTCTTAATTGTTTGTTTTTTGGTTTCTGGTTTGTAGATCTTGAATGTCAATCGATTCTAGAAGAAATCAATCGAGCTGAAACCCCTGGGAGAAAACGTCGTATACATTAATTTATGTATCATTATATAATTCTCATGTATTTGTATCAATATATCAGGATCTATACCGATTATTGGGAGAAAATGTCGCTAATTATGAATCGATCTTATGAAGGAACAACTCTCCACTTTTCGTTCTCAGATACTTGGCTCGCAAACACAAGGTGTAATTTTGATCAGATTGGCTTAAATACTCTAATAATTAGGTTAATATTGCTTGACTGTATGATATGAGTGACAAATTGTTAATCTTTTTCTGATTGTTGATGCTCTGTTATGGGTAACTGCAGAATGATATCATGAAGAATCCTGCTTTTAGATCACTGTTTCATGAGATGTGTGCAAAAGTAAGGGGTGGATCCGCTAGCGTCGAATAAAGGTTTTTGGGCCGAGCCGTTGGGAATTGGTGATTTCTATTATGAGCTTGGTAATGATCTTGTTTAAGATGTGAATCTTGTCATTTCACTGTCAAATTGAATTTTATACTCTGAGAATGCTTATTAAAACCTCTACGAGTAAGAACTGAAGAAGGCGAGTCAATTTAGTTGTCTGTTTTCATATGATTTTTTGAACTAGTTAACACACCCTTATTTCTTGGGATGCAGGTGATGGTAATGATAAGAAAATGAAAAATGGCGTCTGAAACTACTTACCAGAAGCACTAGCTATAGAGGTACTACTTCTAGCAAAAAAAAAATTATAATGTCTTATTGTTTTATGTTGGGGTTGTTGCAAAGTAGTGGGTCTTCATGTGTATTGTTTATTCATTGATGTTGATACAGAGGCCTCTTCTAGTACAGGAAGATGTAAAGATGTTAAGGATATTCCAGATCTAAGTTGCCCATATTTCAAATTACCTTGACGTGTTATTGTGGAGACCTTAATGCCAAAATACCATAGTACCAAACAGTTTAGGACAATATTTGATATTTTTTTGCTAACATCTTAAACAGTGTCTTATTGTGACAAACATTGCAAGTTACTTTGCAATAGGGGTGTACACATGTGTATTTTGATTTTTCTCTGGTTTTACTGCGATGTACACATGTGTATTCTGATTTTTTGCTCTGGTTTTACTGTGATGTACACATGTGTATTCTGATTTTGCTATGTTTTTAACGCGATGTACACATGTGTATTGCGTCTGTTTTTGTGATATCTTAGAATTTTTTGTGTATTGAATGTGTAAGGTTGTTGATGTACACTTGTGAGTTATGCAAAGTATTAGTTGCTGAGTTTTTTTATGCTATTATAGGAGATGTCGTTAACGAGAAAAGTGGAGATGAAAGGTCGATAAGGATGATTCATGTCACACCCCGAAATATCAGAGCTGGCGTGACTGGACTGGTATCTTCATTGCACAGCGGAAGCAAATAAGCTAAGACTCCTAGAAAATGAACGCCACTAAGTACTCGAATTCTCATGGGTTCTCCTATTCCAACCGTTCCATAGTTTTGAAAATGCAACCTGAGAAAGAACATGCGAAAAAAGTCAACATAAAGTTGAACGAGTTCATAGTTTGTTTTGAAAAAGATTTTAAACAAATCCTTTTGTTTACCGGTTTAAAAGTTGTGGAGAAAATTTAGTAAAAATCATTTTCTCGGCATGATATATGAAAAGTGTGAGTCTAGCCCACGAAAATCTTTGTGCATTGTACGAGAGAGAATGGGCCAAGCCCAAAAGAGTATTTGTAAGCAGGACCAACACGTCCTCTTACTTGTACATAAGTTGAAAACATTATCAAAGTTTGTAAATACATGTATTATGAGTTTGCGTCATATGAATCTTAAAAACATTTGAAAGTTATAGTGTTGTAAGTTGGTATGTAAAGCGTCTATGAACATGTTGATCATTAATGTGTAGCTAAGACATTAATATGTGTGACGGCATAGGAGGTACTCAACCCGCGTAGGCAATTTAAGTGTCGAACTCTCGACGCTGGACACAACAGCACTCTAAGTGGTCACCCATGGACCGTGAGTGGGGCTCGCCCGTACCCATTAGATCAAACCTTTGTTCCTTGGTCCTCAAAAGGATTAATGGCACCTCAGTTACAGCCTATGCTCACATGATCTAAGAGTTCATTCCATAACTTAATCATACCCTAGTTTGACATGTATTTCCCCCCGAAAGTTGTAAACCGAAACGTTGAAAAAAAAGGGGGACATGATCTCACTGAGTTGTCTCGTTTTACGTACGCAAGCCAACCCAGTTCTGTTGTAGTAACTAGGACATTCCCGTCACTAGTCATGAAAATCATGCATGTTTTGTAAAACCGGTATGTTTAGTATAAACCTTTCGTAAACCTTTCGAGTTCGTTGAAATTCATTTGCAACATGGTTTATAAATATGTGTTTTCGTTCATCAAAATAGTGTTTGCTTTTGCAAAAACTTGCATGTCTTTCCACCCCCGAAAACATTTATAAAAAATGTAAAACAGTAAAAAGTGGGGGTTATGAACTCACCTGGATATTCCTGTGCAAAGCTAGCTTAGTGTGTATTCCATAGTGTCGTTCCAAGAATGTGAATTGGCTAGCGTGCAACTATAGCATTCCTACGAATGAATACTTATGAGTTTTCTAATTTAAACGTAGCTAAACTACGTGTCCGAGCTCTACCGAGTCGTTAACTAAACGACTCTAAGGTAGTGTTATCTTGACTTAGAATAACCAATCTATGGTTATTTGATCCCGCTTATAATCGGGATAATACTAAGTCTCGAAAACGACTTAGTTTTCGAGTGTTATAAGCTATATATACTTATTCATGTATGTATCAAATGATTTTTGTAGGTATATCAGAAGTGTTGACACTCGAAGTATAAATATTTTTGTTATATGTTTTCCGAACACTAGACTTTTGAAATATGATTTCCGAATCGTTGACGTTGGGACTAAATATAAAACATTATATTTATTTTATAAAATATTTCCGATTTTTTTTTTTGGCGTTTGAAGTAAATATAAACATTATATTGTTTGTAAAAACGCTTGGAAATATCAATGTTCATAGTAAATATAAACAGTATGTTTATTTATAAAAGCGTTCGAGATATCTCGATGTTTGAAATAAATGTAAGCATTATATTTATTTTTACTAGGTATTGGTTTCAAAGTCTCATAATGTCGTCAATATAAATATACTTCTATATTTATTTTTTTTTATATAAGAAAACTTGTATCTCGATAAGTGCCGTCTTTATAACAATATAAGTTTCGTAAACCGGGTTTTTAACGAAAATCGGGCAGAGTTTCCTCTGTTTTTGGACAACCCAGACAACTAAGTGTCGATATATTTTTCAAAATTCAATCAATTTCCAACAATATAAACACACATATATATAATTTTCGTCAAACGCGTCGAAATGTAATAAGTCAATAAACGTAATAACTATGATACGATGATTCGAGCTCGGTTCGCGTAATCTAAAAATCTAAGCCACGTAATAAATATTTTGCTACGTTTAAACTTTACCGGGTCCTAAGTTGACCGGCCGTTGACCAAAACGAACAGAGTTGACCACAATTGACTGATGTTGACCACGGTTTGACCGAACCCAATTTGCTGTCGATTACCGTTGACCGAACCCGAGACCCCAGTTAACCGGCGTTGACCAGTCAACCTGACTTGTTGACTGGTTTGACTTGTTGACCGGGTTTGACCCGTGTTGACCAGTTGACCTCTGTGTTGACTGAACTTCACCAAGCACGAGCTGAGTTGACTCGGTCATGACCCAAGCTGAACCGAGACATGAGTGAAAACCTGACCCGAAACCATGACCCGAACATTGACCAATAACTGACTTGCACCGGATCTTCACCACTACTGCTATTGTCCCCGGCGTGGCTCCGGCGGCTTCAGCCGTCGTCGGACCACCACAACGTCTCCAACGACACCATAACATTGTCATCAGTACCATCATCATCGCACAAACAGAGAAGGAAAGAAAAAAAAATCAGAAGATAGAACCTTTAACGGAACAGTTTACCGATCGGAATTAAAAACCAAGGAAGATAAGTGTTTGAGTTTACTCGGAGTATAACAACGCCACTCATCGCCGTCGAGAAACCACCGCACCGGCTCCGTCGCCGCAGACGGCCGACAACCGTCGCCGTGCACCGCCGGCTCTTCTTTCTTACATCAGCTCCAGTGTCTTCCTCTCCCTGTCGTCACTTCTCTCTCGAACCGTCTCACTCATCAACTTATCTCTCCCTCTTGCTTGAAACATCACCCCGCACCACCCACCACAGCGCCGCCGCCTGTGGTGGTGGTGTTGCTGCTGCTGTAGTCCGCCACCACCAAAGATGGTGGTGGCCGGCCGATAATAAAAAGGGGGGGTGAGAGGTGAGGATTGTTTGTACCGACGGCGCCGGCCGGAGTGGCTCCGATCGCCGACAGAGAAAGAACGAGAGGGATAGGGGAAGCAGACAAGGGTTTTGTGATTTTGATTCGTCTGTGTTTGAATTTTGTTAAGGGATGTTGTGGATAAGGTGCAACAAAGAGGGAGATGAGAGGGGATCTTGTGGTGTCGGCTGTAAAAGTGAGGTTTATTAGGGTTATACTACCCATTTATACATAGGGTTCATCTAGTGGGCTTTGGGCTTGGGCCCAAGGCCCACAAGCCCAATCCCGGTGTTTAGGGGCCCGTAATTTTTCTACGAAACCCGTTACCAAAACCCGAGCTCCACTTAACGTCGAAAGATAAAAATTTTATTATTAAAATACGTAGAGCATAATCAGTAGTCGTTTGTGCGCTCGATCGTCGATTACGGTTAATTTCGCGTAAAGTCGCGTTATTTGTCGTTCTAACCGTTTTTCGTTCCGTTTTCGACTACGGTAGTTAAAATTTAATCACAATTCATACTAATTATATCGTAAAATTTTAGTTTTGGAAGTAATTGCACGTGTCCGATGCTTTCGTTTGTCGACAGTGTGTTCCTGCAGTCGCGTTTTTCTTTCACGTTTACGTTTTATGGCGTACAGAGCACGAAGAATTCACAAAAATTAAATTCATAAATATAAAATATTCGTAGAAAATCCGTATTTGTCGGCGTTGTCAATATTTTGTACGGTGTCAGTTAGTTATCGTTTGACGCTCAGCAAGTTTCCCGAAAATCACCGTATGCGCAGTGTAAGGTCAAATAGACGTTCATAGGCATTCCAAAAGCCTAATTAAGTTAGTGCCTTAAACACTATTTATTATCGCCTTAAACGTTTGATAATCGCGTAATTAGGAGCCGTTAATTACGGGTTGTCACATTCTCCCCCCTGTTACAGAAATTTCGTCCTCGAAATTTGTACTACGTTATCTCCTCGGAGTTGTATCGTTCCTAGGTAAGTCCGAATAACACCAAAGTGAATGACCGCGTAATCGAATTAAGACTTATTCGAATTACGTGAGTGTAAAGACATTTTGCATCGATAAGAACCCAATGGTTCAACTGATTTTGTTCTAGAAATCGATGTCAAGTGAACGAGATGTTGTGATACTATCACCACTGTGACCAAGTTTACAGGGGTCCAACAAAAGAGGAATTTCGACCAATAGAATTCCAAATGAACGTTCAGGACGTGCAATTCAGTTTTTTTTTTTGAAACAATAGAATTCACTACCAACGGAAACTTGCGTTGGTCGTTGTATAGATGAAACTCGAATTCAACAAACTCAAATAAATAGAATCGTAAAAATGATTTATCAACTCTTGAACCATTAAATGAATAAAATCAACGTGTTGCAAGGATACACCGAAAGGAAATACAACCGAACCTGGTGTATCATCGTCTTAATACATAGTTGCATTAAGACCATTTAAATGATGAGTCAAATGAAAAGCATATATAGTTTCGTATGAGACGGCTGATCGTGATTAGCACAAGCTACAAGTTTATACCGACACCACAAGGTGTCGTAGTGATTGAAATAGTTCAATAATAGCAGTGATAGAACAAGTATCACCGTGTTTGAAATCAAATGAGAGCTAAGCGAAGTAAATCTGGATGCTTGTTTCAAACAAATCTCATAGGATTTTTAATTGAAAATGAAACAATAAATAATGTTTTTCGATCGAAAACGAAGAAGCAATGAAGATCGCAAAACATTCGATCAATGTTGAAAGAATCGTTAAGAGGTACACTGAAATATTTAACACGAACTTGTGTACCATCATCTTAACACACAATTGCATTAAGACTGATTTAATACAATAAATCGAACAAACGAAATTAATATCAATAATCAAATAAATAAGCAATTAAATCTGTACATGATGTGTGCAAACGAGATTAGCGCAAGCTTCAAATATGTGAGACGCCACCACAAGGTGATCGTGATCAAAGAAACGACTCAATGAAGTCGAAGACCAAACAAGCATGTTATGGTTCAAAGCAAATGAAGTGCTTGTTGGGATTATGTAGAATATGATGACTTCAATCCATCATATTAGACCTTGAATTGAATATATATCATGAGCAAGTTCAAACAATTGAACTTGGTTTAGTCACATTTCAACAATGAATGCACGTATCGATACGAAATTTCAACATGGTTACAACGAAAAACCATGTATGTAGCTTGAAAAGGAAAAGAGATCCAACAAGTTTCATTGACTCGATATCAAGGAGTCAACGCTTTACAACAATGCAATCGTCCAAATTACAATGCAATAATCAACATAGAGAAACAATATTGAACGTTGATAAAGAAACAATTTCGAGTGAAGTCACATGCGTAACAAACGACGCATGTATAAATATGAATTCATCAAGAATGAAACAAATGAGCATTCACTATTACGAAAGAAAATTTTTGTGATGCAATGATCATTAGGGGGAGTAGAAGTATGAAAGTCTACTCACTATATGCAAAAAGTCGAAATTTCAACAAAAGAAATCTAAGGACTTTACCTGGAATTTCGCGTTTGTTAGTTGACATTACCATGGAATGTCGAACATAGCGTAATCGCCATAAATGAAATAGGGGGAATGCGGAGACGTGTGACTTCTTTTACAGCGCCCATAGTTGTGAGTCTCATTAGACCTAGTATCGACCGTTATGAAACCTTGTTTCAACGTACCTCAGCATGATTTGTGTTGCTTGCAGGATCACTTGGCAAATTGCCGCATTTCGATCCGTAGTTCTCCCGCTGACAGGATTAGCATCGTTGTTGTCGTGACCATTTGTGGTTTTCCCCAAGGCCTTGCCTCGAAAATCGTGTGTGATGTACTTCGACGTCCGCTGACGTATAGTTTAAGTTTCACGTATTCGCGCACCAGCGTTTCGTTCCGCGTAGAATGTGATGTGCTCCGACATCCGTTGACGTATAGTTTGAGTTTCATGTATCATCGTGCACTAGCGTTTCGTTCCACGTAGGTTACCTGCTCGGGTAAGTGAAATAGCATAGAAGGCATAATATAATGGTATTTGCTCGAGTAGTCACGGTTTCTAAGGGAGGACCTTAAATGAGTTTCGACATAAGTTCTCATCAAGAGTTTTCCAAAGGTCCTAAATGCGTGTTACCAAAACTCTCAAAGTTTTGCTTTCTGTGTGAAATTGTTTCGTAAACCGTGTATCAAACACCACACTTGTGCATGTTTAACAAAATTAAAAATAGTTGACTCATTGTTCTTGGCAACGGTTGGAACCCCTATTCGAGTCTTAGGCGTTCTGTATGTGTTCAAGTCTTAAAACCTAAGTCCCCAGAGGAAAGAGTGGTTAAAGCCTAGGTATCTCTACAGAAACCTAATTCGCTGAAACCTATAGCTCTGATACCAATCTGTCACACCCCGAAATATCAGAGCTGGCGTGACTGGACTGGTATCTTCATTGCACAGCGGAAGCAAATAAGCTAAGACTCCTAGAAAATGAACGCCACTAAGTACTCGAATTCTCATGGGTTCTCCTATTCCAACCGTTCCATAGTTTTGAAAATGCAACCTGAGAAAGAACATGCGAAAAAAGTCAACATAAAGTTGAACGAGTTCATAGTTTGTTTTGAAAAAGATTTTAAACAAATCCTTTTGTTTACCGGTTTAAAAGTTGTGGAGAAAATTTAGTAAAAATCATTTTCTCGGCATGATATATGAAAAGTGTGAGTCTAGCCCACGAAAATCTTTGTGCATTGTACGAGAGAGAATGGGCCAAGCCCAAAAGAGTATTTGTAAGCAGGACCAACACGTCCTCTTACTTGTACATAAGTTGAAAACATTATCAAAGTTTGTAAATACATGTATTATGAGTTTGCGTCAAATGAATCTTAAAAACATTTGAAAGTTATAGTGTTGTAAGTTGGTATGTAAAGCGTCTATGAACATGTTGATCATTAATGTGTAGCTAAGACATTAATATGTGTGACGGCATAGGAGGTACTCAACCCGCGTAGGCAATTTAAGTGTCGAACTCTCGATGCTGGACACAACAGCACTCTAAGTGGTCACCCATGGACCGTGAGTGGGGCTCGCCCGTACCCATTAGATCTAACCTTTGTTCCTTGGTCCTCAAAAGGATTAATGGCACCTCAGTTACAGCCTATGCTCACATGATCTAAGAGTTCATTCCATAACTTAATCATACCCTAGTTTGACATGTATTTCCCCCCGAAAGTTGTAAACCGAAACGTTGAAAAAAAAGGGGGACATGATCTCACTGAGTTGTCTCGTTTTACGTACGCAAGCCAACCCAGTTCTGTTGTAGTAACTAGGACATTCCCGTCACTAGTCATGAAAATCATGCATGTTTTGTAAAACCGGTATGTTTAGTATAAACCTTTCGTAAACCTTTCGAGTTCGTTGAAATTCATTTGCAACATGGTTTATAAATATGTGTTTTCGTTCATCAAAATAGTGTTTGCTTTTGCAAAAACTTGCATGTCTTTCCACCCCCGAAAACACTTATAAAAAATGTAAAACAGTAAAAAGTGGGGGTTATGAACTCACCTGGATATTCCTGTGCAAAGCTAGCTTAGTGTGTATTCCATAGTGTCGTTCCAAGAATGTGAATTGGCTAGCGTGCAACTATAGCATTCCTACGAATGAATACTTATGAGTTTTCTAATTTAAACGTAGCTAAACTACGTGTCCGAGCTCTACCGAGTCGTTAACTAAACGACTCTAAGGTAGTGTTATCTTGACTTAGAATAACCAATCTATGGTTATTTGATCCCGCTTATAATCGGGATAATACTAAGTCTCGATAACGACTTAGTTTTCGAGTGTTATAAGCTATATATACTTATTCATGTATGTATCAAATGATTTTTGTAGGTATATCAGAAGTGTTGACACTCGAAGTATAAATATTTTTGTTATATGTTTTCCGAACACTAGACTTTTGAAATATGATTTCCGAATCGTTGACGTTGGGACTAAATATAAAACATTATATTTATTTTATAAAATATTTCCGATTTTTTTTTTTTTTGGCGTTTGAAGTAAATATAAACATTATATTGTTTGTAAAAACGCTTGGAAATATCAATGTTCATAGTAAATATAAACAGTATGTTTATTTATAAAAGCGTTCGAGATATCTCGATGTTTGAAATAAATGTAAGCATTATATTTATTTTTACTAGGTATTGGTTTCAAAGTCTCATAATGTCGTCAATATAAATATACTTCTATATTTATTTTTTTATATAAGAAAACTTGTATCTCGATAAGTGCCGTCTTTATAACAATATAAGTTTCGTAAACCGGGTTTTTAACGAAAATCGGGCAGAGTTTCCTCTGTTTTTGGACAACCCAGACAACTAAGTGTCGATATATTTTTCAAAATTCAATCAATTTCCAACAATATAAACACACATATATATAATTTTCGTCAAACGCGTCGAAAATGTAATAAGTCAATAAACGTAATAACTATGATACGATGATTCGAGCTCGGTTCGCGTAATCTAAAAATCTAAGCCACGTAATAAATATTTTGCTACGTTTAAACTTTACCGGGTCCTAAGTTGACCGGCCGTTGACCAAAACGAACAGAGTTGACCACAATTGACTGATGTTGACCACGGTTTGACCGAACCCAATTTGCTGTCGATTACCGTTGACCGAACCCGAGACCCCAGTTAACCGGCGTTGACCAGTCAACCTGACTTGTTGACTGGTTTGACTTGTTGACCGGGTTTGACCCGTGTTGACCAGTTGACCTCTGTGTTGACTGAACTTCACCAAGCACGAGCTGAGTTGACTCGGTCATGACCCAAGCTGAACCGAGACATGAGTGAAAACCTGACTCGAAACCATGACCCGAACATTGACCAATAACTGACTTGCACCGGATCTTCACCACTACTGCTATTGTCCCCGGCGTGGCTCCGGCGGCTTCAGCCGTCGTCGGACCACCACAACGTCTCCAACGACACCATAACATTGTCATCAGTACCATCATCATCGCACAAACAGAGAAGGAAAGAAAAAAAAATCAGAAGATAGAACCTTTAACGGAACAGTTTACCGATCGGAATTAAAAACCAAGGAAGATAAGTGTTTGAGTTTACTCGGAGTATAACAACGCCACTCATCGCCGTCGAGAAACCACCGCACCGGCTCCGTCGCCGCAGACGGCCGACAACCGTCGCCGTGCACCGCCGGCTCTTCTTTCTTACATCAGCTCCAGTGTCTTCCTCTCCCTGTCGTCACTTCTCTCTCGAACCGTCTCACTCATCAACTTATCTCTCCCTCTTGCTTGAAACATCACCCCGCACCACCCACCACAGCGCCGCCGCCTGTGGTGGTGGTGTTGCTGCTGCTGTAGTCCGCCACCACCAAAGATGGTGGTGGCCGGCCGATAATAAAAAGGGGGGGTGAGAGGTGAGGATTGTTTGTACCGACGGCGCCGGCCGGAGTGGCTCCGATCGCCGACAGAGAAAGAACGAGAGGGATAGGGGAAGCAGACAAGGGTTTTGTGATTTTGATTCGTCTGTGTTTGAATTTTGTTAAGGGATGTTGTGGATAAGGTGCAACAAAGAGGGAGATGAGAGGGGATCTTGTGGTGTCGGCTGTAAAAGTGAGGTTTATTAGGGTTATACTACCCATTTATACATAGGGTTCATCTAGTGGGCTTTGGGCTTGGGCCCAAGGCCCACAAGCCCAATCCCGGTGTTTAGGGGCCCGTAATTTTTCTACGAAACCCGTTACCAAAACCCGAGCTCCACTTAACGTCGAAAGATAAAAATTTTATTATTAAAATACGTAGAGCATAATCAGTAGTCGTTTGTGCGCTCGATCGTCGATTACGGTTAATTTCGCGTAAAGTCGCGTTATTTGTCGTTCTAACCGTTTTTCGTTCCGTTTTCGACTACGGTAGTTAAAATTTAATCACAATTCATACTAATTATATCGTAAAATTTTAGTTTTGGAAGTAATTGCACGTGTCCGATGCTTTCGTTTGTCGACAGTGTGTTCCTGCAGTCGCGTTTCTCTTTCACGTTTACGTTTTATGGCGTACAGAGCACGAAGAATTCACAAAAATTAAATTCATAAATATAAAATATTCGTAGAAAATCTGTATTTGTCGGCGTTGTCAATATTTTGTACGGTATCAGTTAGTTATCGTTTGACGCTCAGCAAGTTTCCCGAAAATCACCGTATGCGCAGTGTAAGGTCAAATAGACGTTCATAGGCATTCCAAAAGCCTAATTAAGTTAGTGCCTTAAACACTATTTATTATCGCCTTAAACGTTTGATAATCGCGTAATTAGGAGCCGTTAATTACGGGTTGTCACAATTCACGTATGAGGTCGATAAGGAGGATTCACGTATGAGGTCGATAAGGATGATTTCACAAATGTTTGTTTGCTTGGTCGATAAGGATGATTCAGCATACAACGTGGCGAATAGTTGTAAAAGATTATATTTTTTTTTTGTTTTTTCGATTATGTTGGGTTTATTGTTTTTACGAAGCTGGAATTTGTAATTTTTTTTTTGTTTGGTTTTGAAAACATTATGGAACTTGTAATTTGTTAAATATAAAATAGTTTTACAGGTATTGTTTCTATGTATGTATTATGTAGCTAATTACACATATGTACGATGTTGAGTACACATGTGTACTGTTCTATTTATATCCAAGTACACATGTGTATACCGTTGAAATATGAAGGTTACGTGGATCTTAAAAATCAAAATTTGAATTCTGGTGATGAAATCTGAAATAAAAATTAAAATTGAAATCTGGTGATTTGTTGTTTGTTTTGATAATTATCTTATTAATAAATAAAATATAATGTGGATAACTAATTTAAAATAGGAAAGATGTAACTTAATTCAATTATTAAAATAATGATTTAAATCTAATTTTTTATATAATTACAATCATACCCTTAACAACTAAAAAGGAAATTAATGGTCAAGATTAGTTCACGCAGTTCACGCTTGGGAGGTTGTTCACGCTGGAACCCTACCCTATATATATATATATATATATATATATATATATATATACATATATATATATATACATATATCTATATACATACATATATATATTATATATATATACATATATCTATATACATACATATATATATATATATACATATATATATATATAGGGAGAAGATCATGCGAGAACCACCTCTTATTGTGAGAACCGCGAGAACAAATGTGAACACACAAAAAATGCCTAAAAATAGCTAAAAATCACACAAATTTTTTTTAATATTTTTTATATAAAAATCGCTACTTTTCGAAATTTTTTTGGCCATTAAAAGTAGCGATTTGAGCATAAAAAATATTAAAAAAACTTTAGATTTTTTTTTATTTTTTTAGGTTTTTCTGGGGGTTTAATTTTTAGCATTTTAGCTTGGGGGGGGTGAGGGTTAGGTTTTTTTAGCTATTTTAGATTGTGTTCATATTGGTTCTCAAGGGTCTCACAATAAGGGTGTTTCTCACATGAGCCCCTCCCTATATCTATATATCTATATATATATATAGGGTAAGGATATATAGAAAACCACTTTTATTGAGAAAACCCGGGAAACTCAAAGCTCCCGACATTTTTTTTTTTGAAAAAAATAACACATGCAATATATATGTTTTTAAGACTTTTGGGCCAAAAAAACAAAAAAGCGCCGAAGGGATTTTTTTTTTTTAAATAAACAAGTTTCAGCATTTTTTGCCTAACACGTGTTACATGGCAAAGTTGCTGAAATTTGTTTATTCTTTTTTTAAATAATCCTTCGGCGCTTTTTCGATTTTTTTTGCCCAAAACTCTTAAAAACATGTATATTACGTGTGGTAATTTTTTCAAAAAAAAAAAAAGTTAGGAGCTTAGAGTTTCCCGGGGTTTCTCAATAAAAGTGGTTTTCTATTTATCTTTAGCCTATATATATATATATATATATATATATATATATATATATATATATATATATATATATATATATATATATATATATATATATATATATATATATCATTTATAGATTATAACAAACCGTTTTCGTCATACAACATACTGACTTGTATCGGAAGACAGTGTATGGGCCAACGTAAGTTAGTGTTACGCGTAAGCATCAATGTAATGACTTATAAGGGCTAGGCACCACCAGAGTGTGAGTGTACTATTGTTGTATTCCTTGAACTAAATTGTTACTAGAGTGTAAGTGACCTAAATTGTTACTAGGGTGTATGTGTACAATATTGTTGTGTTATGTTTTATTCATGTTAGATATGTGTAAAAATATATATAAAAGAAAGGAAGGATATAAAGGGGAAAAAGAAACCTTGAGAAAAAATAGCCTCATGTCTCTCCGATGTATTTGATCCATAGAAAGAAAATGTCCTTTTATGTGTGTGTATGTTTAGAAATACTGAATTTTATGGCACTTTAATTTCCACCACAAGAAAAATGGCGTTTAAAAGATGTTCTTCCAAATATAACTGCTTTTTAGTTTCACTTAGTGGACCAACCCTCTAAATATTCATGAGTGAAGACCATCTTTATAACTTTTGAAGTTTATTATATGTGGTGGAATATGTATTTAATAATAACACAGTTTACATTAACACTATTCAAAGATTAGGTTTAAACATAAAATAAAAATTATTATTAAAACTTATATATGTTCAAAAAAAATGGTATAAAGTTAATTGTTGAGATTTTATATGCTAAAGTTTGGTATAAATGTGTTAAAGTTAAAACTTATAAACATGTTAGTATGAATGTTAAAATTTTGTAAAGATTTGTATAAATGTCCGAATTGGTATATATTATACAAATCTAAATAAAAGTTGGCTTAAATATATAAAATGATTCAAACCCGGTTTAATCCTTAAGTGTAATTCAATTTCAAGATATTCATACAACAATACTTTTTGTAATCATATCTTAACAAATAGTGACGGATTTTGAACTTTTACATCAGGGTGGCCAAAGGTTCTTTTAAAAATTATAAGAGAACGGAGTCACCACATATAAAATTTACACTGCAAAGCAAAAAAATCATGGCCTAAACAAAGCTCTCATCTTAACAAGCTATTTACTTTACAACTTTAAAATTGATGTTTATCGGGTTAACCTAAAACGATCCATACTATATTATCCCATTCTCTAATTTCAACTCGATATGTTTTGACAAGCTAACTAACATACCTATGTTACCACCTCTACTAAACACCATGTGTCCTGTGTGTCATTAGTGGTGGACCTAAGCTTAATCATTCTTGATTTTTTCATTATACAACTTTGTTGTTTTTTGTTTTTTTCCTTCTAAAAAGGTCCATTTAATACATAATTATTTATTTTAATAAAGAAGTGCGAAAACCGCAAAAACACTTAGGAGTTGTTTGTTTACCTCTTAACAGGTCTCTTAATGGTTCAGACCTCTTACTGGTTCAACACTTAATGGTTCAGACTGTTTGTTTCGCGAGCAAATGTCTGAATGGTTCAGACATTTGCCTCTGAATGGTTAAGAATTATACAAAGTCTGAATGGTTAAGACCTCTAATCTGAATTGGTCAGACATTTGCCTCTGAACGGTTAAGCATTACACTGGCTCTTAATGGTTCAGACCTCTTACTGGTTCAACATCTAGTGATTCAGACCTCTTCTTGGTTTCGCACTTAACCATTCAGAAGTTGCCAAACAGCTTCTTATACCTATTACTTTCAGTTGCGATACAATACATGGTTTATTAACCACATCTCTCTCTCTCTCTCTCTCTCTCTCTCTCTCTCTCTCTCTCTCTCTCTCTCTCTCTCTCTCTCTCTCTCTCTCTCTCTCTCTCTCTCTCTCTCTCTCTCTCTCTCTCTCTCTCTCTCTCTCTCTCTCTCTCTCTCTCTCTCTCTCTCTCTCTCTCTCTCTCTCTCTCTCTCTCTCTCTCTCTCTCTCTCTCTCTCTCATTACATGTAATTATCTTCTACATACATGCCTTTATGCGGTCTTAATAGTTCTTACAAATGGTGGTGAATATGTCCCTTAAAGGGTTAACCCTAATCGGAGTTGAAGTGTATTCAAGATAATTCAAAAGGGTTGAAGATAAAGTTTGGTTTATATGTTATTATTTAGTTATTATTTAGTTATCGAGTCTACATAAGTATTAGTATTTTATTTAATGGAATATATTTTTCTAGTTTGAGTTCAATAGTTATCTAATTGGTGTTTGAGTGATAGTTGGTTTGGGTTTAGTTTAGTATAAATAAATGGTTAAGGTTATTGTAATTTGTGCGCTTTAGCTGCTAATAAAAAGAGTCGAACAAGTTGTTCAATCTCATGTTCAATCGGTTCGATTAAAGGCATGATTTTCCAAACATCCCTCCTTTAATACACCTAGATCTAGAGAGAACCATTGGGTGTCAGCCCAGTGGCCACCGACCCCCACTTTAAAGCGGCTCGAGGATCCATAGAGGTCACGGATTCGAAACCTGGTAACCCCATGCTCTTCAGTTCCCCTCGAGTTGGCAGGGGTTTCTCCGTCAGGCAGCGTTGTCGGTTCGCTAGCTTAGGAAGTGAGATCAGTTCCGCGGTCAGGGGTACCGTGCATCTACTTTTTTAGATCTAGAGAGAGAAAAAGAAGAAAAAAAGAAAAACAGCAATGACTTGTTCATACTTTATGTTTTCTTTCCAAAAGTAGCATAAGATAAGGTTGGAATGCAGTGTTGGCATGTTATTTGTTGCTTGTAAACATGTGCCAATCATGAGATGGTCCTTCCTCTTTGATGCCAAAACAAACACAACCATAAAAGCCAGTTTACTACACCTGCAGCCACCAATACTATATATTATCTCTAAACTTGTTTATCATATTCTTAATCACACAACACACAACCAATTAACAACTCTAATCATTATCACAAAAGCAAAAGACAGAAAAGGACATCAAGCATCACATGATCACTACTAAGCTTTCACACTTTCACCAGCAAGAGAGAATATAAAAACACAACCATAGATGATGTGTCGATATTTCACTGGTCGATACGAGAATATTTATGAATGGTGGGCACGAACGCGTGGGCCGGGCTGTGTTAAGGGGGTTAACCTTGATAACACTTTAGTTTTTAACTCTAGATCTGACTTTGGATTTTTAAAAAATAATAATAATATAAGGTTCCATTGAGTCATTGACATATGCCAGTTTGTGAGTTCAAAACTTTATATATATATATATATATAAAGTCATAGTATGCTTCCTTCAAATTTCTATATCATTAAAACTCTTCTTTAGTGTCTTTCTGATCCCAAATGGAGAAAGAACTACTATGCTCTTATGTTAAAGAAACCGCGAAAGCAGCCCAAAGTGTAGGCAGTTGGAACGGTTTTAACGGGCTAGTGTGTCATGCTGGAGATGATAGCGGTTCAAGATCATCATCGTTATCATTATCTTCATCGTCGTCGTCATCATCACCATCGTTTGTTAACGGTTTGCCTTATTTTCTTGAAACTCGCACACCACACAGCCAACTTTCACAAGCCATTGAGCCAAGATTCCAGAATCTAACGTTTCTTTTGACCGAACCCAAGGGTGTGACCATGACTAGTATGCAGCCGGTCGCACCCTTGGGTTCGGACTTCTGGCTGAGAGCTATGAAAACTCAGTCAATGAAGTACACTGGGAGACGAATTGTCGATACTGCCCTTAAAAAGACTTCAGTTTGTTCACCAGGGAAGCTTTTTAGAGGGGTAAGACAGAGACATTGGGGAAAATGGGTAGCGGAAATCCGGTTACCAAGAAACCGGACACGTGTCTGGCTCGGGACATTTGATACAGCAGAAGAAGCTGCTTTTGCATATGATACAGCTGCTTATTTGTTAAGGGGTGATTATGCACATTTAAATTTTCCAAATTTAAAGCAGCAGATAAAGGCTAATTCAGGAAATGGTCACACTGCAGCTCTTCTTGAAGCAAAGTTGCAAGCTTTATCATCTAATAAGAAAGGTAATGAATCTAATGATCTGTCACCAACACCCCCGGAAATTGGTTTAACGACAGAAACACGTACGGGTCATGTTTTAGATAACGAAAAAAACAAGAAACCGACAGAAGTAGGAGAAGCGGATGGTGTCGAGGGTGTTCAGTTGAGCCGAATGCCGTCGTTGGACATGGATATGATCTGGGATGCTATTCTTGTTTCAGATTCATAGCTAGATATGCATATGCTCATAGTTTGTAACTTCTTTTCCTTTTTTTATTTTATTTCTAATTTTATTTGAAGGTACATGAGTATTCATCTTTTCTTCCAAAGTTGTTGCACTTTTTTCTTTTTTTTGCTTTTTTTAAGTTGTGTTTTTTTTTTTTTTTAAATCTTGATTCCAAGTTTTGGTGTTGGTAGTTTTCAAATGTTGATGGAGACCATAGTTATTTAAATGGTTTGACTTTTTATTTAATTAAATATGGGATTCTTAAATGTGGAAGTCACTTTCAGTTTTTAGGATTATCTCTATGGACCCTCAACTTTAAGCATCTTCTTGAGCAGGTATTTGGACCCACATTGAAAGTGGACAGCAAAATTGATATATTAGTAGGGTAAAGTGATAATTTTGAATATAAACTGACTTAAAGAGTTGTAACTGTCACTAACCAATAACTTCTATTGCTTTGCTCCCTCACATATACCCATATTTTAGTTGGCATGTTTCGGGTTTGCGGGCTGAATACTTGAATCTGAACACGACTTATATATTTATTTGTGTCATAAACGTCAACCTTGACTTGGATACACATAAATTCGTGTAGCCTAAACACAACATATTTATCTAAACATGTTGACGTGTCGGTTGCTTGTATAATGGCTTGACGGGTTGTAAATGGGATGCAATCAAGTTGTAAACATATAAAACAGGTTGATGGGTTGTAATAAATGGGTTAAATGTAAAGGGGTTGACAAGTCAACATCCTTAGTTAAACGGGTTAAACATGTTAATCTGAACACCCCCCCCCCCTAATTAGATGGGTTAGACATGTCAACCTAAACACGGTTTGCTTAATTAAACAGGCTAAACATGTCAGCCTGATCACAGGCTACTCAACTAAATGGGTTAAACAAATTAACCCAAAAGCTAGCTATTTTTTGTCGTGTCATGAATTGCGACCCCTGATGTTAATGTGCTAAATTTGGATAAGATCGGGTCAAAACCACAACCCTTGCTAGACATAGACAACAAATCATGATTTGACCCATGATCCAACAAACCTAAATTAATGGAGCTAAAGAAAGAAAGCACTCAAATTGGTCAAACTAAATTTATAGCACTGATTTTGTTCAAGTTTGACTGTTTGAGTACCAAGAAACATAAAGCATATAAAAATTTATAAGCTAACATTTTTGAAGAAAACTACATGTGACAGAAATCTTGAGCTACTATTTCTATGTGACAAAAAAACTCAACCTTGATCAAGAAATGATCTTTTACCTCGGATTCTCCAAACAGCCAATGGCCCATATTAAACTTTTATCAAAAATTTCCAAATCTTGCTCATTTTTGTCTGCTGATTTTGTCTTGTTTTCATCATTTACATCAAGAATCACCACTTCGTCGTCAGCCTCTTGTCATCTTGCTTTGATTCGTTTTCGTGATACATGTCGATGACTAATGATTCATCCCTTGAACAGACATTGACTTTTGTTGACCAGATTCATCAAGAAACTCCACATGGTCCATTTCGACATTTTCAGCTTCGGTTTCAAGATTTAGTTCCTTACCTGTAGTTTCCTCTTCACCTTCAAAGCTGCTATGGTCATCATCATCGTTATCATCATAGTACTCGGAATTCGGCGCGTTTTCATGAACGTTTTGAGAGTTTCCATTATTGTTTTCCATATTTGTGCTCATCGTAAAGTACTGTTGTTGTAAAGACGTTGAATTCGTTAAAACTTGCGCTTTACTCTCTTTATAATTCTCCATTTCACTTCTGTATCTTTCCTTATCTTTCACCGCCTTTTCTTGGTATACCTAAATCAAGAAACAATCAAACACCCGTTTACTTGAATGGACCGATTCAAGTTATATTTTCTCTCTATTATTTCAAATAAAAAAAAAATAAAAAAAAAACTAAAAAGAAAACGGGTGGAACGTCACACATAGGGATGTAGATTTCTGACACGACACAAATCTAACACAAAATTTGTGGATTTGGGTTTAGTCTAAACAAGTTCGGGTCAGATTCAGATTGAATCCGCGAATCCGTTTGGCTAAACGGGTCAGGTTCGTGTTGAACCCGTCGGGTTGGCAGGTTGACCAGTTTAACCCATTTATATTATATATTTTTTTGTCATAACATGTTTATATGTCACAAGTTAAATTGGTTGGATAATTTATGCAATAGTTGTTTTAAAAGAGAAATTGACATAAGATTTTATAATAAAAATGTAATTGTTTTATATACATATGTATTTTTTGTTGTAAAAATTTATTATGAAAATGTTAATATGTGAAACAAAAAAAGAAATAAAAATATTCGGGTTAAACGGGTTGTGTTCAGGTCAACCCGCAAATATTCATGCAGTGTTCGGGTTCGTGTAAAATTTTCGGGTTCGGGTCAGATTGGACCCGCCAACCAGTGAACATGACCCGTTTAGCACCCCTAGACTCACACCTAGTGTATTAAAACACCAAAAGGATCAACCCAATCCAACCAGACCCGACCCGTAAATACCCGTTTTGGACAAAAAAATAAGTATGGATCAAGCCAACCAACCCATTTGCCCTGCGCTAAAAGGACCTGTTTTGACCTGAACCCATTTAGATCCGTTACAATTACAAACAAGTCTACTCACCGCCTTTTCAGACTCGGTTAACTTGTTCCACTCTTCACCAATCATCCTGCTGATGGCTTTATCTTTACCGGTGTGAAGTAATCTGAGCCTCGCATGATGCTCCGAAAAAAAGAAATTATACCCGCTTCGGTTGGGTTTTGGTTGAGCCGGATCCCTCTTTCTCATTTCACACTTCTTCCTACGTCTACGCCTACACCTAACCGTGGTTAAACCTTGAGTTGCATCCGTGTTTACTGGTGTTTCGTACAATGGAGTCTGCATGGTTTGATATAGTACGCCTTGTAACTGCTCTCCACCGATTCTAACGGTACAAAGATACCCGCTTTCAAATTTTCCATCGAGTACGCCTGTCACTGGTAAACCAATTGATGATTCCGGAGAGCCTGTATGGTCACATTTAACAGTTTTTAATCGTGTAAATATTCGAATTATGAAGAAAAGGACACAAGCAAACATGAAGAAAGTGGCTTAGGGTGTTCAGTTGTTCACGATCTGGTTTGGTCGGTTTTGACATATATTTTGGGCCGAACCACTAGCTACGGTTAACCGGCCGGTAGGGCTGCAAACGAACCGAACGTTCGGCGAACAGTTCGTGAACCGTTCGGCGGGAAGTTCCTTTGTGTTCATTCGTTTAAAAATGAACGAACAAGAAATTTCGTTCATTTAGTTAAATGAACGAACATGAACAGAGGTCGCGTTTGTTCATTTATGTTCGTGAACGTTCGGTAACGTATTCATTTGTTTTCAATAGTTCATTATTGTTTTTTATTTTTGTCTTTTATTAAAATACTTAATAAATAAAATATTTAATAAGTATCAATGTATTATATATTTTGTTCATGAACGCTTGTTTGTGTTCGTTTGTTTTCATTTGTGTTCATGAACACGAGTTTGTGTTCGTGAACGTTCGTTTGCGTTCGTTACCTAAAGTTAACAAACGAACACGAACAGAAAATCTTGTTCAGTAAGTGTTCATGAACACATATATTTCCTTAACAAACGAACTCGAACACAGTCTTGTTTGTGTTCGTTCGGTTCGTTTGCAGCCCTACCGGCCAGGCTGGTTGCAATCGCCATACCGAACCAAACGGTTTGACTTGGTGGTTTGGCCGGTTTCAAGTAGTTTTACGAAGAAGGATAATCAAAATCGTTACTGCAACAAATTTTAAAAAATGATATATATGGTTCATGAATATTATACATATGCATAATTGCATAATCCAAAAGTGAATATATAAATAGCTAAAAAGGTGAACGGTCAATTCAGTTTACAAGACCGGTCCCAAGTTCCAAACCGTATAAATCTCAATCTGGCCGATTTGCTTCGATTTGAGCAGTCAGTTTCAACAGTTTATGAATATTAAGTTAGTTGCAAACTAGCTGCAACAAAATTAACTAGCAGATGGTTAAAAACTTAAAATAAAAATCACATAATTACTTTCAGAACACCATTCCGGAAATTGATGAAAACCAACATAAAGGTTAAAATTTCACGATATTTTTGTTAAAAAAAAATAAGAAAGTATTAGAGATTATTGTGACCTTTAGGCAACGACTGTTCTTCCATAATCATCTTCTGCCTCTTCACCGACGTGTCTTGAAATTCCGTTGACGGAAGCAGGAGTTCGTTCATTCCAGATGTTGAAGTGAGTGTGGTTTTTGTACTCTGCCAAGAATCTGAAGAAATAAAATATTAAAAACCATATTTTATAAGCGTAACGATAAGTGTAAGACTTAAGAGGTGTAAGACTTAAGAGGTGTGCACGTACCAGTAGGAACAGGAGTCCATGCTTTAGCTTTAAAATAATAAACTTGTTCAAAGTGATGAATAAGTGACATGTAATACTTTCGCAAGATAAAAGACGCGTTTGTAGCGGAAGGTGGAAAGCTGAAACAGTTGGACACCTCCCTCCATTTCTTCTCTTCAAGAACCTGTTTTAGTTTTGAAAAAAGTTATATAAACGTGTAACGAAAATGGAAGAAAGTGTCTACTTGCGAATATAATGGAGTGCTTGTAATCGTTTTGAAAGTGATTAATTGATTACTAAATAATCAAGTTTCAAAGCGCAAATCCAAACACTCCCTAGGGATGTTAAATACGAACGTAAAAATTGTGTCAGACACATGAACTTTTTAAAATGTTACTAAAAAATAAACACAACTTTTTAAATGATATTAAAAAATAAACGGGTTAAATGGGTGTCACTAAGCAGTTAAAGTGGTAAAATATAGGATATGGGTCAAGGACCGATATTTGTGATATAGGTTATCGCAGTGGGATATCGGTAATTTTAATATCATGCAGAATTTATAAATATAGCAATTTAACACTAACAATTCAGTATACTCTCCTATCATTAACAAATTAACCTTTTGCAACTTGCAAAACACTAACAATTGTAGCAAGTAGGAACTTATTAAGACTTAAAACATCAACATTTAACACAAAAAATTAACAATTAAGACTTAAAACAGTAACAGCATCAATAAGAAGAAAGGTACTGATATCGGGAATATCGGTGATATATCGGTCAAATATAGGTGAATATCGCAGCTAATATCGGATCCGATATTTGACACCGATATTTTACATGGGGACTGATAACCGATATATCACCGATATTAACTGCATATGGGTCAACCCATAGACTCACCAGGCCGACCCGAACACAACACATCCAGCTAACAGTGTCTATGGTTAGACCTAGGCCCATTTAGACTAAACCCAAACCCATGAACTTCGTGTTAGGTTCGTGTCATTTACTCGTGTCAGAAACCGAAATTCACACCCCTACTAAGAAACCGAAGTATAAGATCAACAGTACCCTTTTAATGCCTCCACGAGAGGTAACTTCCATAAACAGGCGATGCAGATCTAAATTCATGCCACCGATGACAGGAATCCTACATATAAAAACAATATCATAAACCCATGGTTGCAAAAGTCGCTAGGCGCTCCCTAGTCGGTAGACCGGGGAGTTGAGAGTACTCGGTCTAGGCGGAGAGTACTCGGGGAGTACTCGGGCATGTTAAATTATAAAGAAATTACTTTTTGGAGATTAAATATATGTCAAATAACACAAATTTACTAATACTTATAACAAAATATGTGAAAATGATATTTATTCTTTAGAGTAAACTTCCGTTTTGCTCCCTATGGTTTGGTCACTTTAACGGTTTTGCTCCAAACCTTTAAAAATAGCCATTTTACTCCCTGATGTTTCGGTTTTTTTGCCAGTTTGCTCCCCGCCTCTAACTCCATCCAAATTGTTTGTTTTTCCATTTTGCTCCCCGCAGGGAGCAAACTGGCAACAAAACCAAAACATCAGGGAGTAAAATGGCTATTTTTAAAGGTTTGGGGCAAAACCGTTAAAGTGACCAAACCACAGGGAGCAAAACAGAAGTTTACTCTATTCTTTAATATAATAGGCATATAAATAATGTTTTATAATTATTTAAGTCAAACTAGGCTCGAGTTGACCTACTAGATCCAATTCTTGCCGAGTTTGACCGCATTTGACTAACTCCGAGTAATTAGGCGGAGTCGAAGAAAGTCGCCTCGGTAGCCAACCTTGTAGCGACTACTCGGGGAGTACTCGGGCTTGGAAACCTTGTTTTACAACCATGCATAAACCTCATGAAACTCACAACCAAATTCACATAAGCATGAACTTTAACAATAAAACATTACTTGAATTTGGTCCCCATTGCAGCATGAAATTTCCCAAGAACATCCATAAATAAATTGGGACTAGCAATAACATCTTCATATTGAGCAACGGGCGGTGGGTATGAGTAACCCTTCATAGAATTCTCACTAACCGCAACTGCGTTTTTGTTTTCTGTAGACGACGATGCAGCCATTGCCATTGCCATCTTACCGCCTTAACGCCACCACTTTCGACAGCTGAGCCGCCTGTTTCCTTACTGAACACACATAAAGACACGATAGAACTCGAATTAAACAAGAGAACATAGCAAATTGGACCCATATGTAAAGATACAAACAAGTTTGAAACATTAAAATGACTACTTTTATTGTACATCCATAACAGAAAATGGTAATTAAGCTCAGTTTACATACAATATTGCCCTAAATCCATACCAGATTTCATCATAGCCATTGATTTCTTTCAATTTCAGAACTACAAATTAAGAACCATTTTAAACTCTGATAATAGATTGCTCGAAATCTGTCTCTCATAGCTGGATTTGCAGGTTTAAAACAATTAAAATACCTATTTTCTGACATTCTAAACACATTGTACTGAATCAAATAATTGAAATAAGCAAATATTCATAAAATTCAAAAGAAAAATTATAAAACACTGGAATAAGATTATATATATATATATTTTTTTTATAAATCAATACAAAAGACATACACTGGAGTTGATTAAGAACACAAAAATACTGAAAAATGGAATAAAGATTGCATTTTTATCAAGAAAATAACACAATGAAATGCAAATCGTACTTATAAAATTAAAAAATAAAGAACAAAACCCAAAAAGCAAAAAAGACAATCAAAGAAGAAGCATCAATCATTGATTAAAACAAAAAGCAAAAAGAACCCTACTTTTGTCACGAAAGATTACACATTTTGCTCAAGAACAGTGAAGGGGTTTTAAAGATTTCATGTGGGTCACTGAAAAACATAATCTTGATTAAATAAATGACAAAATTCAGGCATAAAATAAAATACCCAGATGAAAAAAATTCAAACTTTATGAATAATAACTTACCAAAGACTGTGTGACAAGGTAGAATTTGCAGGAATTTGATATGAAATAATAAAGCTTTTTAATGGAATAAGGGTTTGATGAAATGTGTATCATGTAAACTATATATTAACCTTTTGTTTCGATATTAACATTGATGATGATGGTTGAGGTTGTTTTGAAATTACTCTTTTGCCCTTCAAATCACTGGTTTTAAATTTTTGCATTTTAAATTGTGAAGAGAAGATATGGGCATTTTGGTAATTTTGGTGGCTGAATTCTCTCATTTTATTTGTGGGTTATTTTTCTTGTTTCTATCACCATTAAATGATCAAATATAATGCAATAATAAGTGCTTATGTTGTGGCCTATAATTTACCATCTATGGATTTGTATAATTTAATCATTGGACGCGTGGAAATATTCATAATAAAAGTTTAGGTAATTGCTAATACTTTTTCAAATCTTCTTTGATTTTGTCATGTATTGATTGTTTTATTAGACATGTGTTTTAGATATTCAAATCGTTTTTTAGAGATAGTTAGTAATTGATCCGTTACGTACTCTATACTTCTACGCTTAATTTGGCATACACAAAAGTGAGATGATTTAGGTAATTCTTCGACAAGTTTGAACTTGGCGAGTAGATTTAACAATTTCGATCTTTTTAGCTTCATATAAACTGACTATGGTTGTGTTTTATTTGAAACTAGGTTAGAACCTCGTGTAATACACGGGTTGAATAAATGTAATTTTATATACCAAATAATAAAAAAATATCTTTAAAAACCTCATTTATTACACTGGTTGAAAAAATTTTATTTTATATACCAAATAATAAAACACTATATCTTTAAAAATCTCGTTTATTACATGTGTTGAATAAATGTAATTTTATATATTAAATAATAAAAAGTTATATCTTTACGTACACCGTGTATTGTATGGGTTGAGTAAATTTAATTTTATATATTAAATAATGAAAAATTACATTTTTAAGAACATCATGTATTGTATGGGTTGAGCACATGTAATTTTATACACCAATAAATAAAAAGTTATATCTTGTTATATCTTTATAAACCCTGTGTATTATAAAACTTTTAGACTAAACTGATACAATGGCCCAAACCACAAGAACTAAAATGACATTTAACTCTTTACATTATATTAATTTATATTTAGTGTACGGTTTTGTTAATTTCAAGATAAATAAGTTTGAAATCTAATAAATATTTCAAAAGACTATATTATCTCCTATACGAATTGTTTAAATTTAATTGAAATTTATTATATAATTATCTTTTAATTAATATTAATTATAATTAAGTAGGAGATAGAGATAATTTCAAGATAAATAAGTTTGAAATCTAATAAATATTTTAAAATACTATATTCTCTCCTATACGAATTGTTTAAATTTATATTAAATTTAATTTTATAATTATCTTTTAATTAATATTAATTATAATTAAGTAGGAGATAGAGATGAGAAAACTAAAAAAAATAGATGGCTCAAATGAATGACATGTGTCTCTTTATTGGTTTCTTTTATTATATAGTACTAGCAGTGACACCCGTGTGCAAACACGGGTGGTTTCTTAGAAAACCATGCATAAGAAATATAAATGATGAATATCGTTATATTTGTAAATAGATAAGTCAGTCGGTAAATACTTAAAGTTTAGAGTATAAAAAATACAAAAATATACAATTTATTAATTTTTGTAAATGAAATAACATTTGCATTCAAGTATGTTCCTTCTCCAAAAAAACAATATTTTAAATCAACAGTCGTTTCAATCCTCTTCAACCTCCACAAAACACTATTTTAACCCAACAGTGGTTTTAAACCAACGTTTTAACACAACAGCGGTTTCAACAACAGTTTTCTCCACAACACTCTGCTTTAACCCAACAGTGGTTTCAAACATCTGTTTTCATCCATCTGTTGACCAAAGTCAACAGATGTATCAACCACTGTTTTATTTTCAAACCTCTGTACACAACAAAACACTATTTTAACCCAACAGTGGTTTTAAACCACCGTTTTAACCCAACAGAGATTTCAACAACAGTTTTCTCCACAACACTCTGCTTTAACCCAACACTGGTTTCAAACATCTGTTTTCATCCATTTGTGCAAACATGGGTGGTTTTTAGAAAACCAAGCATAACACATTTTAATAGAAAGTATAGATAGGTGTATAGATATTGTAATTTTTAGTTTAAGGCTAGTAGTGATACCCATGTGTAATTTTTAGTTTAAGGCTAGGTACTGTTTTCCACCAAGAAATCAAGATTAGAATTAAAACTCATATAAATTGCATGTGGTGTAAATAAATTAACGAATGATAGTAAGAAACTGAGAGAACATGATGAAAGGAAATAGCATTAGTATGCAACCACTGTTTGACCAAAGTCAAACCCCTGTTTGCAAAACAAAATCTGTTTGACCAAAGTCAAACCACTGTTTGCATCCATCTGTTGACCAAAGTCAACAGATGTATCAACCATTGTATCAACAGATGTATCAACAACAATGATTTTAAATTGATGAGCATTAGTTATGGAAAAATAATACAAAATCATATTGAAAAAATCATACAAAATCATATTTGCTTTCATTGTTCTATATTCTATGATCGTAAATCTTGAAACGTCTCTTGATACAAGATCCTTCATTGTTGGGGTATAGCGTTCCGTAAATTTTTCGTCTTCATTTCTTAAAATACAACCTTCACCACATGATCCTACACAAGAAGTAAGATGAAACTGGTTATGATATCTACTTAATATATTAAATAAAAATTGTATATATAAAGAATAGGTGTATTCACTATTCAGTATCTTTTAAGCTCACGAGGCTACTGAAGCTTATTCATAAAACTCAAGCTCGAGCTCTTTTGTTAAAAGAGCTCTAATATAAAAGAGCTCAAATTCGAGTTTGTTTAAGCTCACTTTAGCTCGAGATTAAATCAATTTACTTTTGGGTCGCCATCAAGTTTTATAGTTGGCAAACATATATTACATTATACATTTGTATTTTTGTTGTACTTTATAGTAATAATTTGAAAAAAAAAGGGTTAAATTAGTAGTTTTCATGTCGAATTTTTGTATCCATCTTAAGTAAGAGCCGTGAACATGCAAATATGACCATTTAACAACCATACTTTACACCAAATTTCTAAGATAACAATTTTACCATAATAAAACAAATAATATTGTACACATTACAAAACTAAAATTCAAAACCATGGTTGCAGATCATTTACCTTTAATGGTGCCAATATATCTATTGAAATTTGTATCATGTACAATGAGATTTAAATGGGGTCTCCATGATGGATCGATCAAACTTCACATCATCAACATCATCTATAATTGCAGGCCTCGCAAACCTTAAACCAAAAAAAAAAACAATAAAGTTCCAAACTCGAAGAACAAATAACATGATAACTACAATATCTATAATTGCAGGCCTCACAGACCTTTTTGTCTCTAGTTTTAAAAGCTTTGACTTCTCTAACCTATTTAATTTAGAACCGTTGAGCAACACATTGAATCCAAAAATTTGAATGAAGTTGTTAAATGTTAATTACTCACATCAAATTAGTGAATGTAATCATGTAAATGTACAGGTGACAACATGAACAGGCTAGCTGACTCACGGGTTAAAACGGGTTGGGTTGAGACGAATTGAACCGATATACTTGTATTATACTTTATTTACAGTGCGAATTATGATCAATAGGCATGATTACTTCACTAATAATAATATATAATATGTGAGAAAAGTTCTATTACAGATTTACAATTTCAAAAATCTATAAACCAAAACATTGGTCTGGTTTTGGCTCAAAACTGAACCGACCCATGTTCGCTCTTTAGGACTGTATACCAGACTGTGTTTACCATTAAATATGCGGATCATAACGTAGTTTACTAAAATCTACAAATAACAAAATACGTAGTTACAATGTCGGCTTATCACGTCATGTCAATATGATAAACTTTTGTAAACACGATTGAAGTCAAATAGATATATATTTTCAAGTAACTGAAACAAACTGTACATTTGGCCATTCAAACAAATGTTTCCAATGAACGGAAGTTTTATGGTTGATTTAGGTACAAACAACAATTACAAAGACAGATAGACGGAAGGTGATTAGCATATATATACATACATAATGTATATATGCAATAAATAGATATGAGGGTTGTGGCTTACCTCTATTCAGATGAGTAGGCATATTATGAGATAAATGCTTTGGTGACTTCAGTATATGTAACACCCCATGTTTTCAAAAGTCAAAGTCAAAGTCAAGATTGAAGTCAAAGGAGGAAAAGATCGCTAATTGCGACCTATCACTCCTTGTTCAACTACTGTTTTGACTTCCTTTGACTGCAGTTAGTCTATTTTATGTTTACGTTGGTTGTATTATGTTGAGTAATTGCTAAAATCGAAGTAATCGAATATTTATCACTGCGAAGCGCTTTACGACTGTGAATAATAGGAAGTAACAATGCGATAAAGTCAATTAATCAAGAATCGAACTACTCAAATCATCATCGAACTCGAAACTCGAATTATGCAACTTTGGTGTCATTATACGTGTGTGTGCGCCTTATCTGTTACTTGTGCATGTTTACTTTATGTTATGTGTGGTAATCAATCGAATCGAAACTCGAAACTTAATTGACTCAATCGAAATCGAATCATGATCATTGGTGGAGAAGAGATAGTGCAAGATGTAGATGCTTGTATGTTAGATATAGTAGTTGGGATTAAAAGTAATTTGAATAGCAAACTCACATCGTCCTCAATCGAAATCGAAATATCAGAAATCGTCGCACCGAACACTCGAATCAGGCAGCTGAACGATCAGGCTACCAGCCGATCGAACAGCCAGCCGATCGGACTGCTGTCCGAACGGACAGGCTGTCCGATCGAGCTGCCTGGCCGATCGGCCAGCCCTTTCCATATTTGGCATCCTATAAATACCCCTGTCATTGTCATCCTTTCCACTTTTGGAAACCTCTGTCCGACCAGCACGCTTAGCTCATCCTTTTCTCAGATTTCTCTCGAATCCGGTAAGATTTCGTCCTAAATCTTGTACTTTCTTGATCTACACGCACTCCTACACCTTTCTATCTTTCAAATCTTAACTTTTAACCGTGAAATCATCAAGATTTAAGTGTTCTAGGATGATGTCATCATGGTGTTCTTAGAGAACTTCGTATTTTGGCCTCAATCCACCAAGAATAACTTGGATCTAGCCAATTTCCACATAAACAAACAAAGATATGTTATAGACCTAAACATTTACACGGTGAAAAAGGATTGAAAGATGGTTTTCCGACTTTCTTTCAACTCTTTTACACTCAATGCCTTCAAAACCGATAGAGACGGGGCTTGTGCCGACTTGCTAATCATTCCGGTGGTTGCAAGGCTCAAGAACCGGATTCTATCCACGGGGTTCACCGATTTCGGGTTAGATGCTAAACAACCGTCCCGAACAGTTCACTGACCGGGTTTGGGTGATTCCTGTCCGATCAGGAGAACCAAGTAAAGACGAGTTTTCTGTTGTCTAACTCGTTCTCAAAATACCTCGATAGAACGACAACAAATCAAACAACCAAGTGTTAGACGAATAGGCTGATCAGGTCAGGATGCTGACCGATCAGACTGCTGTCCGAACGGACAGCCAGCCGATCGGACAATCAGCCGATCGACTGACCAGCCGATCGGCTAGCACATGGCCCCACACTTGAACAATTCATTGAAGTGGAGTATTGAACGAACTGTTACTCGATCGGACTACCGTCCGATTGGATTACTCTTCGGATCATGAGATACTATACTTCAACACTTAATCGATTTTTCAACATGTTCAACGCATTAGGAGTGCCAACCGATCGAACAGCCGTCCGATCGGGTGACACCTTGCTGAGAACTTCTTTTGCTGAGGTACCTAGCCGATCGGGTTGCCGACCGATCGAACAACCGTCCGATCGACCGACCGACCTGAAAGGAGAAGATACTTCAATGTTTTCAAATATTGCAACAAAGACTTCAAAAGTCAAACCATCATACATAAACACATCTTACTCAAAGGAAGAAACAATCCACTCGAACAGCCATTCGATCGGTCTACCGACCAACTAGACAGCTGTCCAAATGGACTGTCAACCGAACGGTCAGCCGTCCGATCGGACTACCGTCCGATCGACCAGCTGTCCGACCCTCCAACACTTGTTTCCATTTTACGCGTTGCTTATCATTATGCTATCGAACTATTCAGGCTAACCCTACTCTCAAGCGCTCCCTTCAATCCATCAACCGCTGTGAGTATACTCGAACCCTTTTTGCTTTAGCACTTTTGGGTGTTACATACGTTACTTATTCTAAATCACAATCGAACACACTACGCAATTACTTTAAACGCTAACCGTTACCGCATGTATTACGTGACTAAATGAATGCTTGTTGTTATGTTTACACGTGGAATGCTGTCTACCATCCTTAACGATGATAGTACTATAGTTTGGACTCAGCACTCGTTCACACGAGGGTTATTAAGGACAATTACTTGCATGGATTACGGTGGTAATCATGTATTGCGAACTGCCTCGGGCAGTCAACCCGCAGTCATTGTTATCGATAGATCCATGTCGATAATTAACATGCTTCGTTTTCCTCTGTGTACGTGCTGGTTATGCGTAAACTATTTCGAACTCTATATGCTAATATCAAACTTGTATGCTCACCTATACATTTATGTATTGACTTTTATTTTAACGTATGTGACAGCAATTAGGATGCTTATCTGCTAGGAAGGCGAGGCTAGAATAAGCGTCTAGAGCATAGTTGTCTGTAGATCTTGCAGTGTGAGTCTCTAGAAGCAGAAAAATAATTTTTATATTTAAATCTGAGTTGTCGGAACAGAATATTTGCCTGGATTTTATCTGTAATAACTTGTTTGCTATTTGAGATACGGTATGGGACGTATTATTTAAATTAAATAGTAATGATAGTTGTTATGGAAACTTCTGGACAATCTGTTTCGCTCAGTGTCGTGCCCCGATGATTCCGCCATCGGTTGAGGAATGACAGATTGGTATCAGAGCCATAACTATAGGGAATTAGGCAAGACACGACCTAGTCCGGTTCGATGTCTTAGAGACCTAGACTATAGTTAGGAACCAACAGACCGAGCTTATATGCTATATATCTCGCCATACTCGTTCATGCTACACTATCATTGCACTCGAATTTCCAAATAAAGACAAGCGATTAAGTCGATATTAGGTGTGAAAGCCGCAAACTCTCGATTAAATTGCTTGATCAATGTTGTTTCATCAACTTATCAATGATCTCTTAATTATTCCTTTTCAGTAACCAACGCTTATATAACGAGGAGAATTATACCAAATCAGGAGTGAAATCCATATTTTGATAAATAATCTCCTCTATTTTACTAAAAACAAGGAAGAAGTTGCTAAGCCAGGGGTGAAACCCTAACCTTGACGACTTGTTCCGACTTTTACTTATCTCACCAAAGCCTCGACGGACTCCGACGACGTGAACTCAGAATATGACTAAGGGAATGTGTGCCGGATGCCCAAGAATCGAGGCAGAAGCACGATCTCGAAATCGGCATGTGGCAACAAGTCATTGAGAATAGTCGAATCGCTTTGGGTAGTTAATGTCTAATAGCCGCAGACATCCCATTTCTCGATTTTATGTGTTTCGATTCTGAGCCCGCAATTGCCGACTCTGATAATTCGTCAATTTTATGAGTTTACGTGGTTTATGTTTACTTGTTAGCGTTTTGAGGTATTACTGGGTTTGGATCTAACGCCTTTTTGCTTCCGCTAAACACTCAACACACTACACATCACTAGCAAGTCGCTACGATATGAACGACATTACATTATGCTATACGATTATACTATACTAAACGTGATCGCTATATTCGAATGACTCGCGCACTTTGAATGATAGGTTTTTGTATTCTGACTGCCTCTTAAGTGAAAAAGGAACACGTTTAATCACAAAAAGGTGAATACATGCAAAATATGTGCTTAGGTGAAATATGTGTTTATGTGCCTATGTGATTTTGTGCTTTACGTGAATATGTGTTTCTGTGCTTATGCAATTCTGTGGTTATGTGTATACGTGGTTACATGACTGTGTTCCTGAGCTTTAGTTAGAGTTAGACATGTGAGGTGAGATTCGATTATGATGTGTTGAGTCCTGTGACGATGTCTGTTGCAGACAATGTCATCTGGGTCCCGACACCTACTTTCTCGCCAAGAAAAGAGAGACAAACGTCTTGCTGCTATCATCGCCAAACAAGTAGCAAAAGCTGTGAGTGATGTCTATGAAAACGTCAGCAAATCGTATGAGAAGTCGAGAACCGAAGCTCCTAAAGATGCTACCAAGACTGTTTTCAGCTTCAAACAGTTCAAGGCATGCGGATCAAAGAAGTTTACCGGAGAAGATGGCCCTACTGTTATGTTTCAATGGTTGGATTCCGTCGAAGTCACTCTGCGCCAAAGCGGCTGTCCAGAAAATCTCCGTACCCTAAACGCGACCGACGTCTTCCAGCCCCGAGCTCTAGACTGGTGGACGGTCGAACGGAACAAACGCGGGAATGATGCAGCTTATGAGCTGACTTGGGAAGAGCTGAAAGCCATTATGATGGACAAATTCTGCCCTCCCCATGAACGCCAAAAGCTGGAGGACGAGTTTTTGAACATCAAGCAGAGGGACGGAGACAACGCTGCTTTGACTGCTCGCTTTAAGCAGCTCAGCATTATCTGTCCCGATCAAGTCAAGAGGCCAGACATGGCAATCAAGAAGTACATTCGAGCTCTACCCGATTGTGTTGCCGACTTTGTTCATGCCGCGAAGACATCATCAATTGAAGAGACTTACTTGCTTGCCGCCGAGATCAACGACAAGCGAGTGAAATCTGGTTTCTAGGATAAGCCTCCAAGTCTCTGCATCAAGCTACCACTGTACCGATCGCCGATACCACCACTGCTCAACCATCAAAGTCATCACGTCGTAAGAAGAAGCACAACAACAGCAGCTCCAGCAACAAGAACTATCCTGTCACTACCACTGCTGCTCCTTTGTAAGCCGTACCGGCTCAGCAGCAGTCTCATCATCGACCAGCACCAGTGACATATGCACCGCTAGCAAAGCGTGCATACACAGGTCCCTACCCGCTTTGCCCGACATGCTCATTTCATCATCCGGTGGGTCTCGCCTGTCGTTTCTGCGCTCATTGCAATTTGTACGGTCATTTCACTGCCAACTGTCATTATGGTCCCCGTAACACCGCAGCTCCTGCCACTGCTCATCAAGCTCTACTCCCAGCCCCACAAGGCCAGCACGCAGCTCAGGCACCCGCGATCAATGCTCGAGTCTGCTTTGCATGTGGTGATCCTAACCACTTTGCAAACATGTGCCCAAACAGGGTTGTGAAGCAAGAGCCTTAGCAGCAGCAGCCCCAGCAGCAGCAACAAGCAGCACGCGCCAGAACCTTCAACATCAATGCTCGTCAAGCCCAGGCTGACAACAACGTGGTTAATGGTACGTTCCTTGTGAATGGTATTTATGCATCATGCTTGTTTGATACTGGAGCCGATAACTGCTTTGTGTCATTTGAATTCGAGAAGTTCCTTAGTCGTAAGCGCTCTTATCTCCCCTCATCATTCGAAGTTGAAGTCGCTACTGGAAGAACTGTCGCAGTTAATTTCGTTCTTCGTGATTGTACTCTCGAGCTCCATAATTACATTTTCCCAATCGACTTCATTCCGATGCAACTCGGAAGTTTTGACATCATGGTATGCATGGACTTTCTTCGCGAAAATCATGCTGAAGTTGTGTGCTTCAATAAAATGATTCGATTCTCGCTCGCGAATGGTGATTTGTTATGTGTGTACGGTGAAACTGCTTCGAAAGGTCTCAAGATCATGTCATGTGCCCAAGCTAGCAAGTATCTCCGCAAGGAATACAGAGCTTTCTTGGCCAACATTGTAGTAGCGGAGAAGGAAAAGAAAAGGAAGACAGAAGTTAAAGACGTTCCTGTAGTCCGTGAATTTCCTCAGGTGTTCCCTGATGATCTTCCGGGTCTTCCGCCAAGTCGTGATATCGACTTTCGTATCGACCTCATTCCTAGAGCTAACCCTGTTGCCAAAGCTCCTTATCGACTCGCGCCATCCGAAATGCGGGAACTCTCGAACCAACTCCAGGAATTACTTGACAAAGGCTTTATTCGCCCGAGCACCTCTCCTTGGGGCGCGCCAGTCCTTTTCGTTAAAAAGAAGGATGGGTCGTTCAGGATGTGCATCGACTATCGGGAATTGAATAAGTTGACCATCAAGAACCGTTATCCCCTGCCTCGTATCGATGATTTGTTTGATCAACTGCAAGGTGCTACGTGTTTTTCAAAGATCGATCTACGCCCAGGTTATCATCAACTGCGCATTCAGGAGGAAGATATATCTAAAACCGCTTTTGGCACTCGATACGGCTACTATGAGTTCGTTGTTATACCTTTTGGTTTAACCAACGCACCCACGGTTTTCATGGATCTGATGAATCGCGTGTGTAAGCCATTTCTAGACCGTTTCGTCATCATGTTCATCGACGATGTCTTGATCTATTCCAAGTCGAAAGCCTAATACGCGCAACATCTACGTTTGGTTCTCGAGTTACTCTAGGGGAATCAACTCTATGCCAAGTTCTCCAAGTGCGAATTCTAGTTAGAGGAGGTCCAGTTCCTGGGTCACAACGTTAATAGTCAAGGTATTCATGTCGATCTCGCGAAGATTGAAGCAGTTAAGAGTTGGATAACGCCTAAGAACCCGTCCGAAGTTCGTTCATTTCTCGGGTTAGCGGGCTATTATCGACGATTAATCGAAGGATTCTCTAAGATCGCTGGGGAACCGAACAAGAGTCTGCTTTTCAAACCCTCAAGCATATGCTTTGCAATGCTCCTGTTCTCACATTGTCCGACAGAAACAACGACTTCGTTGTCCATTGTGATGCTTCCAACCTTGGTCTTGGTTGTGTTCTTATGCAACGGGACAAGGTTATAGCCTACGCATCTCGTCAGCTCAAAATCCACGAGAAGAACTATACAACCCATGACCTCGAGCTAGGCGCGGTTGTTTTTGCGTTAAAGATATGGCGACACTACCTGTATGTACCAAATGTACGATCTTCACCGATCACGGGAGTTTACAACACATCTTTGATCAAAGAGAACTTAACATGCGTCAACGTCGATGGGTAGAACTTCTTAACGATTACGACTGTGAGATTCGTTATCACCCTGGCAAGGCAAATGTTGTTGCCGACGTGCTCAACAGACGGAGTTATTTGCTCAGTATTCGCAATACCCAAGCCCAGCACGACCTCTAAACCCTCATCCGCGAAGCCCAACATGCTTGTTTTACTGAACGCACCTTGAAGAAGGAGAGAATCTATCACGATGGAGCTCAGCTTGTAAGTAAATCAAATGGGATCTTCTATTTTCTGGATCGAATTTGGATCCCTAAGCGGACCGAATTGCGAAAGATTTTAATGGACAAAGCCCACAAATATCGATATTCTATTCATCCCGGTGCCGATAAGATGTACCAGGATCTTCGCTACAAGTACTGGTGGCCGGGCATGAAAATGGATATCGCCCTCTATGTCGGAAGATGCTTGACTTGTGCAAGAGGCAAGGCTGAACATCAAGGACCCTCTGGCTTACTCGAACAACCACCAATCCCTATATGGAAGTGGGAGAGTATAGCTATGGATTTCATAACAAAGCTTCCGCCCACGTCATCAGGCCACGACAGCATTTGGGTTGTCATTGATCGTTTGACCAAATCAGCCCACTTTTTGCCAATACGGGAAGACTACAAGGTAGAACGATTAGCCCGAATCTACACCGACGAGATCATTTGTAATCATGGTACACCTCGTGACATCATCTCTGACCATGATGCTCAGTTTACCTCGCGATTGTGGGAAACGTTTCAAGCAGCTCTTGGTACGTCGCTTAACTTAAGTACCACATTCCACCCTCAAACCGACGGACAGACTGAAAGAACGATCCGTACTCTTGAATACCTGCTCCGGGCGTGTGTCATAGACTTCGGTGGTAATTGGAATAAATACCTATCGCTAGTCGAATTCTCGTACAACAACACTTATCATACCAGCATCCAAATGGCACCATTCGAGGCTCTATATGGAAGAAGGTGTCGATCGCCTATTGTGTGGCACGAGATCGGTCACTCACAACTAACCGATCCCAAGTTACTGCAACAAACGACTGACAAAGTCCTCCAAATATAAGACAACTTGTTGAAAGTTCGAAGTAGACAGAAAAGCTACGCCGATAGAAGACGCAAGCCCCTTGAATTTGACGTTGGCGACTACGTACTCCTAAAGGTATCACCTTGGAAGGGTGTGGTCAGATTCGACAAGAAAGGGAAACTAGCGCCTCGATATGTTGGACCTTTTAAGATTCTGGAAAGGATCGGAAAAGTCGCCTACAGACTCGAACTACCGGAGGAACTTAGTAACGTCCACCTGATTTTCCATGTGTCGAACCTCCGAAAGTGCCTGGCTAAGCATGATTTAATTGTACCTCTCGATGACCTTCAAATAAACGAAACGCTACACTTCGTGGAGAAGCTTGTCGAAATCATGGATCGCCAAACCAAGCAACTCAGACGCTCACGCATTCCTATCGTGAAAGTTCGATGGGAAGGCAAACGTGGCGCAGAGTTCACTTGGGAACTCGAAAGCGACATGAAGGCGAAGTACCTGCAGCTGTTCAAGTGAAAGTCTAGAGAGAGAAAGTTCTCAAACGTGACTCACGGTGTTGTACAACTTCGGCCTAATTTTGGGACGAAATTCCCTAAACAAGGGGAGGCTGTAACACCCCGTGTTTTCAAAAGTCAAAGTCAAAGTCAAGATTGAAGTCAAAGGAGGAAAAGATCGCTAATTGCGATCTGTCACTCCTTGTTCAACTACTGTTTTGACTTCCTTTGACTGCAGTTAGTCTATTTTATGTTTACGTTGGTTGTATTATGTTGAGTAATTGCTAAAATCGAAGTAATCGAATATTTATCGCTGCGAAACGCTTTACGACTGTGAATAATAGGATGTAACAATGCGATAAAGTCAGTTAATCAAGAATCGAACTAATCAAATCATCATCGAACTTGAAACTCGAATTATGCAACTTTGGTGTCATTATACGTGTGTGTGTGTGCCTTATGTGTTACTTGTGCATGTTTACTTTATGTTATGTGTGGTAATCAATCGAATCGAAACTCGAAACTCAATCGACTCAATCGAAATCGAATCATGATCGTTGGTGGAGAAGAGATAGTGCAAGATGTAGATGCTTGTATGTTAGATATAGTAGTTGGGATTAAAAGTAATTTGAATAGGAAACTCTATCGTACTCGCATCTTCCTCAATCGAAATCGAAATATCAGAAATCATCGCACCGAACACTCGAATCAGGCAGCTGAACGATCAGGCTACCAGCCGATCGAGCTGCCTGGCTGATCGGCCAGCCCTTTCCTCATTTGGCATCCTATAAATACCCCTGTCATTGTCATCCTTTCCACTTTTGGAAACCTCTGTCCGACCAGCACGCTTAGCTCACCCTTTTCTCAGATTTCTCTCGAATCCGGTAAGATTTCGTCCTAAATCTTGTACTTTCTTGATCTACATGCACTCCTACACCTTTCTATCTTTCAAATCTTAACTTTTAACCGTGAAATCATCAAGATTCAAGTGTTCTAGGATGATGTCATCATGGTGTTCTTAGAGAGCTTCGTGTTTTGGCCTCAATCCACCAAGAATAACTTGGATCTAGCCGATTTCCACATAAACAAACAGAGATCTGTTATAGACCTAAACATTTACATGGTGAAAAGGATTGAAAGATGGTTTTCCAACTTTCTTTCAACTCTTTTACACTCAATGCCTTCAAAACCGATACAGACGGAGTGGTGTTGCTTTGAGAAGGGCAACGGCATTGCGAGCTTCTGGAAGCTTTCTTGAGACAAAGGATCTTCTTTTGTGCAATCATCCTCATAACACTTTTCAAACAAATAGATCAAACTTTAAACTGATTACCAGCAAGGGCATCCAAAGTGCCTCGGAAGAGCAACAACAGCAACTCCCTAGAGAAAATAACTAGAATCATGTCATTTTCAATTTCAAATTCAAGTTACCGATAATCAATTAATCACTGCAATATACCAATTATACATCAATATTCAGCTTCAAGCAAGGACTATATATCATGATGAAGATGCTTATTTAGTCCCCAAAAACTCTCTTTATTGAACCTACACTAACTGAAGTTCCACAATCGATAGATACTCATATGAAATCAGTTAGAAAATACCTCTCGCAATGCACAATATCTCCAAGACTCTTTAACAATAGGGTTTGATTAACCATCTCCACCAAATCTCAATGCCTCTTGTGTCACTTCTGCACCAATCATTTCACACAAACCAAGTCAAACTTCATAACAATCTTACATGTTCACATAACAATTCAAGATTTCACAACAACAGCTGATCAATCAAGTAATCATTACATCATAATAACAAATCATACAGAAATATGTTAAAACTGGATCATAATTACCGTAATAGCGCCTGTAAATCAAGAATATGTCAAGGCGATCTGAAGGATCCATTGGAATACGGAGATTGAATTGAAGGATGAAAGATGAGATTTTGGTTTCGGGAATCTTTAAGAAACGAAACCCTAGACCAGGGATTGGTGAGGGTTTATTGCAGCAGACCAGGGATTAGCGCACTGGTCCTCGTAGCTGAACCTCGAGCCTTTTGTTTCCTCTTCTCTGCAGTTCCACACGCGACCAGAAAGCGCCTTCGATTGAATTTCTTCAATCGGAACGTCACCTTGATAAGTCACCTGAGAAAGAGGAAAGTGAGGATTAATTATTGAAGAAGAAGAGTAATCTTTACCTTCTTGCCTTACGTTGAAGAAACATACTGGAGAGAGAGAAAGTGAGTTTTAGAGAGAGAGAGATATATAGAGTTGAGAGAGAAATTAATTAGAGAGTGTAATTGATTGAAGAAGATGATATGTTATATAGCTGGAGCCATAATTTTGAATTTTGAATTTTGAATTTGGAGCCATAATATTGAATCGTCGGAGGTTTTGAAGTTTGAATTTTGAATTATTAGTGGTTTGAATTTTGAATCATCAGTGGCTTGAATGGATAGTGGTTTTTTTAAGAGGTTTTGAATGGGCAATGGTTTGAATGTGGGCCAGCTTTGAAATTTAAAGTCTTTATATATTAGCATTTATGATGTAATAATGACATAAGAAAATCCTTGTTGGACATGCTCTCAAGCTGACACATCAGCTTTTCTTATGTCATTGAGATTTCTCCTTTTATAGAAAGTATAGATGATAAGTTAAATGAATTCATCTTGTGATTCAAAATCCATAAAGAATCTTATAAATCATTAGTAATCTATCTATCTATACTTTCTATAAAAGGAGAAATCCAAGTGACATAAGAAAAGCTGACGTGTCAGCAGGAGAGGCTGTCCAACAAGGCTTTTCTAATCTCATTATTACATCATAAAGCCTAATGTTAAAAGAGTTTAAAATTCAAAGTTGGCCCACATTTAGATTCCAAAGGTCTGCCCATTCAAAATCTCTGTTATAATACCAACCACTGTCCATTCAAGCCACTGTAATCAAAACCATTGTCCATTCAAAGGTCTGCCCATTCAAACGAATGTAATCAAACCATTGTAACCAAACCACTGATGATTAAAAATTCAAACTTCAAAACATCTGACGATTCAATATTATGGCTCCAAATTCAAAATTCAAAATTACAGTGGCTCCAGAGATATAACATATCATCTTCTTCAATAAATTACTCTCTCTAATCAACATATGTCCTCAACATTTTTGTAGGACCGGTTTTGACACCGTTCGATTGCGTAACGAACGTTCGACGTGCGGAATCCGTGAACGTGCGTGACCGAACACACAATAACGTACTAGAACCGTGAATCTATTGAAAGATATGACGTGTACAATACAAGAATCACGTAGAGAGTACTTTCTTTCTCTAGACTTGAATCTTCTAAATCACCAAAAATGAGCAAAAGTCTTACACTTTACAACTAAAGCTCCTATTTATAGGCCTTGGAATTAATAAGATTTCTCATTAATTACCAAAATGCCACCTTGCTAATACTATCTAAATATTACAATAAAAGCTTGATTTCTTTGGTTTCTCGCTACGGCTCGAATTGACGAAGGCGATAGACATTAATGCACTAACAATCTCCCCTTTGGATATTGCCGCAGTCAATCTCGTAGCGTCTTTTCTTTCTCTTTTTCGAACAGAATCCCCGTGGATCTGTATTCGAGCTTCAGTTGCTCCCCTCCTTGGTAGTCTCTTTCTTCAGGCTCCCCCTTTCGTCAAGCTTCCGTGCTTTTGGGAGCGACGCATGGCTTTCCGTAGCAACAGAATCAGAAACCTACACATCTCAGCCTCTCGTAAGACAAAATAATTTTGACTCTAAAAGAATTCACTCAAAATTCTCAAACATATAACACACAATATTGTGATTCAAATTAATGAATCATCTAAACATTTGAGGATTATCTTCCAACTTCTAATCATCTTAACCAAACCAATTGTTCATCTTGTTTAGCCTTTGAGATTTTGAATATCAGCTTTTCAACATCAGTTGTCGAAAATCTTTTTGGATTTTTTCAATAATATGAAACATAAGTGCAAAAACAAAATTTAAATGCAGAAATAAAATATATACGAACACTATTTTTGTGAGTTTGTGTAAGAGGATAATATCAGTTTTTGAGACAAATCACTAGCACCGTTAAGCTTTAAACATATTAAGTTCTAAACGATTCACATAGATTGACGATATAGTTGTCCTCTTAAACTCAATCTAAAAACTTTCGAAATGCTTACCGATACGTTTAAGGTATATTAATTTTGCACTAAGTTCTTATGGACCCCACGATCTCAGCATATCCCCTCATCATGCAATACACTAACTCAAGTAATGCCTTTAAACTTTCATCAACTGTGATATGTGCGAAAACAAAACAGAATGTTTAAACATTAACAATCAGGTCGATACTTCCGTATACGCAGAGAAAGTCCAATGTTTAAACAAAATAAGAAAATAAAAACAAGTTGAAGTTGTTTAGGCTTTAACCACCAGGTCGATACTCCCGTATACGCAGAGGTGATCTAAAGCTTAAACGAAGCACCAAAGAAAATAAAGCAGAACGTTTAGGCAATAACATCCAGGTCGATACTCACGTATACGCAGAGGATGTCCAATGCTTAAACAAAATAAAGAAATCAAACAAGTTTAAATCTTTGCAAAATGAAATGCACAATCACAGTGACTTTTTCAGCAAGTTGTGAAAGTTCACAAACTGACTGGTTTTTATGCTTTTTTAGCATTCAGCGATTACTGAGTAGGCACACAATCAAGAAGGACAAAACTAAGTACTATGCTTTCAACCGTGTTTCCCACTACAACTAGGCTTTTTCATTTAAGTTTGTATCGTTATCGTAAATCTACTACTCTAGCTGAGTCCATCGTCACATCTTTAGTGAGATCGTTTATCACGTTTGACATTTCATTTCTTTAGCATGTTGTGATAGTCCACTGATTTACTATCATTTCCTCTTGTCTCAACAAAACTCATTTTTTATTTTTTCAATGTTTTTGACTTTTTCAAATTTTCTAATTTTTTTAAAATTTTTCTCCCCCTAAAATCAAAATATGTTTCAATTTTGATTTTCTGGGAAAATTTGAAAACAATAAACTGTACAAAGTGAAGTGAGAACTTGACGAGAATTGCTTCAATTCTCCATCCACTTGGTGTAAACAATCAGAACTCCCCCTGACAACAAACTATTTTCCCATTATGATTTCAAAACACTTAAGTTTGTTTTAATCAAAATGGTTTTTCCGGAAAATTAGTTTTGTGTGTTGTTTCACAAACATGGGAATTAATTCATCACACTGTTTTCAACTTCTTGTAGGTTTATCACAAGCACAGTTACCAACAATCATACCACTTATAAGATAGTTAAATCAAGTACAACTGAATCTCCTTGATTAACCACTTGTAAGTCGAAATATCACAGTTACCAACCTGTGAATTTCTCAAGAAAGATGCCGATTCCTACTCCCAAATTACCAACCTGGGAGTTCCGGCAAGTCAGGATTTTAAGCAACGAATGCAGGCACCCACGCCTGACCAGCCTTGGGTGTGACCTTTTCAATTTTACTCGGGGTCTGATCATTCCTTTTTGCTTCATAAAATTCTGTTACCCCTTTTACCTTTCCCTCAACCATCTTTCCAAAAATATTTTTTATTTTGCCATTGAAAGCCTTTTCGACATCAAATTCTTTCTTTTCAGAATAGAATTGATTCGAAATTTTCACTTTACCAACTTTTTGTTTAAAATTTTCAGTTCGCAATGGTGGAAAGTTTGTATCATCCATTGGTGGAACTGAATTTTCACTTTTGAGCTCAACTTGTGGCTCCTCTGACTTTGACGAATCAGAATCATCGCCAGAACGTGGCTCCTTTGTTTCCAAAGAAACAAATTCATCACCAAGAAATTTTCCTTTCTTCACACTCCATTCTGTCCTCAGATGTGCATCTGATGAATTCGTTTTGCTTGATTTGTCCTTCTTTGGAGAGCAAGACGATTTATCAGAACTCTTCTCTGATTTTCTTGTTGTGTCCGAGGACAAAATCCTTTCAAGATACTCTCGAGCTTTCTTCCTCTTCTTCCTCAGTCTGTCTTTCTCCCCTTGTGAAAGCTTCACTTTCTGTTTTTGAACTTTCTGTTCTTTGGGCTTTACTTTGACTTTGACTGATTTCTTTGCCATTTTCTGAGATTCAGCCCTCGATCTTTCATTTGATCTCATTGGGCAATCTCTGGCAATGTGACCTTTGATTTGGCATTCATAACATCTTCTTGTCTCAAATCTCTGTCTCTGGCAGTTAACAGCAATGTATCCTTGAAAACCACAGTTGTAACACACCCTGTTATCATACCAATCTCCTCCATCAATCCAAACACTCAGATCATAGCACTGATTTGATTTGTAGTACTCATGACTTCTCCTATAAGCTTAATTTGACGCTTGAGCACTGTGATCAAACCTGCACCACTCATTACCAATTTTTTTTGAGTTTTGATTTTTCAATTTTTGTGGTTTTTTATCACGATTGGATGATTGAACTGATGAGCTTTTATTTTCATTTTGAAAAATTTTCAAATTTTTATTTTTTTGTTTCTGTTCTACAATCTTCTTAACAGGTTTTTGCTTTGAGCATTCACCTATTTCAGTAGATTGCAAAACAGTATTTTTGAATTTTTCTTTTAATTCTAAAAATATTTTTCTTTTCTCATTTTTTTCATTTTCATCATCAGTTTTATCATCACAATCCTCAATTTTGACTTTGTCAAAATTTGTGACATTGTCACTTATTGGAACAGAATTGATCGGTTCTGGACAAACATATGATGCAGAAGTCACAAAACCTTTCAACTTATTTTCTAGCTCAGCAATTTTATTTCGATCATTTTCAGCTTCTTTTTCAAGCTGAATGATTTTAGCAAGATGAGAATTTATTGCAATTTGTTTTTCAAGATTATTTTTACCAAAAATATCTTTCTCATTTTCTAAAATCTTTAGTTGATTTTGAAAATCTTTTTCTTTTTCTTTTAAAAATTTGTTTTCCAATGTCAAACTCTCCACATCTTTCGAGAGTTTGATATTGTTTGCTTCAGATTTATCACAGTTTAAGCACTTCTCGGACATCATTCCAGCTTCAGCTTTCTTCTCAGTCTTGATAGCTGAAATTTCTTTAACCTGCTCCTCTACCTCTTGAACAATTTCCTTAGATTTGACTGTTACTTCCTCAGTTGCTGCTTTACTCTTCTCTCTTGAATCAGACTTCAATTTTCTAATCTTTTGGAACTCAAGTTCTTGAGCTTGAATCTTCTCGACGAACGAGCTCAAATTGAAACTATAATATTCACCGTTCTTCTTCCAAGCTAACAAATACGTTCCCCACACATCTCTTGGTAAAGCATTCGCCAACTTTTCAACCCATGTCTCATCCATTTTGCTAATGTTCAAACGCTCCATTTCTAAATATCACTTGACATACCTTTCGATCAACTCATCAGTTGATTCTCCCTTGATTCCTGTAAAACTATCAAACTTGTTTAGTGCAATATAAATCTCAGAACCCATTTTTCGGTATTAAAAGATTTACAAACACGTATTTTCAAACAATACAAAAAATTCACACAATCTAAGATCAGTTCAATCACTCTCTCAAACAAATGAATCAGATGAATATCCGATTTAGTGGCAAAAATCAGGCGACAACGGTTAGAATGTGGATTCGCTCGGGTGAGTATTCAATACTTGACAAGTTACCTGAAACATAGACAAAAAGAACTGATTAGGATCAGGTGGCAACTTGTACAGATTGTTACTCGATTTGATGCACCTTAAACTTTTGACCTAATAAAATCTTTTGAATCAGATTGTAACTCAAACAATTTACTTGTTGTCCGAACAGTGTGACTTAATGACTACTGACACAATTCAAACAAACAGCCTTAATTACTATCAAACAATCTTTACATTACAACACTTCAAACAAACTAGACTCTTACAAATGACACAAGGTACTCATGCAATGTGTAACAACAACTCAATCAACTTGATTCAATCAACTTGATTCAAACAATTTAGTTCAAACAACTGTTTCTAAATCGATTGATTTTATTGGGCTGATAAAAGAAGAGTCACTGACAATACTTGAACTTGATTGGGCCGAGATTATGTAAGAAAGTCACATGGGCCGGTGAACTTTTACCTCAACCAAATTTCAAATTTAAAAACCTTTGATTGGGCCGCTAACTAAATGTAACGTGAGACACTCGATTATGATAGGGCTGTTTGTAGAGAATTATCAATTTACAACAACTTTAGCCGACAACAATATTAATGTAAGGATCTCATTGGGCCGCTAATATACTAATATGATTGGAATTTTTGAACTTGGCCAACAAACTGAATTCACATGTAAAGTCCGACAAACCCTTCAATCTCTAAACAATCAATTGTCAACTTTAATCCTATGAATTGTTTTAGTTGATTTTGATTGGACCTCAAAGTCAATCACACATTGGCTGATATAATATGCAATTCACATATGTCAACAAATTGTTTAAATGAAACAAGTAGTGGCCGACAACAATTAATGTTCGCAACTTGAAATCTCAGATTTTCATTTACAAAGTCCGACAATCAGTTTTATCGTCAAATTATAACCGGACCGATGATCTTTAATCACGTGAACTGACACACGCAATTATAATTTCACACAAGATACGTATGTTCAAGCGAAACCACGACGTAACGTGTTGGAGCGAAATCAGCTTTTAAAAATGGTTCACAAAAGCGAAATCAACTTTTGCTCATAAAAGCGAAATCAGGAAATGGCCAAATGAGCGAAACCACAAGAGCGAAATCAAATATGACACTATGAGCGAAATCACAGTGTCCACTTGAGCGAAACCACAAGAGTGAAATCAGCGATTTTGACGCGAAATCGAACCTAAAACCTTCGATTTCTCCTAAACGGCTAGGAGTTTGGATCTGAAACTTGGTAGGGTTATAGATCAGGTGTTTTCGCACAACATATCAAAAAATCAGCCGATTCGGGCCGTAAAAACCCGTTCAATTTGATGAAAAACAGTGAAAAACGTGAAAGAATGAGTAGAAGAAGAAGAAATGATGCAATTCGGATCTGAAAACGCTGAAATCTGGTACGAATCAATGTGTTTGATCAGTGCAATCGAGCTCCTAGCTCTGATACCACTTGTAGGACCGGTTTTGACACCGTTCGATTGCGTAACGAACGTTCGACGTGCGGAATCCGTGAACGTGCGTGACCGAACACACAATAACGTACTAGAACCGTGAATCTATTGAAAGATATGATGTGTACAATACAAGAATCACGTAGAGAGTACTTTCTCTCTCTAGACTTTCTCTATCTAGACTTGAATCTTCTAAATCACCAAAAATGAGCAAAAGTCTTACAACTTATGACATAACTCTCCTATATATAACCCTTGGAATTAATGAGATTTCTCATTAATTACCAAAATGCCACCTTGCTAAAACTATCTAAATATTACAATAAAAGCTTGATTTCTTCGGTTTCTCGCTACGACTTGGATTGACGAAGGCGATAGACATTAATGCACTAACAATTTTATAATCAAACATCTATTCGCAATTCAAATTCTGGCTCCACATTCAAAATTCAAAATTCAAACCATATTTTCTAATTCTATAAATAAGACATAATTATCTTGCTGCACATTCAAATCTCTCTCGCTGATATCTACAAGCGTGTCTCTCTCTCTCTCTCAAATGCATCTTTCTCGACTCTCGTGATTCAGCCGCTATTCTCCGATTACACTTCTTTGTTCGAATGTTTGATGATTCTGTTTACATGTTATCGTTCCGGTATCATTGTTCCAACATCGGCGTTTCAATGATGTTGGCCATCACACATCAACCTTTCAATATTGATGTTTCAATATAATTGTTGAAACATCGTGAAAAGTTGCATGTGTTACATTCTTTGATGGGAGAGTTGCAAGTTCAACCGACAATATGTATATTCTATGGTGAAAACGTCAGTTGTGCTACACCAGTTGAGAAGAGACCTTTGCATTTTAGGTTTGTTTCTTATTTTTTATTAACTGTTAAGATGCATGTTTATATTATTAAAATGAACTACTACAGAGAAAAATAGGAATTTAATGAAATATTTATAAAGTATTACACGCTAGGGTTAACACTTGCTAAGATTTCGTAGACTCTAGCCTTTCTCCATGTGATTCCATGCTATCTTTTTAATTTCAGGTCAGTTAGTATGTTTCAGATTTTCTGATCCTGTTCTAGAAGTTGTGTAAGAAACTCTTCTGCATTCTTCTGGAAGTCTAATGGAGGAGAGTGGAGGACTTCATCGAGCAATGCTATGCTGTTCCAGGTTTTGTTGTTATTAGTGTTGTTGATTATGTCGACTTTCCTGCTTACTTCTTGGTCTGTTATTTGTTCTTTGAGTGACCACATCGAGAATTGTGTTTTAAGATCGCTGGTGTCTGACCAGTGGTAGAAACCGAACTTTGCCATGTAGAATTTTTTGTAGGTTTTCTGATTTGGAACTATTTTTGACAGAAAGTGATTTGTAGGACGAGTTGTGGATGTTTTGAATCAAAACTAATCATCGGTTTTTATAGAGTTTAAAAAACGCGTTTACATGGTAAATGAATCGTTTAATTGTAATTTTCATAATCTGCTTTTGTTCTTTGACTTTCGATATTTTGTCCCTTGGGTTTCTTGGTATTTAATTTTACGGTTTTCCTATAAAAGTTGGGGTTTTGAAAAGGTTTTTGCATTAAAAGACTGCTGTTTTGAATTTTACATTAATATGTTTATATATATTAAATATACACGTTTTCATAATTACAAAGTTCAGTATATAAACTCATAGTCACTTCACCTGTTTTTCATCACGTTTTCCTAAGAAGATATCATACTTTCAGGAAAGTCGAGTAATATAGTTTATTCAAATGGCCTCATTCACAGATGCAAAATCGGATGATTTCAAGCAGCGTTTTGTCAGGCAAATCGAGGAACAGGTGTATGAAGACAGGGCTACTCTCCAAGAGTTGAAGAGATGTTTTGATGGATTGCAGGTTGGCCTGTTCACTAGAGAGCAGGTTTCCAGAGATCTTATGCGCATGCCTTTAACTTCCGTTCATGAGCTTTGTGTTGTTAGTAATATAGAGTGCGGTGATAGAGATGTGGAGTTCATGGCGATGTTGAAGGACATACATCGAGAGGTTCAGCAATCGATGGAGTTGAAGCTAAAGTTTCTTCATTCTTGTTGTTATTGTTAGATTTGAACTTTAATGTTGTTCAGTATGTGATGTAATTATTGGACTTTTAATGTCATGTATAAATGAATAAATTTTAAACTTATGAATCTATGTTGCCTTTTAGTTTTACTTGTTGGGATTGAACCCTATCAGAGGAACAGATTATCAAAGCCAAAACTGGATCAGAGCAGTGGATCCAGAATAAGCAAAAGTTTATATTTAAATCTCTCCCCTTGAAAGTGGGTTCAACATCTGCTGACCTCCAAACTACTGATCTTTACTAACTACTGGCCTACAACTGTTGTCCAAGTCAAAGACTGATGGAAGACTAAAGCTCTGTTGATTCAATCTACTACTATGGGTCAAGCTCTGTTGATCATGACAAGTACTGCTGGGTTCACATTAGTGGAAGGATGCAGCAGTAGTTTAGTTATATTATGAAATGTAATGTACAACAGTAGTTAGCATAGCAGAGGTTGTATAGATCAGATGTTAGAGTTTGTTAGGAGGTTAGATGTCACTTTCATGGTGACGTCAGCTTAGATGCTTCAGTGGTTTGCTCGTGCCTATAAATAGAACAGTGCTCTGTACTGTTCTACTAGCTCTTCACCATCTTTCTCCTGCAGAACAAATCACTATGAGCTCAGGCTAAGGGGGAGTTTGTTATACACTTGCAATTGTAATTGAATCTTGTAATAAATTCAAGCATTCAGTTCAATGTTAAACTTATGTATTGAAAGCAATTCTCCTGTTTGATTGTGTGCAAAGTTTGTTATCATTTATATTCCGCTGCATTTCTCATTCATCTTCATCTTAATTCAAACGTAAAACATAATCAATCCAAACTCAGATCCTAACAATTGGTATCATAGCTCGGACAGTCAACTTTGATTTAACAATCATTTTGACATAAATAGTTCAGCTCAAAATTGTTGATACTGATAGTTTGTTCATTTTGTTGAAAAACAGTGTAAGGATTAATCACCATCAAAGTTGATTAATCAGTACCTGTAAAACAACCAAGATGACGTCACAATCACAAGATGATAAGAATAACATCGGCTCTCTTTTCAAACCACCCATGCTTAAACGTAATGAATACAACATCTGGGAGAGAAGGATGGGTCACATCCTTGCTCAACAGAATACTGGATGTTGGAGGTCTGTTGTTTTTGGACCACATGTTCCCATGGTGCCAAGTGCTGAGGATTCAAAGAAGTTCGAACCTAAAAAACCTGAAAATTATACTGAAACTGATTTCCAAAAGTTCGAACTCGATGCCAAAGCATTTAGCATCATTTCATCTGCATTACCCAATGAAATCTATGCTGGACTGTTACATTGTAACAGTGCCAAAGAGCTATGGGATGCACTGAAGGAACAGTTTGGGGGAACTGAAGAAGTTATTGAAAACAATAGGGAAATTCTGAATCAGCAGTATGAAACCTTTTGTCATATCAAGGGTGAATCATTGACCCAACAGTTTGAGCGATTTAGCTGTCTCATTAGTGAGCTAAGACTTGTTAAAGTTACATTTCCTAATGCAACTCAAAATAGCAGGTTTCTTAGATCACTACCTGAAAAATGGGATACAATTGCTTTTGTAACTAGAAATTCAGCTGAGTTCAAAGATCTGAACCTGACCCAACTTCATGGTAGACTCCTGACCTATGAAAGGGAGTTAAACCAGAAAAAGAGGTTGCAAGAGTCTGGAAAAGTTGCTGATGACTATTCATTTGGCAGCACAGCTCTTTTGGTCAGGAAGAATCTGGTAGCAGTAGTAAGGATCAGAGTTTTGACCACTTTATTGATATAACTGCTGGTGGAAATTTCAACAACCCTGATTCTCACTCTGCAAATTATGCTTTTGCAGCAAATTGTGAAAAACAAATGTCAGATAATTTATGCTTTGAACTAAATGATTTGCAACACTTTGATCCCACTGACTTAGAAGAGATGGACATTTTGCATCAATTGGCTTTGCTTAGTGTAAGAACAAGCAAATTCTATAAAAGAACAGGGAGAAAATTCCCAGGGTTACATGGGAATTTGAGAGTGGGATTGGATAAATCAAAACTGAAATGTTACAAGTGCAATAGGCTAGGTCATTTTGCTAGGAAATGCAGGAGTCAAACCACTGGTCTAATAATAACTCATCTCAGCTCAAACCCTAGACCACAACATCAAAGCACTGTGCAATATACCCAATATACCCCTGCAGCACATGTTAACACTGCTCACTATGCTGCAACCCCTGTGCCTGTGCATCGTGTTCAAACCACTGTTCCACAAATTCAGTATGTTCAAGCCCCTGTCCCTTAGGCACAAGTGCAACCTGTTGCACCTCAACAAGCTGCTCGAACAGTGGTATAACCAGATCAACAAAGCTTCTTTACCCCAGGCTTTGTTGACTGGAGCAGCATGCCTGATGAGCTTGGTGATGAAAATTTTGCACTCTATGCTTCGAATGATAATCTTAATGATGAACAATACCAGAAGGGGTAGAAACTGAAGGTGAACAGCTAAGTGCTGAAACAGTGGATGAAGCAGTGGTTACTACAGTTGCTGGTGAACTACTGCTGGGAGAAAATTCAGAAACCCTGATTAAACCACTGTCTGACCCCTGGTCCAAAGAAGACAAAGAAGAAGAGGAAGAAAAGAAGGAAGGTGTGACGGAAGTTAGAGCTGATGAAGAAGGTGATCATCAATGTGATTGTGCCATGATGGCTGCTGCTAAGGTATCACCTCAAGTTCTTGAAAAACTGTGTTCAGACAAATGTATTATTGCATTTGCTAACATTAAAGAGGTAAATGAAAACCTTAGGGATAAAGTCTTATCTGATGAAGTCAAATTTGAAAAGTCATTAAAAGAACTTAGAAACAAATTGACTGAAAAAAGACAAAGAAATCAGCAGTCTCAAAGGAGAGTAGAGCATAACCAAGACTCAACTCCAAACTATGGTAGAAAAATACCAAGTTTTTAAAAAGGAGTTGGAGTCCACCCAAATCACTTGTGAAAGATGGGTGGAATCTTGCAAAGGTTATGAAGTTATACTTGAGAAACAGCTTGAAAGCAATGTCAACTTTGGAATATGATTTAGAAAATATGAAGAACTTGAAAACAATGCTGTCAAACAAGCTGGTTCAACTGAAATAAAACCAACCAACACGAATGGCCAAGAAGTTAAAATTACAGACAAACTTGGTAACAAAATTACTCTGGAAAGACCATCTGTGGGGTCCTCAACTTTTGAGGAAATTGAGAAATACTAATTTAAACCCACATGGTCTGATGAGTGTGACATTCTTGAAAATTTCAAGCCCATGGATTTCACAACCACTGATGGTGTCACAGCTCCAAAAGAAAAGATCATTCCTATCAAAGATATCCCAATAGTGATTCAAAACTCTGTTGCTAAGGAGTCTGAGAAAAGGAAGAAAAGAGAAAAGATTAAAAACCTGTTTTGTGATTTTTGTGAAAAGAGGAATCATCTAACAAAAGACTGTTTTCATCTAAAAGCATATGATCTAAACAAAGTAAGTGTCATTGTACCTGCTGAAAGCTGTACCATCTGTGGTAAAACAAACCACAAAACTCAAGAATGTGTGTATCTTAAAAACTTTGATGTAAAAAAGAATGAGTACACTGCAAAAACATCCTTGAGTCCATCAACATCATCTGTCAAGTTCACAAAGAACCAACCACTGTTTGTGCCAGTCCAAACAGCTGTCACAAAACAGCTGAACCAAACATCTGTTCAAGTGACTGATGCACCCCCTGCCAATCAATTCAGGAGAGGTAAGGGACAACCATCTTACCAAAGGATCCCACATGTTTATGAGACTTACAAAAAGCCTTCTAAACCAAGAGTGAACATGCATCCTTTTGGTTATCAACAGGTGATTGGTCAAGACCCACAACAGTGGTTAGAGAAAAACAGTCCTAAAACTGTCCAAACCCCTGATCTAACCACTGCCCATCCACCTGAGACCATCCCAGACACTGTTGAGACCCCATCCAAAGCCTTGTTGGCTTTGGAGACCCTAATGAACTAATCCTTTTACTTCATGTGTAGGGAGCTTCTGCATGCTTAGATAGCCTTAGGTATGTAGATAGTGGAGGCTCCAGGCACATGACAGGATGTAAAGCCCTTCTCAAAGATTTCAAAATCCATGGAGGGGGTGATATATCCTTTGGTAATAATAGTAAAGGGAAAGTTCTGGGGTCTGGTGCAGTACAGTCTGGTAATGTAAAATTTGAAAATGTCAATCTAATAGATAATCTAAAATTCAACCTCCCGAGTGTTTCACAAATGAGTGATAAGGGGTATGGATCATTCTTCACAAAGGAGTGTTGTAGGATTGTTGGACCAGAAATGGTTGAAAAGACTGAAGAAATAATAAAAGCTGGGAAAACTAAACTTGTTGCTCAAAGAAGTGGCAATGTTTATGTGGTGGATATGTCAAAAGAGTGCCCCAAGACTGATGCTTGTCTATTCTCAGCTACATCAAACAAAGAGACAGAACTATGGCACAGAAGATTGGGACACACAAATCTTAAGACAATCACTACCATTTCAAAACAGGGGTTAGTACGAGGTTTACCTCAAAAACTGTTCACCTGTTCTGAGCATTGTGTTTCCTGTCTAAAAGGAAAACAACATAAAAGCTCATACAAATCCATTGATGAGTCCAAAACAACCAAATGTTTGCAAATGCTTCATATGGATTTGTTTGGCCCAGTTAAAGTCATGAGTCTGAAGAAAAAGAGATATTGTTTGGCTATTGTTGATGACTTTTCTAGGTTTACATGGACTTACTTTTTACACTCAAAAGATGAGACTGCAAGCATTCTGCAAGACTTTGTGAAACAGGTTGAAAAGCAGTTTGACCTTCCAGTAAAAATCTTCAGAAGTGACAATGGCACAGAGTTCAGGAACAAGGAGTTAGATGATTTCTGTGTGTCAAAAGGAATTGTGAGACAATACAGCATTCCAAGAACACAAGAACAAAATGGGGTTGTTGAAAGAAAGAACAGAACCTTGATTAAGGCTGCCAGAACCATGCTTGTTGATTCAGGTTTGCCATTAACTTTTTGGACAGAGGCAGTAAACACTGCTTGCTATGTCCAAAACAGAGTTTTAATCAACCCCAGGCATCAAAAGACTGCCTATGAACTGTTGTATAAAATAAAGCCATTGATCTCATATTTCAAAGTTTTTGGCTGTCTATGCTTCATTTTAAACTTAAAAGATTCTATATCAAAATTTGCAGCCAAAATTGATTGTGGTTATCATCTGGGATACTCAACCACTGCTAAGGCCTACAAAGTGTTTAACACAAGGACCAAAATAATGGAAAAGACTTTGAATGTAAAGTTCAATGAACTTTCATCAATGAAAATCCCAGCAAATCCTGCAGAATTGTTTGATCTTGATAAATTCACTTTTGAAAATACTGCTGTCAAGACTAACAGTGCAGGTCCATCAGAGAATTTATCACCAGACTATGGGTATGAGATCATCATTCCTCAACAAAAGTCCGTCACAATGGGAAGAGCAGCAGATGTACAAAACAACTGTCAAAGCTCAACCACTGCTACCTCAACAGTTATTGACCAAAGTAGCCCCTTAACCCTTGCTTCCACATCATCAAACACTGCTGATAAAAGTCCTCAAATAGTGGATCAAAGTCAGCATGTGTCCACACCATTACCACCTATCCCACCACCTTTTGTAACCACTGTTGAATCATCAAAGTCACCAGCAGTGGTTAGCTCAGATGATTCACATCTGCAACCATCCCCATTCAATGCCATTGTTCCATACCAAGGAGAGCTCATCTTCTTAAAATCTCATCCACCAGACCAAATTATTGGCAACATTAATGAAGGGGTGCTCACAAGAAGTCAATCCCAAAACATTTGTCTTTTTGCTGGTTTTCTATCACTCCATCAGCCAGTCAAGTACCAAGAGGCACTAAAAGACAACAGCTGGGTAGAAGCCATGCAAGAGGAGCTCCAACTGTTTAGAAGACAACAAGTTTGGGAGCTTGTACCATTGCCAGAGGGTGTTAGTCCTATTGGCACAAAATGGGTCTTCAAAAATAAAACTGATGAAAGGGGTATTGTTGTCAAGAATAAAGCCAGGCTTGTGGTTCAAGGGTTCAGACAAGAAGAGGGCATTGACTATGATGAAACTTTTGCCCCTGTAGCAAGACTTGAAGATATCATATTATTTCTGGCCTTTGCTGTCAACCACAACATCAAGGTGTATCAAATGGATATCAAATGTGCATTCCTCTATGGTAAGATTTAAGAAGAGGTTTATGTCTGTCAACCTCCAGGCTTTGAGGATCCATTTAATCCAAATCATGTCTACAAGCTGAATAAAGCTTTGTATGGCCTGAAACAAGCACCAAGGGCCTGGTATGAAACTCTTTCCACCTTTCTACTTTCCATTAGTTTCACAAGAGGTAAGATAGACAAAACATTGTTTCTAAAATGGAGAGGGAATGATTTGATGATTGTCCAGATTTATGTGGATGGCATCATCTTTGGAAGCACATATAATAAAATGTGTGAAGAGTTCAGAAAACTCATGACAGCTGAGTTTGAAATGAGTGCAATGGGTGAACTCCAGTGCTTTCTTGGTCTCCAAGTAAGGCAACTGCAAAATGGCACTTTTATCCATCAAGGCAAATATGCCAAAGAACTTTTAAAGAAATTTGAGATGGATGATTGTAAGCCATGCAGTACACCCATTGCAACCAATAAATTAGTCATGTCTGATGAGAAGGATGAATTGGTTGATCAAACTTTATATAGAAGCATGATTGGGTCTTTATTGTACCTAACTGCATCTAGGCCAGACATCATGTTTGCAACATGTGTTTGTGCAAGATCCCAATCAGCCCCTAGAAAGTCAAACCTTATTGTTGTAAAAAGGATATTCAGATACCTCAAAGGTGCTCCCACACTTGGTATCTGGTATCCAGCTGATGGTAAAATTGAGCTTTCAGGTTTCTCAGATAGTGACTTTGCTAGATGTGACAAAACAAGGAAGTCCACTTCAGGAGGGTGCCAATTCCTAGGCAATTGCCAAGGCAAAGCAAAAAGCAAGCAGCTGTTTCCACATCCACTGCTGAGGCAGAATATATAGCTGCTGCAAGCTGTACAACTCAACTGCTCTGGCTTCAAAATCAGTTGCTGGACTTTGGTATCACTGCCTTAAAGACACCACTCATGTTGGACAGCCAGGCAGCAGAAAATATCATCAATGTCACACCCTGGCTTTTGCGGAAGCGTGGATTATTTTGGTGTGACTTCTTAATATCATAACAATCAATCATAACAAAGCTATATGATAAAACCAAAAGATTTTCATCCATTAATAAAGTTTAGAAAATACCACAATACCATTGTCTTGAAAACATTAACGCCAATTAGTTACAAACCATAACATGTTCAAATGAGTTCCCATGGACTCAACAAAAGACTTTAAATAATCCTGAGTTTAGAAACATGTATCCCGTCCAGGAATAGGATACATCTCTTAAACTCTACAACTATGGATGACATCCTTTATTTAATACGCAGCTTGTAGTCACATGCATACACCTGCCATATCCGTTTAGTTCCCTGAAATACATGTAGTTTGAAAAATCAACAAAAGTTGAGCAAGTTCATGTGTATGTGAGTGTGTATAAACTGTTAAATTATGTCTGTATGAATAAAAGTCCCTGGTATGTAGCAATAAGGAAAAAGAGATCACCAATGGTTTGCAAGGCCATTGATATGTGTGAAGTGATGCAGGAAGACTCAAACCTAGCAGATTTCGTTGGTAAGACATAGTCACCTCATGGTCCACTCAGCGGACTCAGGAGTGGGGCTCGCTACACCCGAATAGATCTATCACTCATGTCCCTCGGTCCTACGACGAGGATTAATGGCCTTAAGTATCCGCCTACCCACTCACATGATCTAAGTAGTAACCCTCCTTAAGCTAACCATACCATGTATAAAATGTCTGTAATAATTGTAACATGTATTTCACCCCCGAAGTATAAAACTGAAAACAGTTAAGAGAAAAGGGGGACATGAACTCACTGTATTGCGTCTTCGGTACTTGTAACCCAATTCTCCTCAGCAAACACGACTACCTACAATGGTCTAACGTCTATTAGACGAACGGGTCGTGCCTTGTCTTAGTATTTATGTTTTTGAGTTACGTTTCTGATATTATTCCAAGTTATAACTTATTGTTAAAATAATAATTATTTTAACTTACATTATATTTTCGGATCTTGAAATAATAGCTAGACAACTATTTCGTATTCATACTTCTCAAGTATTTTATGTGCGTATTTCCTTCCCAAGGATGGGTGTATTTTATACATGTACTTTTGTTTAAAGTCTTGATATTATGTGCTCTTAAGTCCCACTTTAGAAAAGTATCTGATAACTTAGTTGTAAAAAATAATGTGTTTCCAAGAAAATAAACATTGTCCCAAAGTTTATCTATTCTCCAAATATACTAAGAAAATATATTATAACTTCTCAAAATAATATATTCTCTACTTGTTCAAAAATATGTTATACTTTGTGATAAACCATATTTTTCGTTATCAAAATATTATCCATCCAAAATATACTAGTAACGGTATTTTGTTAAGTTATATTATTTTTCACTAAGTTATATAACTAGTCCCCAAATCATGCAAATATTCACACAAGCGTTTTAGTATAAAATATATATTCTAAATATATATTTGTCCGCTTTTATTTACGACAACCCACCTCCGATACTTTGAAATTTTGAAACAAAACTTATGGCGAAGTTTATTTTGAAAGACAATGTTTAAAACATATTTGCAAACATTCTTTAGAAAATAATTTCTAAGTGTTGGAATTTTTAGGAAATTTCGCCAGAGTTTCCTTTGTAAATGGAGGCGTCCATGCTAATAAGCATATCATTTTCTTTTTCAAAATCAATCAACAATCAATCCTTAAACAATTTTACATCACCAAGAGCAAAAACTATATGCGTTACATATTAACCATGAACTTGATATACCACAAAAACGCGTAGTAACTTGGTAAAGCGTTTAGTGGCCTTAGTTACCTTCCAAAGTGTATTCACTTCCTTAAAAATCATTTTCTTAAAAGAGTTAAGTGTTTACAACTTGTAAACAATTTTTACAAAAATTAATCTTTTGAACTCTTCTTGTAAATAAAGTGTTTTTACATTTATTTCATTTTCAAAAATGGTGTAAGTGTATGTAGTAGTCATGATCTTCCAAAAATCGATTCTTGAACTTGGTTTATTTAGAAAAGTCTTTTGTAAAACCCAGATCTACAAGATCATCAACTTACTTTGTTCACTTATATTTCAAGAAATCATATTATCATCAAGTTCATAACTTTATTAGAAGATGATTATTTATGTGACACAATATCATCTCCTAATCTTGTTAAGTCCTCTTTCTAATCATCACTTAACAAGTTCCATATGGTGATTAACATTACATAACCAAGAATCAACATGCAATCAACAACATATTTATAACAACATCCTACTACAACATTTCATCTTCATGTAAACTTTTATGTTCAAGTTTCTTGTTTAAACCTTTTAGTGTTCTTGTAAATTCCAACATACCATAATTTTTAACTACTCAAAATGGAAGTAAACAAAGGTTAATCAAAGACTTATAACTAGCTCAAAGGCTAGGGAAGAATCTCTAGTGAAAAGATGGTGAAAAGGGTGTGAGAAAGCAAGTAATGAAGCTCCTTGATGATCTATAACTTCAAGCTCCTTTGATCCTTCTTCTAACACTTGAATGAAGCTTTAAAAATGGAAGAATATGGTGGTGATATGGTGATGGTGGTGGCGGTTATAGTGAGGCCGAGAGGGAGAGAGAGAGGAGAGTGAGTGAGAGAGTGGTGAACTTGAGTGAAGGAATGATGTTGATATCTAGTGCCATACTTATAGGATTTTTCATTATATTTTGTTCAAAACAGCAAGCAAACAATCCAATAAAATATTAAGATGTAATCTAGGAAGTATAGTGGGGATTTTTGTGGGTCCTTTGTGACCGTAAGAGGGCAGGGGGGGGTAGATGTAACATTTTGATGGAAGTTGGTAAAAACTAGTCAAATTCCAAGTATATAATTACTCATGTTAGTTAGTAGGTATTTTAGTGGGTGTTATGGTGAACGGGGATCATGACTAGCCAAGAATTAATTAAACAATGTATTTAGCATAATTTTGGTGTTCCGGGTAATGTTCGGTTATTCGGTTAGATACCGTTCCGTTAAAGTGTTAAATTATACCGTAAAGTGTCTTTTATATATATTTTGTAACACTATTAATTCCCGGCACTTAGGAAAGCATACAGGACCATTTTGCCACATTTTTGCACCTTGCTAGCACGTTACAATGCTGAATTTTGTTATTAAATGCAGAATTCTGCACTTAAAGTGTGTTTTAGGCACTTTCCGGCACTCACACTATCACCTAGTGACGCAGTTTTATGGTCCTCACTTCCCTACACACTATACTAGTGTAGTACCTTGTCCCTGACCCATACTGGGTCTCAAAACATTGTCTGTCTATGTACTGGCACTGTTAGTATATTTCTGAGTTATTCGCTCACTGTGCTAACTGTGCTTTGTGCATCAAGTATGTCACTAAAGTTTGTGTGTAACAAATGGTGTGACAGTATGGAATGTGATGCACATGTATGTATGATACAGAAATCAGGAAACAGTTTAAGTTATCAGTTGTAATTAAGCATAGTCATTAAGAATAAATCAATATTAAATAATTGTACAGATGCATGCTAATTTGACGGTTGTCACAATCAAAAATCCAGTTTCCCACTCAACCACCAAGCACATTGACATCAGACATCACTTTGTGAGGGATTGCTATGAAAAAGGTTTGATTTCTCTGCATCATGTTCCAACCAAGGATCAGCTGGCAAATGTGCTAACCAAAGCATTAGACACATCCACCTTTGAAAGCTTGATCTCTAGGATTGGCATGCTAAACATGGAATAACAGGCAAAATCCTGTTTTTCTATGAATAAAAGCATTAAAAAATGTTTTCAGAAAATCAAAAATCCATCCTTAAAATAGCTAAAAATGAAGTTTTCATTAAAATCCTTAAAAGTCATAACCACTGCTTTGTTCAAAAGTCTGCTCTACTTCAAAGTATGTCCTCTGCTGAAAGTCAACCCATGTTCTCTCATTCTCTTGATAAGCACTGATGCTCAAAATCAGTGTTTTATCCACTGATGTGCTATCTGCTGATAGTAAAAATCACCTACTGCTTTCATTTGTTACCGTTGCAACCACTGCTCTTCATCAGTAGTTTTCATAAAAAGTATTGTCCTTCATTTCATCAGGGGTTGGCACGTGGACAGTACATAGTGGTCAGACCTTTTGTAACCGTTGCCACGTCAGCATTCACTTTTTCTCCATAAAACCCCCTTTCAAAACCCCAAACAGGGTTTTACTGTCGAATTGAATTCTTAAAAATTCCTTTCTCAAAGCAGTTTTCATCTCATCTTCTCAAATTTCTTCACAACCATCTTCGATCATCTTCTCCAAAATGACAAAATCGAAGTCATCCGCTAAATCCACCTCAAAATCATTGTCAACACCCACTGAAATTCCACACAAACCTTCTCACAACATTTTGGGTCTTCTTACAAAACCCGGCACCACCGATGCTTTCGATTCCATCATTGATCTCATGTCTGCATCAAAGTACAAAACTTTGCTTACAGCAGATGCTCCAATTTATCTGCAAACCCAAAGAGAGTTTTGTAAAAATTGTACCCTTGACAAACAAGGCGAAGATGTCATAGCCATTAACTCTACTTTACAGGGTAAAGCAGTCAAAATCACACCACAATCCATTTCGGAAGTCTTTGAACTCAATGATCAGGAAGGTACAAATTCTTTTCCCAAAAATGAGTTAAAAATTGATATCCTTGAAAGAGGGTATGCTGATTCAATGATGAAGAGGGATACCTTACAAAAAGGGTACTTCCCTCCTGCAACAAGATTTTTATTTCATACCCTGTTATTGTGTGTTTCAAATAAAACCACCTCTTTTAATGAAATACAATTAAAGATTCAAAACCTGGGGTATGCTATTCTTCAAGAAGAAAATTTCAATTATTCCTAGGAAATCTTTAATGATCTGGTTAAAAATGTTGATAAAAATCCATTCTTACCTTTTCCAAGATTTTTAAGCTATTATTTTGAAAAGAAATTTAGTAAGGATGATGCTTTGCAATAAAACAAGGTGAATCTTTTCAAATAAACAGCTTAACTGCTGAAACTTTTACAAGAATGTCAACACCTTGCAAAACACAAGCAGAGGTGCCTAAGCAGAATTTAGCAGCTACCACTGCTCCTCAGGTATCTGCTGCTGAGCCCACTGCTCAAGGTGATCAAAGCAGCAAAACAACTGTTTTGAAACCCACACCTACAATCCACAAAAAGCCAAAACAAAAGAAAATTCAAAAACCCCCTAAACCTACCAAAAAGGCAACTCTGGAGGATGAGATACCAGAGCAACTGCCAGTGACAGCACAAAAGTCACAAGAAACCACTGCTGCTACTTCCTCATAGCAGATGGTAGAAATATCTCAACCCATGGCTGAAACTCCTACTGCTTCTTCTAAAAAAGAACAGGTTGTACAATTAGGGACACCACAATATGATGCTCTGGAATCACTTGCTTCCATCATCCACAGCCCAATGCCTGGGGCCAATTCTCTTTCTACACCCAACCTCACCTCCACAATTCCCTCCCCAACTAAATTATTGTTGGATGCAATTGATCTGAAGCAGGCACAAACCAGTCCTTCTTACTCACCTATTAATGAGAATATACCTCAACAACTGACTGGGTCTGATGTATCAATCTTTGCTAACCCACCAACACAACCTGAGGAGGTTACACCCCTTGAGTTACAAGTAACTCTTGGTGGTAGTCTAAGTGAAGCAATCATTACAAGTGTTGATCCCACTGGTTTACACTTGGACAGTGGTTACATCAATAAGACTTCTGTCACACCCCAATTTTCCACGTGTCACCGGTGGGGAGTATCGTGACGTAGTTGATATCATCATAGTCAAACAACACAATTTAAAATGCACAGCGGAAGCAAAAGATGAATATATTACAATCCGATATAAAGTAATATCAAGGTATTACAAACGAAAAGTAAAGGATCCACAGGCGGATCAAAGATAAATGAAACATTGTTCAACAGACTTCAGGCATCTAAGCTTGCGAGACTTCTATATGATGCTAGGAGAAACCAGCCTATTTCGTTTAGCACCTGCACTTAGCCTTTTTGGAAATTACGTCAGTTTTCACTGGTAAATACAATTTAACTGACTCATTTTGAAAATGTTTTAAAAATTGATTTGAATGCACATGGCACAAAACTTTTTATAACTTGGGAATAATTAATCGAAGTTAAACTTGTAAAAGAATTACATGTTCGTTATGCGTTCAGTCGCCCGGGTCGTGCCGGGTTTAAGGTTAATTGACACACCACTCAGTATAAGTCCGCGGCGGGAAGCCAACGTTTATACCTTAATAAATATGGACACATTACCGGGTGTACGCCTACACCCGGGTGTCAAGGTCGTGGCCATTTCTTAAAATGATGCCAAGGATATCCGGGACATGGTCATTAAGCTCCCAAAGGCGTAAAACAAACAAAACCAGTTTTCAAACGGGTCACATTGATAATACCCAACTACTAATGAGTTAGGGTCAATTGCCCGACCAAGCGGTATTTCATATACCGTACCCCCAAGCCCATATAAGGGAAAATAAGTTAAAAGTATTTACCTGAGCTAAATATAAATTTAATCCCAGCCGTATACCACCAAGCAAGTACAGATAGCTTTTACTGAGCTCCTAAATCTGGAACGAAGGTTTTTAATAACCTATTAGATTTCTAACGGGTCTTTAATTAAGCCTAAGCTCAGACCGGTTAGTTCTAATAAAGGAAGACACAGTTCAAACGCATGATAAAGCGAAGACCGGTTTAGAATGTGGTTTTGACCCAACAAGCTTGAATACTTGTTTAATATGAGTAACTTAATCACATTCTGGATTTTGAGACGAAAATGATTTGGTTTGACCCGTTTCGGCTAATATATGCACAACTAGTTACATAGCCCGATCCGAACGCGAAACATGCATAACGGGTAACCATAAGAGTCATGAACATGTTCCATAAGTTAATATGCCTTTGATATGTTGTGATATCAGTAGGATATCTTCCATTATGCCCAAAATGAATTTAAAACCAACTTATGCCTCGAAGGGGTATTTTGTTCATTTATAAGGTTATAAAAGAGGTTAAATGGTAATCTGAGTTATAGGTCTTGATTAAATTAGTACAAATACTTAATTTACCAAGTTATATCATTTGGGTATAACCTATAGGTGAAATTTATCACTTATAACCAAACTATACATCTTAAGGGCATTTTGGTAATTTCACATAGGCTTAAAAGGTCAAAACTAGAATTCTGAGTTTAAGACTTTTGCTTACTGCTAAAGTATGAAAGTTTACTTAAAACATCAGTAGGTATCAAGTCTTATACACCTAAAATGGTTTTGATACATACTATGCGTTTAAAACGCTTAAAATGGCGATTTTGAGCTATTTCCGGGTTCTTAAAGGAAAGTTGATATTTTTGCTATTCCAGAAGGCTTAACATATTCTATTTATCATATTTTACTAGAAGAAAAAGATTTGGTATCAAAAGGTTTGGTAAAACTCATTTTATGGCTTAAAGGGTAAAACTGACAACTATCGAATTAAGCTTAGAACTCTAGGTTAAGATCAGCCTAAAAACAAATAAAAATCCTCAAAAATCCTAAAATATTATATTACATCAGTGAGTAAAAGTTTGGTATCAAAAATTGGGTTTAGATAGGCTATATGCAAATCATACGGTTTACTTACTAAAAAGCTTCTTAATTACGCTAATGAGCATAACTCCTAATCTGAACCTCAAACTGATGTGAAATTTTATGGACATGCTTATAGATCAGTAATAAAGGTTTTAGTCCTTTCACATCTTCAAAAATCTTGTATTAACATTAAAGGGCATTATGGTCACATTTAGGCATTATGGAAACATGCGATGGTCTTCAATTCTAAAGAACCAATTAGTATAACTTTGGGAGGTTATACTATCATATAACATGGTCACGAAGGACCCTAAGGCATAAATAAACTCGAGCTAATTCGGGTCAGAACTGAAAGTCAAAGCAAAGGTCAAACTTTGCGACTTTCGGTTGCGAACCGAGCCTATACTTAGAATTGCCGGGTTGAATCATGTTTAGACATGTTCAACTAATATTTACCAAGTCATTAAAGTGACAAAACTGATTTTAAAGATTTTATATCATTAATTATGAATTTTATTTAAAACAAACCCGATTGACTTTAATTTGACCCGACAATTAAACTAAGTAAACGTGGTAATTAGGAGATGCCCTTTAGAGGGTTAAACACCTACCTAATTACGATCACGTAGCCATGTTCAACGCGAACCATTGATCAACCGATTAAAAGTCAAAGTGTTTATCGATAACGCTTGACTTTTCGGTTTAAACGCTAAACAAATAACTAAGCATGAAAGGATCACTTACAAAAGTCCAAAGGACTTGAAAGAGGTTCTCAAGAAGCTCAAGACCCTCAAAGAATGCAGAGAATTCAGAATGGAGGGAAGGTGCAAGTGAAACCCAAAACAAGGGGGGTATTTATAGGTTTTTGAGAACCGTTAGGATCGTTTATTGAAAACCGAGCTTCAATCTCAACCATCCATGTGGGCACATGGTTTACAAATACAAGGGGCACTTGAAAACCATCAAAATTGGCCCATAGATTGATCAAAAACCATTTGCAAGAGCTGGAATGAGCTGGAAATAGCTGGAAACAGATTTTGCTGGTCTGGGGATGCCTTACAGACCGTAAGCAAAGGTCCATACGGACCGTAAGGGCCTTGCAGGTCAGCAACTTTCAAAAATGGCAAAACAGGCCCCTGCACCCCCAAACTTGGTTTTCGATGCATTTTTTGACACGTTTAAGCCCCGTTAACCTCATTTCAAAGCTCTAAAATGAAGTTAAAGTATAGGGAACTTAAAATATGTTCAAAAACATCTCGGATGCCGGTTCGTTTGGTCGTACGGTCCCGTTGTTCGACTAATTACGACGAAACACGGACGGACGCTAAAAACGATCCAAATTACGCGACGAATGAAATTTTATCAAGCCAAACACTAAAATAAAATATTTTAGTGCTTACATAAATTTTTGGATGTCCGGGGATCTTCAGAATGTGAGATATGCGCGAAAATGCAAACTTGTGCAGTTTTTGACACTTTTAGTCCATGCATGACATAAAAGTTTATTTTTGCGCACCGAACACCTCTAAGCCCATATCTAAGCTATATAAAGGATAAATGGGGTATGTTTAACTCATGTTCATATTCCGGAAGGTCCGATACAATACGAATCGATAGACTTTTGCAGTTTGACGCAAACAGCCCCTTTTATGCGCGAACTTGCGTATAGCATCGTTTAATAGTATCGAAGCCTTATACAACCCATATTAAACATTCTTAGGAGTATTATTAACTATTACAATTCTTTGGGTTCCCTAAAAGGTCATTCAGAGGTATAATTAAACATATTGACACTTTTAGTCCCTTATACTTACAAAGTTGCGCGTAACGTCACTAAAAGGCACAAAAGCCTTGGACGGCCAACGATTGGCATTCTCGAGAGCATAATCAAATATCATGAAGCTCTCGGTTTGTTAAAAGGTCACTCAGAGGTAAGAATTAACATGTTGACGCTTTTAACCCTTTATTGCGCAAACTTTCAATTAAATACACAAACGGCTACACTTGATCAACAAGTGGCTTATGTGTGAATATAAAACCATAAAAGGTTATTTAAAACTTATTTAAGTTTTGTTAATACTTCTAGTTTGTTTATAATTAAAGTTTTTTCGATTTTTCGAAAAATTAGTCCCTAAATTTCATTGTTCGACTTTATTAGGGTTTATTACACGTGTCAATACATCATTGGACGTGATTTTTTCGAGGTGTTACATCCTCACCCCCTTAAAAGAAATCTCGACCTCGAGATTTGCTAAAAATGCTGGAAGTTTCTTTTGTCGCATAACGGACTTAACTTTCATAGCATGTCTGGAGTCTTTCCAAGCTCCCAAGTTAACCTCCATAATAGGTACATGTATCCTTTTGGGGCTTCTTAACCTACCGATCCTCAGTCGATCTAGGTTTCTTATCATATCATAAATTTGCGTATTATGCGATAATGTTTCTCGACTTATTGGTGAAACACATCCTTAAATCATCAGTGTGGGTCGCATTGCGAGCTCCACTAAGCTCCTTATATAGGTTTTAGCTTATAAGCTAGTGATCTTAATACATTCGATTCCTTTGAATGGTTATATATATTAGAGCTCAACTAGCCTGATAATTAACAGATTGGTACACCCTTCCAGGGTGATATCTTTGTTGAACTTTATCCCTCAATCAAAAACTTAGGAGGGTTGCTACATTCCTTAATCCTTGATTTTTTTTTCTGCCGAATACTGGCAACCTATAGATGATTACGGGTTTGTACGATCTTATTTGTTGTTTCCAAGGCAACTTTCAGATCCTGATAATTGGACTTACCAATTTTCTGTCTAACAATAGATGTTTAACATCTCATCTATACAAGGTCTCCCAAGGAGCAGCCTTAATACTTATATCAACTATTATAGAAAAGCTTATCATAAGGTGAGATGGTTATTCCAACCATTGCTTAAAGCTAATCTTAAGGAATAGCTAATCCTTACAGCTAGTCGAACAAATCGACGATCCTGGGCAGTTGATGGCGATTCTTAATTGTTGCCTAATTAGGGTTGCGATAGTCAATGCATAAGCAAAATGAACCGTCTTTCTTAATTAACTATATCGAATCCTCATAATATCGAGTTAGGCTATATGAATCATTTATTTTAAAACTTACTTAATCAGGGTTTCGATTCTTCCAATGATGGTACTAGCCACCTTGGAGATTTCATAATAGAACAGCCCTAAATAGGATACAAATCTTAACTCTACTTGCCTCTCAGGAGGTGAATAGGGTAATTATAGGAGAAAATAATCAAGATACAAGGAGGTTATAGAGATTTTTCCATATCTCAGGTCCTAGTTCATCCATCATTGCGTGTGTCAAAAATGACACGTTTATGTTACGAGTCCACGAATTCCTTAATCGGGAACATTCATTGGGACAGTTCCATTATGGATATCTTCTTTGAATACCATTAGTTGACTTTAGTACCCTATGACCATCGGGATATCTTTGTGGTCCCATGCATTAAACCTCCATACTGATCAGGCATGGAAGCAATCTATGGGACATTTTAAGATACACAAATCTTCATATGGCGCTTTTATCATGCTGTCTGGTATTCGCAATTGATGGAGATTGAAAAGATATCAACCAGGTGCTACCGTACATCCTCTAGAGGGAGGATACAAAATTTCAACGACAGAAGGCTTCTGCTAGGGACAGAATGAATAGTTCTTATGATTTCACCTGTAAGTTTTACCTTACACTTAACATCTGGGGTTCTTACGGGAAAGTTTCTTAAAAGTTTGCTAAACTTATGGTCTTATGAGAGACTTAGCAATACTTGAAACTAAACGTAATTCTTAGCAATAAAATCACCACAAGGGATTTATCTGGTGTCATTATTAAGGTGAGCTGCCTCTAATCGTACATCAGGAGGGTTAAACGCCTCCATTCTTAATCCCTTTAAACTTAGCTAAAAATCTTTGACAAAATTTTGGGCGGACCCGACCTTGGCTGGTTATTTCTTAATCTATAAAATGTGAGCAGCTGAGGTAGATCCATAATGGATTTATAATGAGCAAGCTTTGACACCTATTGTGCCCTCTTATTTCCAATGCTAACCACCATCAATTGCTTGCATTCAAGCTTAGATTTTGGGTAATTGGAGTAGGGTACTATCTTAGTCAAAGAATTAAAATTTGCGACATACTGTCGACATCCTAGAACTTTTATGGTGAGGGTCAGAAAATTCTTATTCCATCTTTTTCCATTTCGATGCGAATAATAGATATTTCTAATAAGGTCCTTAACACTTGGTTCATCCCATAGTGTATAAGAGAATCTTTCTTGTGGACTTCATTAATGTCCTTATTAATTAAGGGTATTACCATCGAATGGCTGTGATGCATACCTCACAGTGTTCTTTTCAACGTAACCACTGATACACCTAATGGTTTCTACTTCATCAATTAATTTCCTGCAATCGATGGCCCCTTTTTACTTATTGAAGTCTCTGGACTTCCCCGAGACGAAGTACTTTTAAGTACATCCAAAAAGAATGGGCTCCTTGCCATTTATGGTTTTGCTGGGTTTATTCTTCGCATTTGAAGTGCGAATAAAGTTCTTTTCATATGCAGTGATATGTGTCTTAGAGCAAACAGCATTCAGCTTCTTGAACCCTTTTTATGACTTTTCTCATAGCCTTCCCGATAGTTGCGTTAATTATCATTTTGGAGATTAACTTCATTAACATTGAGGTTCACATTTGATGCACCATTAACATTTGTCGCATTTCTAGCATCGCGACTGCTGTTTGTCTTTTCTGAGTTTCCATACTCGATGCTTTGGTATTAAACACCAAATTGAGCAGATACATAGGCAATCCATACCATGTGTCTCCTTAAATTGTCAAAGGCTCACCATAAGGAGTCTTGATAACTACTTGCTTCTTATTACCCACAATATGGGCTTAGCTATAAGATGATCAATCCATTCCTATCTCTATATCGAGTCCCTCTATTTCAACGGAAACAAGGACAGTGGAAAAGAATGGTTCCTAATGGATATAAAACATCCATCTAATATTTCTGAAGCAGTCTCTGAGGTACCATTGGTCAATCCTACTTTATACTTAACGCGTAGAGTTTTTTTAACAGGCAGATTTAATGATTTACAAAATCCATTGTCTATGAAAGACTTATCTGAACCTGAATTAAATAATACTCTAGCATGAGCGTTATTGATAAAGAAAGTACCTGTTGTGACATTGTCATCCTGAATAGCCTCTTGAGCATCTGTTTGAGAGCTTCCAGCTTTGGTCTCCTTAGCCTCTCCAGGCTTCTTGGTTTTATTCAGGCAATTTGTTTTGATGTGCCCTATTTCTTTGCAACCATAGCAGGTTGCGTCTCCCAACTTCTTGCAATCCAAGGTCTTATGCTCCTTGGACTTGCAGATTCCATAGGGTAAAGGCTGGGATTTAAATCTGCATTTCCCGATGTGGTTTTTCTTACACGTTTTGCATCTAGTCTTTTTACCTAACTGCTGGTTGTCTTTCGAGTCCTTGCATTCATGGGTCTCGGGATCCACCTCTTTACAGATGACACATTCCCTGGTCTGCTCATAGTAACATTTTCCAAAGTGCTTCTTCCTGCAGGTTTTACACTCGGGTTTTGCCTCCTTTGGCTTGAACTGGCTATAGTTTGAACTGGCCTTACCCTTTTTAGAACCCTTATTCGGGGTGCCATCGCGCTTTCGCTTATGATCCTTTAATACTCGGTCCGTTGCTTTGTTTATGGCTATATCTAATATAGCCTGTAACTCGGTGCTTGTTAAATTCAGTCTTGCATCATCATTTTGATCAACTGGATGATTGTGAGCTTCAGAGGAGTCGACCATTGTGAAGCTTTGAAGGCTACTAACCAAGTAGTAATAATTTATTTAATTATGTAGGGAATTGTCGAACTTGATAATTAAATAGCCATGGTGCGAACAAACCATATAGGCCAATAGATAATATTAAGTTTATTTGATTATGTTTTGCCTAGGTTTTTTTAAAAATAAACCATCTTTGGCGTTCGCACAGAATCTAATCCTTCTTATTAGACAGGGGATATAAGTCACAACTGTCAATGTCGTACAGACACTTTATACAGCACAAGGGCTTGTTTCAAAGGATTCTTTAGATGGCACAACGCCTTGTCACGAGGACAACCTGAAACATAATCAATGATTCCTTTGGATCGGAAAACTTCATAACTCATTACCTTTTGACAGGAAGTTATGTATAACTATCTTTATCATGAATACATCTTTGCCCGTAGGTATACATTCCAGATGGATGTTTAGATGTGTACATCATGTTCGACGTTTATTAGCCAAGATTCCTATTGATCATTTAGGCTAAATGAAAGGTTAGGAAGATTTCTAATATAAGGATGACAAGTGTGATTTCATCGCATCACCCATTGTCAGGAGTGTTAACACGTTTTCAGGTGTTTAACAAGGATCTGAATCTCTTTAAACAGGTCTTACCATCGTAGCTAGGTCCCTAATGACATTCAAGCTAGGTTATACCCTTGAGACTATAAATATTGGCAAGAAAGGAATGATATTTATTTTATTCAGGATTTTCATTATAATTATCCTAAATTTATTTAAAATATAACTATGGCACAAAAAGCCTAGTCACGTAGACAAGTTTAATTTATAATCAGGATTTTACAGAATCGAGGTATTTAGGTTTGAACCACAGTTCATCACCTTTTATTGACAGGGAGTCGTAGGCTACCACTGTCTTTAGTCCCAGAGGACATTTAATTATTACCCGTAGGCACTTCATCCTCAAAGGATGGTTATATAATTACAGGGAATTTAAATTAACCCAATTAAATGATGACCTATGTGATTTTATCGCTTCACAGTTTGTCATAAATGTTAACATATGGCCTGTGTGACTTTAACGATTCACAATTTTCCAAAAATGTTAACATACGGCCTGTGTGACTTTAACGATTCACAGTTTGCCAATAATGTTAACATACGGCCTGTGTGACTTTAACGATTCACAGTTTGCCAATAATGTTAACATACGGCCTGTGTGACTTTAACGATTCACAGTTTGCCAATAATGTTAACATACTCACAGATGGTAACATGGATTGGAATCTTTTAGATAGGTTTTACCGTCTTGGCCATGTCTGTAGTGACATATAGGCTAGGTTTTACCTTTAAGATTCTTTTAATATTTAACGCAGAACAATCCTAATTTGAGATGTTATCAAGGATCTGAATCTAATTGTGGAACTACCATCTTGGCCCTGTCTTAAATGGCACATGAGCTAGGTCTTGTCCTACTTAGATTTTGCCATCTTATAATAATGGTAGATCTTATAATAGGAACGTTACTTTAAATCTAACCGTCCCTTTAAAACTTAAGCAGGTACATGGTTGCCCTAAACGGGACTTCTAAGGAATAAATTGTCCTTAAAGGAACTGAAAGGTAAATATGTCCTTATAAGGACTTACTAAGGAAACAAACTTCAGCAAAGGAGTTTCTTCTTTATTTTATTTCTGGATGCTTTCTTCTTGGTTGCACGTTCATCCTGGTCGCAGTACAAAGCTCAGCATTCCTAGGCTTCGAATGGGGAGAATCTCCATTATGGCTTCTTTGTTTGGCGACATATTAGAATATATAGATTTAAAAAAACAGAAATTCTCCGAATAGAGATGAGGGTATTCCTATGTTAAGTCTAGACTCAGAAGTTTTAAGGAATGTGCTACTGTGTCATTGAGACTAAACACAAAAGGCTAGTGTTTAATTCACTCAATGTTGGCTCTGATACCAACCTGTCACACCCCAATTTTCCACGTGTCACCGGTGGGCCCGGTGGGGAGTATCGTGACGTAGTTGATATCATCATAGTCAAACAACACAATTTAAAATGCACGGCGGAAGCAAAAGATGAATATATTACAATCCGATATAAAGTAATATCAAGGTATTACAAACGGAAAGTAAAGGATCCACAGGCGGATCAAAGATAAATGAAACATTGTTCAACAGACTTCAGGCATCTAAGCTTGCGAGACTTCTATATGATGCTAGGAGAAACCAGCTTATTTCGTTTAGCACCTGCACTTAGCCTTTTTGGAAAATACGTCAGTTTTCACTGGTAAATACAATTTAACTGACTCATTTTGAAAATGTTTTAAAAATTGATTTGAATGCACATGGCACAAAACTTTTTATAACTTGGGAATAATTAATCGAAGTTAAACTTGTAAAATAATTACATGTTCGTTATGCGTTCAGTCGCCCAGGTCGTGCCAGGTTTAAGGTTAATTGACACACCACTCAGTATAAGTCCGCGGCGGGAAGCCAACGTTTATACCTTAATAAATATGGACACATTACCGGGTGTACGCCTACACCCGGGTGTCAAGGTCGTGGCCATTTCTTAAAATGATGCCAAGGATATCCGGGACATGGTCATTAAGCTCCCAAAGGCGTAAAACAAACAAAACCAGTTTTCAAACGGGTCACATTGATAATACCCAACTACTAATGAGTTAGGGTCAATTGCCCGACCAAGCGGTATTTCATATACCGTACCCCGAAGCCCATATAAGGGAAAATAAGTTAAAAGTATTTACCTGAGCTAAATATAAATTTAATCCCAGCCGTATACCACCAAGCAAGTACAGATAGCTTTTACTGGGCTCCTAAATCTGGAACGAAGGTTTTTAATAACCTATTAGATTTCTAACGGGTCTTTAATTAAGCCTAAGCTCAGACCGGTTAGTTCTAATAAAGGAAGACACGGTTCAAACGCATGATAAAGCGAAGACCGGTTTAGAATGTGGTTTTGACCCAACAAGCTTGAATACTTGTTTAATATGAGTAACTTAATCACATTCTGGATTTTGAGACGAAAATGATTTGGTTTGACCCGTTTCGGCTAATATATGCACAACTAGTTACATAGGCCGATCCGAACGCGAAACATGCGTAACGGGTAACCATAAGAGTCATGAACATGTTCCATAAGTTAATATGCCTTTGATATGTTGTGATATCAGTAGGATATCTTCCATTATGCCCAAAATGAGTTTAAAACCAACTTATGCCTCGAAGGGGTATTTTGGTCATTTATAAGGTTATAAAAGAGGTTAAATGGTAATCTGAGTTATAGGTCTTGATTAAATCAGTACAAATACTTAATTTACCAAGTTATATCATTTGGGTATAACCTATAGGTGAAATTTATCACTTATAACCAAACTATACATCTTAAGGGCATTTTGGTAATTTCACATAGGCTTAAAAGGTCAAAACTAGAATTCTGAGTTTAAGACTTTTGCTTACTGCTAAAGTATGAAAGTTTACTTAAAACATCAGTAGGTATCAAGTCTTATACACCTAAAATGGTTTTGATACATACTATGCGTTTAAAACGCTTAAAATGGCGATTTTGAGCTATTTCCGGGTTCTTAAAGGAAAGTTGATATTTTTACTATTCCAAAAGTCTTAACATATTCTATTTATCATATTTTACTAGAAGAAAAAGATTTGGTATCAAAAGGTTTGGTAAAACTCATTTTATGGCTTAAAGGGTAAAACCGACAACTATCGAATTAAGCTTAGAACTCTAGGTTAAGATCAGCCTAAAAATAAATAAAAATCTTCAAAAATCCTAAAATATTATATTACATCAGTGAGTAAAAGTTTGGTATCAAAAATTGGGTTTAGATAGGCTATATGCAAATCATACGGTTTACTTACTAAAAAGCTTCTTAATTACGCTAATGAGCATAACTCCTAATCTGAACCTCAAACTGATGTGAAATTTTATGGACATGCTTATAGATCAGTAATAAAGGTTTTAGTCCTTTCACATCTTCAAAAATCTTGTTTTAACATTAAAGGGCATTATGGTCACATTTAGGCATTATGGAAACATGCGATGGTCTTCAATTCTAAAGAACCAAGTAGTATAACTTTGGGAGGTTATATTATCATATAACATGGTCACGAAGGACCCTAAGGCATAAATAAGCTCGAGCTAATTCGGGTCAGAACTGAAAGTCAAAGCAAAGGTCAAACTTTGCGACTTTCGGTTGCGAACCGAGCCTATACTTAGAATTGCCGGGTTGAATCATGTTTAGACATGTTCAACTAATATTTACCAAGTCATTAAAGTGACAAAACTGATTTTAAAGATTTTATATCATTAGTTATGAATTTTATTTAAAACAAACCCGATTGACTTTAATTTGACCCGACAATTAAACTAAGTAAACGTGATAATTAGGAGATGCCCTTTAGAGGGTTAAACACCTACCTAATTACGATCACGTAGCCATGTTCAACGCGAACCATGGATCAACCGATTAAAAGTCAAAGTGTTTATCGATAACGCTTGACTTTTCGGTTTAAACGCTAAACAAATAACTAAGCATGAAAGGAATCACTTACAAAAGTCCAAAGGACTTGAAAGAGGTTCTCAAGAAGCTCAAGACCCTCAAAGAATGCAGAGAATTCAGAATGGAGGGAAGGTGCAAGTGAAACCCAAAACAAGGGGGTATTTATAGGTTTTTGAGAACCGTTAGGATCGTTTATTGAAAACCGAGCTTCAATCTCAACCATCCATGTGGGCACATGGTTTACAAATACAAGGGGCACCTGAAAACCATCAAAATTGGCCCATAGATTGATCAAAAACCATTTGCAAGAGCTGGAATGAGCTGGAAATAGCTGGAAACAGATTTTGCTGGTCTGGGGATGCCTTACGGACCGTAAGCAAAGGTCCATACGGACCGTAAGGGCCTTGCAGGTCAGCAACTTTCAAAAATGGCAAAACAGGCCCCTGCACCCCCAAACTTGGTTTTCGATGCATTTTTTGACACGTTTAAGCCCCGTTAACCTCATTTCAAAGCTCTAAAATGAAGTTAAAGTATATGGAACTTAAAATATGTTCAAAAACATCTCGGATGCCGGTTCGTTTGGTCGTACGGTCCCGTTGTTCGACTAATTACGACGAAACACGGACGGACGCTAAAAACGATCCAAATTACGCGACGAATGGAATTTTATCAAGCCAAACACTAAAATAAAATATTTTAGTGCTTACATAAATTTTTGGATGTCCGGGGATATTCAGAATGTGAGATATACGCGAAAATGCAAACTTGTGCACTTTTTGACACTTTTAGTCCCTGCATGACATAAAAGTTTATTTTTGCGCACCGAACACCTCTAAGCCCATATCTAAGCTATATAAAGGATAAATGGGGTATGTTTAACTCATGGTCATATTCCGGAAGGTCCGATACAATACGAATCGATAGACTTTTGCAGTTTGACGCAAACAGCCCCTTTTATACGCGAACTTGCGTATAGCATCGTTTAATAGTATCGAAGCCTTATACAACCCATATTAAACATTCTTAGGAGTATTATTAATTATTACAATTATTTGGGTTCCCTAAAAGGTCATTCAGATGTATAATTAAACATATTGACACTTTTAGTCCCTTATACTTACAAAGTTGCGCGTAACGTCACTAAAAGGCACAAAAGCCTTGGACGGCCAACGATTGGCATTCTCGAGAGCATAATCAAATATCATGAAGCTCTCGGTTTGTTAAAAGGTCACTCAGAGGTAAGAATTAACATGTTGACGCTTTTAACCCTTTATTGCGCAAACTTTCAATTAAATACACAAACGGTTACACTTGATCAACAAGTGGCTTATTTGTGAATATAAAACCATAAAAGGTTATTTAAAACTTATTTAAGTTTTGTTAATACTTCTAGTTTGTTTATAATTAAAGTTTTTTCGATTTTTCGAAAAATTAGTCCCTAAATTTCACTGTTCGACTTTATTAGGGTTTATTACACGTGTCAATACATCATTGGACGTGATTTTTTCGAGGTGTTACAACTTCCTTGGAGGCAATTCCATCTATAGAACCTCTGATAACCACGGGTAAGTTTGTTTTAACCACTGGTACCATCAAAAGGTTATCAAGTGTTGAAGGAAGAAGTCCCCAGTACCAAGAAAAAGGGGCATCAGTGGATAATGTTTGGAGTACACTCCCTACATCAACCACTGATACAACCACTCCTAGTGAGAAATCAGATGATCCCATTAAGTTGGGTGATGGTTTAAAGTACCTGGATTGACGGAACGAGTTGAAACACTGGATACCTCTGTTGTAGAAATCAAAGAAATGCTACAACAATTGTTGACAGTACAAAAGGTGCAATCCACTGTTGTTCCACCACAAGCACCTGCTGCAGATGAGATATGGAACCTATTTCAACCTTTTCTCCAACAACAAAAACAAATGGCTGATCAGCAACATGCAATACATGTACAAGAGCTGAGAAACTCAATGGAGTCTAGGTTCAAGAACACACAAGCAGACATTAAGGCTATCAAGGCCCACATATTGAACACCACTGGCACTGCTCTTCCAACTGTTCTCTTCATTGATCAATTACCCCCAGATAATGCCAAAAAGGGGGAGAAAATTCAGGAGTGGAAGAAGAAGGGAATAAATGATGGTCTCTACATTGAACCAGAAAAGGATGCCATGACTAGAAAGATTCCCTTGCCAGATGGCAGCAAAAAGGTTGATGTTACCCAAAATGCACTTGATGAAGCTGTAGCAAGTGTAAAAAGGGACAGAGCGACAAAGGATATGTTAAGGTGGAATGAGGAGAAAAGAGCTTACATGGAGCTGAATGCGCAGGGTTGTTCTAAGCCAGAGGATGTTCAAAATCTTGTGCCAAAAAGAAATCCCACTAGAAAAGTGAGGGAACCCAAATCCATATCATCCAGACCCACAAAGCATACTCCAAAACCACCGTCCAAAAGCCCCCAACATCAAACTTCCACCCAAACAGTTGTTGTAACACCTGCTGTGTCAACAACTGCTGATACTTCAGTGGTTTCAACAACTGTCAGCCAAACACCTGCCATCACTTTAACCCACACCACTTCAACACACACCACTACCACTGCCTTACCACCATCACCACCAAAAATCACTTCACCTCCAAAAACAGCCACTCCATCATCACCTCCTGCCAAAAAGCAGATGACAACAGTGGTTGAAACGCCAGTTGTTTCAACAACTGTTAGTCAATCACAAACCACTGCCACTAAAATCACCACCACTGATCCACCCAAAACATCATCAGCCTCTCCTCAACCAAAAAGGAGAAGGCTAATCCTGAAAGATGATGACATTTCACCACCACCAACATCTTCAAAATCTCTAACACTTGCTACTATACCAAACCCTGTTCCTCTCTCATCAGCTCAAATTCAAAAACCATTAGCTCCTTCAGGTGTTCAATTTCCTCTTGAACTTATAGCAGTCAGAGAAAAAATCAAGTCCTTTTATTATAAGGATGACCCTGCTAAAAAGAGTTTGCCATCAGTTGGAGGATATCCCAGGCCTAACAATATTGAAGAATATTTGAAAATCAAGGCTCGGCAAGCAGAGGATATCTCAAAAAGAAATACACAAGGGAAATCTGATAGAGAAATTCAGCAGAACTATCAATTCTTGCTCACACAAGTCAGATCTTTGGAACAATTTGCAAAGAATGTGTGTCAGTAGATATCAGAAAAGGCAGATGAATCCCTAAGAAAAGATTATGTTGAAAACATCATGGCCCATAAGAAATACAAAGGAGAGAGACACATGTATAAAGACTGGACCATTCCTGAGCTTGAAAGTGAAGCAGCCAAGATTCAAGAAATGATCAAGAATAAGGTCAAGCACACTCCTCCAGATTGGGTAAAGTTCAAAAAGAATGTACCTGATAAAAAGGTAGAGCTGAGGAGAATGAAAGAGGAATTAGCTGCTGCTGATTATGGGTCCTTAAATTAAGTGTTGAGATGGAAAGAAGATAAAGTCAGGGATACCTACAAAAGTTTGGAGAAATTGAGGAAGACAGATCCTTGATGTGTGTAAAATGCAACATATAAATTACATCAATTGAGGCATAAAACTAACCCTTTTTAAGTACTAATGTTGGAAAAAGAGTGTTTTTGTCTTCCTTTTGTATTTTCAGGATGAAATGAGCTCAAATACACAAAAGAAGCAAAAAGACAGCTAATTCTAGCATAAATACAAGAAAAGGAAGAAAAGTAGATTGCCCGAACCCTCAACGGCATCCTCCCAAGCAAAGAAGAGAAAACAGAAGACTGAACACGCCCCGTGCTCAGCCAGCACGGGGCCGTGCCCAAGAAGCAGCAGAAAAGACAAACCTGTAGAAGCTTCTATTGCCCACCACGGGGCCGTGTCCAGTGAGCACGGGGGCGTGGCGAAAGTACAGCAGGCGCATTAATTGTAATTGCGAATTACAATTAATGAAGAGAGAGAGTGTCAGACGGGCACGGGGGCGTGTCCAGCGGACACGGGGCCGTGCCCAGCCTTCTGTTCAGCGTATAAATAGGAGTGCTTGGTTTCATTCCAACTCATCCCTTGGCACACCACCTCTCTCACACTTCATCCACCACCCACCACCACCATAACACCATCATCCACCACCATCATCCATTGTCCATCGTAGAGTGTGTGAGTCGTCTTGGGATCCAAGATTGATAGTAAGAGTTCTTGACAATCAAGGCCATGTTTGCCTAAGTCTCTTACATCACTTGGTGAAGACAAGTGTTTAGTATAATACTTTTTATTTTTAATCTTTTGCACTTTTTATTTGGTTTTGTATTAATGACTTTAATAACTAGTTACTTATGTTGAAGGTGATCTTTCCTTATCGTTTGTCCGTGGTGTCTTGGCATTATTTTACTGTCTATATAAAATAAAAGATTTTCACCATTCATATCTCCACGGTCTATATGGAGGTATGTTGGCTACCTGGTCGGGGGTTAAGGGAACGGTTTGGTAAGGGTCTTGCCCTTGTTCAGCGTTTAGAGGTCCTGCAAGGGACCTGGGTCAAATTTAGTAGGATCTCCTTCAATGCCCATAGGTATTGGATGGCGGGGATCCAAACTCTTTGACCCCCTCATAAGTTAACTACTATTAATACTATAACCCGGCTATTTAGGACTGTGTCCCTGCTGACTCATACTACTTAGCCGAGGGTAACGTCACCGCCAAAAGCGGGGCCTACCATAATTTGCATTAATAACTTAATTCATTATCTTCCAATAATCCAACCCTTTAGGATTGTATCCTTGCTGACTCAAACTACTGGGTTGAGGGTAACGTCGCCTCCAAAAGAGGGGCCTACTACAATAACTAAGATAATCTCTTAAACAAGTGCAAAAGTGCGAAAATAATCAAAGGCTATACTAATACACGAGTCGGATCCAAGTGATTCATATTGTCTATCTGTTTTTATTTTATTTTTATTTTTCAGCATTTAGTTAGTTTTTATTTTTCTAGTTTAAAAACCTTTTCTAACCTTTTTTATTTGATTAGACGTTGAGGATAAACCGGTACTAAAAGCTCTTGTGTCCTTGGACGACCTCGGTATCTTATCAACACTATACTACGTCCACGATGGGTGCACTTGCCCATATGTGTGTTTAGTGTTAGTAAATATCGTGTTTTATAAATTTAAAACTTGGCTAAAAGTGTAAAAAGGGCTTAAAAATATACATCAAAAATATATCACACTTCACGCACATCAATCCTAATGCTCCACAAAAGCCTGACTACCCTGAAGCAGAGGTTTCAACAAGACCACCAAAGCTGCAAATCAGGAGAGCCACTGCTCCAGCTGGTGCAACCATCTTTAAAAGAAGGCAACAAAAACAGTTGGGTGCTGAAACTATCCAAGAGCTAATGGAAGGTGATGACCTTGTAAAAGAAGGCATCAAGAAAATGATTGTAGAAACTCTTGGATTGGATCAAACTGCAAGTACTGCTCAGTCAGTCATCAATAGGCCAGCTTCACCAAACACCTCATCTAATAAAAATCTCCCAAGAAACCCGCCAGACTCAAAAGTACTAAAGTGGAAAACTGATAAACAGACCCATGTACTGACAATGATCAAGTCTAGTGGAGAAGTAAAGAAACTAACAAGGGAACAAGCACTTGGCCTAAGTCTTGAAGATTTGCAGGATCTCCTTGATCTTCCACTTAGCAGGGATGATGATGATACAGAGGCCTTAGCCTTTGAGTTACAACTCAAAGGGCAAATAAGGGAACTGCTGATGAGGCAATAAAGATCTTCCAATAATGAAGAGTTTTGGCATTATTTGTTCCAGGGAGAGATTGTTGCGATTGAACCCTATCAGAGGAACAGATAATCAAAGCCAAAACTGGATCAGAGCAGTGGATCCAGAATAAGCAAAATTTTATATTCAATTCTCTCCCCTTGAAAGTGGTTTCAACATCTGCTGACCTCCAAACTACTGATCTTTACTAACTGCTGACCTACAACTGCTGTCCAAGTCAAAGACTGATGGAAGACTAAGCTCTGCTGATTCAATCTACTGCTATGGGTCAAGCTCTGTTGATCATGACAAGTACCGCTGGGTTCACATCAGTGGAAGGATGCAGCAGTAGTTTAGTTTATATTATGAAATGTAATGTACAACAGTAGTTAGCATAACAGAGGTTGTATAGATCAGATGTTAGAGTTTGTTAGGAGGTTAGATGTCACTTTCATGGTGATGTCAGCTTAGATGCTTCAGTGGTTTGCTCGTGCCTATAAATAGAACAGTGCTCTGTACTGTTCTATTAGCTCTTCACCATCTTTCTCCTGCACGAACAAATCACTGTGAGCTCAGGATGAGGGGGAGTTTGTTATACACTTGCAATTGTAATTGAATCTTGTAATAAATTCAAGCATTCGGTTCAATGTTAAACTTGTGTATTGAAAGCAATTCTCCTGTTTGATTATGTGCAAAGTTTGTTATCATTTATATTCCGCTGCATTTCTCATTCATCTTCATCTTAATTCAAACGTAAAACACAATCAATCCAAACTCAGATCCTAACATTACTTATTTAGTTTTTTAGCTTGATTTAGTTTAATTATTGGTAAGTCAACAAAAGTTTAATAATATGAAGGGTTGGTTTGATGGCGAAGAGATAATGTTGATGTTGAATTGTGTCTGAACATTTGTTTGGTAAGTCAACAGAGGTTTAATAGTATCAACATTTGGTTTGATGGTTAACAGATTATGTTGATGTTGAATTTTGTCTGAACATCTGCTTGGTAAGTCAACAGAGGTTTAATAGCATCAGGGGTTGGTTTGATGGTGAACAGATGAGTGCAAAGATAAAACAAATGTTCAGAATTTGATCATTGATAGTAGTTTTTTGAAGAATCTGCTGATGATGAAACAACTGTGTATGCTAATGACTGTTTGATTTACCACTGTTGACTAAATGACATAAATTTAAATAGTATTAATCTTTGTTGTCGCATCTTCATTTTAATTATTTCAGTCATTCCTAACAGTGGTTTGGCTAATAGCAGATGTTAGACTTACCATTGTTGAGTTACACTGATTGAAAACAACTGTTTTTGAAACTTATGCTTGCCTAAAAACACATCCACTGCTAAATGGTACCGTCTGTTATCATAATTTCTGTTTTTCCTAATGACTGTTCATTTACTATAGTGCTGACTGCTGACTGTCATGCATTATGAGAACAGAGGTTCTGACGTGGACAGATGTTAGCTAAAAATAAAACAACTGCTGAAAGTTATCATCTGTTGTCATAACTTCTGTTTATCTAACGACTGTTTGACTTACACTGTTTCCAACGACCAACAGAGGTTTCCAAACACATTTTGTTAGACATCTTTTATTAAGTTTGTAAATGTAAATAACAAATTCAATAAGGGGTGTATGTGTAAATATTTTTCATTTGTTGAAAATATGGGAAAACGAAAACACAATTGTCATTATTTCTTTAGCATTATTACACATCAAACATCTATCATCTGACTTCTTTCAAAAATCTCTTCTTCCCAGTCATTTTCTAGGGTTTCAACTTTCTTATTCTCTGTCTTCTACACTTGAATCACTGGAGGTTTTGTTGTTTTTTCTTCAACAATTGGTATGTAAATTCATATTGTAATACTTTATATTGTTTAACCTATTTTAATTAAAAAAAATTCAAATCCTATCTTGCTACAAATACGATTTTAAGTTTATTGCTATACATTCAAGAAGGGTTTAGTTAGGTGTTTGAATCATTTGTTGATAACATATTAAAATAGTTACTAGTTGCAGAAAATTTTTAACTCATACTATGTTTCTATCATTAATTTCAGTAGATACTCTATTAATACAAAAAGTTAATGTTCATCTTCTAAGCCAACTTTTTAATTTCAATGTTTTAACAGCTTTATTGATTCAGGTTTTGTCATGTATACTACATTTGTCAAGTTTCTTGATAACCCAGAATCTTTGAAACTGGTATGACATTTTTTATATACATAATTTATTTTTATTGAGATATATATTTAACAGTTGTTATAGTTTATATTTTCTTACATTACTTAAAAATTATATACAGGATGGTACCTATAGCCTTTGCTAATCAAAAGTGGGGAGATTGTTGGCAAAAAAATAAGTTGCGAATCTATCATGAGTCTGGTAAAAAGTGGTTTGTGAGGGCCAGAATAGAAAATTCAACGCCAATAATAACTGACGGTTGGGACAGTGTTGTTAAAGATCTCAATTTGCCGAGGGATAATTTGTTGGTTTTCAGAGTGTTAGGTGATTTTGGGCTTGAACTTTCATGTTTTGTTGATGGCATGTGTGGTGAATCTTATTTCACGTTTAATCGTTATGCAAGATTTGGTTTTACGGTATGACTATTGATCTTAACTTGAATCCTTTTGCATCCTAAATCTGTCAATGCTTATTCTCATAAGTCACATACTTCACGTATAGTATTCATTATTTTTAATTTTATGCAGGTAATCGAAGACTGCTTCATTAAACAATTTTACGAAAACAGTCCACCAAGTGGCAAATTTCAAATCTCTTATAAGGGTTCCTATTGGAATGTTGAGGTGTCTAAGGTTGATACGAACTTTGTATTTGCTAGAGGATAGCCGGAAATGTGTAAAGATGTTGGAATACTGGAGGATGATTTGCTTGTGTTTAGCAGAATTGATGATGTTGTTTTTGACATAGTAGTTTATAGAGATGAGACTGAGATTTGCTTTTCGAAGAAACCTGAATCTGATGATGATAGTGTGCTTAAGATATCGAAGGCTGATTATGTTGAGAATGTATTCAAGGTACGTATGTATTTAGTATTAGCAGTAAAGGTTTTAATTATTTTAGCATTATACAAATTCTTTCATTAATGTTGACCAAGACATCTATGAGGATGAAGAAGTAGTGTCTGTAGGTGAAGGAAGAACCGTTACTCAGGTACTTACTAAATTATTAAAATTATTTATTTTTAATTTAACACATATAAGAATTTAATGTTTTTACAACTATTAGTAATGTTGTTTACTGATGTTACATTTATCCAAGAATGTATCATTTAGAAGAAGTTACGAACGAATGCCGAATGCACGTCGAAGAGACGCATGTCTTCACGATTGAATAAAACACAAGATGTAAGTTTACCGTGTTAAAGATTGTTATATTACTATGGTTATTAAAGTTACTTTATGACAACAGGTTAAGAAGAAAGGTAAAGTTACTTCTGAGAGAAAGGAGACGGTCAAGAATATGACTAAGGGAAATGTTGCCTTACCTGTCGACACAAGTGATCAAATTGGATGTTCTTCATCTGCTCACAAAGTTAAGGTATCTATACTCGCCACTTAATCAGTATATCTTATATAACCTGTTTTTTTGTTCATATATTCAACATTCCTTTAATTCACATGTATATGTTTTCTTTTTCATCAAGGGGAAGAGAGCCGCCAGCGTTCAGAAAAAGCGTATCTGTAGAAATAAGATTATAAAGACTGAAAAAAATATTCTGGACATCTTCTCGACCCTGAGTTCTTTCATTTTGATCGCAAAGGATACTATAGGTTGGTATACCGTTTTTATAACAAACTAATGATTTATGTTTATTTGTCTAACTATTATTTTTTTCGACACAATACATGTAGCGTCTTCCTGTTGAAGTTGCCAAACGAGCAGGTCTTTCTGTTGATCTTTATCCTTTGAAAGTTCAAAACATGGTTGGAGTTGTGGAGGTTTATGATGTTAAGTCGGAGTTAAATGATTTGAAGCCACGTTATGCGTTGGACGGTTGGTGAAAGTTTATGACTGAGAATAAGTTGAGGTTTGGTGATATGTTGCACTTCACATACGTGTCTTCGGAACAGAAGATCATATTAAATCAAGTTACCTCAGTTTAACAACGACATTTAAGTATGTTCTGATATCAAATATTATAATTATGAATTTTTTGATGGTGATATTGTATGCTTTTTTTTAATTATTAACTTAATGTTTTGCTGCTATGTATAGCTAACATGATAAAACACTGTTATTAGCACTTTATGTTTTATATATAGATGATATCATGCTTCTTTTTGCTAATAGTAACTGCAATTAGTAGAAACTTGGTTTATTAATCGCAAATGTGACATTCTTCTGCATTTATGGGTTTATGAATTCAGAATAATGGATGGATGTATCTGACTGTGTTTGGCATGGTGATGTTGTGTTCCATGTTGTCAAAACCAGGGTTTGAACATCTGTTTGACTTTTGGTCAATAGTTAATGGAAATACAATAACAAATAGTGGTTTGAACATCTGTTTGACTTTTGGTCAATAGTTAATGGAAACCCATGTTAGGTTCAACAATGTTTTGAAGAGGAAAATAGTGTGAGAAGACAGTAGATCTGATTAAGTTAAACATCTATTCAAATTTAAACAGATGTTTGGGCTTAAACAGATGTTTGGCCTTTAACAAATGTTTGGCCTTTTATATCAGATGTTTGGACTTAAACAGATGTTTGTGCTTAAATAAATGTTTGGTCATAAACAGATGTTTCACCTTAAACAGATGTTTTGCCTTAAACATATGTTTGGCCTTCTATATCAGATATTTGGACTTAAACAGATGTTTGGCCATAAACAGATCTGTGGCGTTAAACCAAACATCTGTTTGACTATTGGTCAACATCTGATTGACTTTTGGTCAACATCTGTTTTAACGATGGTCAACATCTCATTTAGTATTCAACAGAACTTTGAATAACTTAATATCTGTTTAATTTGTTGTTTCGTTTTCTTGAATTCTATGTAATTTTGTAAAGTAGTACAAAAACAAACATTTTTACAAAATCCCAAGTCACCATATCATTAAAGTAATTTTGTAAAGTAGTTTGTTCTCAACATAATGGAATTGCTGTTGAATAAAGCTATTGATCATTAATTTATATCAATTTTGTAAGTCTGCAGTAATTATTTTTTTTACTCTCTGTCAATATATGTTATGCATGGTTTTCTAAGAAACGATCCGTGTTTGCACAGGGTCTTACCGCTAGTACTGTATAATAAAAGAAACCACTTTTGGGACACTTATCATCATATTAGGGCATCTCTTATAGATAATTATTATTTTAATTTAATCTCTTCTAATTAATTATAGATAACTCTTCTATTAAATATTATTTAGTTTAATATCTTATGGATAATTATTATTTAGTTTAATCTTTTCTTCTCATTTATAATATTATTTAGAGAAATTTATGATTTTGGCACCTGTAGTTATATCACTTTTACCCCCAAAAAAGAATTTTTTAACATCTGAGCCCCCAACGTCTTCTTTTCTAACCTTTTTGGCCCCTAACACTAACCCCATCCATTAAACGTTAGGGGCCAAAAGGGTTAAGAAAAGACGTTAGGGGCCAAAAAGGTTAGAAAAAAGACGTTGGGGGCTTAGATGTTAAAAAATTATTTTTTTGGGCTAAAAGGGTAAAAGTAACCATGGGGGCCAAAACTGTAATTTTATTTTTTGATGTATAAAATTAGATTTATTTAATTCGTACAATACACGAGGTTTTTTTAAGGATATATATATTTTTTATTATTTAGTAAAGAAAAATACATTTATTCAAACCATGTAATACGTATATTTTTAAAGATGTAATTTTTTTTTATTATTTGGTATATAAAATTACATTTATTCAACCCGTGTAATAAATGAGGTTTTTTAAAGATGTATTATTTTTTTATTTGGTAAACAATATTACATTTAATCAACTCGTGTAATCCATGTGGTTTTAAAAATATAACTTTTTTATTTTGTATATAAAATTACATTTATTCAACCTGTACAATATTGTTCTTATAGATATAACTTTTTATTATTTAATATATAAAATTATATTTATTTAACTCGTGCAATAAATAAGGTTTTTAAATATATATTATTTTATTATTTAATATATAAAATTTATTTATTTAACCCGTGTAATACACGGGGTTATAACCTAGTTAGTAATAAAAGTAAATATACCATATTCAGAATAAATATTCATTTAATTGGTTTTTCTTTAGGTCAAAATCTCATCTCAGCTGCCCTTTGCAGGATTTGAATCCACAACCACTTGATTGTCGAATACATCACTTTACCTCCCGTCTATCCCCTTAATGACATATAATTAGTTAAAAGACTAAAAGATGTGAAATGTTTTGTTGCTCCAAAAATCCATATGGCAATATACGGTGACCAGAAAACAGTGCAAGCGAGTGACTCATCCAATTTAGATCCATTTCATTGAATGGTGCCATCCATGTTTTTTCTTCTTTTCTTCCTAGGACATAATATAAACATCAACCATAAGAAATTCGTTAGAGGACCTATAACATTCTGACACTTAGGTGAATGTTTATACTCAGTGTAACAACCATAAGCATAAATGTGAATGTTCCATTAAAGGTTGAGAGAGTGAGAGTATATGTATTTGTTGGATCAGTTCTGTTAATCATAATGGAAAACATGTAAACATACCTGTTACAGCAGACAGAGCAGTGGAGAATCCAGTCAGAGATGATCCCATCGTGTTCGACATATGTGTCAGTGTGATCTGGTTCCTCCTTAGGGTGCTGACTGATGATGGTGACTAAGAAAACCGACAAGGGAATCAGTTATGGGAGAGGGAGGTCGATGATGATGATGATGATGATGATGATGATGATGATGATGATGATGATGATGTTATGATTAGGTTGTCTGATTGAGTGTGTAACCTAATGACCTCTACATAATTCTCCTTATATAAGCACCCAGGAGGAAACCTAATTAGTTAATAAGGATAATATGGTTCATCAACAATTACCAACTAATTATTTAATAGGTTATTATATATTTTGATCTATATTATATAAATGATTATAATGGCTACATGATTAAATATTAAACCATAATATATTTAATCTTACAGTATTACAGTATTGACGATGAAGGTAATCATAAATAATCCCTTTATTTTTAGGTATAAGCCCCCTTATACATGGAAGGGGTGTTTAGCTTAGCCCTAGTGAGCCGGCCCATATTGAGCTAACTGGACCAGTTCCAATTTAAGGGTGACCTCTACATAATCTATAAATTATTATGACGCTTACAATACGAAGATAGATCAAAGTGACAGGCTGCTGGTTGGCAGCTGCCCATTGGTCCTTTTTTCTTTTATTAACTTTTTTTTTATTTTAGTATTTACTTTTAACATTTAGTATTGACATTTACAACCCTTCAACTTTCTAGAAACTTTATAATCATTTTTATGTGCTTATATTTATGTACATGTTATAAATTAGGGCTGTTTACGAGCCGAGTCGAACCGAGCGGACCTTTGCTCGTGCTTGGCTCGTTTACAAATCGCACCGAGCGGAACGGCTCATTTAAAACTGAGCTTCAAATCAAGCGAGCATTTTCCGAGCAACAAATATTCCGAGCGAGCGTCGAGCGAAGTTCGAGCGATTTGGACACTGTGTTGCCCGATTTAAATTTGCTGAGAAAGAAAGTGACAATGTTAGGTCTCAAGTTTTTGCCTTTAAAAACAGGTACATTTCATGGCATAATATTTTTCTTATGAATAACAATGTTGTGGCTGACGAGGCGAGGATCATATTGCACGAACAATGACGTTGAGAGCAGGAGACAATCGACTTAGGGTAACGGCATGAAACATTGAGGCGATACGCAGACTGTTGTTTATTAGTTTAGGGTTTAACTTTTAGATTTAATATTATTTTTTATTGACGTGATTCAGCTAGTACGTATAGATGTAGTTGTAAATTTGTATACAGTGGACCAAAATCTAATAGAGTAAGATATATAAAACTATAAATTAAATTTATGTATAAATATGTGTAATGTGTGTGTATACATAGGTGTGTGTATATGTATAATTTATATTTTTGTATATACATGTTTATATATGTATGTGTGTGTATATACTAATTAAAAAATCATAATTCGAGCCGAACCGAGTCGAGCGGACCTTTGCTCATGCTTGGCTCGTTTACAAACCGAACTGAGCTGAGCGTCAAATCAAACGAGCATTTTTCGAGCAATTTCTGAACGAGCGTCGAGCGATTTGAACGACGCTATTATAAATTAAAGTTGATTATGTTTGTTTTTTTTTTTTTGTCTTTTAGTAAGGTTTTGTTTATTTTAGCATTTACCCTTTAACATTTAGTATTGACAGCTACAACCCTTCAATTTTCTAAAAAAATATAATGATCTTTTGCGTGCGTATATTTAGGTACGTGTTGTTTCTTTAAAAATTTGTAGGCTCAGATAGAATATGTTTTTTCTGGTTTTTTTTTTTTTTTTTGTACGTTTTCAGTTGATCTACGTTTTAGCATAAAATTTGTTTTACAAATTCGACTTACTTTACTTTTCGGTCCAACCGCAATGCGCGGTACCATTTTTAACCTAAAAACATATTTTTTTACTTATTTTTATGTACGTGTCCGTATAAGTTCAGGTTGGTGTTTGACGCAAGTTTCTTGCGCAAATAAGTCGGGCCATATATAATACGTTTCCGTGCTTATTTTTATATACATCTTCAGTTTATCTACGTTTTTACGTAACTTTTGTTCAGAAACGATTCAGGTCTTTACTGCACAAATCCGAGTTACTTTAAATTTCGACCCCCATGTCGTGCGGGAAAGTTTACTAGTTTGAAACAATAACTTGCTACTTGTTAAACCGGTTAAAACTTGTTTCCTTAATGTTCTAATTGTATAAGATTGCTAACATGGTGAATTTCATTATCTCTAATTAATTATTTACTGATCACTAACGCCATCCCTACTAGGGCTGTAAACGAATCGAACGAACACGAACAAGGCCATGTTCGTGTTCGTTCGTTAAGGAAATTAACATGTTCGTGAACTGTTCACGAACGCATACCGAACATAAGTTTATGTTCGTGTTCGTTCGTTAAGGAAATTCAGTTGTTCACGAACAGTTCGTGAACACCGGTCTTGTACACAAACGAACACAAGCAAACAAAACGAACACAAACAAACATCTAACTTGAAAATAAAATAATAAAAACATTGTTATCCTTAAACATTAAATATAACTAGATAAATACAACCATCAAATGATAAATCAAAACACAAGAAGTCTACTACACCACCAAACGATGAATCAAGTTTAACTAACTTACACACAATTATCCCCAAAAATGTTTTAGAATGTCCAAATTTTCGCTAACAAAGAAACAAATAGGGTTTCAAGTTTTCAATATGTTTAGATAAATGGCTTATTATTTATTATTTTTTTGATATAATCAAACGAACACGAACGAACGTAACCGAACATATTACCGAACGTTCACGAACGTAGTCGAACGAACGAGACCTGTGTTCGTGTTCGTTCGCTAAGCTAATCGAACGAAATTTTTTGTTCGTGTTCGTTCGTTAAGCTAATCGAACGAACATAAACGAACTTCCCGCCGAACGATTCATGAACTGTTCGCCGAACGTTCGGTTCGTTTACAGCCCTAATCCCTACCACTTACGAGCATTTATTACGACTTACTAACTAGATAATCATGAAGATATTTACTTTGTTACATGAATATAACATAAATGTGATCCCATATGTCACACTTCAATATAAATACAAGTGTCCGAAACAACTATCAATCAAAGTTACAACAAAACTAAGCAAACTGTAATCCTAGTTGTGATCAGGGAGTGTTATTCGGATTTGGAACAATTTCGGACAAACCTTCCACAAGAATGAGAAAATTTTTCGTTAAACTCGTTCAAATCCTAAACCCGTTGCTCTCATAAGCATTCCGATTGTATCTTGATGTTCCTACCAAGGGCCTTTTTTGAACCCTAGGCCGAAGCCAAAAGATGGAAATTGAGATCTCTAGAAAGCACAACCGTTTTTGCCCTTTTAATGACCTTAAACCGTCGTTTCCATGATCCAAACGTTGACCGATGCCTAGTGGGTGTTGACTAGCGCCCATATGTGTGCAACCCTTATAGTTGATGTGTAAAAACTAAAATCTGAGTTTTTGGTGGCTCGCATTGACCGGCGCTTAGTGGCCAGCGCCCGGTTGTACATGGGTCCACTACCCATGCATTCCAACTCCGATTTTTATCGTTTTAGTTGTGATTTCATGATAGTTTGTAGTGCAACTAATTATACTTGACAAGCATTGAAACAAAAATAAATTGACTCGATCAATGATCTACGTAAATTTGCAACAAATTTGAACTCTGCGTAGAGTTAACAATTTTGAACGATTTATTTGTAAATAAATTGATTATGATTGTGTTTTATTTTAAACACTAATTTAGCTAAAAGAATTCATATATTCATTCAAAAGTTATAAATGATCTTCTAAATGTTATACAGACATTATAAAGAATTCATATGGCTATGATTACTTTGCCTTTTTCTTTCGATGACTTGGGTAGCAGTTATGAGGGTAACTCGTGCGAGCCGATGACTCACCAACCGCCACCTTCGTCAATCGTCAGCCATCAACAACATCCGCACCACTCGTGACATCTCATTAACCACTGAATTTGACTTCTTATAAGTCACAGAAGGTGCTAATGGTGACACCAAACAAAAGAGGTAAAAACAAAACAACATTTACTACTGTAACAGCCAAAGGTGTGTTTTCCCAGTGGCTTATTTAACCACATGCTAACTGAATCTAATATTCACAACATATGATATCAAAAACACTAAATCAACTTTGCTTGACTTCGCGGTCCTTTCTGCTCCATAGGTGCTTTCAAGAGCTTTTCGCGTGTCCCGAAGATACACTTACACTTCTACATCGTTTTTTCTTCGTAGAAGAAGAACCCTGCATAATATTGATTGTTCATCATCAGATCTCATAAAAAAGACCGTTAGTTTCTTAAAAAAAAAAAAAAAGAGAACCGCTAGATATAAAAAAAACGTTTTATTCACATTGAATACACTATAGCTCTCCACAAATTGTGTATTCCCCAGTTAAAGATTTCACAAATAATGTATACCAATATTATATTTTGGGGGCCTGAGCATGGGCCAGGTGGGCGCCGGCTCAGGGTCAAAAACGTAAACGTGCCCGTAAATATTTTTTTATATATTATACATATACATATTATATATATAATTAAAACTCTATGTTTGTAACAAGCTACCACCTGCAGTCCAATAGTAGTTGCCATGCCTTTTAAGCTGCTGGTCTGGTGTTCGAGACTGGCTTTTAGCGTTTTTTAGAATTTTAATTCTCTTTTAATGCTGCAACTCTTTAATGCTGCAAGAATCTCTTTTAATGCCTGCAGATCTACAACCCTTACATTCATTCACTTAAGTTTTCTTTTTTTCTATTTTGTAAACAAGTAAATTCTTTTATTGTTTTAATATTTATTATTAATTATAAACATATTTTGTTTTTCTCTTAACTTCAAAAGTATATTTTTCTTACAAATTATTCAAACTGACCTGAATCTGTTCGGGTTGTTAGTGCCCGTAATAGGGTTTGTTTGATCGAATTGTTGAGCGACGCAACAACAGTCCTGAATTTTTGTTTTACTAAAGCGGGTAGGGCCCGGTTTTTTATCTCGCCCAGGACCTAAAACTTTTTTAAGATTATCGGAGACGGCCCTGTCTCCAAGAATCACGAGGGTAACCTCTTGTTGCTCCATGATCAAAAGCTAAAAATTGGTCCCTCAACATCATATAGTTTTCATTTGAACTAAGTTGTATATTTACGTACATGTGCGTCTATATATATACCACGAATACACGAAACTGATAAAAAAGCAATTTAACCAAAAATTAACACATTAGAATTTAGTTACATATAGAAACACAGAAATATACTTAAAGCCTTATCATATATATATGTTAAGGAAGCAAAATCAATAGCAACAAATCTATTAGGCCATGGGGTGTCCTCTAACATTTAGAGTGTTAACAGTGACATGGCATGTTAACAGACATTGCAAATGAGTTATGTGTTAACATATTAACCGAATGTTAAGAAATTGGATTAATTATTTTTTTTCTTTTTTAGACCAAAAACCACTAAAAGATAGGGTTAGATAAAGTTAAACCATTTCCTTGGAGTGAGGCGAAGTGAAATGTGGAAAAAAGATTGATGTGGCATTTAGGTGGAGTTGAGATAAGTTAAAGTATACCCAAAGGCCTTAGTGTCAACTATGGGCGTAGCATAGTTGGGGCCTGGGGGGCGCCCGACCCCCGGAACTTTTCGTATAGAATTTTTTAGGTATATATGTTTTCGACCCCCCAGTTTTATAATTTTTTAGGTATAATTTTAGGTACGGTGACTTCCGACCCCCTGGTCGGAAATCTCAAGCTTCGCCACAGGTGTCAACAAAGGTAAGTTGGGTGATATTAATTTTCAAGATTGCCAAATTTGAAGTCCAAATCTTGCCTCTCATTTATAACACTAGGTTATAACCCCGTGTATTACACGGGGTTGAATAAATAAATTTTATATATTAAATAATAAAACAATATATCTTTAAAAACCTCATTTATTATACGGGTTGAATAAATATAATTTTATATATTAAATAATAAAAAGTTATATCTATAAGAACCGTTTGATGAGATTTTTTTTTTTTTTTTTTTTGAAATTTCACAAGTAAAGGGCCCGAAATGTAATTTCTTTTTAAACTCTAACTTTATAAAAGTAAAAATTTACATGTAAAACAAATTGTAGAATTATACATAGGCCTATTATGGTATCTTTAACTTCCGTTTTGACGAATTATACTTATATGCTCTGGAGTATTACAGTGATATGCCCATTTTTAACATATTTATCCTTTTTGCTTATTGATAAGAAACATGTGAATATCACATTCTAAGTATTCTTAGTTTCATGTTTACTTCCTCTGTTTCCTCTTATCCCTCTCCATTATATTTTGTAAACAGAATATCATCATGTGCTAATTTTACAAATTTATGAAACCAAATATAATCATGTCCTAGGTAGTCTTAGTATTATTGGAATTTCCATTTGATTCATGGTTTCTGTTAGTTACTTCGAATTTCCTTGTTTATTTTCTATCTGAGGTATGCGTGTATCCCAAAAACGTGAAAGGTTGAAACCGGTAACCACTTCATTTAGCTGCAATGTGATGACAGTTTAAACCCATTTAGCTTTTTTTAGTTTATGATCTACCCAACTGTAATATGAGTTCAGCTAATATGTTCAGTTTAATTTATTTCATTACGTACATGTCGGTACATAAAAGGTTTTGTTGAAGGGCATATAGTGATGGGTACTGGTCGATACATCTTAGTTTTATATCTATTTATGAGCATTACATGGTGGATGTGAGTAACGGTGTGAGTGGTAGTTGATGGTTTGTTTTGAAGGTTGTAGACAGAGAAAGCAGAGGGTAATGGTTTTAGGTTTAAAAAGAAATTACATTTCAGGCCCTGTACTTGTAAAATTAAAAAAAAAAAAAAAACCTCATCAAACGATTGTTTCTAACCCAGTTAGGCATTTGGATGAAAATGGCAAAACGTTACAAACGTGGGGGGCTATTTGGTACAAAAAAAATCATTTTGGACGAAAATGGCAAACATGCCCAAACCTGAGGGACGATTTTGACAATTAACTCTAATAATTATTCATAAGATATTAAACTAATAATATTTAGTAGGAGAATTATCTATAATATAAGATATTAAACTAAATAATATTTAGTAGAAGTGTTATATATAATTAATTAGAAGAGATTATTAAACTAATATTACAATTATCTTTAAGAGATGACCTAATATGATGACAAGTGTCCCAAAAGTGGTTTCTTTTATTATATAGTATAGAAGATTACCAGATGATCATTATAATATTACAAATATACACACAATTTTGAAGAGAATGTACAGTAACTAATCCCCGAAGAGGATGTACAGTAACAAATCCCTATTGGCTTATGCCTGCGGTGGGTTATTTTATTTTTGTTTCCTATCCTCCTTATAAACCACCGTGTTATATTTACTTTTTCCCTTAGTGTCCTGGTGTGCCTTAGTGTTTTATGTGAGAGGCTTGGTTTCGATCCATGACGTTTGCCCTTTTTTAACCTATTTTCCTCTTTTTCACCTGGCCCACATTTCCGTGCTTTGTGCCTCTCTGATTTTTTTTTTCTTGAAAATAATATCCTAAACATTCATCGTAATACAAATAAACTTATTTTTATCATTATTTAATATAATACAACATATTTATTTATTATTCTCTCCAGCCATTATTGTCTATAAAATATAATAACTCGTAATGATTCTTTTTTTTTCAAGTGAACAAATATTGAATTGTTGCATGCTTCTTATAAATAATTAAGCGAAATACATGTATATTAGGGATAAGGCTGTTCAAATATGTGAAGTTTTCTCAAGTCCTAACGCTAATTTTGTTTGCCTTTTCTAAGTTTGTTATAAGATTATAACAGCTCTAAAAGATATTAGCGTACTTTCCTTTTACCAATGCTACATATCTCTACGGAATCCATCGTTTTTTCTGCTTCAGTTTTACTTTTTACATTCTACTTCAGCCTTGTTGCTATATTATCATTTGGTGTGCACATATAATGTATATATGTGTGGCCGCTCAAAAGGGGGGGGGGGGCTAACTTTAACGTTATTTTACTAATTTCGTGAAAATAACGTTAAAAGCGGCAGATGGTTAATCATGCATCATGTGGTGACTTTATAACTGAAAGACACGGGGGTACATGCACCAATCAGTCTCTGTCCCGATTGTTTGAGTGTTATGTGTCTTAGGTCCAAGGCTTGATACAAAACTACAACCGAGCCGGGGGTCTCACTGGAAGCAGCCTCTCTATTCTTACGGGGTAGAGGTAACGTTGTCTAGATCTACCCTCCTCAGACCCTACCTTAGCTTTGCTATTTGTGGGATTTACTGAGTATGATGATGATGATTCATATTTGATTCAAGCTTTCATCATAATTTTTTATATTAGGGTTAGGCGTATACACGAATTAATTATCGTTTTTGGTTGATCGTATTTCACAATAGATAGTCTCTTGACTCTTAATTAGCCAAACCACTCCATTACTAGTTTTATACATTCATAATTGACATGCAGCATTTGATTTATTGGCGGATAGGATCGATTCACTCTAAAAGCAATAAGTAAACAGGCATTTAACTTCTTTTTTCCTATGTGGGATCGCTTTTGCACCCAAAAAAGAAGGCTGTCAATTGTGGATAATGTCCTAAATTACTACACAACAGGCCTAAGTTGACTTTCAAGATAAATATGACTTGATAAGGTAAGCTACGTCAAATAAGGAATATTGCATGAACTTTCACATGAGGTATATGCAAAAAAAAGGGTCAAACAACCTACCTTAGAGGAAGGAAGGGGTAGAGAAGCTTGACGCGATGTTCGAGGTTCCGTCAGCATTCGAATCTCCTGAAGCTGACGGGCTATATCCTCCAAAAGCTGCAACTGCACGCTTTCTTTTTCCCGATTATCAACATTATCAGCATTATCAACGGAAAAGTTCAGTTTCTCTCTTCCTTCTTGCACAACCCTCAATCGTTCTCTTAGCCATTCAACTTCCGAATCAAGTTTCGTTCGTTCGTGATCCAATGCTGACGTGGAATTCCTTCTTAAACTACTCTTTGACCCGCTCACAGGTGGCAGCCCGCTACTCGTCTCTGAACCACTCGGTTTTCGGTCGATTTGTTTCTTCTTACTTCCAGTTGACTTTGACTCGTTGTCAATCACATGGACATCACGCGAGTCGGTTTCACCAACACGCGATGCATCAACTTCCGAACCTTTTTCTTCCTCTACAATGGGTATAGTTTTCTCGGGCTCCTCTGTTTTTGAAAAGTCAACATCTTCAAACAGTTTTGAATTTTTCTTTTCGGATATGTTCATGCTAAGTTGCTGCAACATAAATTCAGGATCTTGAGTGAAATCTTCGTTACTTCCACCATTAAACTGATCGTTTTCGATGCGTAACATTTGCCTATACGCGTCAACTTCCTTTTCCAAGAAATGTTTTTCCCGCTCTCTCCGTAAAACGATTTCTTTCAGAATATTCATTTCTTCTTCATCGTAAGCCGACTTTTCCTCTATCATTCTTTGATACTGGCGCGCCTCCATTTCAATCGACGCCTTATCTTCTTGTAAACGAAGAATCATCGACATCGCTTCGTCTGCAGCAGTTGCAGCCGCGTTTCGTTCTTTCTCGAGCTCAACGTAAAGCGCTGATCGTGCCGTCTCTGATTCTTCTAACTCGCGCGTTAATATAACAATCATTTTATCTTTATCAGCTTCGTTAACCGGAATCATTTTCTGCGGATCACCGAACACAATACCTTCAAATATGTTATCTGATTTCACCGGAGTCTCCGCTTCATCTAAAACCAACCAAACAACAAATTAGAAGGCCTTTGACATCTATAACAAACGTTAATATGTTTGTGCATTGCATTATAAAACAGATAATGAGAATACTCACAGTTACCATTGTTAGCACCAGAAACAATCGAGCTGCCATCGGGCCCACCACTATCGTTATCATTACTACTCTGCTGATCAACACACGTAATCCAATTCGGCGAAGACGATACAGACGAGTGTTTCTGCAACCCGCTATCAAAAACCGCCTTTCGTCTCCGTCTAAAACCGCCACGTAACCGGTAATTCAAAGCCCCCTTTCCTTTCACATCAAACCCTCTTTCCTTATCCATCGGAATCCCCGAATCCCCAATTCTACTCCTAACTTTTCGCCCATCCGATTTCGACCCACAAGACGCCTCACCCTCTAACTCCATAAACCCATTACCAACGCCTCTATCAACATTTAATTCACCATTCAAGTTACTATTTTGAGCCCTAAAGAACACAGAATCAAAAGGGAACTTTCTACTTGCGGAAAACTGAACAGCAGATACCTTATCAGTAGGATAATCAACAAGCAAACTTCTAAAACCAGAATTAGGGTTTCCAAACAATCCATTGTTATTATTAACTGGCAAACTCAAACCAAACAAACCCAGAAACTTAACAGCAAACAAAGCAATTGTTGATCCACAAAGTAGGAAATATGCTATAAAAAGATCAAGAAAAGCACCCACCAAAGTATCAAATGTCCAGAATCGCCTATTCATCTTCTTCTAGGGTTTTGTTTCAAGATTGTGAAGTTTGTTGAGCAAGATCGGTGCTTTATTGATTGGAGAACACGCTGGTGATGGTGGAATACAAGATCAAGAAAACCCAGATGCTGAATTCTGAAAGGGATTAATGGGATTAGGGATTGGAAGAGCATAACGTTTTACGATCAAGAAAAAGAAAAGGAAAAAGAAAATAAAAATATGAAATTGGAATCCGATATGATCATTTTGTTTGCGAGTTAAACACGCAGGATTGTTACAGATGAGACACGTGCGATTCGTTTCCTGATGATTTACACTTATTTTTTTAATTAAAAATAGAGTTAAATGTCATTTTAAATAGTTTGTGTTATTTTGTCAGTTTGGTTCAAAGGTTTAAAACGTTGTCATTTTAGTTTAAATAGTTTCAAATGTTGTCATTTTAGTCCATTGAGTTAACTTCATCCATTTTTTTCTGTTAACTAGAAGAGCAGTTCAGTCATTTTTTATGTAATTTTGCTAATGCTAACTAGAAGGACAATTCGGCCATATAAAATGACCGAATTGCCCTTCTTGTTAACAGAAAAATGAGATGAAGTTAACCTAGTGAACTAAAATGACAACGTTTCAAACTATTTGGACTATAATGGCAACGTTTCAAACCTTTGGACTAAACTGAAAAATGACCCAAACCACAGAGACTAATGACATTTAACTCTTCAAAAATATAATATAATTAATTGCTATAAATTATAATAGCATATGTGTTGTGGTGAATATGAGTGAACGATAGGAAAAATAAAGGAATCCAAGTTATTATCTTCACGGCGGCTTGGGTTATTTAGATAGTCAGAAATGAAGTCATCTTCTCCAATAAGGAAATCAACGTGAACAAGGTTAAAGAAGACATTAAAGCGCTCGAGTATCTTTAGATAAAAAACCGCTTCTTGTATAAGTCTATATCATGAAGGGAATAGTGTAATTTTTCATTGTAACTTGTTGTTGTGTGGTTTAGGTTCTAATGATTTGTTGGATGTCGTGTTTTAATAGAAAGTTGATGTACCGTGTTTTAATAGAAAGTTGATGTTCAAAAAAAAGAGTGAGATCGGTATTGGTAATTTGGTATTATACTTAACCAGTACGGCAGGGTCGGCTCAAAAGGTGGGCAAAGTGGGGCACCGCACAAGGCCCAAACATTTGTCGGACTAAAATTTAGTTTTCTTAATTACATATATAGAATACTAGGTTATAATCTCGTGTATTACACGGGGTTGAATAAATAAATTTTATAAATAATAAAATAATATATTTTTAAAAACCTCATTTATTGTACGGATTGAATAAATATAATTTTATATATTAAATAATAAAAAAATTTATATACCAAATAAAAAAAGTTATATCTTTAAAACCACGTGTATTACACGGGTTGAATAAATGTAATATTGTTTACCAAATAATAAAATAATACATATTTAAAAAACCTCATTTATTATACGGGTTGAATAAATTTAATTTTATATACCAAATAATAAAAAAAATATCTCTTTAAAAATATGCACATTACATGGTTTGGATAAATGTAATTTTCTGTACTAAATAATAAAAAATATATATATCCTTAAAAAACCCTGTATATTGTACGAATTGAAAAAATCTAATTTTATATATCAAATAATAAAAAATTATATCTTAAAAAACCTCATGTATTACATGGGTTAATATATAAAATTATATTTATTCAACCCGTGTAGTACACAGGATTCCAACTTAGTAATTTTTTAAAAGAAAGACCAACTAAGGGAAAAAAAAAAGAAAGAAATAGAAAATGTAAAACAAAAGGGGAATGAAAAAAGGAGAATCTTTGAAGAAAGCTACAAACAACAAATCTCAACATATGAGACGTAATGGTAGTAAGTTCAAGGTGAACAAATAAAGAATATTAGTGGGAGATTAAACTAAATAATAATTATCATAAGATATTAAATTGATAATATTTAGTAATAGGGTTATCTATAATATAAAATATTAAATTAAATAATATTTAATAGGATGGTTATCTATAATTAATTAGAAGAGATTAAACTAAAAAAATAATCTAATCCAACTTCTAATCTAACTACTATAATAAAAGAAACCAACTTTTGGACACGTGTCATTCATTGAAGGTTTCCTCAAATTTATATTTATATAAATAAATGAATAATAAATTAATATTAAATCTTATCATACTTTAACAAAATATTTATCCTCAAATCTAAATTGTTAATTTAATATATTTTTAAAACAAATACCTCTCTTATCTACTTATCTTATATTAAATATATAAATAATAAATTAATATTAAATGTTATCCTAATTATTTAAAAACACAACTTTTTTTATTATTTGGTATACAAAATTATGTTTATTCGACTCGAGTAAAACGCGAGATTTTTAAGGATATAATTTTTTTTTATTATTTGGTAGATTTTTCAATCCGACTATACACAGGTTTTTTTAAAGATACGACGTTTTTAGTATTTAATATACAAAATTACATTTATTTAGGATATAATTTTTTATTATTTGGTAGATTTTCCAACCCGACTATACACGGGTTTTTTAAAGATACGACGTTTTTAACATTTAATATACAAAAATACATTTATTTAATATGTGTAATACACATGGTTTTCAAAGATGTAACTCTTTTTTATATCTATTCAACACGTGTAATATACAGGGTTTTTAAGGATGTAATTTTTTATTATTTGGTAGATTTATTCAACCCGATTATACACGGTTTTTTTTTAAGATTCGACGTTTTTAGTATTTAGTATACAAAATTACATTTATTAAATCTGTGTAACACACATGGTTTTTAAAGATATAACTTTTTTATTATTTGATATATAAAATTACATTTATTTAACCCGTACAATATACAAGGTTCATAAAGATATAAGTTTTTAGTATTTAATATATAAAAATACATTTATTCAACCCGTGTAATATATGGGTTCTAACCTAGTTATCTATAAGAAATAGTTTAATATGATGACAAATGTCCCTAAAGTTGTTTCTTTTATTATATAGTATTGATTAAGTATAACAAGATTTTTAAGACTTCTAATGTTGTACGTTGTTTTAGCTCAGTGTTGAAAAACCAGGCGGAGAAGAATTCTATATTTATTCCACCTGGGTTCGATCCTCTTTGTTGTTCATTTTTATTTTTTGCTGTTCAATACTCTTTGCAGAAACCATTTTATAACCACCAACGGAGGAAAATACACTTTAACCACAACCCTAATAGTTTCTTTTGTTTTTCATTTTTAGTTGTTATATCTACATATATCATTGGCTTGTGTTATAAATAACTCTCATTTCTTAAAATAAAAACTATTAATTCATACACGTGGCAGAAAAAAGTTTCTCAAAGTTGAAGTTGTTAGAAGACCTATTTACGTTCTATAATATCACAAAAAAGGCTAAATGAGTTGGCGTTGATACCTATTGAAAGTGAAATATTAGATACTATGGACTACTACAAAGAGCTGATCGAGAGTTTTGCTTAAAAAACGCTAGAAAAACCACATTGTTCGCTTAGTAAGCAGGTTCAGTCATTTTGGCTACACTATTTTTGTTAATTTGTTTTATCTATGTGATTGAATGATTGGTGAGTTTATATTACATGGAAATTTGCGAACAGGGTCCAAATTTTTTTAGAGTAACTTACAAGTTTTGTTCTTTAACTTTGTACCAAATTTCAGGCGGCGTCATTTGCCTTTAAAAATGATGAGTTTTGTACTTAATGTTCTCAAAAGTTACACGGTTTGTCTTTTGGCAAAAATTAACTATGTTAGTGCCAAAGGACATACCGTGTAACATTTGGAAACATTAAGTACAAAACTCATCAATTTTAAAGGTAAATGACGCCGGTTGAAATTTGGTACAAAGAAAAATGAAAAGTGTATATTCTGTCGGTATGATACGGTAAGGTACCGTTAAAATTTGTGAACCGGTATCGTACCACATAGCATTGATACTGAAATTGAGTTATTTTGAAAACTGTATATTAATTTGTATGTGTTCGATCAATACTAGTACAAAATGGTATCGGTATGTATGGTATTCGGTACGCAATTTCTAATCCCTAGTGGTGAATCTCAAATGTGAAAAAAAGGATGTCATGTAGGCGCTGAATGGCTTACTTGACACTTAGTGTTGGAAAGGTGAAATGTGAAATATGGCACTGGGTTGAGGTGACTACAAACCCATGTCCGTGATCTACCACACGCCCCTGTCGTGGTGGTGTGTCGCGCCCCAAGTGCTGATGTAGCCAACCCCTTGCGCCGTCCAAGTTTTCACATCACATAGCCTGATGTTTTTATAAGAATCTAATTTGAAAAACTCTAAGATTTGAATCGAATTTAAATTTGGATTTCAAATACTCGAGTCAGGTTCTTATATAGACTGAAATCTTTGAACCTGTGATTTTCGAACTGAGCCGAACCAATATTTTGAATTCGAATTATAAATTTTGTATTTGTTCACATTTTTTATAATTTTTTTATTTATTTATACTTTTCGTTTACTTGATTTATTATAAATTCGAATTCACAATTCAGAATAACCGATGCTCGATAAACACTCTTGTTCTTCTACTTATAACACGTATTGGAACCAGTAGCTATAGGTTGGGTGTTATATATTTGCAATAATATCAGAAAAGAAAATATAGCATTTTAATTCAATCAAGAATCATGATTTCAACCAAAATAACATAAATTTATTTAATAAATGTATAAGATACAAAATCTGATGGCAAAAAGAATAGAGTACATTAACAAATAAAACCGAAAGCCAATAGTAGATCGCAATCTAGCCATATCAAATAGCAATAACATAGGAAGCGATTAATAGAGAAAATAGAAGTTGAGCGCATGCAAACAGTGTAGAAATCGTGTTTGATGAACCACTACCCGATGGTACAGTATTCGCTCCACCACCCGAACCAGAAGGACTATTTGGAGAAGATGGTGTTGTTGGAGAACTTCCTGGTGATCCAGCTGATTAAATTCCGATTGTGCAAGAATTAGAACATGTATAAGTTTTTTTTTTAGTTTTATATAAGTTAAAAATTAAAAAACAATATGTATTTATATAAGTTCAAAAGAGGTATTTTACCATTGCATTGACTAGTTGGAGGCGTTTGGACATTGCATGCCCTAGGCAACTCAAGAGCTTGAGTTTGGTTAATGTTAAGGCCTAAGGACGAACCACCACCGTTTAGAACCTCACACAGGCATTGTGGTTGCGACTTGACCACAGTAGCGAGTTGGGTGCAACACCCTGAAGAGGGGGTCGAAGAATTGCCAGAAATATAGTTAAGGCATGGTGACATGCTAATGATCACGTTTGTGCACCCTGAAGACGATTGTGCCATTGCACAACTACATAACACGGCTATCGTGACTACTAGGATCATTGGCTTTAAAACGAGAGCGCAATGTGTTTGATTGTGTGCCATTGGAGAGAGTGTTTGTTTAGAAAGAATGCTTGAAATTGTTGGTATTTGATTGTAAAGAGTGTGTGTTTTGGTTCCATTTAATAGGAGAATACCAAAGAAGACAAGTCAAAGATAACCGTTAAGAGAGGTTGCATTTAGGTTACCAACTATGCTCCTAACCTTTGCATTGTAACAACCCACCTTTGTATCAATATCTAATAGGGGATGGTTTAAATGAAAACCACTTTTATTGTGAAAACTCGAAAACTAATTAAAAAAAGCCTAAAAAACACACAAAAAAAAATTTTTTTTTCAATTTTTTTTATAAAAATCGCTAGTTTTTATATATAAAAAAAAATTTCAAAAAAAAAAAAATTTGTGTAGTGCACATGTGTAATAATACACATGTGTAGTACACATACATATGTGCAGTATTACACATGTGCACTACACAAATTTTTTTTTTTTTTTTTGAAATTTTTTTTATATTAAAAAACCTGCGAAATTTTGATTGCAAAAAAAAAAAATTAAAAAAAAAATTTTTTGTATGTTTTTTTGGCTTTTTTTAATTAGTTTTCGAGTTTTCACAATAACTAGTGGTTTTCATTTGAACCTTCCCCTGATATCTAATATGATCGAGAATATTGTAATCAATAAGTATATATATTATATATCTTTTATTGGTTTTCTAGTTTTACCAATATTTATTCAATATTGAAGTCGTGATTTGTGTTTAATCTTTTGTGAATTCAAGTCAAAGGATATATGTGTGTATGTATTTTTTTTTAATATTTGTGCGAAAAATAACTTAGTTTACAATTAATCAATGAATATGGTTAGAATTACAATTGGAACTTTATATAATTATACTAGGTTATTACCCGAGATTGCTTCCTGGGCTCGGAAAACTTAGTTATATTAATTATTATTTGTTATTAATACGACCTCATTACATCGACCCACTTTCTTATCAATAGTCGGTTGAGTTTTATCTTAAATGGGTCAAATTAATATAAAATTATACTAGGTTAGAACCCCGTATATTACACGGGTTGAATAAATGTAATTTTATACATTAAATAATAAAAAAAAATTGTATTTTTGAGAACCCCGTGTATTGTACGGATTGAGTAAATTTAATTTTATATATTAAATAATGAAAAGGTTACATTTTTAAGATCTCATGTGTTATACGGGTTGAGCACATGTAATTTTATATATCAAACAATAAAAAGTCATATCTTTATAAACCCTATATATTATATGGATTGAATAAATCTAATTTTATATACTACATAATAAAAAAGTTTTTTTTAAAAACCCCGTGTATTACACGAGTTGCATAAATGTAATTTTGTGTAGTAATATCTTTTAAAAAAACTAACAGATATACTCGATATACAATGGATGGGGTGATTGTGGTGACGGTTCTTATAAATGTCACATAAACATAGTGATTACCGTATTTGAGTTGAGAATTGAACACGGAAATAATAGTATAAAACCAATAAACATTGATTAATATTTTTGTTTACCCCTTATAAACATTTTTGAAATAAGTTCTATCCTTAACTACTTTAGTTTAATAAAAAAAAATCATTTACATTATATTAATTTATATCGAAGGGATTAGTCCAGGCGTTATGTGATGTGTTAACCATATGAAAACGCACGTTTTGACGTATCCGATTGAACTCAATATATCCTATAGTTGCATTGCGATTGGATCAAAACGTAACGTAAATCGAATTTGTATCGTACAAACATAACGTATTATACGCGACCCGATTAACTCGAATTTATATCGTCAAGGCAAAAACTCTTGAGGGGGTCAAAGGGGCATTTACAAAGTTCATAAAAAGTTAAGTTGTTAAAAATTGCATTTCCTGAACTTAAGGGCTAAGAAAGGGTAAAGATCAAATTTGATAAAGTTTTGGGGTAAGAAGGAAAATATTACAAAGTTATAAATATTATAAAATATTATATTATCTTCTATACAAATTGTTTAAATTTATATTAAATTTAATTTTTTAATTGATATTAATTATCTATAAAAATAGAGGGCTTCAATGAATGACATGTGTCCTTTAATTGGTTTCTTTTATATAGTATAGATTTAGAAACATTAATTTATAAAATTATAATAATATGATTTTCATAATCATATGATTTTCGTATCATCTAACATATTTTTATATGCTTGTATTCGTGGCCCGTTCCCAACCTACTGCAACCTGAATTTTGTAATGTGTCAAGTAGCGTAGGCATCGAGAATTCCCCATCTAACTGAACCATGATATAATGTTTATTGTTAATAAGAACAAATGAAACGGCTTAATGGCCATAATGATTTTGTGGAGACAACCATAACGAAAAATACGCAGAACCGTTATTGTTTAAAAGTGAACAATCACACCGAATCTGTTAGTAATCAACATTCCCGTCTGCAGCATGTGCATCCGATGTTCTCTCTCGAAGGAAATGACGCCCCGCCATGCTAGGAAACACATCTGTAATATGTTTGTTGTTGGTACAGCTCCTATAGAATTTCATTCCGGATGGTGACCCACAGTTTGTCATGATACCCTAAAGCCACAGCTACAGCCCGAAAACCACAGTTGCCATCAGGAACGACATCTTGTCGTGAGACGTACAGGTGAAAGATAAGATGGAGTTTGACCTCTTACCAGTTAATGTTGTTCATTTCCGGATCACCCACGATTGCTGAAAACCCAAAAGTCTCGCGCGGTAACCCCATGAAATCCTAGTCTCTTATTCTTAAAGTCGTTCCTGAGAGTTGGCAAGTGCAGTTTATCGTGGAAGCCTATGAATGAACTATGTCTCGCAAGGATTTTGTTGCGAGTTTATGAATGAGCTATGCCTATGTTTCGCATGGGCTGCCTTTTTGTTGCACCTTTAAATTTGGACGCCCATGCTGCACTACAGGCTCCGTTAATATCAATATCATCATCATCATCATCATTTTTTTTTCGTTCTCAAGGCAAACCAAGACAATAGTTTAATGTGAATACGCTTGAACATAACAAACCTATATGCGAAAAAACAGATCTAACGTAATATAACAGAACGTAAACCAAAATAAACATTTACACAATATAAATTCCAGCTTTCATGACAACAATCAAACCACAACATCATACAACCCTAATGTGACACAACCATCCCTTCACCTCCACTCATGCCTACCGGCTCAACAGGATTGAACACCTTAGCTATCCTTTCGGTCAGCACCAACGGAAGATACGAAGAAACCTTGTACCCTTTCTCCGCTGTTTGCTGCACGGTTTGGTTGTACTTCTCTGAACAGTAAGCAGTTGTTGGCACCACCACCTTAGCCACCTTAGGAAAGAGTGGAAGCTGGTTCAGTGATTGCCAAGCCGAAACAGCATATTGCTCAGCAATCGGCTCGTATTTTGTGTAGAGTCCTTTAGCAGTCGGCTCAAGCTTTGTGTACGCGGTTTTTGCCAGCCCAGCAGTCTTAACCTCTGCAGACAAGTTCTTCGTTTTAGTTGACACTTGTTTCACAAAAGGCTGCACCCGATTACCGAATTTGTCAACCGTCTCATCTACCTGAAATAAAGTTACATGTTTTTAAGATTCACCATAAATAATCGTACAAAAGTTGATTCATTTTAGCAAAAAATGACAGGTGAATCAGCTCACCTTACGATCAACAAACTTTAGGACCTCAACATGAACATGATGGTACTTGTCGTACGTAGGGCTGACAACGGTCTTTAGGGTACCCTCTATCGTCTCCACCTTGGGTTTGAGTGGACTGGAGTTGTTCTTGGCATAACTATATGTGGAGTATCTATTAATAATCGATATTTATCGCATGTTTGATCGCTTTATCGCTTATCGCAATCGCGCTCGCAATTCGAAATACGCATTTTGGTTAATTATATATGTTTGTGTGCCTTTTATGTGTTACTTGTGCATGTTTATTTATGTTGTGTGTGGTAATCAATCGAAAAACAATCGAGACTCGAATCGCAAACGCTAAATGCAAGTGAATTAAGATGATTGTATGTTAGATATAGTAGTTGGGATTAAAAGTAATTGAATAGGAAACTCAATTGCATTTCGCATCGCTCGCAATCGCAATCGAAACGGCAAAACTCGTCAAACCAAGTGACTGATCAATCAGCCAGTCGGCCGGCCTGCTAGCCCTTGTCACCATCATTCTTTCCACTTTGGGTAACCCTATAAATACCCCTTGTCACCATCATTCTTTCTACTTTTGGCAACTGACGTCCGACCAGCTCATTCTTCCTACTTTTCTTCAGATTTCTCTCGATTCCGGTAAGATCTCGTCCTAAATCTTGTGCTTCCTTAATCTACACGCACTCCTACACCTCTCTATCTTTTGAATCTTAACTTTTAACCGTGAAATCATCCAGATTCAATGTGTTCTAGGGTGACGTCATCATGTGTTCTTGAAGAACTTCATGTTTTGGCCTCAATCCACCAAGAACAACTTAGATCTAACCGATTTCCACATAAACAAATAAGGATCTTTCATAGATCTAAACATATTCACAATGAAAAGGATTGAAAGATGGTTTTCTAACTTTCTTTCAACTCTTTTACACTCAATGCCTTCAAAACCGTTACAAACGGAGCGTGTGCCGACCTACTACTCAATCTTGTGGTTGTGTGGCCCAAGATCTGGATTCTATCCATGAGGTTCACTGATTTCGGGTTAAACATGGAACACCATCTCGAATAGTTAACTAATCGGATTTAGGTGATTCCTGTTCGAGCAGGAGTACCAAGTATTGATGAGGCTTCTGTTGTTTAGCACGTGGTCACAACACCTTGATAAAAAAACAACAAACAATCAAAACAACCAAGTGTAAGACGAACAGGTCGACCAGGACGGAGTGCCGTCTAATCGGACTGTTGTCCGATCGAACAGTGTTGGGCCCTTTATAGGTTTATGGATAAGAGAGTAAATGGTTTAGATGGTGTAATGGGTTATGTATGGGTTTTGGGCTTAGTGATGTAATTATGGGCCTAGGGTTAGGGAGCACACTCCCTAATCCCTTGCTATAAATAGTAAGTGATGTGATAGGTGCATGGTTGGTGATTTTGAGAGAATCTTGTATTAGACATCATTGTATGCAAGATTAAGAAGCTTTTGAATACAATCATCCTACTTTTCTTTATTTCTTTACAACTTGTTTGTGTGATTCCGCCACCTTACGAGTTGTGCGATATCATTGTGATCTCGGTTTCGGGACTTACAATTGGTATCAGAGCCTGTTGAACCTGATTTCCAGGCTCAGATCTGATATCACGATTGTTGATCGAGACTGTTACTGTTCCGTTTTGAGTTTCTGCTGTGTTTTTGGTTTCTGCTGCTGATTTCGGATCATCTTCAAGTGATTTCGAACGATTTCGGACGATTACAGATCATCACGGACTTGAAGATTAGCAGATTACGGATCATATCATCAGATTACGGATTGCACTCATCAGATTACGGATTGAAATCATCAGATTACGGTCTGTATTATCTGATTACGGACTAAGATCATCAGATTACGGACTGTGTTATCAGATTTCGGACCATCATCACCAGATTTCGAATCAAGTTCATCAGATTCCGAATCAAGTTCATCAGATTCCGGACTCAGCTCATCAGATTCCGGATTCCGGATTCAATTCAATTAGCTTATCATTCCGGACTCAAGATCATTCCGGACTCAGAATCATTACGGATCAAAAGTTGTCATCATTTCGAATTCAAGAACATTCCGGATCATTTCGGATTCAAGATCATTCCTGACTATTTCGGATCATCAGTATTTACCTCAGATTCCATTTTGTTCATCGGATTCCGAACCCCATTCCTAACTCAATCTCAAGTTATGTTGAACCAAACCGGTGTCATGAACGGCGTTGTTACTGTAGCCGATCTCACTAACGCTACACTGGCTACAATCCAGACTCAGTCTTTGGCATTTCATCAAGAACTTGACCAAGTTATCGGCACATCCACTAAAGTTCCACGTTTCTTGTATGGGGATGACTACTACGAATGGAAATTTCGCTTTGAACAGTACTGCAAGGCAAAAGAGCCTCACATTTGGAGAAGTATCAAAAACGGGCCACGTACAATCATGTACGCCACTGAGGATGACCCTCAAACTCAAATTCCAAAGCCAGAAAACATTTTCACTGATGAGGACAGAAAGATTGTTGCAGATGATGATGCTGCTTATGGTACTCTGTCAATGGCTCTTGGCCCAGATGTAACACCTCGAATTTTTGTGTCCAATGATGTGTTAACACGTGTCGTTTGATTACACGTGGCATCTATAATAAATAAAGGACTAATTTTGACAAACCTTGAAAGTACGTAAATTCGAGGGTTATAAATGTCAACAAGGGTAAATATACTGTATAGTATCCCTAAATAATGCTTGAACCTTCAAACGAATAAATTATAGATCGTACAAAAACAAAACGCGGAAGAAAGTGAGAGATTACAAACTACAGGGGTTAACTGTGTCAACATGTTTAATTATACCTCTGAGTGACCCTTTAACGTTCCCAAGACTTTGTAACGGTATTATACACTCACTAAAATAATATATATAAATTTCGCGAAGTTTCGATATGAAACGGGAAAGTTACGATCGAATTCGTAGAAGAAGGGTTAAAAGCGTCAATAATGAAAGTTAAGACTTTCAGAATAATTAAATAAATAAACCGGGGACTTAATAATGCGGGTAAATAGCTCGAGGCCCCTATCGGTAAATAACCGAGGGCCAAACCGCAAAGTTACCCCTTCAAACCCGAAAGGTCAAGTAATTAATTACCTAGATTTAGTAATCATGACAAAAAGATTTGAAAATGATTTATTTTTAACCCCTTACGGACCGCAAAGGCTATACCTTACGGACCGTAAGGAGGTGAATGATTTCAAATTATCCGCCTATGGCTTACGGACCGCAAGGCCGAAGCCATACGGTCCGTAAGCAGCGCCCAGCGACAGAAACACGGCTGTTGGCTGTTTTAAACGCCAAAACATGTAATAATGGGTCTTTCAGAGGTATGGTTGCCCCCTACTCGACCCATAACTCTCTAGGACACATGCCAACCATCCATAACCAGTTGTAGCTTGAGTTGTAATGATCTTGGATCATGTTTTTGACTATAAATAGCACCCTTGTGTGCATAACATTCACAACAACTCAAACACACATCTCTGGCTATTCTAAAGGCATCCAAGTGTTCTTCTCTGCTCCATATTCAAGTCCTAACTTCTGTAAGTTACCTTGATCATCCATAGTTCAGTTTATACTTATTATTTAGCTAAAAACCAAACCGTCGTAACTACGGTTTGACTTTAAAGTAACTCAGTGATGGTTCAGTCTTATGACGAATCAAAAGTAGTTATAAGTTGGTATCAATGGAGGTAATAAACCCCTAAAAGGGTTCCCTCTGATCACCACTCTAACTATGTCAAATGTCGAGTCAAACGTGCGGTTAAAAAGTCAACAGAAAGCTATTTTAGCGATATATGCATAATCCGTAAAATATATGTTATGGAACCTGTTTTGATAATCATAAAACATGATAATAAGCATATAAACTTGTTTGCGCTCGTTTGAATCGACCGTTTGCTATATTAACCCGGTTCGGAGCCGAAAGTCGCAAAAGTTTGACTTTTGCTTTGACTTCAGTTCTGACCCGTTTTAGTGAGGTATAAATATACCTTAGGACACTCTTAGGACCAGGTCACATGTTGGTATAAACCTCTGTGGTCGGTTCATGAGTTATCCGAGTCTTTTGCGCGATTCCGTCATTCGCCTAAAAGTTGACCGTAACGGCCTTTTTAGAATAAAACGAGTATTTCGGACACGTGAACGGACCAGAACCTTGCTTATTAAATTATAAGCATGTCCTTAAAGTTTCACGTCAATCCGAGGTCTAGAATGAGAGTTATGCTAAAAGGCGCACTTTTAAGAAAATTTTGTAATTAACGGCGCAATTAGCATAACGCCCATCTAACCCAAGTTTTCATCACCAAAACTTTTACCCACTGTGGTAAAATAATATTTTGGGAATTTTAGAGATTTTTAATAATTTTTACCTTGCTCATAACCTGCGGTTATGGCCACGGTTCGGTAAATACCGAATATGCCCTTTTTGGCCAAAACGGGAGTTCTACAAGGTCTTTTGACCCGATTCCAGTTGCCACTGGTTTTAAATAATAAATAAAGTATTTTAAGCTTTATAAGCTGTTCGGGAAACTCAGATTTCCTGTAGAACTCGAAAAGCCTTTTTAAATTCTTTAAAATGACCGAAAAGCCCCTACGGGGCATATTACCAACTTAAACTCATTACGGGCATTACGGAAGGTATCCTACTGATACCAAGATACTTTTAAGGCATATTGACTTAGGAAATAAGCGTACGACTCTTATGGTTAACCGTTTCGCCTATTGGCGCACACGGTACGGCTCATGGAACTAGCTTTCGTGCAATAGCCGATACGGGTCAAATTATATTATTTGAACCCCAAAATCCAGAGTATGAACTATAAACCCATATAAAACAAGTCACTGAACTTGTCGGGTCCAAATCATACTCCATTCCCGGTTTTCGCCTTTTCGTGCGAATTAACCATATCTATATATCGGAATCAACCGGTTTAAGCTACGGCTAATATAAGGACCGTTAGGATTCTAAGAGGTTAATTAAAACCTTCGTTCCAGATTAGGAGCCCCAGTAAAAGCTATCGGTGACTTGATCTAAATTAAGGATTAATACTTGCAAAGGTAAATACTTTTGACTTATTTCCCCTATATGGGCTTGGGTTACGGTATATTAATACCGCTTGATTGAGCATTATATAATTCCATCGCTTAGGTGGTTAATTGATTAAATATGATCGGCTCATTTAAACAGTTTTGTTGCTTATAAGCCTTTGGGGGGTTTAATGACCGTTGTCCCGGATATCCTCGGCATCATTTTACGAAATGGCCACGACCATCGACATCCCGGTGTAGGCGTACACCCGGTATAAAGTGTCGACATTAAAACTAAAAGACGTAGCCGTTGGTTTCTGTACTACGGTTTTACGCAAACGTGGTGTGTCTATAAATCTTTAACCCGGCACGACCCGGGCTACTGAACGCATAAAAGAACATGTAAAACGTTCACAAGATCATTATGAATTTTCCCAAGTTATAAAAGAGTTTGTGCCTTGTGCATTCAAATCAATTTTAATAAACATTTTCAAATGTGTCAGTTGAATGTATTTACCAGTGTAAACTGACGTATTTTCCCCAAAAAAAAAGATTAAGTGCAGGTACCTAAACGTAATTGGCTGGTATTAGCTCCCTAGCGTCGGGATAAGCCTCGCAAGCTTGATTGCAGTATCTGATGGAACAATACTTTACTTTTATTTACGATCCACTGTGGATATTCAACTTCTGTAATACATTGATATTATCACCAGAGGTTGAAATATATAACTTTATCTTATGCTTCCGCTGTGCATTATATAATTGTGTGGTTTGACTATATTGTTGCCAACATCGTCACGGTAATCCCCCACCGGGCCCACCGGTGAGACACGTGGAAATCGGGGTGTGACAGGTTGGTATCAGAGCCAACATTGAGTGAATTAAACACTATCCTATTGTGTTTAATCTCAGTGACACAATTGCACATACTTGAGTCTAGGCAAGAACTTAGGACAAATTCGGATTATTACTCCTTTTTGTCTTTATTTTCGATTTGATTTTTAATAAGTTTTGGAGCAGGAAAATGCCACCTGTTATATTCCGAGGAAGAGGAAGGGGGCGTAGAGGCCGAGGAGAAATCGTGACACATCACGATCAAGAAGCTGGACCATCTGGTACAAGACATCCTTCGATGACTAGGAGCGAAGAGCCACAACGACGAAGAGATCTTTACGAACCCGCGAGGCATTCCACTTCGCACAGCTCAACGCCATCCTACCGGCACTCCTTTGGGCCAGATTCAGAAAATAATCCCAACAACCCACAACCTTCCTTCATACCTTTACAACGTTCGGTTTCGCACCGGAATTATGGCGACCCTACTCCATACTACATAAGTCAGTTTAATCCGGCTGACTACATACAGGAACCTTCAGGATTTGTTCCGCTAGGTCCACAAGACCACTTTTCTGAAGATCCCATGGAGGAAGATGAGGATCCAACTGAACCAGCTCGTGGTACGCCCACGCATCCGATAGAAGTATCTGATGGATCTTCATATCATGGTCCGCAGTATCAAGGCCCAGACAGCTTTATAGCCTTGTTTGACCGACATGAGTGGTACAACACACCATCTCATCAGACATCGCAACCGAGACATCCACAGGATCCCTCTGAGGATTCACGCTTTGAGGCAGTTACGCCACCACCTCCGCCACCGGCACAACCAGTTATACCTGATCCGCCGAGGCGTAGGAGGACAAATGCTCGTATGTCTACACGAGGAGGAGGGGGTATACACTTCAGCACTCCTCGACATTCTAGTAGCAGCCACTATCCGCCGCTACAAGAAGAAGGACCTTCAAGTCCTATACAAGAAGCGAACTCCGCACCAGCTGCACGAAATTCGCCACCATTTGGGTATGACCAACCCATACCAGCTTACACAGGTCCAACGGCTTACAACCCGTTTGAACCATCACAACCCCAATACAACTACGGCTATGAGCGCGACCCATATGTGGTGTCGGCAAGATATAATGCGCGCTACCCTGACGGAGCACATGGAAACATGGGACCACCGGACTACTCAGCTCATGGGTATCCAATACCTCCCAGACCTCCAGTTCCGCATCAAGCGCCGCAACCACGATTCTCTCCCCCTGAACAGGAAGAAATACTCCATCGACTAGACCGTGTGGAGAGAGAATTCGAGGAAGAAAAGAAAAGCCACCGAGGATTTCTCAAGGGCTTGGCAAATTTACTAAAGGGCAAAAAGAAGAAACGTGACCACTAGCCCTTAATAGCTGTACTACTGTAATTTCTACTTTAAAATAAGTCCCTGCGTGGACAACTTATCGTATTTCAGTCCCTACGTGGACTTATCTTTAGTCCTTGCATGGACACCTATCTTGTACTAGTCCCTGCGTGGACTTGTCACTTATTTTAAAACCTCTATGGAGGTATGTATTATTTGAAAGACCCGTTTAGGGCAATATGTAATTGTATTTGAGATTTGGAATGTATGTTATGAGTTTTGTTTAAATATATATAAAAATAAATCAAAACCATTCCTTTTATATTGATCTGCCTAAATAAAGAATCTTAAAAGGTGAAACCTAGCTTGGGGTCTTTTAAGATCTAGTCAAGATGGTACGACCTAACTGAGAAGATTCTGATTCCCTGTTAACCTCTGTACGCATGTTAACATTCATGGCAGATGTGATTCGTTATAATCACGCACGTCATTCTTATACAATAATCCTTTAAGGATTTCAAAACCCAACTAAATGATTTATAAATCGTGGGTTAAATCACCAATGAAGGTGATCAATATAAAGACATCCATTAGTGATGCATTGCCTACGGGCCAACATATTAAATCATCTATTAGTGATGCAGTGCCTACGGGCCAGAACTATTAAAACATCCATTAGTGATGTAGTGCCTACGTGCCAGTATTATAAAGACATCCATTAGTGATGCATTGCCTACGGGCCAACATATTAAAACATCCATTAGTGATGTAGTGCCTACGGGCCAGTATTATAAAGACATCCATTAGTGATGCATTGCCTACGGGCCAACATATTAAAACATCCATTAGTGATGCAGTGCCTACGGGCCAGAACTATTAAAACATCCATTAGTGATGCAGTGCCTACGGGCCAGAACTATTAAAACATCCATTAGTGATGTAGTGCCTACGGGCCAGTATTATTAAGACATCCATTAGAGATGTAGTGCCTACGGGCCAACCCTATTAAAACATCCATTAGAGATGTAGTGCCTACGGGCTAATATTATTAAGACATCCATTAGAGGTGTAGTGCCTATGGGCCATAATAATTGTCTTATAAAGACAAAAGGCAGTGGTAGTCTATGACTCTCTGTCAGAAAGAGATAAAGAACTACGGTTCAATTCTCTATGCCTTTGATTCTATGAAATCTCGGCTAATATTATAAAACATCATCATGATTAGGCTTTATGCCGCCAATACTATTTATATAGTTGAAGTAGGATATATTCAGATCCTAATATGTAATGAACTAATAAGTTAACCGAATATGGTCTCTATACCATGGTTGACAAATTGTCATAAAAGACAATCATATAATAATCTCCTAAATTAAAATTTTGTTATCTTCTGTAACAGATTCAAGTTACAATGGCGGATCCCAATGGAGAGAACAGCCACACAAACGAAGATGACTATGACAATGCGTCAGTACATTTGACAGGCGCACAGCTAAAGGCTCTGATCAACAATGCTGTCCAGGCAGCGATTGATCGTCAAAATACTGAGTCTCAAGGCAGAACTGTGTCAAAGCCACTCTCTAAACCAAAGACACACTCCAAACCACCCTCTGAACCCAAGAAAGATGACGACAAACATTCGTCTACTGAGCACAGCGTCCATCGCGATAGAGAATATACTGATGCGTCCAGTGCTAAGGGTTGCACCTACAAATACTTTGTATCATGTAAGCCCCGTGAATTTACAGGGGAGAAAGGTGCGGTTGACTGTATCACCTGGCTGGACGAGATGGACACGATAGTGGACATCAGCGGATGCGCTGAGAGGGACGTGGTTAAGTTTGTGTCCCAGTCATTCAAGGGCGAGGCCCTGGCGTGGTGGAGAGCTCTGGTGCAGGCTTCAGGTAAGTCTGCCTTATACAAGATGTCATGGGGGGAGTTTATTACCCTCATAAAAGAAAACTACTGCCCTCAGCACGAGGTTGAGAAGATTGAGGCTGATTTTGTCTCACTAGTGATGACAAACCTGGATTGTCAAGCTTATCTGACAAGCTTTAACACTATGTCACGCCTGGTGCCATATCTTGTGACACCAGAACCAAGAAGAATTGCCCGATTCATTGGGGGCTTAGAGCCGGCGATCAAGGCCAGCGTGAAGGCCTCTAGGCCGACGACCTTCAGGTCAGTTACTGACCTCTCCTTGTCTCTTACCCTTGATGCTGTCCGTCTGAGGGCACAAAGGAGCAAGGAGGCCGAAAAGCGAAAACGTGAGGATGATACCTCACGAAAGTCTGGGAAAAAGCACCGTGGAAACGGTGAGGGCAAGAGAGGGTCGGAGGCAAAAAAGGAGGGGCAATCTGATGGAAGACCTCACTGCAAGGTCTGCAAGAAACCTCACTCCGGGAAGTGTAGGTTTGCGTCTGGTTCACAGTCGCAACAAAGGACTCCACCCTGTGGGCTATGCAAGTCCAAGGATCATAAGACAGTGGAGTGCAAAAAGATAAAGGACGCAACTTGCTATAATTGTAATGAAAAGGGGCACATAAAGAGTAATTGCCCGAAGTATGCCAAGAAGGCAGAAGAGACGAAGAAATCAAATGCGAGAATTTTCCGCTTGGATGCAAAAGAAGCGGTTAAGGACGACAATGTGCTTACAGGTACTTTTCTCGTAGATAATATATTTGCAAGAGTACTGTTCGATTCTGGCGCTGATAAGTCCTTTGTAGACCAGAAATTTTGTCAACTACTAAATATGCCAATCAAAACCCTTGACGTGAAATACGAATTAGAGTTAGCAGACGGCACGATAGAAACCGTCTCTACTGTTCTAGAAGGATGTGAAATATCCATTAGGAACCATTCTTTTCCTTTATCTCTACTTCCTTTCAAATTAGCGGGTTTTGACGTTGTGCTAGGCATGGACTGGTTATCTCGTAATCAGGCCCAAATCATCTGTGGCAAGAGGCAAATAGTTTTAAAAACTCCGAGTGGTGAATCTCTTACCATTCGAGGGGATACGCATTACGGATTGCCCGAAGACGTATCTATGCTGAAAGCTTCAAGGTGTTTGAACAGAGGCTGTGTAATTTACATGGCTCAGGTGATAATAGAAGAACCAAAGCCGAAGATCGAGGATCTTCCTGTCATTTCTGAATACCCCGAGGTTTTTCCTGAAGAACTATCTGGTTTGCCACCAGATAGACAAGTGGAGTTCAGAATTGACATCATTCCGGGAGCAGCTCCGATAGCAAGAGCACCATACAGATTAGCGCCAATGGAAATGAAAGAACTGAGGACCCAGTTGGATGAACTGCTGGCGAAAGGTTTTATCAGACCTAGTTCATCTCCCTGGGGAGCTCCTGTCCTATTTGTAAAGAAGAAGGACGGATCGATGCGGTTGTGCATCGACTATAGAGAACTAAACAAAGTTACCATAAAGAATAGATATCCTTTACCAAGGATCGATGATCTATTCGACCAGCTGCAAGGAGCAAGCTACTTCTCAAAGATCGACTTAAGGTCGGGTTATCATCAACTAAGGGTCAGAGATGAAGATGTACACAAGACTGCATTTAGGACTCGTTATGGTCATTACGAGTTCCTAGTGATGCCTTTTGGGCTCACGAATGCACCGGCTGCGTTCATGGATCTCATGAATCGCGTTTGCAAGCCATACCTGGATAAATTCGTCATAGTCTTCATCGACGATATCCTTATATATTCCAAGAACCAAGCTGACCACGAGAAGCACCTCCGTTGCATTCTCGAATTACTACAACGTGAGAAACTCTACGCCAAATTCTCGAAATGTGAATTCTGGCTACGAGAGGTCCAGTTTTTAGGACACGTTGTGAGCGAGCGTGGTATTCAAGTGGATCCCGCTAAGGTAGAGGCAGTTATGAACTGGCAAGAGCCAAAAACGCCTACCGAAATTCGTAGTTTCCTGGGGTTAGCTGCGTACTACCGGAGATTTATTGAAAATTTTTCAAGGATTGCTGCGCCCTTGACTTCTTTGACCAAGAAGAAAGAAAAGTACATTTGGGGCCCAAAGCAGCAAGAGTCCTTTGAGATACTGAAGCAGAAGCTAAGCAACGCACCTGTGTTGACCTTACCTGAGGGTACAGATGAATTCGTAGTTTACTGCGATGCATCACACACAGGCATGGGGTGTGTGCTTATGCAGAAGGGCAAGGTGATTGCCTATGCTTCAAGGCAATTAAAGGTGCATGAAAAGAATTACACCACCCACGACTTGGAGTTGGGTGCCGTTGTATTTGCACTGAAGTTGTGGAGGCACTACCTTTATGGTATTAAATTTGTGATTTATTCTGATCACAAAAGCCTCCAGCACCTGTTCAACCAGAAGGAGTTGAACATGAGACAGCGCCGTTGGATGGAAACCCTGAATGATTATGACTGCGAAATCAGGTACCATCCCGACAAGGCGAATGTAGTCGCCGATGCCTTGAGCAGAAAGGAAAGGGTAAAACCCATTCGAATCAATGCCAAGAGCATTGAAGTCAAGAACAATCTAATTGAAAGGATATTAGCTGCACAGCGAGAGGCTGTGTTGGAAGCTAACTATCCAAATGAAAAGCTGGGAGTAACTGAGGGGCAGTTGACTCTTAGCAAGGATGGAATCTTGAGGCTGAACGGACGTATATGGGTTCCGATTTATGGAGGACTACGAGATGTTGTTCTCCAGGAAGCCCATAGTTCTAAATACTCTGTCCATCCTGGTGCAGATAAAATGTACCAAGACTTAAAGGCAAATTATTAGTGGATAGGCTTGAAAAAGTCTGTAGCCGCCCATGTAGCAAAGTGCTTGACTTGTGCTCAAGTCAAAGCCGAGCACCAAAAGCCATCGGGCTTGCTACAACAGCCTGAACTTCCCGAGTGGAAGTGGGAATGCGTAACTATGGACTTCATAACCAAGTTACCCAAGACCAGGAAAGGAAACGATACAATATGGGTCATAGTCGATAGGCTGACTAAATCAGCTCATTTTCTACCCATCAAGGAGACGTATAGCTCCGATATGTTAGCCCAACTTTATGTTGATAAGATTGTAGCCTTACACGGCATACCTGTGTCTATTATCTCCGACAGGGATACTAGATACACATCTCACTTCTGGAAATGTTTCCAGCAATCTTTGGGCACGCGTTTAAACTTTAGTACGGCTTACCATCCACAGACGGACGGTCAAAGTGAGCGTACTATCCAAACGCTAGAGGACATGCTGCGTGCATGTGCGATCGATTTAGGTGGTAACTGGGATAAAAACCTACCCCTGATCGAATTCTCCTACAATAATAGCTACCACACCAGCATAAAGGCTGCGCCTTTTGAGGCATTATATGGTAGGAAATGCAGATCACCTGTTTGTTGGGCGGAAGTAGGAGAGGTCCAATTATCGGGACCAGAGATTGTTTTCCAGACGACGGACAAGATTGTCCAGATCCGGGAACGTCTCAAGGCTGCCCGCGATAGGCAGAAGAGCTACGCTGATCCAAAGCGTAAGGATTTTCACTTCGAAGTGGGTGAAAAGGTATTACTTAAGGTATCACCCTGGAAGGGGGTGATGCGTTTCGGCAAGAAAGGCAAGCTGAGTCCGAGATACATAGGGCCTTTTGAGGTCATTGAACGAGTCGGATCAGTCGCCTATAAATTGAACTTGCCTGAAGAGCTCAATGGAATTCACAATGTGTTCCACATCTGCAATCTCAAGAAGTGCTTCGCCGATGAATCATTGGCGATCCCGCACACAGATGTGCATATAGATGAGAGCTTAAAGTTTATAGAAAAACCTTTGTCGATTGAAGATCGACAGGTAAAGAAGCTTCGCAGAAAGCACGTACCGATTGTAAAGGTCAAATGGGATGCTCGTAGAGGTCCTGAATATACGTGGGAAGTCGAAGCTACAATGAAAGAAAAATACCCCTATTTATTTGAGTAAATCTCGGGTCGAGATTTATTTTAAGGGGGTGAGGATGTAACACCTCGAATTTTTGTGTCCAATGATGTGTTAACACGTGTCGTTTGATTACACGTGGCATCTATAATAAATAAAGGACTAATTTTGACAAACCTTGAAAGTACGTAAATTCGAGGGTTATAAATGTCAACAAGGGTAAATATACTGTATAGTATCCCTAAATAATGCTTGAACCTTCAAACGAATAAATTATAGATCGTACAAAAACAAAACGCGGAAGAAAGTGAGAGATTACAAACTACAGGGGTTAACTGTGTCAACATGTTTAATTATACCTCTGAGTGACCCTTTAACGTTCCCAAGACTTTGTAACGGTATTATACACTCACTAAAATAATATATATAAATTTCGCGAAGTTTCGATATGAAACGGGAAAGTTACGATCGAATTCGTAGAAGAAGGGTTAAAAGCGTCAATAATGAAAGTTAAGACTTTCAGAATAATTAAATAAATAAACCGGGGACTTAATAATGCGGGTAAATAGCTCGAGGCCCCTATCGGTAAATAACCGAGGGCCAAACCGCAAAGTTACCCCTTCAAACCCGAAAGGTCAAGTAATTAATTACCTAGATTTAGTAATCATGACAAAAAGATTTGAAAATGATTTATTTTTAACCCCTTACGGACCGCAAAGGCTATACCTTACGGACCGTAAGGAGGTGAATGATTTCAAATTATCCGCCTATGGCTTACGGACCGCAAGGCCGAAGCCATACGGTCCGTAAGCAGCGCCCAGCGACAGAAACACGGCTGTTGGCTGTTTTAAACGCCAAAACATGTAATAATGGGTCTTTCAGAGGTATGGTTGCCCCCTACTCGACCCATAACTCTCTAGGACACATGCCAACCATCCATAACCAGTTGTAGCTTGAGTTGTAATGATCTTGGATCATGTTTTTGACTATAAATAGCACCCTTGTGTGCATAACATTCACAACAACTCAAACACACATCTCTGGCTATTCTAAAGGCATCCAAGTGTTCTTCTCTGCTCCATATTCAAGTCCTAACTTCTGTAAGTTACCTTGATCATCCATAGTTCAGTTTATACTTATTATTTAGCTAAAAACCAAACCGTCGTAACTACGGTTTGACTTTAAAGTAACTCAGTGATGGTTCAGTCTTATGACGAATCAAAAGTAGTTATAAGTTGGTATCAATGGAGGTAATAAACCCCTAAAAGGGTTCCCTCTGATCACCACTCTAACTATGTCAAATGTCGAGTCAAACGTGCGGTTAAAAAGTCAACAGAAAGCTATTTTAGCGATATATGCATAATCCGTAAAATATATGTTATGGAACCTGTTTTGATAATCATAAAACATGATAATAAGCATATAAACTTGTTTGCGCTCGTTTGAATCGACCGTTTGCTATATTAACCCGGTTCGGAGCCGAAAGTCGCAAAAGTTTGACTTTTGCTTTGACTTCAGTTCTGACCCGTTTTAGTGAGGTATAAATATACCTTAGGACACTCTTAGGACCAGGTCACATGTTGGTATAAACCTCTGTGGTCGGTTCATGAGTTATCCGAGTCTTTTGCGCGATTCCGTCATTCGCCTAAAAGTTGACCGTAACGGCCTTTTTAGAATAAAACGAGTATTTCGGACACGTGAACGGACCAGAACCTTGCTTATTAAATTATAAGCATGTCCTTAAAGTTTCACGTCAATCCGAGGTCTAGAATGAGAGTTATGCTAAAAGGCGCACTTTTAAGAAAATTTTGTAATTAACGGCGCAATTAGCATAACGCCCATCTAACCCAAGTTTTCATCACCAAAACTTTTACCCACTGTGGTAAAATAATATTTTGGGAATTTTAGAGATTTTTAATAATTTTTACCTTGCTCATAACCTGCGGTTATGGCCACGGTTCGGTAAATACCGAATATGCCCTTTTTGGCCAAAACGGGAGTTCTACAAGGTCTTTTGACCCGATTCCAGTTGCCACTGGTTTTAAATAATAAATAAAGTATTTTAAGCTTTATAAGCTGTTCGGGAAACTCAGATTTCCTGTAGAACTCGAAAAGCCTTTTTAAATTCTTTAAAATGACCGAAAAGCCCCTACGGGGCATATTACCAACTTAAACTCATTACGGGCATTACGGAAGGTATCCTACTGATACCAAGATACTTTTAAGGCATATTGACTTAGGAAATAAGCGTACGACTCTTATGGTTAACCGTTTCGCCTATTGGCGCACACGGTACGGCTCATGGAACTAGCTTTCGTGCAATAGCCGATACGGGTCAAATTATATTATTTGAACCCCAAAATCCAGAGTATGAACTATAAACCCATATAAAACAAGTCACTGAACTTGTCGGGTCCAAATCATACTCCATTCCCGGTTTTCGCCTTTTCGTGCGAATTAACCATATCTATATATCGGAATCAACCGGTTTAAGCTACGACTAATATAAGGACCGTTAGGATTCTAAGAGGTTAATTAAAACCTTCGTTCCAGATTAGGAGCCCCAGTAAAAGCTATCGGTGACTTGATCTAAATTAAGGATTAATACTTGCAAAGGTAAATACTTTTGACTTATTTCCCCTATATGGGCTTGGGTTACGGTATATTAATACCGCTTGATTGAGCATTATATAATTCCATCGCTTAGGTGGTTAATTGATTAAATATGATCGGCTCATTTAAACAGTTTTGTTGCTTATAAGCCTTTGGGGGGTTTAATGACCGTTGTCCCGGATATCCTCGGCATCATTTTACGAAATGGCCACGACCATCGACATCCCGGTGTAGGCGTACACCCGGTATAAAGTGTCGACATTAAAACTAAAAGACGTAGCCGTTGGTTTCTGTACTACGGTTTTACGCAAACGTGGTGTGTCTATAAATCTTTAACCCGGCACGACCCGGGCTACTGAACGCATAAAAGAACATGTAAAACGTTCACAAGATCATTATGAATTTTCCCAAGTTATAAAAGAGTTTGTGCCTTGTGCATTCAAATCAATTTTAATAAACATTTTCAAATGTGTCAGTTGAATGTATTTACCAGTGTAAACTGACGTATTTTCCCCAAAAAAAAAGATTAAGTGCAGGTACCTAAACGTAATTGGCTGGTATTAGCTCCCTAGCGTCGGGATAAGCCTCGCAAGCTTGATTGCAGTATCTGATGGAACAATACTTTACTTTTATTTACGATCCACTGTGGATATTCAACTTCTGTAATACATTGATATTATCACCAGAGGTTGAAATATATAACTTTATCTTATGCTTCCGCTGTGCATTATATAATTGTGTGGTTTGACTATATTGTTGCCAACATCGTCACGGTAATCCCCCACCGGGCCCACCGGTGAGACACGTGGAAATCGGGGTGTGACAGGTTGGTATCAGAGCCAACATTGAGTGAATTAAACACTATCCTATTGTGTTTAATCTCAGTGACACAATTGCACATACTTGAGTCTAGGCAAGAACTTAGGACAAATTCGGATTATTACTCCTTTTTGTCTTTATTTTCGATTTGATTTTTAATAAGTTTTGGAGCAGGAAAATGCCACCTGTTATATTCCGAGGAAGAGGAAGGGGGCGTAGAGGCCGAGGAGAAATCGTGACACATCACGATCAAGAAGCTGGACCATCTGGTACAAGACATCCTTCGATGACTAGGAGCGAAGAGCCACAACGACGAAGAGATCTTTACGAACCCGCGAGGCATTCCACTTCGCACAGCTCAACGCCATCCTACCGGCACTCCTTTGGGCCAGATTCAGAAAATAATCCCAACAACCCACAACCTTCCTTCATACCTCTACAACGTTCGGTTTCGCACCGGAATTATGGCGACCCTACTCCATACTACATAAGTCAGTTTAATCCGGCTGACTACATACAGGAACCTTCAGGATTTGTTCCGCTAGGTCCACAAGACCACTTTTCTGAAGATCCCATGGAGGAAGATGAGGATCCAACTGAACCAGCTCGTGGTACGCCCACGCATCCGATAGAAGTATCTGATGGATCTTCATATCATGGTCCGCAGTATCAAGGCCCAGACAGCTTTATGGCCTTGTTTGACCGACATGAGTGGTACAACACACCATCTCATCAGACATCGCAACCGAGACATCCACAGGATCCCTCTGAGGATTCACGCTTTGAGGCAGTTACGCCACCACCTCCGCCACCGGCACAACCAGTTATACCTGATCCGCCGAGGCGTAGGAGGACAAATGCTCGTATGTCTACACGAGGAGGAGGGGGTATACACTTCAGCACTCCTCGACATTCTAGTAGCAGCCACTATCCGCCGCTACAAGAAGAAGGACCTTCAAGTCCTATACAAGAAGCGAACTCCGCACCAGCTGCACGAAATTCGCCACCATTTGGGTATGACCAACCCATACCAGCTTACACAGGTCCAACGGCTTACAACCCGTTTGAACCATCACAACCCCAATACAACTACGGCTATGAGCGCGACCCATATGTGGTGTCGGCAAGATATAATGCGCGCTACCCTGACGGAGCACATGGAAACATGGGACCACCGGACTACTCAGCTCATGGGTATCCAATACCTCCCAGACCTCCAGTTCCGCATCAAGCGCCGCAACCACGATTCTCTCCCCCTGAACAGGAAGAAATACTCCATCGACTAGACCGTGTGGAGAGAGAATTCGAGGAAGAAAAGAAAAGCCACCGAGGATTTCTCAAGGGCTTGGCAAATTTACTAAAGGGCAAAAAGAAGAAACGTGACCACTAGCCCTTAATAGCTGTACTACTGTAATTTCTACTTTAAAATAAGTCCCTGCGTGGACAACTTATCGTATTTCAGTCCCTACGTGCACTTATCTTTAGTCCTTGCATGGACACCTATCTTGTACTAGTCCCTGCGTGGACTTGTCACTTATTTTAAAACCTCTATGGAGGTATGTATTATTTGAAAGACCCGTTTAGGGCAATATGTAATTGTATTTGAGATTTGGAATGTATGTTATGAGTTTTGTTTAAATATATATAAAAATAAATCAAAACCATTCCTTTTATATTGATCTGCCTAAATAAAGAATCTTAAAAGGTGAAACCTAGCTTGGGGTCTTTTAAGATCTAGTCAAGATGGTACGACCTAACTGAGAAGATTCTGATTCCCTGTTAACCTCTGTACGCATGTTAACATTCATGGCAGATGTGATTCGTTATAATCACGCACGTCATTCTTATACAATAATCCTTTAAGGATTTCAAAACCCAACTAAATGATTTATAAATCGTGGGTTAAATCACCAATGAAGGTGATCAATATAAAGACATCCATTAGTGATGCATTGCCTACGGGCCAACATATTAAATCATCTATTAGTGATGCAGTGCCTACGGGCCAGAACTATTAAAACATCCATTAGTGATGTAGTGCCTACGGGCCAGTATTATAAAGACATCCATTAGTGATGCATTGCCTACGGGCCAACATATTAAAACATCCATTAGTGATGTAGTGCCTACGGGCCAGTATTATAAAGACATCCATTAGTGATGCATTGCCTACGGGCCAACATATTAAAACATCCATTAGTGATGCAGTGCCTACGGGCCAGAACTATTAAAACATCCATTAGTGATGCAGTGCCTACGGGCCAGAACTATTAAAACATCCATTAGTGATGTAGTGCCTACGGGCCAGTATTATTAAGACATCCATTAGAGATGTAGTGCCTACGGGCCAACCCTATTAAAACATCCATTAGAGATGTAGTGCCTACGGGCTAATATTATTAAGACATCCATTAGAGGTGTAGTGCCTATGGGCCATAATAATTGTCTTATAAAGACAAAAGGCAGTGGTAGTCTATGACTCTCTGTCAGAAAGAGATAAAGAACTACGGTTCAATTCTCTATGCCTTTGATTCTATGAAATCTCGGCTAATATTATAAAACATCATCATGATTAGGCTTTATGCCGCCAATACTATTTATATAGTTGAAGTAGGATATATTCAGATCCTAATATGTAATGAACTAATAAGTTAACCGAATATGGTCTCTATACCATGGTTGACAAATTGTCATAAAAGACAATCATATAATAATCTCCTAAATTAAAATTTTGTTATCTTCTGTAACAGATTCAAGTTACAATGGCGGATCCCAATGGAGAGAACAGCCACACAAACGAAGATGACTATGACAATGCGTCAGTACATTTGACAGGCGCACAGCTAAAGGCTCTGATCAACAATGCTGTCCAGGCAGCGATTGATCGTCAAAATACTGAGTCTCAAGGCAGAACTGTGTCAAAGCCACTCTCTAAACCAAAGACACACTCCAAACCACCCTCTGAACCCAAGAAAGATGACGACAAACATTCGTCTACTGAGCACAGCGTCCATCACGATAGAGAATATACTGATGCGTCCAGTGCTAAGGGTTGCACCTACAAATACTTTGTATCATGTAAGCCCCGTGAATTTACAGGGGAGAAAGGTGCGGTTGACTGTATCACCTGGCTGGACGAGATGGACACGATAGTGGACATCAGCGGATGCGCTGAGAGGGACGTGGTTAAGTTTGTGTCCCAGTCATTCAAGGGCGAGGCCCTGGCGTGGTGGAGAGCTCTGGTGCAGGCTTCAGGTAAGTCTGCCTTATACAAGATGTCATGGGGGGAGTTTATTACCCTCATAAAAGAAAACTACTGCCCTCAGCACGAGGTTGAGAAGATTGAGGCTGATTTTGTCTCACTAGTGATGACAAACCTGGATTGTCAAGCTTATCTGACAAGCTTTAACACTATGTCACGCCTGGTGCCATATCTTGTGACACCAGAACCAAGAAGAATTGCCCGATTCATTGGGGGCTTAGAGCCGGCGATCAAGGCCAGCGTGAAGGCCTCTAGGCCGACGACCTTCAGGTCAGTTACTGACCTCTCCTTGTCTCTTACCCTTGATGCTGTCCGTCTGAGGGCACAAAGGAGCAAGGAGGCCGAAAAGCGAAAACGTGAGGATGATACCTCACGAAAGTCTGGGAAAAAGCACCGTGGAAACGGTGAGGGCAAGAGAGGGTCGGAGGCAAAAAAGGAGGGGCAATCTGATGGAAGACCTCACTGCAAGGTCTGCAAGAAACCTCACTCCGGGAAGTGTAGGTTTGCGTCTGGTTCACAGTCGCAACAAAGGACTCCACCCTGTGGGCTATGCAAGTCCAAGGATCATAAGACAGTGGAGTGCAAAAAGATAAAGGACGCAACTTGCTATAATTGTAATGAAAAGGGGCACATAAAGAGTAATTGCCCGAAGTATGCCAAGAAGGCAGAAGAGACGAAGAAATCAAATGCGAGAATTTTCCGCTTGGATGCAAAAGAAGCGGTTAAGGACGACAATGTGCTTACAGGTACTTTTCTCGTAGATAATATATTTGCAAGAGTACTGTTCGATTCTGGCGCTGATAAGTCCTTTGTAGACCAGAAATTTTGTCAACTACTAAATATGCCAATCAAAACCCTTGACGTGAAATACGAATTAGAGTTAGCAGACGGCACGATAGAAACCGTCTCTACTGTTCTAGAAGGATGTGAAATATCCATTAGGAACCATTCTTTTCCTTTATCTCTACTTCCTTTCAAATTAGCGGGTTTTGACGTTGTGCTAGGCATGGACTGGTTATCTCGTAATCAGGCCCAAATCATCTGTGGCAAGAGGCAAATAGTTTTAAAAACTCCGAGTGGTGAATCTCTTACCATTCGAGGGGATACGCATTACGGATTGCCCGAAGACGTATCTATGCTGAAAGCTTCAAGGTGTTTGAACAGAGGCTGTGTAATTTACATGGCTCAGGTGATAATAGAAGAACCAAAGCCGAAGATCGAGGATCTTCCTGTCATTTCTGAATACCCCGAGGTTTTTCCTGAAGAACTATCTGGTTTGCCACCAGATAGACAAGTGGAGTTCAGAATTGACATCATTCCGGGAGCAGCTCCGATAGCAAGAGCACCATACAGATTAGCGCCAATGGAAATGAAAGAACTGAGGACCCAATTGGATGAACTGCTGGCGAAAGGTTTTATCAGACCTAGTTCATCTCCCTGGGGAGCTCCTGTCCTATTTGTAAAGAAGAAGGACGGATCGATGCGGTTGTGCATCGACTATAGAGAACTAAACAAAGTTACCATAAAGAATAGATATCCTTTACCAAGGATCGATGATCTATTCGACCAGCTGCAAGGAGCAAGCTACTTCTCAAAGATCGACTTAAGGTCGGGTTATCATCAACTAAGGGTCAGAGATGAAGATGTACACAAGACTGCATTTAGGACTCGTTATGGTCATTACGAGTTCCTAGTGATGCCTTTTGGGCTCACGAATGCACCGGCTGCGTTCATGGATCTCATGAATCGCGTTTGCAAGCCATACCTGGATAAATTCGTCATAGTCTTCATCGACGATATCCTTATATATTCCAAGAACCAAGCTGACCACGAGAAGCACCTCCGTTGCATTCTCGAATTACTACAACGTGAGAAACTCTACGCCAAATTCTCGAAATGTGAATTCTGGCTACGAGAGGTCCAGTTTTTAGGACACGTTGTGAGCGAGCGTGGTATTCAAGTGGATCCCGCTAAGGTAGAGGCAGTTATGAACTGGCAAGAAGCCAAAAACGCCTACCGAAATTCGTAGTTTCCTGGGGTTAGCTGGGTACTACCGGAGATTTATTGAAATTTTTCAAGGATTGCTGCCCCTTGACTTCTTTGACCAAGAAGAAAGAAAAGTACATTTGGGGCCCAAAGCAGCAAGAGTCCTTTGAGATACTGAAGCAGAAGCTAAGCAACGCACCTGTGTTGACCTTACCTGAGGGTACAGATGAATTCGTAGTTTACTGCGATGCATCACACACAGGCATGGGGTGTGTGCTTATGCAGAAGGGCAAGGTGATTGCCTATGCTTCAAGGCAATTAAAGGTGCATGAAAAGAATTACACCACCCACGACTTGGAGTTGGGGTGCCGTTGTATTTGCACTGAAGTTGTGGAGGCACTACCTTTATGGTATTAAAATTTGTGATTTATTCTGATCACAAAAGCCTCCAGCACCTGTTCAACCAGAAGGAGTTGAACATGAGACAGCGCCGTTGGATGGAAACCCTGAATGATTATGACTG